>NC_134266.1:143416336-144125967 GCF_031893055.1 Leptodactylus fuscus
CAACCCACCATCTCTCAGACATTGGAGCGGCGGCAGAAATACACCGCTAACCACCCACATGCGCAAGCCTTGAACGCCAACATCGCTAAACTGCTGGCCCAGGAGATGTTGGCGTTCCGGCTTGTTGAAACTCCCGCCTTCCTGGACCTGATGGCAACTGCGGCACCTCGCTATGCCGTCCCTAGCCGTCACTACTTCTCCCGGTGTGCCGTCCCCGCCTTGCACCAGCACGTGTCACTCAACATCAGGCGGGCCCTTAGTTCCGCGCTTTGCACAAAGGTCCACTTGACCACCGACGCGTGGACAAGTGCATGCGGACAGGGACGCTACATTTCACTGATGGCACACTGGGTGAATATAGTTGAGGCTGGGACTGCTTCCCAAACTGGCCCGGTGTACCTCGTCTCCCCGCCTAACATTCCTGGCAGGGACACGAGAAGAACACCCCCCTCCTCCTCCTCCTCCACCGCCTCCTCCTCCACCACCGCCTCCTCCTCCGCTGTTAGATTGACCCCAGCTACGAGTTGGAAACGTTGCAGCACTGGCATTGGTAGACGTCAGCAGGCCGTGCTGAAGCTGATCAGCTTGGGGGACAGACAGCACACTGCCTCCGAGGTGAGGGATGCCCTCCTCGATGAGACGGCAATATGGTTTGAGCCGCTGCACCTGGGCCCAGGCATGGTCGTTTGTGATAACGGCCGGAACCTGGTAGCAGCTCTGGAGCTTGCCGGACTCCAACATTAATTTTTTTTTTTTTTTCTTATGGTAGAGTTGGAAGGGACCTCAAGGGCCATCGGGTCCAACCCCCTGCAAGTGCAGGTTTTCCTAAATCATCCCAGCTATATGTTTATCCAGATTCCGCTTGAAGATTTCCATTGATGGAGTGCCCACCACCTCCTGTGGCAGCCTATTCCACTCTCTCACTACCCTCACTGTCAGAAAGTTTTTCCTAATGTCTAATCTGTATCTCTTTCCCTTTAGTTTCCTCCCATTGCTTCTTGTACTTCCTTGTGCTAATGAGAATAGGGTAGATCCCTCTGCACTGTGACTACCTTTCAGATATTTGTAGACTGCTATTAAATCTCCCCTCAGCCTTCTCTTCTGCAAACTAAACAATCCCAGTTCTTTTAGCCGCTCCTCATAGGACATGGTTTGCAGACCTTCCACCATTTTGGTTGCTCTTCTCTGGACTTGCTCCAATATATCGATGTCTTTCTTGAATTGAGGCGCCCAGAACTGTACACAGTATTCCAGGTGTGGTCTGACCAGGGAAGAGTACAGCGGAATAATGACCTCTCTTGATCTAGATTCAATGCTTGTCTTAATACATCCCAGAATTTTATTAGCCTTTTTTGCAGCAGCACCGCACTGTTGGCTCATGTTGAATTTGTGATCTACTATTATGCCCAAGTCCTTTTCCCCTATGCTATCACTTAGTTCTATTCCTCCCATACTATATATGTTTTTTACATTTCTGTTACCCAGATGTAGAACTTTGCATTTGTCCCTGTTAAATACCATTTTGTTCGCCTCAGCCCATTGTTCCAGTGTGTCTAAGTCCTTTTGAATATACTCTCTCTCCTCTCTAGTGTTGGCTATTCCTCCTATCTTCATATCATCTGCAAATTTTATGAGTTCCCCAATAATTCCATCGTCCAGATCATTTATAAAGATATTAAAAAGTACTGGGCCCAGAACAGAACCCTGCGGCACCCCGCTTTTGACTTTCTTCCAGTTGGATGTGTAGCCATTTAGTATTACTCGTTGTGCCCGATCATTAAGCCAGTTGTGAATCCACCTAACTGATTTTTTGTCAAAGCCATACTTAATCATTTTTTCAATAAGAAGGTTATGTGATACTTTATCAAATGCCTTACTGAAGTCAAGATATACTATGTCCACGGCATTCCCTTGGTCCAACCATTCAGTGATTTTGTTGTAGAAGGAAATCAGGTTAGTCTGACAAGATTTATTGGTCCTAAAGCTGTGCTGGCTCTGGTTAATTAATGCCTTCCCATCCAGGTACCGAAGTAAATGTTCCTTGACAATTTGCTCAAAGATTTTTCCTGCTATCGAGGTCAGACTTACCGGCCTGTAATTTCCTGGATCGTCCCTTTTCCCCTTTTTGTAGATGGGGACAACATTTGCCCTTTTCCAATCTAAAGGGACCACTCCTGTTTCCCATGACTTACCGAAGATTATAGCAAGGGGTTCTGTTATTTCCTCTGCTATCTTTTTCAGGACTCTAGGGTGTAAATCATCTGGTCCTGGGGACTTGGTTTCCTGTAACTTAGCTAAGTGCTCTCTTACCAGACCTTTGCTTATAGTCAGCTTGGAGTCCTCCTTCCCCTCATCTCCATCACCATTAATGTCGATATTTCCATTAGTTTCTTGGGAGAAGACGGATACAAAATATGAATTTAGTAGCTCCACCTGCTGTTCCACCATGTTAACTGTTTCTCCTTTGTCATTCTTCAGGACTCCAATGGTCTCCTTCACTTTTCTTTTGCTTTTAACATATCCCCAAAATCCTTTTACCTTACTCTTTGCCTCTTTTGCAAGCTTCAATTCGTGTTCAGCCTTAGCTCCTTTGATGCTTGTCTTGCAGAGTCTGCAGACTGCTGTGTACTCTTCCTTAGGTATAGTTCCCATCTTCCACTTTTTGTATGTTTCCTTTTTCCTTTTTAGCAGGTTATGTAATTTTTTGGTCATCCATCCTGATATTTTTAGGTGCTTCCCATTTTTCTTCCTTCTAGGTATTGTTAGTTCCTAGTTAGCCTGGCCCACGTCTTCAACCTAGTGGTGCAACGTTTCCTAAAGAGCTACCCCAATGTTCCAGAGCTACTGGTGAAAGTGCGGCGCATGTGCGCCCACTTTCGCAAGTCGACAGTAGCCGCTGCTAGCTTAAAATCTCTCCAGCAACGCCTGCATGTGCCACAACACCGGCTTTTGTGCGACGTCCCCACACGCTGGAACTCAACGTTTCAGATGTTGAATAGAGTGGTTGAGCAGCAGAGACCTTTGATGGAATACCAGCTACAAAACCCTAGGGTGCCACAAAGTGAGCTGCCTCAGTTTCACATCCATGAGTGGCCATGGATGAGAGACCTTTGTGACATCCTACGGGTGTTTGAGGAGTCCACAAGGAGGGTGAGCTCTGAGGATGCGATGGTGAGCCTTACAATCCCGCTCTTGTGTGCTCTGAGAGAATCCCTGATTGACATCAGGGATAACTCAGATCACACAGAGGAGTCAGGGATAGCATCCGATCCGTCACAGCTGGAGAGTAGGTCCACACATCTGTCCACTTCATCGCGTTTAATGGAGGAGGAGGAGGAGGAAGAAGAGTTGTCCGATGATGTGATGGTGATACAGGAGGCTTCCGGGCAACTTCGAATCGTCCCATTGTTGCAGCGCGGATGGGTAGACATGGAGGATGAGGAGGAAATGGAGATTGAACTTTCCGGTGGGGCCAGAGGAGTCATGCCAACTAACACTGTGGCAGACATGGCTGAGTTCATGTTGGGGTGCTTTACAACCGACAAGCATATTGTCAAAATCATGGAGGACAACCAGTACTGGATCTTTGCTATCCTTGACCCCCGGTATAAAAACAACATCTCGTCTTTTATTCCGGTAGAGGGGAGGGCCAATCGCATCAATGCTTGCCACAAGCAATTGGTGCAGAATATGATGGAGATGTTTCCAGCATGTGACGTTGGCGGCAGGGAGGGCAGTTCCTCCAGTAGGCGACCAAGTTCTCACCGGTCCACACAAACGAGGGGCACACTGTCTAAGGTCTGGGACACCTTGATGGCACCCCCTCGCCAAAGTGCCGCCACGGAGGGTCCTAGTGTCACCAGGCGTGAGAAGTATAGGCGCATGTTGCGGGAATACCTTTCCGACCACAGCCCTGTCCTCTCCGACCCCTCTGCGCCCTACACGTATTGGGTGTCGAAGTTGGACCTGTGGCTTGAACTTGCTCTATATGCCTTGGAGGTGCTGTCCTGTCCTGTCCTGCCGCCAGCGTCCTATCTGAGAGGGTGTTCAGTGCAGCCAGTGGCATCATCACTGACAAGTGCACCCGTCTGTCAGCTGAGAGTGCCGACCGGCTCACTTTGATAAAAATGAACCACCACTGGATAGAGCCTTCATTTTTGTGCCCACCTGTGTAAAGCACCCCAACATGAAACTCCATGTCTGTGCTCAACCTCTCCAATTCCTCCGCATCCTCATACTCATCCACCATAAGCGTTGCACAATTCTGCTAATACTAGGCTCCCTCCACCCTGATTTCCCCCAGCTCTGCTGGTTAGAGGCTCCCTCCACCCTGATTTCCCCCAACTCTGCTGGTTAGAGGCTCCCTCCACCCTGATTTCCCCCAACTCTGCTGGTTAGAGGCTCCCTCCACCCTGATTTCCCCCAACTCTGCTGGTTAGAGGCTCCCTCCACCCTGATTTCCCCCAACTCTGCTGGTTAGAGGCTCCCTCCACCCTGATTTCCCCCAACTCTGCTGGTTAGAGGCTCCCTCCACCCTGATTTCCCCCAACTCTGCTGGTTAGAGGCTCCCTCCACCCTGATTTCCCACAACTCTACTGATTAGAGGCTCCCTCCACCCTGATTTCCCACAACTTAGCTGTTTAGAGGCTCCCTCCACCATGAATTGGTCCAAACTGGGGTTTTTAGAGGCTCCCTCCACCATGAATTGGTCCAAACTGGGCTGGTTAGAGGCTCCCTCCACCATGAATTGGTCCAAACTGGGCTGGTTAGAGGCTCCCTCCACCATGAATTGGTCCAAACTGGGGTTTTTAGAGGCTTCCTCCACCATGAATTGGTCCAAACTGAGGTTTTTAGAGGCTCCCTCCACCATGAATTTCCCAAAACTTGGCTGTTTAGAGGCTCCCTCCACCATGAATTGGTCCAAACTGGGGTTTTTAGAGGCTCCCTCCACCATGAATTTGGCCAAACTGGGGTTTTTAGAGGCTCCCTCCACCATGAATTGGTCCAAACTGGGGTTTTTAGAGGCTCCCTCCACCATGAATTGGTCCAAACTGGGGTTTTTAGAGGCTCCCTCCACCATGAATTTGCCCAAACTGGGCTGTTTAGAGGCTCCCTCCACCATGAATTGGTCCAAACTGGGGTTTTTAGAGGCTGCCTCCACCATGAATTTTCCCAAACTTGGCTGTTTAGAGGCTCCCTCCACCATGAATTTGCCCAAACTGGGGTTTTTAGAGGCTCCCTCCACCATGAATTGGTCCAAACTGGGGTTTTTAGAGGCTCCCTCCACCATGAATTTGCCCAAACTCTGCTGGTTAGAGGCTCAATCCACCCTGATTTTCAAAACAAATGTTGGTGCCAACCTCAACTTACTACAAGGGCCAAATTCACTGCTGGTGACAAGCTCTCCTCACTCCAAGTGCCAAATACACATGTTTCAAGGTGTTTTCCTACTGTCTGAGAGGTGGTATTGAGTGTGTAAAGTGTGTAGTTGTTATGCTGTGATGTTGGGGTAATAGAGGGTCTTTGGTGTGTTAGATGCCCCCAGACATGCTTCCCTTGCTGTCCCAGTGTCATTCCAGAGGTGTTGGCATCATTTCCTGGGGTGTCATAGTGGACTTGGTGACCCTCCAGACACGGATTTGGGTTTCCCCCTTAACGAGTATATGTTCCCCATAGACTATAATGGGGTTCGAAACCCGTTCGAACACACGAACAGTGAGCGGCTGTTCGATTCGAATTTCGAACCTCGAACATTTTAGTGTTCGCTCATCTCTAGTTGTGATCCCTTAATGGGGCTCACAATCTACATAAAAAAAAAAATAAAAAATGGCCATTCACATTTAAAATAATGTTCACAGGACTTTCCAACCATTTAAAGTGTCGGGGGTCTTCCTCGAAGGTAGAAGTAAAGAAAGTTTTCAAGGAAGATAAGACACTACCAGTTGTACCTGGCATTAGTTATTACGATCTTTTCATTGAGATTACATGAATGCTTGGTCAAAAAGACTTAAAACTTATGCGTCAGTGCACGCAGAGTTTTTGGGGGCTGATTTTGACACTGAAAATGCCTCAAAATCAGCCTACAAAAAAGCCTCCCAATAGACTTCTATAGGAAAGCCGCCGGCGTTTCTGTAGATATAATTGACCGCAATTTTCAAAACAGCGCGTGTCCACACTGCGATTTTTTACGCAAAGTGGGCATGGGATTCACATGAATCCCATCCACTTTGCAAGTACTGTAAAATGCTGCGATTTTTCCCATGGTGTTTCCGGCTCGTGGGGCCCTGGCCTAAATAGCAGAGGACCATAATTCCTTAGGATTGTCAACATAGCCTTTCAATTACCTTTATTGCACATGAGAAACTCGAGCAAAAAAGCGATGAAAAACTCAACAGAAAATTCATATGAATTTGCACAGCACAAAACTGAAAAACGTGATGAAAAATGTATGTACATGCGCATTTTTTTCCGCAACAGAAAATGCAGCGTTTTCTCTGAGGTTTTTAACACTGCGGTTTTTTTTGCTGTGTTTCCGTCAAGTGGGGCCTTAGCCTAAGGCAAACACAGCAAAGTTATGTCCAGTGAAAGTGACATGTCTATGGAAAATCACATGCCAAGGCTGCGTTCACACGGAGTAACGCGCCACCCATTCTGAGTGTCAGAGTGAGCGCAGTAAAACAGAATCCCATTGACTTCAATGGTTTCGGTCTTACGCGCGCTACCCATTGAACTCAATGGGAGGCTTTTTTACCTATTGCTTTCAATGTGATACCATCATCTTCCCCAATTTTTGGGAGTTATCATGGCAATGGGATTCCTGTATGATGACATGATTCCTAACATTTCCCTTAGTGCTCCTATTAGCATGACTACCATTAGCAAAACCCCATACCACCACTACATCCACCACCAACACTGAAGTCCTCCACATTTACCACCTCCACATCGAAAAACCACTGACAGTTCTTATTCAACTCATCAAAAAGAGGAAGTTTTGGGATATGAGGAATATCTGTTATGGTTAGATGCAAGGCCACAATAAATCAATAGTAAGAAATTGGCTGATCACTGAAAGCAGTAGAGGCAGCTACTACTATCTACAGCTAGCACACCTCTTTGAGCCAAGACAAAACCCTAGATGCCTTCACCAGAGCTAGCCACAAGGAGAGATGGACATGTATTGGATCTGGAGATCTGAATTGTCACTAAATAGGTAAATATAATCCTAATAAATGCACTGCTGCAGAAACCAAGACAAAGTCCATTAAAACTTACAAAGTGGCATGGATGTAAGAGAAGTCAAATCAGGAGAGTAAGTAAGACTTAGTAGGAAGAGATGGGAAACAAAAGCAATATCTGGGAAACAAGCCAAGGGTCAAAAATCCAGCTGGGGATGTCAAAGCAGAATCAAGAGGCAAACAGGGAATCCAAGGAACAAGCCAGAGGTCAGAAGTCAAGCAGGTATTCACAGAGAGTTGAAGAGCCAAGCCAGTGAGCAAACTAAATTAGTCAGCACCTCATCCAAGAAGAGTGGTCTTATATAGTCCTCTTCAGCTGTTAATTGGTCAAGACATGGAAATATACAACAGAAAAGCTTCCCTAAGTAATCACAGCAACCTTAAAGAAGCAGCAGCTAAAGAGACACTCCTGACAATATCTCTCTTAACATGTCGAGAATGGGATCTGTGTCAATGAAGAAGACATGGTAGACAGCACAAAGAGACAGCATGATAAATTATTTGTTACAAGAAGAAGGAAGAGGAACACACAGAATCTAGATACATTAAGGGGCCACATGGTGGCTCAGTGGTTAGCACTGCAGCCTTGCAACACTGGAGTCCTGGTGTTCAAATCCTGCCATGGGCAAAAAAAAAACATCTACAAGAGTTTGTATGTTCTCCCTGTGTTTGCATGGATCTCCACCCCATATTCCAAAAAAGACATACTGATAGGGAAAAAATGTACATTGTGAGCTCTATGTGGGGCTCACAATCTACATTAAAAAAAAAAATCTAGATACAATATACAAATATTTTTATAGATTTGTAGAGCAGGCGATTTCGGACACGGGGATACCTAACATGTATGTGTTTCACAGTATTTAACTACTTTTTTACAGGTTCTAGGGAAAGGGGGGTGATTTGAATTTTTAATACTTTTTAAAAAAATTTTATATATATATATATATATATATATATATATATATATATATATATATATATTTTTAACTTTTATTATATTTTTTATTTGTCATTTATTAGACCCCCTAGGGGTGCTGAACCCCAGGGGGTCTGATCACTAATGCAATGCATTACAATGCTAATGCATTGCAAAAAATCATCATTTCTTTTGCAGGCTGCATAGACCAGGCTCCCGGATGTCATGGCAACGTGACGTCGGCCCTGGAGCTTGCTCCAGGCGCCAGCGATCACCAGCAAAATGGCGGTACCAGCTACTACTTCTAGCAGTACCAGAGTTACACAAAATAATTTCTGATTGAACAGGAGATCCCTTATCAGAAAAGGGATACACTCACTCAATATGACTAGGTTGTTTGCGTGGTTAATATCTCACAGTCTGCCAAATTCAATGAGAACTACATTGAAAACAACTTTGTGGGTGACTTGGAACGCCATAAATATGCCTGCCAATGAACATCTCATGATCAAGTAAATGTTATGTATTAGCAGCTCTAATAGTGTAACCCCACTGAATTCTAATAGTGTAACCACATTGAATTACATAAGAAACATAATCATACAGTATGTATCTAAAAGCTACTACGCTAAGTAGAATTTTTTTATTTTTTTTTATTTTTTTAAAGAAACAGATGTGGCATGATATTGGCCATCGGGTCCAATATATATAGGCATAAACTACACCATAATCTATATCCAGTATGCTAATCAAATATATGGTCATGTACTGTAAACATTAAACGATATAAAAAATGTACAATATTTTCTCCTCTTCTTGTGGGTTGTGGTTATTGTTGTCTTAGCCTAGATTGTCATGACCTGTGAAACTCCTTCCTTGTGAGCACTGGATATCCCAGTCTGCTCAGTGGTCAGAGGTGTTGTTTTCAGATAAAAGTAAATTCGTTTCTTTTTTAAATGTAGATTATGAGCCCCATATAGGGCTCACAATCTACATTTCTCCCTATCAATATGTCTTTGGGAGCAACGCCACACTAAGGGTCTATTCACATGGAGGAAAATGGTGAGGAATTTGGTGTAGAATTTTCCACACTGAAAAAAAAGCCTTGCATTGATTTCAATGGGTTCTGCTAGCTTTTTTTTCCAGTAGTGGATTTTTCCTCTAGAGGGAAATTTTTTTTTCCACTAGTGGGAAAAAAAAGCTAGCAGAACCCATTGAAATCAATGCAAGGCTTTTTTTTCAGCATGGTAAATTAACACCAAGTTCCTCACCATTTTTCTCCATGTGAATGGACCCTAAGTTTTTTGGCAAGGATTTTGGCGAGGTAAAAATCCACTTGAAGAATTAGGAAATGTTTTTTTCCTCCAGCACAGTGTTTCTTCCATGCAGATTTTGCCAATTCTGCTCCCAATTCCGAAATCCGTGCCCAAATCCTTGACGTGGATTTTCCTCCTCCCATTGACTGCATTGGTTTTTGCAGACAGAATCTGCTTGAAGGAAGCTAGCAGAACCCAAAGGTTCCATTCACACTGAGTTTTTTGGCACTGATTTTGACACTGAATCCGCCTCAGAATCCACGTGAAAAAAAAGCCTTGCATTGACTGACGAAGCCGTTGGGCGAAACGCGTGTCGGGGCGCGGTACGGGTGGTAGGTGCTTTACACTATAACTATGGTCTTAGGGTTGGTTCTTTACCTTCTATGTATGCAATTTTCACATATGTCTCTCTGTTGTGCATTCTTACTGATGGGATATTTTTATCTGCTTTGGAACTGCCACACTTGCAACAACATGTGAACCCTTATTATTTGACTGTCATATACATACTTCTTTCACCCTAGACCTATATACTATTTATTACCACACACCACCCGCCTTTTTGTGAAGCATTTACCCCCTGTTGTTTATGTGTAATTTATGTTTTCATATTTATTATCACTTAATAAAAATTGTCATTTTATTTATTGTGTTGCTTCTGTCCCTTCTTTGACATAGTCATACTTAGTTTATTTTTTATGCAGTCGCTTTTTTGTGTGCCTTGTGTTGCAAAATTTTTGTATGTTCCTGTTTTACAGACACAGATGTGTGTTGGAGGTGCAAATCCCATACCGGGCCGCTGACACATATTTTCTTTTCTTTTTGGTAGAGTTGGAAGGGACCTCAAGGGCCATCGGGTCCAACCCCCTGCGAGTGCAGGTTTTCCTAAATCATCCCAGCTATATGTTTATCCAGATTCCGCTTGAAGATTTCCATTGATGGAGCGCCCACCACCTCCCGTGGCAGCCTATTCCACTCTCTCACTACCCTCACTGTCAGAAAGTTTTTCCTAATGTCTAATCTGTATTTCTTTCCCTTTAGTTTCATCCCATTGCTTCTTGTACTTCCTTGTGCTAATGAGAATAGGGTAGATCCCTCTGTACTATGACTACCTTTCAGATATTTGTAGACTGCTATTAAATCTCCCCTCAGCCTTCTCTTCTGCAAACTAAACAATCCCAGTTCTTTTAGCCGCTCCTCATAGGACATGGTTTGCAGACCTTCCACCATTTTGGTTGCTCTTCTCTGGACTTGCTCCAATATATCGATGTCTTTCTTGAATTGAGGCGCCCAGAACTGTACACAGTATTCCAGGTGTGGTCTGACCAGGGAAGAGTACAGCGGAATAATGACCTCTCTTGATCTAGATTCAATGCTTGTCTTAATACATCCCAGAATTTTATTAGCCTTTTTTGCAGCAGCACCGCACTGTTGGCTCATGTTGAATTTGTGATCTACTATTATGCCCAAGTCCTTTTCCCCTATGCTATCACTTAGTTCTATTCCTCCCATACTATATATGTTTTTTACATTTCTGTTACCCAGATGTAGAACTTTGCATTTGTCCCTGTTAAATACCATTTTGTTCGCCTCAGCCCATTGTTCCAGTGTGTCTAAGTCCTTTTGAATACACTCTCTCTCCTCTCTAGTGTTGGCTATTCCTCCTATCTTCGTATCATCTGCAAATTTTATGAGTTCCCCAATAATTCCATCGTCCAGATCATTTATAAAGATATTAAAAAGTACTGGGCCCAGAACAGAGCCCTGCGGCACCCCGCTTTTGACTTTCTTCCAGTTCGATGTGTAGCCATTTAGTATTACTCGTTGTTCCCGATCATTAAGCCAGTTGCGAATCCACATAACTGATTTTTTGTCAAAGCCATACTTAATCATTTTTTCAATAAGAAGGTTATGTGATACTTTATCAAATGCCTTACTGAAGTCAAGATATACTATGTCCACGGCATTCCCTTGGTCCAACCATTCAGTGATTTTGTTGTAGAAGGAAATCAGGTTAGTCTGACAAGATTTATTGGTCCTAAAGCCGTGCTGGCTCTGGTTAATTAATGCCTTCCCATCCAGGTACCGAAGTAAATGTTCCTTGACAATTTGCTCAAAGATTTTTCCTGCTATCGAGGTCAGACTTACCGGCCTGTAATTTCCTGGATCGTCCCTTTTCCCCTTTTTGTAGATGGGGACAACATTTGCCCTTTTCCAATCTAAAGGGACCACTCCTGTTTCCCATGACTTACCGAAGATTATAGCAAGGGGTTCTGTTATTTCCTCTGCTATCTCTTTCAGGACTCTAGGGTGTAAATCATCTGGTCCTGGGGACTTGGTTTCCTGTAACTTGGCTAAGTGCTCTCTTACCAGACCTTCGCTTATAGTCAGCTTGGAGTCCTCCTTCCCCTCATCTCCATCACCATTAATGTCGATATTTCCATTAGTTTCTTGGGAGAAGACGGATACAAAATATGAATTTAGTAGCTCCACCTGCTGTTCCACCATGTTAACTGTTTCTCCTTTGTCATTCTTCAGGACTCCAATGGTCTCCTTCACTTTTCTTTTGCTTTTAACATATCCCCAAAATCCTTTTACCTTACTCTTTGCCTCTTTTGCAAGCTTCAATTCGTGTTCAGCCTTAGCTCCTTTGATGCTTGTCTTGCAGAGTCTGCAGACTGCTGTGTACTCTTCCTTAGGTATAGTTCCCATCTTCCACTTTTTGTATGTTTTTCCTTTTTAGCAGGTTATGTAATTTTTTGGTCATCCATCCTGATATTTTTAGGTGCTTCCCATTTTTCTTCCTTCTAGGTATTGTTAGTTCCTGTGCTTTAATAATTTCCCTACGGAAGATTTCCCACCCTTCATGTGCATTTTTGTGTTTAAGAATTTTGCACCATGGAATTCTGCTAACCCTTGCCTTCAGGCTCTTGAAGTCTGCCCTGCTAAAGTCGAGCCTTGAAGTCTGTGTCTTCTCAGGTCTTCTTCTTCTTCTTGCAACCCCAAACTCAAGTATAGCATGATCGCTGAATCCCAGTGTCCCTGCTACCCGTAGTCCCTTAACCATGTGCTCTTTGTTGGTTAGGACTAGGTCCAAAATGGATGTTCCTCTCGTGTTTTCTTCTACTAGCTGGGCAATGAAGTTGTCTGCTAGAGAGGATAAAAATTTGATGGAGCCTTTACTCTTGGCTGTGTGGGTTTCCCAATGAATGTCAGGGTAATTGAAGTCTCCCATGATCACTATTTCATGTTTCTTTGAGAGCGTGGTCATTTGCTGTGAAAAAATCTCATCCATGTCTTCTGTCTGTCCTGGTGGTCTGTAATAAATGCCTAGTATGATGTCCTTATCATTGTTTTTCCCTTGAATTACTACCCAAATAATTTCCAGTAGATTATCATTCTGTAAAACTGTAATTTCTGTGGAGATGTGTTCTTTTTTAACATACAATGCAACTCCACCCCCTCTTTTATTAGTTCTATTCTTTTTGAATAAGTTGTATCCTTCCATCTGTATGTTCCAATCATGCATGTCGTTCCACCAGGTTTCTGTGATGTCGATGACGTCATAGTTTTCCTTGTGTATCATCAGCTCTAGTTCTCCTTGTTTGTTTCCCATGCTTTGTGCGTTTGTGTAAAAACATTTCAGATTGTGCTCTGTTGCATCCTTTTTCGTAATTTCCTTCTGAGTATCCTGTCTTGGGTCCTCTTTACCACATTTAGTAACCTTGTTTAGTATGTCTTTTAGCTGCATGTTCTTGTCTTTCTTTTTTCTTCCCATCCCCTCTTCTTCTAGTTTAAAGCCCTTCTGATGAGTGTGGCAAGTCTTCTGGCAAATATGTTTTTCCCAGGTTTTGTGAGATGGACTCCTTGCTAGAGATGGGATACATCGTAGAGGTAATTCACGCCATGGTCCAAAAATCCAAATCCTTGCTCTCGGCACCACCGTCGAAGCCAGGTGTTTACCTCTAGTATTCTATTCCATCTCCTGATGCCATGACCATAAACTGGGAGGATTGATGAGAATACTACCTGCGCATCCAGTTCCTTCACTGTCTTCCCCAAATTTTCAAAGTCTTTATAGATAGTTGGTAAATCATTTTTTGCCGTGTCGTTTGTACCCACATGTATCAGTAGGAATGGGTAGTCGTCCTTGGAGCTGAGGAGGCTTGGTATCCTATCGGCCACATCCTTGATTTTTGCTCCTGGGAGGCAGCATACTTCTCGTGCGGTTAAGTCTGGCCTGCAGACAGATGCCTCTGTGCCTCTTAGCAGGGGGTCACCCATAACCACTACTCTTCTTTTCTTCCTTGCAGCACCATTTCTTGTTGCTCCTGATTGTCTCTGGGTGACTTTTGTTTCTTCTTTTGCTGATAGTTTATTTTTGTCATTTTCATCTGCCTGCATGAAAGTTTCATATCGGTTACTTAGCTGTGTGAGTGGTGATAGCCTTGTGATCCATTTGCATCTCTTGGTCACATGTGTCCAGTTTTCTGCCTCTGTAGGTTCTCTCAAGTATTCTTCCCTTACTGTATTCGGGGGACTTGCATCAGTCTCTGCAACTGTAGGCTCTCTAGCACTTTCATCCCCTACTGTGTTCTGGAGGCTTGCTTCAGCTTCATCAATGAAGACCTCACTTTCTTTGATGCTTCTCAACGTCACTATTCTTTCTTCCAACCTCTGCACTTTTTCTTCTAAAAGGGCCACTAATTTACATTTCATACAGGTGAAGTGGGCTTTATGGTCCGGCAGATCTGTAAACATATAGCAAGTGTTGCAGCTCACCATGTGGGTTTTCTCCTCTTCCATGTTGCTCATTAAATTTGGATGAATGATCTTGTATATGTTTTTGTTTTTTCCTCGTCTGACACCGTCTACGAAGTGTAGAAACTCCTCTAACCAGCGAGACCCAGCAATTCCCAGCAATCGATAAGATTAAGGCGACTCTTCTCCTCTTCCCAGAATGCACCAGAAATATTCAGATGAGCTTCCAATCCCAGGTTTTGCGATGTCCTCTAACCAGCGAGACCCAGCAATTCCAAGCAATCGATAAGATTAAGGCGACTCTTCTCCTCTTCCCAGAATGCACCAGAAATATTCAGATGAGCTTCCAATCCCAGGTTTTATTTGGCGGTAATGCCAGGCAATCCAGCAATACTGGATAGAAATACAATCCATAATCAAACGCCTCTCTTCATCAGAGTTCACATTGACTCCCAAAATGGTCATCCTATCTCTTCCCTCTAAGGACTACAAACCTTCTAAATCGAATCTAATCTCTTTCCTTCTCTCTGCAGCAAACTCCCTCATCCCCAGTTATTGGCTTTCCAATGATCCACCTCCTTTTGCAGAATGGATCGCGAAAGTCCACCAAATCTCCTGGTTTGAAGAGATCTCTAGTTGGCAAATCAGGAGACATGACAGATTCCTTAAAGCTTGGTCCCCTTGGAAGAACCTTCAACTGTAATGCTTCTTAAATGTTGCATCGCATAGTTCTCCCTTTTACAAGCTGCAAACCTGGCCGACACCTTAATTTCCTCAACCCATATAAAATCAATTCTCTTCCTTATTATCCTTCCCCCTCCACTCCTCTTGCATACCCCCTGTCAACCCAGGGCTTATTCTATCGACTAATGAACCCCTTTTCAACCCGAACCAACTCTCGTCCTCTTCCCTTCCCTACAGCTATATTTCTACTCTCCTCCATAACTTTCACTCCCCCCTATTCCACTCCTCTTCTTCTCCCTTTCCTTATTTCCTCAACCCTAACCTCTTAGCTTAGCCCCCTCTGAAATTTAAAACCACAACATACAAACTCCACCAAACCCACAAAGGAGACCGAAAAGCCACAGGTCGTTGTATCACAGCATATTTTATCTCTAACTGTACTTAACGTCCCTTACCTTTTGTAGAAGTTTTGTATATAACATTTCAGATACCTTGTACCAAATGAGTGTGACACAACTCTCACTACTTTACACGTTATTCTTTTGATTATATAACTTGTAGCTTTAACACTTTGATACCTTTTTGAATTTAAACTGTTTTGTTACTTGTTTGTACTATGTTTTGAAAATACTTAATAAAAAGATTAATAATAAAAATGCTGAGCTTCAGAAATGATAAAAGATTGGGATTTGTCTCAAATGTAAAGTGTAATGTTATTACTGTTGTGCACATTCACTACTTGGCCAAATTGAGTATCAAACCCCTTCCAGATGACAAATATGTCATCAATGTAGCCAGCCCACAAATGAACATGCTCCATCCAGTCACAATCACCTTCACCCTGACCAAGGGAATGCTCCCACTATCCCAGGAACCAGTTGGCATAAAAGTTGGCGCATCCCCTGAATTGGAGAAAGACCCTCCTATTGAAGATGAAATAGTTTTGAGTGAGAGAAAATGCAAGCAACCTCAAGATGAACTCCTTTGAGCCCGCAATTTACAACCCCTAGATTCCAAAAAGATCTAACTTTCAGCAGCCCAAATTGGTGTGTGATAGAGGAAAGATCTTTTATGCCAGTTGACACCAAGATAAAGTTGTCATCAATGTGGATCTCCTCCAGTCGTTTGATTGTATCTCTTACAACAGAAGGTAAAGTATTAACAAAAGAAGCCAATATCTGATCTATTGTCACACTGCTGGTGATACACAGCTGGAATGTGGTAGCCAGGAAGAGCAGCAGGATTAGCAGAGCAGAAGACTTGGTCGGTGGATAGCAAAGGTCGGTACACAGAGGCAGATAGTCAGACAGAGCCGGGTCGATCACAAGCGGGTAGTCAGACGGAGCCAGGTCGATCACAAGCCTGTAAACAGGAGAAGTAATCTGGGTAAAATATACTTTTGAGCTAGAGAATAAACACAATACTCAAGTGTGGAACTGAATGTGCTCTGATGCTATATAGGCCAAAACCAGGAAGTAAGATGGCCACTGGTATGAAACATACTGGCCATCTTGATTGTGGGCAAGAGCTAGAGAATAGTGGCCTCTAGTGGTGGGAGTATAGAATATTTGCGAACAGCGGCCACTAGTGGAGATTCCTGAAACAGCATCTTCACATGATGTTTAAACACAGTTTCTAACACACAGTTTGTAGCATCTATATAAATAGCAATATTCTGGCAAAGAGATCCCACCACAGAGACAATAGGCCTCCCTTTAAGCAGAATTGTCCTCTTATGGACTAGGTAGAAAATAAAAAGTGGTGATGCGTGGATGGTGAGAAAGGAGGAAATTAAACTCATCCTTGCTGATAAGATTATCAGCCGAAGCCTCAGTTAGAATGTTTCAATTCTTGCCAATAGGAACCTGTAGGATTCCGATCCAGGGACCGACCAGAATCCAGGGTGGATAACGCCAACAGTTCATCTCTTGTACAGTTGAGATGACTAGGCATAGCAGAAATAGTGTACAGATAATGCGTCACATATTTCAGAAAAATATCCTAGCATGATACGTGGCCAATTGGGGATACTGCAGAACTTTTATTTCTCAATTGAGTGAACAGACAAGTACCCGAAACTTCAGGATGTAAAGCACTATGATGTCTGCTAGCATGTTGGTAGAGATACCCATTTCTGAACACTCCCTTCTCTCTTATTGATGGAAGTGCTTATGCTACCTTAACTTTCAGATAAACAAAATTTTTAATCCAATCTAATAAATTGAATTTGCTTGTAAGAACAAAAGATAAGCCTTTTTTTAATATAGAGACTTTAGATGTAGAGAAAGGTGTAGGTAAAGGTTAATAATAATAATGATAACAAACACCCTCCCTTTTATTTTATTAGAAGGTGCTAAATCTAGGGACGTTGCCTCCCTTGATTTTCTTTCCTTAGGGAATATGGTGCGCAGCTCTCTAAAAAGATCCCTACTTAGTTGCAATGGAACTGAAGTACCCCAACAAGGAGTGTGATTATTTTTTTATTGTGGTTGCGACTCTTTTTTTAACAGAAGAGTCAGAATTGTAAATTTCCGCTTCAGATGAGGAGATATCTGTATTGGTAATACCTCGATTTTGTATACCAATGAACAAATACACCTTATTGTCATTAAAATTGTCCAAACCGCGAACAAACTGCTGATGTCTCCTATCTTTAAGGTGAAATTAAAATCGTTCCACCGTCTGTTGTAGTAGACGTTCTGGTTACAAAATTCTGGCTCTGTAGAAAATTTCTCAGCAATTTCAATGTGTTCCTTCAGTGTTAAATTAAGGCGGTCAAGATTAGATCTCTCTCCTTCCTGCAGTAACTGTATCAATCAAAGGGAACTATTAGTTGTTTAAGGTTCCCATTTAGATATAAGACAGCTCATAAAAGAGAAATATGCAATACACGAGGGACAAAACTGTAACAACTGTGCAATTTTGACAAAAAAAATTTGGTATAATGTAAGCCAACTAATAGATAGTGTAATGGTAGACTTAAAATAGCTTGAGGCTAAGGCCCCATGTTGTGGAAACGCAGCTTTGTTTGTTGCAGATTTTGGCGGGGTTTTGAGCCAAAGTCACAAGTGAAATGAACAAAAGGTAGAAATATTAGAGCTTCCTATATATCTTCCATTCCTTTTGGAGTAATTCTTGCATTTGGCTCCAAAAACCGCAACAAAAAAACTGCATTTCCACAATAAGGGGCCTTAGCCTGAGGAAGACCCCTGTGAGGACTGTAATGTTGTAGGTTTTATTGGATGCATAAAGACTTTTTTGTAGTTTGGCACTCATATAGATGGTGTCACATGCAACAAATGAATCAAAAATGTGAGTTACTGTGATAAATTTGGGAAATCTTTAAAATTTACAGGGTGTAAATCTTAGATAGGATTAGTAAATCTGCCACATTGTATTTATATTTTTATCACTTTGCTAAATTGTTGTGACATTACAGGATTTCTTAGTTTTATTACTTATCATGTACTGTGTATGTTGTGACAATTGTAATGTACATCAAATGTTAACTGGTTATTTAACTCATCAATTATATATTATCAAAATGAACTAGTGCTATTGTATAATTTGCCTCACTTGCAGAAGTTGATCTCATTGGCACAGCGAATAGATCGTGAGAATATTCAAATTTACAAAAAAAAATATTGACATGTAATAATGACATTAATTAAATACATAATATTCAAAATCATCCACAAATGCACACAGAATTCTCCTAGGAAAACCTGACAGATGTGAATTACTATGAGCATGGAAGGAGCCACATTCACCCACAGGCAAAAATGTAAGAGAACAATTTCAAATAGTATATTATTCCCAAATAGCATAACAACATATACCGTATAACAGTATAGTATGACATTTTACAATTTTTAGAACAATTGCTTAGCAGAAGACCACCCCTCTAAAGGAACATTTTCTGCATGCAGCTCAGATTTATCTACTTAATTGTTTAAATAAAAAATAAATAAGGATCCAAGTAGGGGTACTTTAACCATATGGCAAACTGTGCATCTGAACTGGGTCCCATGGTATTAAGGGTACCCTCAGCCGACCCGGATCAAGTGGGAATCTCATCCACATATTGCAGAAAAACCCCAGTGGAAATGCTGTGATTTTCCAAATCATCGTGTTTTTGGAAATTGCAGCATCTCAATTATACCTACAGAAATGTTGGCAGTTTCTGTATACAGTGCTTGCAAAAGTATTCATATCCCTTGAACTTTTTCACATTTTGTCACCTTACAACTACAAACTTAAATGTATTCTATTGAGATTTTAAGTGTCAGACCAACACAAAATAGCACATAATTGTGAAGCAAAATGATACATGGTTTTCAAAATGTTAATCAAATAAAAATCAGTGTGTGACATGCAAAAGTATTCAGCTTCCTGTACTCTGATAACTCTAAATAAAATCCAGTGAAATCAATTGTCTTCAGGAGTCACTTAATTAGTTAATAGAGTCCAGCTGTGTGTAATTTAGTCTCAGTGTAAATACACCTGTTCTGTGAAGGCCTCAGTGGTTTGTTAGAGAACACTAGTGAACAAACAGCATCATGAAGTCCAAGGAACTCACCAGACAGGTCAGAAATAAAGTTGTCGAGAAGATTAAAGCAAAGTTAGGTTATAAAAACATATCCCAAGCTTTGAGCATCCCAAGGAGCAATGTTCAATCTATCATCCAAAAATGGAAAAAGTATTCTAAAGCTGCAAACCTACCAAGACATGGCTGTTCACCTAAACTAACAGATTGAGCAAGGAGAGCACTGGTCAGGGAATCAGCCAAGAGGCTAATTTTCACTCTGGAGGATAAGCAGAAATCTACAGCTTAGGTGGGACAATCTGCTCACAGGACAACTACTGTATAAGTTGTGCACTCCATAAATCTGGCCTTTATGGAGTGGCAACATGTGGAAGAAGGTGCTCTGGTCAGATGAGACCAAAGTTTAACTTTTTGGCCTAAATGCAAAGCGCTATGTATGGCAGAAAAGTAACACTGCTCATAACCCAGAACACACCAGGTGGAGTTGATTGGAAGATAAATGGAGCTAAATACAAGGCAATCCTCGTAGAAAATCTGTTGGAGCTGGACTGGGCTGATCACATGGATGCACTGTACAGAAAGGGCCACTGTAGGCTCTACCTGCTTAGGAGGTTAAGGGTCTTTGGATTACAGTGGGCACTTCTTAAGGCCTTTTTCAACTCTGTAGTAGCATCAGCCATCTTCTTAGGAGTGGCCTGCTGGAGGAGCAACATATCAACCAGGGATAGGAATAGACTGGACTGTTAGGACAGTGTGGCAGGTGCAGCCAAGGGATTGGGTCACAGCCCGTTCCTCTGTCATAGCGCCTTGCTGGCTGTCACCTTCTCCTTGTTGCTGACAGTCCGGCATAGCAGGGGGTAATATCTTTGCAGTCGGTGGGCGTGGTCGGTCTGTTGACTGACAGCGGTGTCAGCCCATGTTTGCCCGGCTTGGGCAGCTGGGCTGGCTGATTGTCAGCCCACTGCCCTAGCCTCAATTCCAAATACCATATGTGTGTGCAGAAGTTGCTAGGGTCTTGTCTGTCTGTTTGACCTTACAGTAAACGTGCAGATGTGTGTCTTTTGTGTTTGTGGAAATGGGTCTCCCTTCCCCAATTTATCCTTAGACAGAATTTTGGGGGAATCTCTTCCCTAGTCAGAATTGTGGGGAATCCCCTTCCTTAGTCTGTCAGCCACCTGGCTAGTGAGGAAATAGCAGGTAGCTGTAGTTGGTGCGGCCCAGTACAGTAAATGGGAGCACGCTGTTGAGTTTACTCAGCCTAGCAGTGGAGTAACTGCTAGGCTCTAGTTTCATTAGCAGCTGCTCTGTGCTGCAGAGGCAACTCCCTGTGAAGTTAACAGAAAGTGCTCAGATAGTAATGTAGCCCGCAGTGGCGCTGTCAGGTCTTGTTCACACCAGAGTGCCCTGCGGTTCAAGCCCCAGTTGGGCTCCGCAGGTTATTATTATTTCTTTAGTTAACCTGCCAATCATAACATTGGACAATCTTATTAGAAGAGTGAATGTGGTGGGTGACAGAAGAATGCTTTCCATTGTGAGTTTCATGCTGGAGAATAACTCCCATCCCATGCACGAGACCATGATAGCACTGGGCAGTACTGTAAGTGACCGACTGCTTCACCCTAAGTGTGACAAGGAGCGGTATTGGAAGTCTTTCCTCCCTGCTTCAATTAGGCTGTACAACCAACACTGGGCTAAGCGTAGATAACTCCATACAGAGAACTGAAAAATTCTTAAGTTGTGATATGCTTGTGCCTGTATCTGTACTTACTGTCACTGTAATGCCTCAACCGGGGAGCTTTTGTATTTGTACAATGTATTATTATTGTATTATCTATGATGCTGTAACACTCTGAATTTTACCATGGTGGGACTATTAAATGATTATCTTATCTTAAAAGACTTGAAACTGTGAAGGAGATTCAAATTCCAGCAAGACAATGACAATAAAATGTGAGAGCAAATCGCTGTAAGTATCACCGTATTGAAGTCCAAATTAATAAAGTTGTCTTTTCCTTTTGTAATAAGCCAGGCTCAGAGAAACTCACTCCACATACAGCTTGTGTGTGTAAAGTGTGTTCTGTTTTAAAGGTAACAATACAGCAGACAAAGCAGATTGGATTTGCATAATTAGCATAACATGATTGGTGGAGAAGTTGTAACAATAGTCCTAATGCATGTCTATTGGATAAGAAACTGGTGAGAGGTCACACCCCCCTGAGGGGGGTTCTTTCTGTATAATGGGAGGAAATCCCCACAAACACGGGGAGAACACACAAGCTCCTTACAGATGTCGTTCCTGACAGGATTTGAACCCAGAACTCCAGTGCTGCAGTGCTAACCACTGAGCCACCGCGTTGCCCCCTAGATCAAAGAATATGTGTTATGCCACGGTCAACATCTCACAGTGCCGAAATGTGGAATGGTGATTGACAGAACCCACAGTAATCGTCTTCTTGCAGGTGCTGATGGAGCAAGAAAAGAGGATATAGACTTTTTAACTTCCTATATAACAAATTATTGCAAAATAATTTTCTAATATTTGATATGGTCTGCACATAATGTTTTTACAATAATCTCTTGCTGCTATGGGAAAATGTAAAAGTCAACACAATGTCTTCTATCTATGTTAACAAGTAGATGTAAATAGTAAAAAATTCTGAGTCCTCAGTAGTTTATACCTTTGAATGACTACTTCAGAAGATTATGCCAAAGACCAAGCTTTTAAGGCTACCTATGTTTTAAGTACAATTCTCCTCTACAAGGTAGAAATATAAGAGTTTCATGTCTATTTCCCATTTCTTTTGTAGACATTCTTGGCTTTGGCTCAAAAAAGGCAACAAAATCTTCAACATAAAAGCTGCATTTCCACAATGTGGGGCCTCAGCCTAAGAGGCCACTTGCAACTTCATGTCACCATTATCTTTTAATTTTTTGGTATATAATTTCATAGTATTTCTAACAAGATGGTCTATATCACTTTAAAGTGGCAAGAAAGTAAAGTCAACAATACATTGGCTGACGACCATTTACTGTGATGCTCCAGAAAATACCTTTTCCAGAATTCATAGATGGATGATCATGTTAAAGATGCTCAACATATTTTATCTATCTATGCTAAGTGCTGATTCAGCTTTTTCAGCCACCTTGCAACTAGAGATGATCGGATATCAGGCTGTTCGATGTGTTTGATTCGAATCGAACATCACGTGGCAAACTCCAAAAAAATTTGATTCCCCTCCCACCTTCCCTGGCACTTTTTTTGCACCAATAACAGCGCAGGGGAGGTGGGACAGGAACTACGACACCGAAGGCATAAAAAAAAATCGGAAAAAGTCATTGGCTGCCGAAATCAGGTGACCTCCATTTTAGACGAATAGTGGATTTCAAATCCGGGTCATATGAGAATGTGAACTTTGTGACTAAGAGACAGGGATAGCTGTACAGGCAGGGATAGCTAGGGATAACCTTTATTTAGGTAGGAATGTTATTAAAAATAACTTTTTGGGGCTCTATCGGGTGTGTAATTGTGATTTTTGTGACATAAACTTTTTCCAATAGGAATGCATTGGACAGCGCTGATTGGCCAGAGTACGGAACTCGACCAATCAGCGCTGGCTCTGCTGGAGGAGGCGGAGTCTAAGATCGCTCCACACCAGTCTCCATTCAGGTCCGACCTTAGACTCCGCCTCCTCCGGCAGAGCCAGCGCTGATTGGCCGAAGGCTGGCCAATGCATTCCTATTGGTAGTAGTGCTGAGCCAGTTCTGCTGAACTACACCGTGTGCCGGTCAGCCCATCTGATATATCAGATGGGCTGACCGGCACACGGTGTAGTTCAGCAGAACTGGCTCAGCACTGCTACCAATAGGAATGCATTGGCCAGCGCTGATTGGCCAATGCATTCTATTAGCCCGGGCTAATAGAATCGGGCTAATAGCATCGGGCTAATAGAATGCATTGGCCAATCAGCGCTGGCCAATGCATTCTATTAGCGTGAGCTGAGTTTGCACAGGGGTTCTAGTGCACCCTCGGCTCTGCTACATCTGATGCACACTCGGCTCTGCTACATCTGATGCAGCAGAGCCGAGTGTGCATCAGATGTAACAGGGCCGAGTGTGCATCAGATATGTAGTTGAGCAGAACTGGCTCAGCACTGCTAAGTCTCTGCATTCGCATAGGAATGCATTGGCCAGCCTTCGGCCAATCAGCGCTGGTTCTGCCGGAGGAGGCAGAGTCTAAGGTCGGGCCTGAATGGAGACTGGTGTGGAGCGATCTTAGACTCCGCCTCCTCCAACAGAGCCAGCGCTGATTGGTCGAATTCCGTACTCTGGCCAATCAGCGCTGGCCAATGCATTTCTATGGGGAAAAGTTAGCTTGCGAAAATCGCAAGCTGACAGGGATTTCCATGAAATAAAGTGACTTTTATGCCCCCAGACATGCTTCCCCTGCTGTCCCAGTGTCATTCCAGGGTGTTGGTATCATTTCCTGGGGTATCATAGTGGACTTGGTGACCCTCCAGACACGGATTTGGGTTTCCACCTTAATGAGTATATGTTCCCCATAGACTATAATGGGGTTCGAAACCCGTTCGAACAGTGAGCGGCTGTTCGAATCGAATTTCGAACCTCGAACATTTTAGTGTTCGCTCATCTCTACTTGCAACCATTTTAGCCTTACTTTCTGCTAAAATGTGCTTTTCTTTTCATTTGACTCCATAAGCACCACTGTAGCTAGGAAATCCATTACTGTTTCCATGGTACCTATATCTCTTGCAAAAATTCAGTATCACTGTATCTCAAAATTTTCATTTCTGTCTTTGGATAAATGATGATCTGCTGCAGAAGACAATGCACATTAGCCTCATTCATCTGAAATCCTAGAAACATAGTAGATAAGGGTAGATAAAGACATAAGTTCATCAAGTCATGAATAGACGTAGAAACACACACAGTTGATCCAGAGGAAGTCAAATTACCCTATCTGGATAAAAAAAAATTCCTTCCCAACTTCAAATATGACAATTGGACTACATTCCTGGATCAACACACTATGCCAAAAATGTATGGCCCCTTAAGAAAGACATCCTGGCCCCTCTTTCACGTACACAAGTTATTCATCATCACATCTTAGTTACATAGTAGATGAGGTTTGATAAAGACATGAGTCCATCAAGTCCAACCTATAACCCTTCAATCCCTACAGTGTTGATCCAGGGGAAAGCAAAAAACCCCATGAAGCTCATGCCAATTGCCCCATTTTAGGGGAAAAAAATCCTTCCCGACTCCAAATCTGGCAGTCAGTATAAAAACCCTGGATCAACGTGTCCTTAAAATCTAGAGTCCATAACCTGTTATATTTTTCTCTTCAAGAAAGACATCCAGGCCCTCTTTGAACTTGTTTAATGAATCCGCCATCACCACTTCCTGGGGCAGAGAGTTTCATAGCCTCGCTGTTCTTACTGTGAAGAATCCCCTTCTATGTTTCTGGTGAAACCTTCTCTCCTCCAGACGTAGAGGTTGTCCTCTTGTCACTGTCACTGGCCTAGGAGTAAAAATATCCTTAGAAAGTTCTTTGTATTGTCCCTTCATGTATTTGTACATTGTTATTAGATCTCCCCGTAGACGTCTTTTCTCTAAATTGAATAACCCCAAGTTTGTTAATCTATTGTTGTATTCCAATCCACCCATTCCCCTAATAATTTTGGTTGCCCTTCTTTGCACTTTTTCAAGTTCACTTATGTCTTTCTTGTATATCGGGGCCCAAAATTGCGCACAATATTCTAAGTGTGGCCATACCAGTGATTTGTATAGAGGCATAACTATGTCCTTGTCATGAGAATCTAGACCTCTTTTGATGCATCCCATTATTTTATTTGCCTTGGCAGCAGCTGCCTGACACTGGTCATTAAAGGTAAGCTTGCTGTCCACCAAAATCCCCAAGTCTTTTTCATTGGCAGTCTTACCCAGTAATTTACTATTAAGTACATAATCATACATTTTATTACGTCGACCAAAGTGCATTACCTTACATTTGTCAACATTAAACTTCATTTGCCAAGTCTCCGCCCATTCTTCCAGCTTCCTGATCCCTTGTAATAGTCTACTATCCTCCTCATTATTACAAAGTTTAGTATCATCTGCAAATATGGACACCCTGCTTTGTAAACCCTCTACCAGGTCATTAATAAAGATATTAAACAAGAGAGGACCTAATACTGACCCCTGTGCCCCCCCCACTGGTGACTGTGACCCAGTCTGAATATTTACCATTAACAAGTACCCTCTGTTTCCTATCAGTGAGCCAGTTGCTAACCCAAATGCATATGTTTTCCCCCAGTCTCAACATTCTCATTTTGCATACCAACCTTTTATGTGGACATTATCAAAAGCCTTTGAAAAGTCCAGATACACCACGTCTACTGCATCACCCATGTCCAGTCTTGAATTGACCTCCTCATAGAAGCTGATCAGATTAGTCTGACAGGACCGATTCCTCATGAACCCATGCTGGGTTGGGTGTTATAAGATTATTTACATTGAGATACTCCAGGATAGCATCTCTTAGAAAGCCCTAAATATCTTACCCACCACAGAAGTTAAACTTACGGGCCTATAGTTTCCAGGTTCACTTTTACACCCCTTTTTGAAAATTGGCACCACATCTTGTGGCAGCTTTGGCAGAGGTTAAAAAGTGGAGAAAAATTCAAGGTGTAAGTCTACCTCAAATTCCTCTTCACTTTCTGTCTTGTGAATGGGCCCTAGTAGCGACAACACAAACAGGAAAAGCAATTCAGTGTTAGGTTTCCTATCACCATAGACTATATAGTAGTTGAGCATAGCATTGTACCTGTGGCTTATGAAAAGTGGTAGAAAACAAGCCCAGGTAAAAAACTAAAAGTTGAACCATATATTGCGCTGCCACTCGCTTTTACATATTTTAACATTTAAATTGCTCCATTTTCTGGGCACCTTGTCCAGGTGTGAATTAACCAGTAGTTTAATATAGTAGAGGGATGTAAACTTTTTTTTATCTCTAGCTATGCTCCCTGCTGAGACTGAGAAAACATCCAGGAAGAAGGTGATGGTGGGGGCTGTCAGGGAAGCAAGTTCTGCTAACAGTGTGAATGCAAAGACAGTTTCACGTTACTATGATCACTATAAAGGGTTACATTTTGTTGATAAAAGTGATGATCAAAGTCATAAAAGCTTCCTTTATAACAGTGTAACTTACAGACAGTAACTTCAGCATAGATGTTTCGGCATTTATCACTCCTAAAGGAGCAGTTATAAATCACAGGTGTTTGACGTTAATTAATGTGACTGCAGCACCGGGCATCAGATAAAGCAATGTAAATAGCCAGATTCACGATGTCTAGGGGTTAATTCAGCATTTTTTTGCAGATGGCTAATAAGCTGGCTCTATCTGTAGTTTGCCGTTCTCCCTCAGCTTCTGGATAGAGACTAGCTTTTGTACATTGCAAACAATAAGTAGAGGTGAATCTGCTCTATACCTGTCTCTCTTGCTCAGAAACAATTCCAGGACCATGCAGGATACATATCCTCCTCAGACCCAGAAGTGTCATAATAGAGTTATTTTATGTTCAATGTAAAAATATAATAGAATAAGGCCAAGTAACATTATCTACAGTCTTGAAATTTAAAAAAAATGTTCGCGAGTTCTATGTCCACTACAGTTTCCACCAGTTCTAAACCACTTCAAGTTATCCACAATGGAATTCTATCGTTTAAATCTGTTGTACACTACAGTGTACACGAGGGCTATATATATTGGATATATTGATGTATAAACATTTACTTTTGTGAGTAAAATTCTTGAACTGGGGCCACACAGTGGCTCAGTGGTTAGCACTGCAGCCTTGCAGCGCTGGAGTCCTGGTGTTCAAATCTCACCAAGGGCAAGAAACCATCTGCAAGGAGTTTGTGTGTTCTCCCCGTGTTTGCATGGATTTCCTCCCATATTCCAAAAAAGACATACTGATAGGAAAAAATGTACATTGTGAGCTCTATGTGGGGCTCATAATCTACATTAAAGAAAAAAAAATTCTTGAACTGTGCTAGAAACTTCTAGCTTTGCTTCAGCTTTAGCCAAAACCTTTGTCTCTGCTTCTATCTTCCGAATCTCCTACTCACTTCTCTTCTTTCCTCTCTCCAAAGACTTTTATAGAGATGTAATCTGAGACATGTTATCTGTAATCCAATTTGGTGGTATATGTGCAACTACTGATGAAAATGCCCTACTATTGGAATTGGTTAATGACTCACATTTTTCATAAAACCAACTCAATACAATATTGGAACAGAATGGCAAATCCCTGGACAGGTTGCTGCTTACAGGGAAACCACAGGGTGGCAACACATTGAGAGCTACAGCATAGATATCTCATAGCAGTGCTTTCAAGGTACTGTTGATGGCATCATCCATAGTCAAGCCAGATGATAAGCCCACCTGGATTCACGCTTTCCACTGCAAAAAGGTTTCACTCCCTCTCTATCCGCCGACTAAACAACTTTAAAGGGGCTCTATCAGCAAAATCATGCTGATAGAGCCCCACATATGCGTGAATAGCCTTTAAAAAGGCTATTCAGGCACCGTAAATGTTATATGAAACTACCCCCCGTTTTAAAATAAAACCCTAAAAAAGAATGTTATCTACTTACGCATCGTGCACGATGGGCGGGCATTCAGGGTGCGCCGTCTTCTTCATCCACGCCTCTTCTTCCTGCGATGTCCTCCGGTCCCATCCTCCTCCGGCACTCGCGAGCGGACACTGATATAAAAAAAATGGCCTGGGCGCATGCGCAGTAGCATGCGGCTGCTACTACTGCTACTGCGCAGGCGCCCAGGCCATTTTTTTTTTATCAGCGTCAGTTCGCGAGCGCCAGAGGAGGGCGGGACTGGAGGACATCGGAGGAAGAAGAGGCGTGGATGAAGAAGACGGCGCACCCTGAATGCCCGCCCACAGTGCACGATGCGCAAGTAGATAACATTCTTTTTTAGGGTTTTATTTTAAAACGGGGGGTGGGGGGGTAGTTTAATATAACTTTTACGGTGCCTGAATAGCCTTTTTAAAGGCTATTCACGCATATGTGGGGCTCTATCAGCATGATTTTGCTGATAGAGCCCCTTTAAGTCATCTGTGTGCTGGGTGTGTAGCCATGTGCCAACTGGCTCTATAGGAGGGGGAGGTTTCCTCTAATAGGAGCTCCTTTGAGTCATGCTGAAATATTTTATTTCTTATCTAGTGAAACAATGTTCCACTAGATTTTGGATAACTAAAGACACAACCTTAACATCAAACTAGATTACTGCATACTGCTGATTTTGCTTTTGGATTTTGTTCAGGTATTGTCTGTAAAAAATCATCTTTAGGTGAATGTCTAAAAATGTGTCTTCGTTTAGTCTCATAAGATATAAGAATAAGAATAGGATATAAAATACACAGGTCAAGGGATTGCATTTTTATGGCTTTAGTAGAATGTTTTTTACAAAATGGTATAATGGCTGAATCTTATATACACTTTGCTAATAACTAGAATTGTACTGTTTAGTAGGTAGCAGTTAACGTTTGTGCCTCTTTACACTAACCAACCTTTCATCCTACCAGGGAACCTATATTTCCTTTGTTGCCTCAGAGTTTATAAGTGGTTGCCTGTGGATTCAATAGGTAATGGTGCTGAAAATGTGGTTCCAATCATTAGGATAAGCTAATAGATTACTTCTCATACTCAAATTCTTTTCATGGTGTGAGTGTTTGAGGGAATAGATGCTGAATGTTTATACTTTATAGCTATAGCATGGTGGCAGGGCATTTACAAAGCATAAATGAGCTTCAGGGGTTGAAATCAAAACTTGGTTACAATCAGATTTAATCAAGGCTTGGTTACAATTGGATCTATTCACATGGGCCTGGTTAAGAGAGTTCCTTGGTTCTTTCCTTACACCAAATGTTGCATTAATTGCTTGTATTTTGATCTTACATGTTGAATCTCGCATTTTTATATATTTGCAAACAGTGTACCTCAAGTTTAAAGTAGCAGCTGTATGGTTTATGGTTAATAAAAGTTTTTATATGATAAAGAATACTCACTGCAATACTATGTTGTATGTGCTGGAGTGTCTATATGAACAGCAGAAGACATGGATGTGTATTGCAGGCAACAGAACACAGGGACAATGTGGTATTTTGAAATACATCATTGGCGGCTTATAAGGTCTGTCGCCTTCTGAAGTCCTTTGGAGAGCCCAACAAATTTGTCAGTTTCTTTAATGTATACAGTACTTTCTAAAATGTTTAGGTGAGTGTGGAAAAATTGGTGCAAAGTAAGAATGCTTTAAAAAAAAGAAAAAAAAAAAGGTGTTAGTTTACTTTTGTCAATTAACAAAATAAATTCAATAAACAAAGGAGAAATCAAAAGCAATACAATATTGCCATCTATTATATCATATTACACTGTACTCGATACTTACCATCATGGCAGATTTAATCTCTGATGGGGTCAAATCTGATCATCGGCTAGAAGAAGCCAGAGTCATATTTTTTAGAGAGGGAGTTACCCCAAACAGAGCAACTGATAATAAAGAGCTATTCAACTACCCAGCTTCTTATCCAATGGGAAAAGGAGGTTACTAAGTCTTCACTATGTTTGATCTCCATCCTTCTTGAGGAGGAAAAGGAAAATCTGAATAGACGTACATCTTCCCTCAATGATGTAATTGAGAAAGCAAAATCTTTTTCGGGTGATCCCGATTTTCAGAGAAAAGAGGGAACTACTAACTAACAAAGAGAAATTTACTGGATTTATTAAACAACACAAACATTTCCAGTTCCAACAGGACCTACAGTAGTACCGTGAAAATCAGCTTATTCAGGTCTACCTAGAGTCCGACTGACCTCTTCTTGTCGGAATATGAAACTTCCAACACGGATAGTCACATGACCAAAGGACACTGGGAGAAATAGGGGCAAGAACACAGATACCAACACAAGGGGGAGGGGTAGACGGGATAGGATAACTGAAGTGGACTTAGTTCCTCAGACTAACATCTCTACAGGTTTTTTGTCCCAAACACCTCAAATAACCAAACATTTACGTTGGGGCCTGACATAACTACCTCTGGGCTATGGGTTACCGAAGTGACGGATATCCTCCAGATCATCAATCCATCAGGGCGATGCTTAGTCTATACAGTTTCAACAGATGGAGTGGGTTCAGAGATCACCACAAGGGGGCGACTGGGATAATGCAATACTTCAAAAAGACGCCCAGTGGATTTTTCGTTTTAGATTGGTTAGATCAGGAGACCTAAATGGTGCAATCTCATTCACCCCCTTTATATAAGAGCTGTCTCCTCTTTGTATTGGTCTAGATATTTAATTAGATTATTTTGTGGTCAGGGCTTGCTGGTGATATGGGCAGTTATTTGATATATGTGATATTTATGAGTGTTGCCCTTGTAGGTTTCCTTTGTCTCTTGTATATTATTAGATGCAAGCTGGAATTTTACATGCTAAGCTTTGCTTTTACTCTTTGGCAAGGCCTGCTTTTGTATCAAATATCGCCACATTATGATATTGCCCATATTCACAGTGTTACTATCATACGTACCAACGAGTGCCTTGCTTCTTTCTTGACAGCTGATCAGTTGATATTTACATCCGGACCTCGTTACACACGCCAGCACCACTAATAGATAGGCCGCCCTCAGTTAGATCATTGGCGCCTATTCGGACATGGGCATTGCAGTGCACGGGTTCACAGTCATGGCGGCTGGTATATAAGAATTGGCCGAGCCAGCACACGGTGTAGGCTATTTTTAGTACCACAACCCACCATCAGGGCTCCGGGAATTGCATTTATAACTGCAAATTCTGAACCCCTGGAATATCCATCATATATTTGGCTTCTGATGAACTTAACCATATCAAAAAGAATAAACGCCCAACAATGTATAATAAAACTACAAATTTTATTAATATCATTAAAATGATAACAACACTGATAATCTGATCACAATATCCATAATATATAAGAGGGAACTATATAATCCACCCCCCTGAGGTGGATGTTATACCTGGTGGCTCCGGTGGTATAGGTACTGTTTGTCTATGGGGGTCCCTCATGTTTGTATTCTGGCTTGTTTATGGGTCTATGTTTCTACTTATCTAGGTGTTACTCCGTATACCAGTATATATAGCATGTTTTCATAGTACCCATCTATTTGTGCCTATTATTTATTTCTGTGTATGGACCTCCCGTTATCTTTGTATGGTTATCTGCCAATGTACCCCTCTAACCACCTGGTGTGGGTATTATATAGTTCCCTCTTATATATTATGGATATTGTGATCAGATTATCAGTGTTGTTATCATTTTAATGATATTAATAAAATGTGTAGTTTTATTAGAATTATGGCTAAATAAAACTCAGTGAGTGAGTTACTGGGAGCGGGTCACTGTGTGAGTGACTCGATTAGTTACTTAGAGACTATTCCAAACATCTTGGAGAACGAATCACAAATCTATGGATAAAGGCTTGCACAAATCATTCATTGCTTCATGCAATCCCGAACAGACTTGATGATATTGAGATCAGGGCTTTATGGGGCCATATCATTACTTCCAGGACTCCTCCTCCAAAGGATTTTATTTATATTTCTCTTTTAATTTTATGTTATTAATATGCAAAATAAAATATCAACACTTCTATCTTTGATCTATCTTATTTTTTTAATGGCTTGGCACTGAGAGCTATATAAATTGTAATGGGGGCTTTATGGTTGGTGATCTATGCAGTATCCATGGCTGGCACTGATCATGATTATGACTCACGCTAACTAAGAACATTACAGTATTCCATTATGTTCTCATCAAGATGACTATAATATAAGACTTAAAGAAAAGGCAATTGGGGAACTTGTCAGCACATTTTGGCATATCAAACTATGAACATGGCGCTATTGGATATTTCAATAGGATTGCAATCCTAGTCTTGCTATTCTGGTGACCTATTTTTAAGACTTTATTGTTTAACCACATGAGGACCGCCGTACGTAAATTTACGGCCTCATGTGCTGGTACCTAAAGACCGGACTATTGCTGAAATACGTCCGGCCTTTAGGTACCTTTCTGGCGGGGGGAGGGGTGCGGGGGGGACAGGGGTTAGGTGTTACTAACACCTAACCCCTTCCTCCATAACGTCCAGTCGGAACTGAGTCCGACTGGACGTGTTAACCCTTTCGATCGCGCCGTCAAACATCACGGCGCGATCGAAAGGGATCCGCCGACAGGTTAACCCGATCGGCACCCCCCGCGGCGAGATCGGGGGGTGCCGATGTCAGTACAAGGTAGTCTGGGGTCTGGCCAGTGACCCCAGACTACCGGAGCCCCCACATACCTGGTGATCCTGCCAGGCGGTGGAGGAAGTGAGCGATGTGTCTCACTTCCTCTGCAGCTTACAGGACACGAGCAGGCTCATGTCCTGCTCGTGTCCTGTCTGCTACTGTGCTGAATCAGTTGGTGCTTTCATAAAAGCATCAACTGATTCAAGTGTCCTAAAGGGACACATGAAAAAGTAAAAAAAAAGTTAAAAAAAAAAAAAAAAAGTGTATGAAAAAAGTAATAAAGTTCTAAAGTCCAAAAATCGATTTTTTCTATACAAAATGAATTATATAAAAAAAAGCACTAAAAATTAAAAAAAGCAATGCATATTTGGTATCGCCGCATCCGTAACAACCTGTACAATAAAACTGAAATAATATTTAATGTACACGGTGAACGTCGGAAAAAAAAAACGGAAAAAACTCGCCGGAAATAATGATTTTTTGCCATCTCATCCTACAAAATATGCTATAAAAAGTGATCAAAAAGTCATATTCACCCCACAACAGTGCCAATAAAAAGCGCACATTTTCCCACAAAAAATAAGCCCTCAACCAACACTGTCAACTGAAAAATAAAAATGTTACGTCTCTCAGAAGATGGCGATGCAAAAAACATTGATTTATGTCCCCATATGTGTTTTTGTTCTGCAGACTTAGTATCGCATAAAAAAATAATATAAATGAGGTATCGCCGTAACCGTACCGACCCGCAGAATAAAGATAATATGTTACTTATGCTGTACGCTGCATGGCGAAAAATTTAAAATGTAAAACTCAATGCAGGATTGATTTTTTTTTTTTTTAATCCAGCAAGAAAGAGTTAATAAAATGTAATCAGTAAGTTGTAGGCACCCAAAGATGGTGTCATTACAAAATGCATCTCATCCTGCAAACAACAAGCCCTTATATGGCCATGTCACCAGAAAAATAAATAAAATATAGCATCTAGCAATGTCAAGGCAAAACCCCCCAAAAATCGCCAAATTATTAGAACACAACTGGCTGCGGCAGGTAGGGAATATATAAGCTGTGCGAGCGAATATCAGGGGACACCCCAGATTTACAGCTTATGAGGGAAAAGACACCAGAAGTGACCCCCAGAGTGACCCCCAGAGTGACTCCCCCAATCATAGGAGCTACTGGGACATAGTAGGGAATTTGGTGTCTGCAATGTTCTCCGCACAGCTTATATATTCCCTCTTCGCCATCCGCTGTGCAGTCACGTCTGGGATACTAATACTCACTACACCCCCTGATAAATTCTTTGAGGGGTGCAGTTTTCAAAATGGGGTCACTCCTTTGGGGAATCCACTTTTCTGGTACCTTACAGGCTCTACAAACATGACATGGCGTCCAGATACCAAACATCAAAATCTGTACTCCAAAAGCCGCATCGCGCTCCTTCGCTTCTGCGCCCTGCTGTGCGCCCAAACTGCAGTTTATGACACATGTATGACACTGGTGTACCCGTTATATCGGACGTAATGTCATATGTGGGTATAAACTGATATTAGGGCACAGCTGGACGCAAAAGGGAAGAAGGGTTATTGGGTTTTTGGAGCACAGACGGTTTGGTTTTTGGATGCCATGACACTTTTGTAGATCTGAAACGCCAGTAAAGTGGAATCCCCTGTTATGTGACCTTATTTTGGAAACTACACCCCTGAAGGATTTCTCCAGGGGTACAGAGAGCATTTTTAACCCCCAAGTGTTGCTATAACTTATTATCCATAAATGAATACGAAGCTGATTGTGAGAGGTGAAAATGACAATTTTTCCAGGAATACGTCATTTCAGTGCGTAATATGTTGTGCCCGCCTTGTATCAGAGATGAACGCTCTAAAAGCTGTTGTGCCCGGGATACCCGCTTACCAGTTTTTGGAGTGTCTCTGCTGATATAAGTTGGGCACAACATATCGGGCACTAAAATGGCGAATCTCTGGAAATTTTTCATTTTTAACTTCTCATTATCAGCTGTGATTTCATTTCTGGAAACTAAATAAATGCAACACTCAAGGGTGAAAAATGCTCGCTACACCACTTGATAAATCCCATGAGTGGGCTAGTGTCCAAAATGGGGTGACATGTCTGCGGATTCCACTTTATTGGCAATTCAGGGGCTTTGCAAAAGTGGCATGGTGTCCTAAAACCAAACTGTGCTCCAAAAACCAAAATTGCGCTCCTTCCCTTCTGTGCCCGGCTGTGCCCAAACAGCCATTTATACCCACATATGGCATTAAGTCCGTTATCCGGGGTACACCAGTGTCATACATGTGGGCATACACCGCTATTTGGGTACCCAGCAGGGCGCAGATGTGAAGGAGCGATATGTGCTTTTGGAGTGCAGATTTATATTCTTTGTTTTTGGACACCACGTCACATTTGCAGAGGCCCTAAAATTGTCCCTACAAAATGGGGTCATTTCTTGGTGAATTCCAGTTTACTGTCACCTGTGTAGTTTCTAAAATGGGGTCACAATGGGGGGTTTCCATTGTATTGATACTTTAGGGGCTCAGCTAATGCGACATGGCACCTGAGAACTATTCCAGCCACATCTGCTTTCTAAAAGCCAAATAGCGCTCTTTCCATTCTGAGCCCCACCGTATACCCATACAGCAGATTATGGCCACATATGGGGTATTGCCGTGTTAAGAAGAAATTGTGTAACAAACTCTGGGGGGCTTTTAATTCTTCAGCTACTTGCAAAATTAAAAATATGGTGCTAAATGGACGATTAATTGGAAAAAAAAGTAATTTTTCATTTTTACGTCCCATTGTTAATAAAATCTGTGAATCAGCTGTGAGGCCAAAATGCTCACCAAACCCCTAGATAAATTCTATGAGGGGTGTAGTTTCCAAAATGGGGTCACTTTTAGGGGGTTTCCATTTTATTGGTACACTAGGGGCTCTGCAAATGTGACATGGCACCTGAAAAATATTCCAGCAAAATCTGCCCTTCAAAAGCCAAATAGCGCTCTTTCCATTCTGAGCCCCGCCATGTTCCCATACAGTAGATTATGGCCACATATGGGGCATTTCTGTGTTCAGGAGAAATTGTGTAACGAACTTTAGGGAGCTTTTTTTCCTTTATCCTCTTGTGAAAATGAAAAATTTGGGGCTAAATTGACAGTTTGTTGGAAAAAAAGTAAATTTTCATTTTCATGTCCCAATGTTAATAAAATCTGTGAAACAGCTGTAGGGTCAAAATGCTCACTCTACCCTTTGATATGTTCTGTGGGGGGTGTAGTTTCCAAAATGGGGTCACTTTTAGGGGGTTTCCACTGTATTGGTTCTCTAGGGGCTCTGCAAATGCGACATGGCACCTAAAAATTATTCCAGCAAAATCTGCCATCCAAAAGCCAAATAGCGCTCCTTCCATTCTGAGCCCCGCCATGTTCCCATACAGCAGAATATGGCCACATATGGGGTATTGCCATGTTCAGGATAAATTGTTTAACAAACTTTGGGGGGCTTTTACTCCTTTAACCCCTTGTGAAAATGAAAACTTTGGGGATAAAGTGACATTTTAGTAATTTTTCTTTTACACATTCCAATGTTAGTAAAATCTGTGAAACAACTGTACAGTCTAAATGCTGACTATACCCCTTGATGAATTCCGTGAGGGGTGTAGATTCTAAAATGGGGTCACTTTTGGGGGGTTTCCATTGTTTTGGTACGCTAAGGGCTCTGCAAATGTGACATGGTGCCTGAAAATTATTCCAGCAAAATATGCTGTTCAAACACCCAGTGTCACTCCTTCCCTTTCGTGCACTGCCGTGTGCCCAAAAATCAGTTTACACCCACATGTGGGGTATTTCTGTGCACGGGAGAAATTGCATAACAAAATGTGAGATGCATTTTCTCCTTTAACCCTTTGTGAATGTGTTAATTTTAGGTCTAAATGAATGTATTAGTGAAAAAAAATGAAATGTCTAAATTTGACCTCCATATTATTTTTATTCTTATGAAATGCTTAAAGGGTTAACAAACATCCCAAATGCTGTTTTGAATAATTTGAGGGGTGTAGTTTTGAAAATGGGGTGATTTATGGGGGTTTCTATTATATAGGCCTTTATAATTCCTTTCAGAACTGAAGTGTTCCCTAAAAAATTAGTTTGAGGAATTTTCTTGTAAATCTGGAAAATCGCTGTTACACTTGTAAGCCTTGTAACGTCCAAAATAAATTAAAAGACAATCAAAAGATGATGCCGATATAAAGCAGAGATATGGGAGATAATATTTATTCATGTATTTGGATGGTATGACTATCTGCCTGAAAAGCAGAGAATTTCACATTTTGAAAATTGCAATTTTTTCCAAATTTCCATCAAATTTGCTAGTTTTTTTTTATAAATAAATACAAAAATATTGATTAGTGTTTACCACTAACATGAAGTATAATGTGTTACGAAAAAACAATTTCAAAATCACTTGTGTAAGTTAAAGCGTCTCAAAGTTATTGCCATTTAAAGTGACACATGTCAGTTTTGAAAAAAGAGGCCTGGTCCTTAATGCACTTCTGGGCCTGGTCCTTAACCGGTTAAAAATGTTGTGTGCACTATGCAAATACAGTACCTGCAGTTATCAGGATGGTGTAGGTTTGTGACAGAGTCACAGAGTCAGCTCTGTACATATAACCAGTCCGCACGGATTGACATCTCTACTGTTATTGATCTTGTTGCGCCAGTGAGATATCAATCAAAACCCTATTTACTTAGAGAATGCAGTATATTTAAGCATTAAAATCTTCACTAGATAGTTTTGGCAAGCACATGCTGAAATATCCTGCTACGCCAGGCCGAGTTTAATAGGTCAAAAGTTGCTGGCAGGCTCCCTTTAATCATATTCTACTTTGTTATAAGACATTTTCAAGATAACCAAAAATTTAAATAATCCAGTTCACTGAACACAAGATCAAATGTTATTTTGCAGCTACAGAAAACTTACTGTATGGAGAAATTTTCATTCATCTTAATAGACTTATAGAAACCCATGTACTTGCTCAAGAAGCAATCTCACTGAGGCATCTGGTACGAATATTTGCAACTAATTTTCCATGCACAGTGCATACATATGACTGAAATGATGGATAGGACTACACAATTTTATTAAGTGTTTTAATGTTGTCTGATCTTTTCTGTACACCTCTTTAACACAACAAACCGATTTTTTAAGATTGAATTTTGTGGATTATAAGGATCATCAGAGCCTATGCTTTTGCACAGCTTCTGTTCTAAAGTTACCATCTACCATAGCCATCAAACCAAAGTGTCCCAATACTGTCTACAGCTTCAGTAATTGGCTTATTAAAAGAATGATTGATGAACTGAAGGCCAGCGGAATCTGCAGATTTCAACTTAGATGTTCAGTGAGGATGAGAAGCCAGAAACTAAAGGAAGAAAAAGAGAACAACATAGACAGTACAGGCCATCTGCACTGGAAGGTCATTTTTTGTAGATTAAATTAGTGTCACTTATATAGATATCGAGGTGGAGTGTAGTACATAACTATCATATAGCCTACATGTACATTGCAAATGAGAATTTCTTGTATTACTGAGATGTGGTGCTGCATCACACCGCAGGCAGATATTTAAGTATGTATATTTGCATACTTTAATTAGTCTGTAAAATGCAATCTGCATGCTGTATTACGTGCAGAATGGTCAGTGTATTATGTACGTGCACGTGTATGAATATGTAAATGGTATATTTTATTGTCTGAATGCCATAGCAACTATAAATGAATGTTTCATTTTGCAGAATTATAATTTGGCGCTAAATTCACATTTGTGTTGTGCAGGACTCTTCTCTCCGCCAATTTGTGACAGTTTTTGTGATGGAGTCTCCAAATAAGATTTCAGCACAGATGTGAACCCTGCCTGAGTTGGAACTTGGCTTTAATCGGTATACAAATTATAATTGTATTGATATCAGTCAACGTAGGACAATCTGAAATAGTAATTTTCCCCAAATATTTTTTTACAGAAAAAAAAAGGCCACATGTGGCATTGATTCATCCGTAACAACCCATGCTGCCAAAATAATTTCTAAATAATCAAAAAGTCACAGTTGCATAATATGATGGACCAGGTCACAGAATATGTCTGGTTGAGTGATGGCAGTGGTGGTAGCTGAAGCAACATGTGTGGCAGGGCATAATATGAAGGACCAGGCTGCAGGGCATGTCTGGCTGAATTTCGGCAATGGTGTAACCATGGGACTTATATCTTGTCCGACCTCAAGCGTAATAACCAAGTGGGTGTTCAGTGCTGCTGGTGGTGATATAACACACGAAAAGGATGAAATTGTCCACTGCTCGTGTGAAAAAATGTTATTATCATATTATGCAATGCTACACTTTTTGAGCCACTCCTTTGTTGTCTTGGCTGTATGTTTTGGGTCATTGTCCTGCTGGAAGACCCAGCCACGACCCATTTTTAATGTCCTGGCGGAGGGAAGGAGGTTGTCACTAAGGATTTTAGGGTACATGGCTCCATCCATTCTCCCATTGATGCGGTGAAGTAGTTCTGTGCCCTTAGCAGAGATACTTCCCCAAAACATATTGTTTCCACCTCAATGTTTGACAGTGAGGATGGTGTTCTTTGGGTCATAGGCAGCATTTCTCTTCCTCCAAACATGGCAAGTTGAGTTAATGTAAAAGAGCTAAATTTTTGTCTCATGTGACCACAGCACCTTCTCCCAATCACTCAGAATCATCCAGATTGGTCAGACTACTTCACCACATCAATGGGAGAATGGATGGAGCCATGTACTATAAAACAACCTCCTTCTCTCCACCAGGACATTAACCCCTTCCCGCCGATAGCATTTTTTGATTTTCGTTTTTGACCCCCCTCCTTCTAAACCCCATAACTTTTTTATTTCTCCGCTCCCAGAGTCATATGAGGTCTTAATTTTTGCGGGACAATTTTTTCTTCATGATGCCACCATTAATTATTCTATATAATGTACTGGGAAGCAGGAAAAAAATTCAGAATGGGGTGGATTTGAAGAAAAAATGCATTTCTGCGACTTTCTTACGGGCTTTGGTTTTACGGCGTTCACTGTGCAGCCAAAATGACCTGTCCCCTGTATTCTGTGTTTCGGTACGGTTCCAGGGATACCAAATTTATATGGTTTTATTTACATTTTGACCCCTAAAAAAAATTCCAAAACGGTGTTAAAAATTTTTTTTTCTAAAAGTCGCCATATTCCGACGGCCGTAACTTTTTTATACATAGGTGTACGGGGATGTATAGGGCGTCTTTTTTTGCGGGGCCGGGTGTACTTTTTAGTTCTACCATTTTCGGGAAATGTTATTGCTTTGATCACTTTTTATTCAAATTTTTATCAGAATTAAAACAGTGAAAAAACGGCGGTTTGGCACTTTTGACTATTTTTCCTGCTACGGCGTTTACCGAACAGGAAAAATATTTTTATAGATTTGTAGAGCGGGCGATTTCGGACGCGGGGATACCTAACATGTATATGTTTCACAGTTTTTAACTACTTTTATATGTGTTCTAGGGAAAGGGGGGTGATTTGAACTTTTAACACTTTTTATATTTTTTTATATTTATTTTTTTTTTGCATTTATTAGACCCCCTAGGGGTGTTGAACCCCAGGGGGTCTGATCACTAATGCAATGCATTACAATGCTAATGCATTGCAATGCATTGCAAAAAATCATCATCTCTTTTGCAGGCTGTATACACCAGCCTGCAAAAGAGAGAATTTGCAGACCGGCTGGGAGCCTTTAACAAGGCTCCCGGCTGTCATGGCAACGGGGGGTCGGCCCTGGAGCATGCTCCAGGAGCCGGCGATCCCGGCCAAAATGGCGGCGCCCATGCGCCGCCGGGAAAATGGCGCCTCCGGCGCCTTTGACAGCAGCGCCGGAGGGGTTAATGCCTCGGACCGATCGGAGGCATTAGAGCCGGTTGTCTACTGCTTAAAGCAGTAGACACCCGGCGGCTATGGAGGCCGCCCGGCTCCCGGGCGGTCGCCATAGTTACAGACCCGACACGCGCCGTACTATTACGGCGCATGTCGGGAAGGGGTTAAAAATGGATCATGGCTGGGTCTTTCAACAGGACAATGACCCAAAACATACAGCCAAGACAACAAAGAAATGGCTCAGAAAGAAGCTCATTAAGGCTAGCCAGTCTCCAGACCTTAATATCATAAAAAACTTATGGAGGGAGCTGAAGCTACGAGTTGCCAAGCGACAACATCAAAATCTTAATGATTTAGAGATGATCTGCAAAGAGGAATGGACCTAAATTCCTCCTGACATGCGCAAACCTCATCACTAAATACAAAAAACATCTGACTGTTGTGCTTGCCAACAAGTATTAAATCTTGTTTGCCAGAGGGATCAAATACTTATTTCTCTATGCAAAATGCAAATACATTTATAAAATTTATACAAAGTGATTTTCTGGATTTTATTTTTGATATTCTATCTCTCACTGTTAAAATTAAACTACCTTTAAAATTATAGACTGCTCATATCTTAGTCTGTGGGTAAACTTACAAAATCAGCAAGCGATCAAATAATTATTTCCTTCACTCTATATACAGACTGTGTGTATTTATACAATGCTAGGCATAAATGAGTAAACCCCATCAATAAAAAATGCACCACCCCGAATAAAACCTCTCCTAAAATACTACCTACAATTTGTGAGGACCCATAATAATAAATTTTATTTATATAGCGCCAACATATTCCGCAGCGCTGTACAATTTGTAGGGTTCAGCTACAGACAGATACAAAACAAAGAACGTCATTTCACACAATGGGACTGAGGGTCCTGCTCACAAGAGCTTACAATCTATGAGGTAGAGAGGATGACACAAGAGGTAGGAGGGGCGGCATTGCTTATACGGTGTTCAGACAATTTTGTAATAGAGGTTGCAGCCATTACACAAACAAAGCTTTATGGGCCGTCACTAGTAGTGTCCTTTAACATGTGGATAGAGCATGGACAAATATGTTAGGCTGAAAAGATATCAAGAAGGGTTTGCATTAGGAATTGTGATAGGCCTGTCTGAAAAAAATGCGTCTTTAGTTTGCGTTTGAAACTGTAGAAATTGGGAGTTAATCTGATTGTCCGGGGTAGAGCATTCCAGAGAAGTGGTGCAACTCGGGAGAAGTCTTGTATACGAGCGTGGGAGGTTCTGATAATAGAGAATGTAAGTGTTAGGTCATTGAGTGAGCGGAGAACACGGGTTGGGCGGTAGACAGAGATGAGGGAGGAAATGTAGGGAGGTGCGGCATTATGGAGAGCCTTGTGGATGAGGGTGATAACTTTATATTTTATTCTATATTGAATAGGCAGCCAATGTAGCGACTGGCACAGACCAGAGGCATCGCTGTAACGTCTAGCCTGATAGATAAGCCTGGCCGCTGCATTCAGAATAGATTGTAGAGGGGAGAGTTTAGTGAGGGGAAGACCGATTAGTAAGGAGTTACAGTAGTCAAGGCGAGAATGAATCAGAGAGACAATAAGTGTCTTTAGTGTATCTCTGGTAAGGAAAGGACGTATTCTGGAGATATTTTTGAGGTGGAGGTGACATGAACGTGCGAGTGATTCAATATGAGGGGTGAAAGAAAGGTCTGCGTCAAACATGACCCCGAGGCAGCGGGCCTGCTGCCTAGGAGTTATAGTAAGGCCTGAGACTGCAATGGATATATCAGGGACAGATCTATTAGATGGTGGAAACAGTAGTAGTTCAGTCTTAGAGAGATTTAGTTTCAGATAGAGCGAGGACATGATATTAGAGACAGCAGAAAGACAGTCACTGGTGTTCTGTATGAGTACAGGGGTGATGTCACGGGAAGATGTGTATAATTGGGTGTCGTCAGCATAAAGATGGTACCTGAAGCCAAATCTGGCGATGGTTTGTCCAATGGGGGCTGTGTAGAGAGAAAAGAGCAGGGGGCCGAGGACCGAGCCCTGAGGAACCCCAACAGCAAGGGAAAGAGGGGAGGAAACAGAGCCCGCAAATGATACGCTGAAAGTGCGGTCTGAGAGATAAGAGGAGAACCAGGAGAGCGCAGTGTCATTGAGGCCGACTGAGCGGAGCATAGTGAGGAGGAGATGATGGTCAACAGTGTCAAAAGCTGCAGAGAGGTCCAGAAGAATAAGAAGAGAGAAATCGCCATTGGATTTAGCCGTCAGGAGATCATTGGAGACTTTTGTGAGAGCCGTTTCAGTAGAGTGCAGAGCGCGGAAACCAGATTGTAAGGGGTCATGCTGAAAAAGATGAAGAATACTTTGACTCTATAATCTGGTATGAAAAGACTAAGATTAATGTTTTTGAAATTGATGGCTTCTAAATAGTATTGCAAAGTTTAATAGTACAAAGAAAAATGCATGGTGCCTACAGTAAAACATGGTGGTGGCAGTGTCCCTATATGGCGTTGCATTAGTGCTTCTAGAGTAGAGGAGTTGCATTTCACTAACGGTAGCATGAAATCACATGTACTGCTCTACATTGAAAGAGAAGATGCTACCATCATTTCATGTCCTTGGTTGTCTTGTACTTTTCCAAAATGACCATGACCCAAAACACGCATCTAAGGCCACTGTTGGATTTCTGAGGAAAAACAAGGTGAAAGTGATTCAGTTGCCATGTACAGTATGTATCCTGACCTGAACCCAATCGAACACCTATGGGGAATTCTGACGACACATGTTAAGCATCACTCTCCATCCAGCAGCCCAGCTCAAAAATAGGTCATTCTTGAAAAACAAATCCAATTCAAATCAATATTTTGTGTGACCACCCTTTGTCCTCAAAACAGCATCAAAATACTGCATTTCAGCATAAAAATCTCATACCTTCTGTGAAACACTGTGGTGGTAGTAACATGGTTTGGGCCTGTTTTGCTGCATCTGTGCCAGGACGGCTTGCCATTCCTGATGGCATAATCATACCAGCAAATTCTAAAGGAAATGTCAGGACATCAGTCCGTCAACTGAATCTCAAGAGAAGGTCCTGCAGGGTTATGAAGTTCATGCAACAAGACAATGACCACAAACTATTTGTTGTACCAAAGAATGGAGAAGAATACAGTTGAATATGTCAACAGTAAATTGGTTTGTGGATATTTTTCTGCAATTCACTAAAATCCCATCCACTTTGCAGTGACTGCAAAACAATAGAGTTTTTGCTGTGGCATTTCAGTTGTGGCCAAACAGCATTGTTTATGTACAACCCCAAGTTTGCTTGTATCTGGTGCACGTGAAAAGAAGGAAATGTAGGTGAGCGGGCCACAGTGGTTGATAGCAGTACGATTCTGTACATACTTTACTGAAGTACTGAAATACCTTTATCTGATCCTCATCAAGTAATACGCATCACCAGTTGGAATGATGTGTTATGAATGCTGGTGATGCCAAAGAACCCACACAGGAAATAGCTGGTTGTAAGCTCAGAGAACAGTTTATTCCATGCTTCTCAACAGTGCTCACTTTGTAGCTTCTACCCCAACTTGTTCTGCTCTTCCCAACCTAATAACTCACTTTCAGTAGAACATGGAAAAGACTGAGCAACTGCATAACAAAAATAAAAACAAAACTAGAGAACAATAGAATAGTTCTAATAGTATTACGGCAGCTATGGAAAAAACAACAACAACTTAAGGGCTAGTTCACACGGGGGCAAAGGGGCGGATTTTGTTTCAAAATCCGCCCCTTTACAATGGTGGTCTATGCAGACCGCCAGGCTTCTTTTTTCCGCTAGCGGTGGGCTGCTGCTAGCAGAAAAAAGAAGCGACATGCCCTTTCTTCAGGCGGAAGCCGCGGAGCGCTGGGCCGCGGCTTCCGCCTAGCGGCAGCACCCTCCTATGTCGGCTCATTCATTTGAGCCGACATAGGAGGGGAAAGCCGCGACCGCGATGGTCGCGGCAGGCGGGTTTTGACCAGAGAGAGACGCGGCGAGCCGCGTCTCTCTCGGTGTCAAAACCCGCCGGCAGTTCACGTGTGAACTAGCCCTAAAACTAAGAATGCTTTCAAACACATGAGTGTCAATCCTATATTTGAAAATAAATAATATAGATAACTTTTAGATACCCAGAAGAGCAAAATAAAAAAAACAATACCACAGCAATTTTGTAGTATTTTGAGATCTGATCCAGATATTAGATTATGTCTGAGTCTTAATCCAAGTATCTTGTATCGGAGGGAACCAAATGTCTGGGATAGACTGGTGAAGTAAAAACATCACTCTCCTTTGGACACCATACACCAAGCAGTGCAATAGAAAGACATGAACTCTGTCTTCAGTCCCCTCTAAAATACAAGGCCTTCCGCCATCTCTAGTCTTCAATCACCTCTCCCTTCCAACATGGTCCCATGTAAATATCTACAATGCCCCCTCCCCCGAAGGCCCCCACAGGGGCCGCCTCACACCCCTCTACCAACATGCAATCCCAGGTACAATCGAAACCTCCCACCTATCCCTCTGAAGGTCCCCAGAGCACTTCCTCACACCCCTCTCCCTTTCAACATGCAGTCCCATGTAAATATCTCCCACTCCCCCTGCAGGTCCCCAGAGCACTGCCTCACACCCCTCTCCCTTCCAACATGGTCCCATGTCAATCTCTACAATCCCCCCCTGCAGGTCCCCAGTGCACCGCCTCACACCCCTCTACCAACATGCAATCCCACGTACAAGCTACACCTCCCACCAATACCCCTGCAGGTCCCCAGAGTACCACCTCACACCCCTCTCCCTTCCAACATGCAGTCCCATGTAAATATCTCCAGCTCCCCAGAGCACCAGCTCACACCCTTCTAACATGCAGTCCCATGTAAATATCTCCCACTCCCCCTGCAGGTCCCAGAGTACTGCCTCACACCCCTCTCCCTTCCAACACGCAGTCCCATGTAAATATCTGCAATCCCCCTGCAGGTCCCCAGAGCACCACCTCACACCCCTCTCCCTCGCTACATGTGCACTGCTCCCGCTTCCTGTGCACAGCACTGTAATCCAGAAGATTCCGCCCCTCCTCTCACAGGCTCCGCCCCTTCCCGTGACATCATACCTGCCGGAGCTCCATTCTAGACACGACCCTATGGTAATGCGCTGTCCAGCACTTCAGCAGCGACAAGGGCTTTTGTAGAGCTTTGGAGGAGACGGATCCCGTCAGATGCTCAGTGACTTGTACACTTCCCATCCTTGAAGTGCAGCCCTGCGCCTGACAGCCGTCACAGCCACTAGCAGCACAGCCAGAGCCGGCAGCGCTGACAATAAGACTGCTGAGCATCCTGAGACTGCAGCCAAGGAACGGGATCCTGCTCTGAGGTGAGACCGACAGGCTAATGGCCCTGTGAAGACGTGGCTGTAGTGTTTACATAACGGTGAGGCGAGTGCCCGGCTATGTGTACAGCCTGCTGCAGCCTAACACAAAGGGCGGCCAGGGAGCTCTCCTCACCTCCTGGGGGATCCAGGTGCTGCTCACATGTCTCCCCTGCATTCTCTTATATGGGTGGTGGTCTGGGGAGGGGGGGCGCTGGACCTTATGGGTGCTGTGGGGAGAACAGATGGCCGGAGCCGGGGAGGGATCACATATCGTCCTAAATTATTTACTCATTTCATTTTCCTGGGAGGGGAAGGATGAGCGCTGGGGAATAACAATGGATGCTGGAAAAGTTCCTGCTCCCAATCACATGAAGGGCTGGGGATGACACTGCTGTCCTGCTGACAACTACTGCACTTTATGGAGGTGCCAAGAGTAGTCAGCCATCAAGGGATCCTATATACAGTATCTATTGTATATAGTCAGATCACAGTCATAGAGAATGGCATCATTACACTGTGCATATCTGTATACATAGATACATCACATCTATACATCTATGCTCATATTTATCTACATATAAATATCATTTATGTATATATCTATATTCGGGTATATTTTTGTATGTATTTTGTTTGTATTTTTCAAGGCATCAAATAAGCATCTATCTATCTATCTATCTACAGTATCTTTCAATCTAATACCTATTTTTTTTTATCTATCTATCTATCTATCTATCTATCTATCTATCTATCTATCTATCTATCTATCCAATCATGCATCCACTGCATCAGCTTTATTAGAATCTTTATGCAGAATTATATTGTTGACCCTTGGTTACAGTTCATTATAAATCAGTGAATTGATATTGGAATTGTGTATAAAAATGTCTTTATTGTAAGAAAATGTCAGCTGAGTCACATGTGCTACTTGTATGACAATGTAGGAAGACATATGTCACACATTGGACCTTTATGTAGTTGTATTTGTGTACTTGTAGAGGTCATAGGTTGCTTTGCATTCAGTATATCACGCAATGACCATCACATCATTAAAAGTTTTCATCACGAGTGTAAGCACAGCAGACATGTCTCAGCAGCTTTTCTGCATATGGTGCAAGCATCTGCTCCATTTTGTAAGGTTTACAATGACCTTTCTATCTACGAGCCTCAGTGCATTGTAAAATGCGGTGAAGTACAGGTAGGATCTGTTATCAGCAGCAGGTAATAGAATGTGCAGGATAAGGACATAATACAGTCACAGTATTAATCTTAAGCTTGGGCAAACCTGCACCAGATATAGTTTGTTTATTGAGCAGATACATGTCATTTTTCAGACTGATAGTAGGACACAGTTATTAATAAAATAAATGAGACAGATGTTTAGCATCCATAACTTCTCCATGATTAATAATAAAAATAACAGTTCATGTTATCCTCTCCGTAACAACAGCCCATGTTTGTAACAATAGATTCAATCCTTATACTATTATTTATAGGACTGTTGACATTTCGGAAAATGGTCATAGTGCCAATCATTCATTGTCTTCTTTCCGTGTTTACAAGGAACCTTGGCAACTTAAGTGATTTGAGATTATTATATGTTTGTCAGTGCGGTGAAGATGAGTATGATATCTGTATGACATCTGGCTCAACTCAGCAGGGTATCATTATTTGGGGTTATTTTATTATATTTATTTTATTATTTGGGGTTATTTTCCATCATCTACTGTATTGTCACTAAATGAATAGAGACATTACAAACTCAGCCCTGCTACACTGTTCATACGCCATGTATATATACAAAGCATGCATTTCACAGTGCCGTTTCTGTTTTTGCCTCTATCACATATAACTAAATTTATACAATCGTGATGGGTTGTACTATGAGGTAACCGAATATAGTAATTCCGCTGCCATTGCTCATATAAATGTCTGTTATTAAAAAAAGCTCTGGCTTTCCATACCAGACGGAAATGCATTTTCAGTATTATGACTAATACAGACGCATAGCAACTAAATGCTTTCTATCAACACCTTCACACATAAATGCATTTCTTTAATTCTCTGAGATACAGAGGTTGTCCTGAGGAACATTGCCTTGGTTTCCAGGTGTGCGGCAGGAGATAATAGAAGCTACAAGATAACTGCACTTGTGTGCGGCTACTTCATTCTAGCAATGGGTTGCTAGTTGTTCAGCTCAGACGCAAAAGACAAATCGCTCTCATTACCTATGCTAAGGTCAAACAAATCTATCCTCTTTTTTTTTTTACTATTTGTATATTTTTTTCATATATCTATCTTTTTTCTTTTAATCTTTCCCTCTTCCTCTCTCTCTTTTATATGTATATCTCTCTATATACTTCTATATCACCTATCTATCTTTATTATTTTGCTCTTTCTCTCTCATTCAATTTTTCACATTCTTATCTATATTTATCTGCAATATTATCATCCTGTCTGTTTAAATCCAGCTCCTTCTTACACCTCTGCTTCCCTTTGTCTTAAAGATGAAACATTAATGCATGTTTAATGATCATATAAATAATAAAAGACAGGTATTGCAATTTTAGCCTCAATGTTTGTTCTTTATATTTTTGAAGATACATTGAAGGTTTATATTAGTTTGCAATTAAAGGCAATCTGCCGGCAGATTTATTTTCTTTGTACACAGAGCATTATGCATTGTAAACAGTGGGGCTCAGTAGCGAGAGTGAATATTATTTTATCAGCCTATCACGCTTCCCTGGACAGGCTTCCTTCTTCTCCTTGCAGTTTTCTGTCCATAACTGACAGTTAATTTACCACACAACTGAAAGTCCTGTCTGCAGTAGTGCACAGATTAGTTATGTTGGAGCTTACACACCCTACTTACCTGTGTATTTCTATAGAGAGGTGGCTACTTATAATACTTTACTAGTCTTATTTTCTTTTGAAACATTTCATATTTTGTGTAAAAGGAAAATAATACAGAGTAGAAACTTACTGACATACACTCATTGATAAAATAAAAGGTTTCTCTGTAGGTTCATTTTCCTCTCCATATCTTATGACCTTGTTAACGGGACAAGGACACATTTTTAATGTATCTTTTCTAACATCATGGTAAAAATGCAATGGGCTTCTCAAAACACATAAAGCAGATAAAATAAGTATCCTACTTCACACATGAGATGAGAGGCAATAACATCGAAACAGCTGTTTGCAGATGAGTCCCTTTTCCATTTGGATGTAGGTAATCTGGCTTGGCCATATTCCCAGACTATGCTTTTAGTTTTCATGAAAAAGTAAGCATTGATCTATAGGGAGCAACCTTCCAAAAGGTGGCACTAGTTATCCTTTTCCACCAAGAAGGACCTATTTGCATATTCTTTCCCAGAATTCTTAGCAGAACATGCATGGTCCAATAAATCCCGGTACACCTCATGGTGGCCTCATAGAGGCGACACCTCCTTAATGTGAATAGTACCCGTTTTGAAACTTTACTGAAATGTGATTAAACTTTACTCTGCTATTATTATATATTTTATTAAAAATAGTGTTACCATATATATATATCCCACACAGTATAAAGATCCTTAGTTCCCCCCACACACAGTTTATAGCCATGTTAGTGCCCCTCACACTGTATAAGGCTATGCTATTGTCCCCACATAATATAATTCCACATTATTACCCCCAACATAGTATAGTGCTCCTTAGTAGCCCCACACAGTATAATTCCCCATTAGTGCACACACTGTATACTGTCTGATCATACTGTGTGGAGGCAGTAATAGGACATTATATCATGTGTAAACCACAAATGGGCTTTTTTGTGTATGTGCGCCTTAACCCCCTTTACCTTCCCTAGCATACTAGTTAAAGTGAACCCTTTACTCCATTTGACCACCAGGGAACGTTATATTTATATAATTTATTTCTTCGGGTGCGATTTTTAGTTAGACATGTCTGTTATCTGATTGTAGACCCCGATTAGTGGACATTTACTAAAAGTAGATGAGTGTCCCTGCTGCAGACCATGTGGGACAATCTGACAGGTTACTGGAACAGCTCTTGTGTTTCACATGATGTGGGCACGATTGCCATGGCTGTGTATAGGTATAGACTCCTGTGCGTACAGGACTTCCAAGCCTGCATCAATATGAAATGATTGCTTATAGAGAATAATAGATTGTTCTGCCACATAGCCAAGTATAGATAAGAAGACTCTAGGGTGGACCAGGATTGCAGTCACAAATTCATCATCATTGGCCTGCTTACTATATTCTGCACAGCTTGGCTTCTTTTTATGCCACATATTAATTATGGTCACTTAACATTTCACTAAAACTATACCTGTTACCAGAGTGCTGAGATAGTTATAGAACTATTGTATTGGCAATGAAGGAGAGATCCAGTGACGTTTACTGTTCTTATTGCCAATTTTCATCTTCCAGTAATAGGAATTGACTGATTTGCATAATATAATATATTAATGCTTCATTTCTGCTCCTCTTTAAACCTGTAAATGTCCATCTTTGTTTTTCCTGCCGGGCGTAGTAGACAAGGTAGAAATTGCTAATTAAATAAAGAGCTTCTTTCTGATTCACTTGCAGGTAAGGAGATGTGTGTATGCAGATGAATGAAAATAAGACTTTGACTTTGTTCAGAATTGAATTAGCTGTGACAGGCAATTTGACAGTGGGTTGTTCTGATTACGGAAGAATTGGCACAACCTATTTCTCATTTAATAAGAAGATAAGATTAGGCTATTCACGTACTTTCATATCTTCTGCTACCTGGACATGGATATGTTATACAAGTACCATATGTAAAGTAAATGCATATACACTACTCTGTGTGCAGGATATGCTATTCTTTACATGTTATTCTGGGTTAAGGAATTATGCAGTAGCTGTCATTACAGTATATTTCTTATATGCTTTTATATCAAAAGTATAAATGTAGTATAGTACTTTCTGGACAGTATATATCTGGTTTATTATTCTACTGACAGTATATACTGATGATGAGTAAGTGAAAGAGGTCTGTTTACAAGGAGGCATCATTGGTCCATAAGATTCTTTGTCAGCAGATAGCTTCTTGGCACTCTCCATCCAACAGGAGGATGTCCTTATCAGGACTGAGATTTCTGTATCCACAAGTGATGTACTATTGGCCAAGTAACAGGATTCTAGGCTAAATAATAGCAGATCTATCTATCTATCTATCTATCTATCTATCAATCAATCATTCTATCTCATATCTATCTCTCTATCTCCTATCTATCTATCTATCTATCTATCTATCTATCTATCTAATATCTGTTTATTGATCTGTGTAACTTATGTCCATCTATCTACAGTATACCATGAGAAGAACCTTTTTTTTATAACCATAAAAACAATTATGGTTCTATAGTTTCAATGTAGTTAAGGAAATATGTACAGGATTTTGCAGAAACAGTCACCTCCCCTTTTAATGTGGCAAAATTCAGACAAAAACTGCCACAGAGCATGCTGTGGGTGGTCGCTGTATGTGAATGTTGGGGATTATCATTGAGCGAAGCACACCAAACATTAGTGTCATATTATTTTGTAAATGTGAGCAGCCATACATGTGAGTAACCAATACCATTGGATCTGTTAAGTGTCTTCAAATACCGCTATACATTACAATAGTAATACATTAGTCATGCTATGCTGTGCTATGTGTTTTCTTGTATAATCAGGGTCACTAATTTCCGCTTTTGTTACTGTTCCTCTCTTTTGTTGATGCTTTCATAAATCAGCATTTATTGTGTGCTTCACAAAGAGGGTGAATAGCATTTTGTACTGGCGTTGGTAGTTATGTTGTGTGTTGCTCTGTTCTCTCCACATGCAGCCCCATTCTTTTGCATAAATTCATACTGTACAAAATCCAATGATGTCAGTCATGTGAATACAAAGGGAAATAACATTTGGGCTGAGTGTTTATTTCTTAATCAGAATTGAAATATACCAAGACTCCCCTTAATCTGTGTTAAGGGAAACATAGATACAGTTGTTGTCTAGTTAAAGGGGTCTGTCAAGCTAAAAATATTGATGACCTATCCTAAGGATAGGTCATCAATATATAGTCAGTGGAGGTTCTACACTCAACACCTCCACTGATCAGCTGTTGTCAGCAGGAAGCAGACAGCTGTACTCTCTAAATATTGGCTGAATTGAGTCACTGTAGCTGATCTGAGCATCCACCGGGTCTCTACTGTGTTGCACATCAGAGGCCTAGAACTAATACCCAAAATCAGTGTTCTCTTTGATTGAGCACAATGAATTTGAATATAAAGCAATCAAAACATCAGACATTTCTCAAATATGTATAAGTAAAAAGTTAATCGGACCTGCAAAAAAAGACGCCTTATGCATTCCCATATGGAAATATAAGCAAGTTACAGGTGTCAGAATATGGCAACTCCAAGATATGTGTAGTTCTTACTTTTTATGCAGAAAACCCCTTGTTTGTGATGCCACCATCCCACCAAACATCTATCCCACTAACAGTAGGCAGTCAGTCCTCTGGTTCTACTGTCTAGATGGGGTGATTGTTTACTTATTCTCTTTACTTATTCTCTTTCATGAGTTAAAATAGTTAATGGAATTTTTTTTTTTTTTAATGTAGATTGTAAGCCCCACATAGGGTTCCCAATGTACATTTTTCCCTATCAGTATGTCTTTTTGCAGTATTGGATGGAAATTCACACAAACATGGGGAGAACATACAAACTCCTTGCAGACGGTTTTTTGCCCTTGGCAGGATTCGAACCCAGGACTCCAGTGCTGCAAGGCTGCAGTGCTAACCACTGAGCCAGTAGTAGTTAATGGAATTTGTCGGGATGAATTACAAAATAGATCCGCTGATTTTGTCAATACATACTTGCTTGACTGAGCCAAGCATGCACGTGTATGCTGAAATCAAAAGGGATATCTGTTGGTTGAATGAGATTTCAGCGGACAGCAATTGTAAGGCTATGGGCACATTTAGCATCAGTTATCATGGAAAAATTGTATTCACTGAACATTTATGATGGCACATGGAAACCCTACATTTATGTGTTTTAGGTTAAGGCCCTGTGAAGCGCCTGCAGCAAATAATCATTTAGGTGTTTCCTGCAGCGCTTTTCACAGGAAGTCTGCAGAGGTTTCCTGTCTTAGACTGAGGCCCCACATTGTGGAAACACACCTTTTTGTGTTGCCATAAGTATTCCATGTACCATGGTACAGCGTCATTTAGAGATACTCCCATAAAAGCAATGCTGAATAAATTTATAATATAGAAGGTAATTTAGCAAGACAGTTTTTTTCACAGATTCAACATTTGTGTTCCTTTGTATTACATTATGGGCTTATATCGTCATTAGGTGCCGTGTTATAACACCATACACCATTTATTTTTTACACAAGTCCTTCTTCTATTCCTAATTTAAGTTTGATATCATTATATTTATTATATTGTATAGAAAATCTCCCCACCCCACCCCGCTGACATTGAAAGTAACATTCATGAGATCTGTTTATACTGTATTTTTCTTATTCAGGTTTAAATATAGGCCAAATTATTCTAAATTACAATTGTAAATCCCCTTTAAGGGAAGTCCTCCTGTGATATTTTAGGTGCTTATTTCTTGCTTCCTTTTTTTCTTATAAATAGGAGTGTATTTCTAATGACATGTAATGCATTCAGTAAATCATATGGCAATTAACTCCCCAGTACGTAATAGCTGACAGTTTAACCTTTAGATGATTTTCCATCAGCAATTTTCCAGCAAGAATTGCATATTTTTTGATGTCTTATAGAAGTTTGAGACATATAGTCTTCTGAGCGGATAGTGTCGGTAGACATGACGCCTCTGAGTGAATCCCTGCATCAATGCATTGGTTAGATACGAAGCATTGTAAGAAGCTGGGACTTCATAATGACACTGAGCGATCATTCTCATTCTTTATGACATATATATGAAATTGCATTTTCGATAGGGGACTTTATGATCCAAAACGGAGCACATATTTGTTTCCTTTTGTTTCAAAGCAGTTGTGTCATTTTCCCTTGTCTGTTGCTTATGCATGTCTTAGATGTGTGTTGTTCCTGCAGCAGTAATTGGTGGAAGAACAGATGGCGAATGTTAAGCCTCTGACAATGTTTCTATTAAAGAAGCAGAACAGAATTTTCAAGGAGGCTACAAGAGACTAAAAAATAGTGATTTCTCAGCGGTAATATATTGCCAGTCAAAGCCGCTGCCATAGTACAAAATTTTTATAGTAGAAGTAATTAAAACTATGGGGGTATGAAATACCTGCAGCATTGTACCATTTGTCATTTTTCTACAGCGTATATAATTTATATGGTGCGGTATATATTAATTCAGTGGCAGCAGCTGGCACCAGGGCTCGAATTGTAGAACAACTTTCCATTGTTTGCGGGAGTATCTTGTTTCATCTATTCTAATTGGAATAGGAGGAGATGAGATATTATTTGACAAGTAGTCAAAGATGAGGTGGAAATAGTCATTTTGTGTTGAAATGTTCTTCTATTACCTGATGGACTTACTAGCTAGAACGGTAATAGTCTTTATATAAGATGACAACTGTGTTATTATGTATAGGGACAGTAGTAATTCAAAGAACCAAAGGAGGAGGCAACAAGCTTTTGTACACAAGCAATAGCGTTAAACAGGTATCAGATCTGTGCGTTACATACACTATTCTAGTACACTATATTTGGCTTCATAGATTTTTTATGTCACGGATACTATAGTGAGTTAGAACTATTTATTAGTAAATCCAGTCTACATTGATATGCTGCACATTCATGCTGTAAATCTTTTATTCTATCACATCCCAGATATTCTGTTTGGGATGTGGTGACTGTGCATGCCCAGGAAATACAAAACCTTCATCTTTATGATGTGTGGGCTAAGTAACCTTATGCATTAACCATATTTCCCCCTTTAAACTGGTTCTGTCGAGACTAGCTGCTAAGACGTCTCCCATACACAGCACACAGAGAAGGCAGGAGATTCTGCTCCCTAGAACATAAAGGTGAAAAACGGCCATTTTTTTCAGCCATGTGACAGATTGATGAACACTGGCGTTTAGAATGCCAGTCTTCATAGCTCCTGATTTGGGGGAGTGTACGTCTCATTTTTCATAAATAAGCCATGAGCCATGTACCTGCAGGGGAAATGTACATCAACGTTATTTACACCAGAAATCTGTGGAGCGAAGAGTACTGTAGCTACCAATAGACAATTAGCTTCCTTCTAGACAAGACAATGTCTGATTGTCTTGTTTTCCATGGGCTGCTGCACATTTGTTTTCCAAGTAAATAGCCCCCCTATGCCTTTGTAACTGTCAAGAATCTCCGTTGCTTAAAAAAAGGGAGCATTTTATTTTCCATTAAGGATCTTCAGAGAAGAAGACTGAACAAATAAGAAATTCTCAGACCTGGAATATTCCTTGTTATCTGAGATGGTAAAGCAATGTACATGAACACATCATTTGTCGTAGCCACTTTGATTTGTTTTGTACTTTATAGTCTGACACTGGACTAACTGGTCTATAACAATACATCGTTCCAAGTTATGAGATCTTGGTTTCCTGTTATTTATATCCACTTGTATCAACGTATTCTGCAACACTGTACTTTAATGTCTCAGGAAAACAGGAAGTCATGTTGAAATGTGGAAGAAGCAATATTTTCACCAGGGAACAAATCTAAGGACAGATAGAAGTGCAGCAGTGCTATTCCTTTTCTAGTACTGTATAAATTTCCAAAACAGAACAACCATGATATATATGCAATGTTCTGTATCCAGCTTGCCTTTTATTCTTTTTTTCTGCATTATACATAAAATATATATGCTGACAATATGATACTACATGTCTAGTACCAGTTTTGTGTCTGACCTGTCCATAATTTTGATGAAATCAGTAAAAAACAACATATTCTCAATTTATTCTGCCTCATTTTAAACTCATTTATAACTGCTTGTCACGTCTCTGACAAAAGTCACTTGTCACTCAGTTTGGATTTCTGTTGGATTAAAGCACTCCTAACCCATGAATTGACTTTTTAGGATAAGTTGCCATGTGTCTGTTAATGAGTAGTAACAGTATTTTCGGCCATAATCTGATAATGCTCAGATGTCCTTGAGCGCCAGAGACCAGTTGTTATGTTATGTCCTTTAGATAGCCTATAAAGAAAATAGGAAGTTCTGCTCCCCAACTGTCACCCACTCAGAAGCAGTGACAGTACCATATCTATATCTATATATATATATATATATATATATATATATATATATATATATATAAAACTCAAATTCTGTAGTAGTCTGCTCTATACAAATCCACAGTCCTCGCCCGATTTGGGTGAAATTTGGCACGGGCCCCTCTCCACCCACAGGAGCAGAATACTGCGCACGTTACATCTTGCTAGCGTCCCCCTGCAAATGAGATTGTGGCCCCCGAAGTTAGGCCCTATACATATAATGGAGAAATGTGAAAGCGCTGAGGGAAAACAACAGTTGTGACTGACAGGAATGGATTATAGCGATGGCGCCAAAGAGTCGCTGCTAAAGGGGCCACACCACCACACACAAACATTTCACAAACACCATATAAGCACACATACACCAACCCACTAGCACAACACCACACAAATGCCACAACACACCACACAAACATCAGTGCAATCTAGACACACACAACACAAACACCACCCCACAAATACCACATGCACACACGCACGCAAACATACTCGGATGGATACACACTATACAAACAGATGAACAGAGCACACACAACTGCTGCACGCATAGACACTTGCACTGCACACGCACAAACACATTGATCACACGCGCACATACATGCATAAATATACATGGACCACACATGTGCATGCACACATGCATACATACCCATGGATCACATGCATGCACAGACACACACATGGACCACACACGTGCACACACACACACACTTTCACACACACGCACTGACAAAACACATCTGGTATCCTTAGTGGCTGCTTGCACACTATAGTATTCTTCACTGGCCTCCAGGCCATGGATTTTGCAGTTCCATAGACTTCTTTGTGCACAAAGCTGTGAATTTTGCAGCTCCATAGAAGTCTATGGAGCTGCAGAATCCACGGCCCAGAGACCCGTGAAAACTCCTGTAGTGTGCAAGCAGCCTTACTGAGCAGCCATATTGGTCATGCGAAATCTGCCTGATAGTAAGATTGTCATTATTGCTTACTATACAGGGAGCTTTCATCACTGAAGCTACTGAGGTAAAGTGAAAGCTGAGCTCTGATTGGTTGCTATGGGCAACTCCACAAGTCTGCCTGTGAGGCGGTTTTCATTACTGAGATGTCAGCTCCTTCAGGTCATAGTATGGGTCCATTCACACGGAGGAAAATGGTGAGGAATTTGGTGTGGAATTTCAGCGCTGAAAAAAAAGACTCCCATTGACTTCACTGGGGTTTTTTTCTGCTAGAACTGAGTTTTTTGGCGAGGAAAAAATCCGCTTCAGGAATTAAGAAATGGTTTTTTGAAGTGGTTTTTGGAGCATTTTTTGAGTCTTTTTTTTTTTTTTTTTTTTTTTTCCTTCAGCACAATGCATGGACCCTGAAAAAACTGCTAGCGTTTATTTCCTTGTGGTTTTTGCCAATTCTGCACCCAAATCCCCAACGTGGATTTTACACCACCCACTGACTGCGTTGGCTTTTGCAGTCGGAATCCGCCTGAAGGAAACATTTTTTTCCACAAGTGGAAAAATAAAGCGAGTGGAACCTATAGAACTCTATGGGGAGGCGTATGGGAAAATGGCGCTGTATTTGGCGCTGAATTTTCAGCTAGCGGAAAATTACGCAAATGGAAAAAAAAAGCTAGCCAAACCCATTGAAATCAATGGGAGGCTTTTTTCAGCTCTGGAAATTCAGCGCCAAATACAGCGTCATTTTTCTCCGTGTGAATGGACCCTTATATTGTGTGAGGGCTGCTCTGTATTTACTATTCCTCCTATTATATCTCTTATCAGTGTCATGTGTTGCTTCCAAGCGGCATGCCCTTCAATTTTAAGCGTCTGCAGTTCCCAATCTGTCTTGCATTTGCTATGACTTTAAAGCACGGGACAGAAACGCAGTGCTAAAGCGCCTCGGGAACAACTGTGGCGTGAATGCATCGCGGTTTTCCCCGCAGTGCCTAGAACAGAAAGTTCACTGAGTTTTCCTCCGCGGACTTTCTGTTACAATTATATCTAGAGGGAAGCCACCGGCGTTTCCTTAGCTATAATTGACATGCTGCGATTTTCAAAACCGCAACGGTTTCGGAAATCGCAGCATGTCCGCACTGCGATTTTTTTCCACTTTGCAAGTATTGTAAAATGCTACGTGGGCAATTTGCGATATTTCCGCCTCAAAATCCTGACCAAAAAGACAGTTCCCGTTTTGTTCCAGCTCCTGGAAAAAGAAGCGAGATGGTCATTCTTCAAGCCATTTCACCTTGCGGCATCCGCTGAAGACACTCCCTCCCAACTAGGCTCATTCATTTGGGCCTAATCCGGAGCGGAGTGCGCGACTGGCGGCATCCAGTCGCAGCTACCCGTATTTTGGACCACCTCAGGTTCCAGTCCAAAAAAAAACAGTGTGAACTTATCCTATACAAAGCACAAGGCCAATCACTTAAAGTAGCATTAATTTGGAGAGCCCGTATTTTTCACATGGACAGTGATACGTTGCTTGCTCTAGAGTGGGTAACCCCAAAAATCTTTTTATATACGATATGCACCTGAAGGTTAAACAAGAAACATTGTTTACCAAAAAGCACAACAATAGATAGTTGTATAACTGGAAACCAATTTTACTCTTTGGTCCGTGAACTACTTATAGATTACACTGAAGGGAGGGGGAAGGGCTGCACTATGTTGTTAATTGGGTGTAAAGGTTTTATATGTTTGTGTAAGCAGCAGAAATTTTAATTTTTTATAAACAAAATAGTTAAAAAATAGCTGTAATAGTTTATACTACATAATATATATTGAATATGTAAATTCAATAAAAACGTTGAAATTAAAGAAAAAGTTGTTGTTCACATCAATGTTACGACAAATTAGGTAATTGCCAAAATAATAAAAATTTAAAGTTAGAAAAAAAGATTTACTGTAGTACTCTGAAAATGTAAATTTCAGTATGACACAATTTTACTTTAGCTAGCATAACCAACAATTTAACATATTTTACGCGAGCGAAGTCGCGGGTATTCTACTAGTAGGACATATAGAGAAGTAATGAACAGTACACATGTGAATAAAGTACTTGGGTGAGATAGGATATACTGTTTACTAACTGCAAATGTCTCTGTTTCTCCTGTCTTCTCTCTCACACTCGGATGCTGATCCTCCTCTGGTCTCATAGATATATGTCTATGAGCACAATTAATTTGATACTTGGGAGACCAAGACAGATTCAACAGAGATTTCAGATTGAATGTCCATTTAGGAGGAATGAGGGAATTGGGAAATGAGCAAAAACATATTGATTAATTCAAAGTTTGTTATCAGTTACATGGCCATTTATTTGACAAATAACATTTAAACCGGACTTAGCCCAACATTAGCCTCTCTGGATATGCAAAAGCAGCTTGCAACATCTTTTTCTGATAAGTAAAAAAAAAATGATAATGATTTTGTCCATTTTTGGGAAATCCCATTAAGCAGGAGGTTTGTTTTGGTACCATACATGTTTGGCTAACAGTTCAAGCACAATGGCACTTAACTACAATTAGTTTCACAGCAAAGATACATTTAAATGTATTCAACAAAGATCAAAATGTTATATAATCTCCAGGAACTTATTTTCTGGATAATTCTTTTCTTTTCTAATTCTCAGTACATTCTCCAAACTATAAAAAATGTTCAACATCTCTTCCAATCTTTGGTGATTTTCTGTTTACTAAAGGGTCAGTAAACCCCAGCAGCATCAGTCTAATGCTTGACTTGGCAACATTGAGTGTAGCTTAATGACAAGGCCATCCGAGGGCACATTGAAAAGAGCATTTGGCATATTCTTTGCTGGAATTAACTCATTGGCATACTCCCTGCTTTAGTTCCCTGGTGTCGTAATAGCTTTACAGTCACTGTATATAGAGCTCTAAGGGGTATGTATCTAGTTTCTATTTTTTCCTTGTAGGAGTTTGGACCATTTCAATAATATATTTTTTGATAACACATGTAATGACTATATACAGTTGGAAAAACTAGCATGGACACCTTTATTTTTTAAATAGTCAAGTTTAGACATCCTGACACACTTGTCATCACCAGTAATGCCCTCTTTTTTCTCAGTTACATATCTTATATCACTGTTCATAAATCGTATTATTGTTGCTGTTCTAAAAAAAAATCTGTAGTCTATTTTTTTTAGGGATGTGATATTTCAGACCTGACAATGTTCCAAAGGGACTGATTGTTGGTGTGTGCCTGAGTTACAGGGTTGATGGTTGTGTCAAGGTCTAGTACTGGTTCCTTGTTGACATCTCAGTATGCAAAGACCAGCAAAACAGACAGAAACAATTGTGGTTAAAAGTCAAACCATGACTTTGCTTTGGGTAGTGCAGCACCCTTATGGATGACATCTTTGTGTTCTCACTGATTCTCGGGCCTTTAAACTTGATTTGAACTCTGCAATAATTTAAAGAGCCAAAGTTTTGGGTTTTATGTCTCTGGTGTAAAGCTTTGACTTTTCACCACAACTGCTTCTCTATGCAGATTATTTTCTGCAGCAAGCTGAGATGTTATCGAGAAACCAGTAGACCTTAAGGGTCCATTCAAACGGAGGAAAATGGTTCTTGTAGCTTTTCTTTCCACTAGTGGAAAAAAAAAGGCTAGCAGAACTCACTGAAATCAATGGGAGGCTTTTTTCAGCGTGGAAAATTCCACACCAAATTCCTCACCATTTTCCTCTGTTTGAATGGACCCTTATGGTCTTCTGGTTTCTTGATCACATCTCAGGTTGCAGCAGAAAATAATCTGCATAGAGAAGCAGTTGTGGTAATGGACCCTTACACACCCATCAACTCAGAAAGTCTGGTTTTCATGCACACACCAACAATCATTCAACTTTAGAAATCTGTCAGGTTTAACATATCAAACCCCTACAATAAATTATCAGATTTTTACACCTTCACAGATAATAAAGTTTATCAGGAATAATATCCACAATATGAGTGAGAGATAAGGGGGTGTTTATTGTGATAGCAGGTGTGTCAGGAGGAGTTAAACTTAACTATGTAAAAATAGTTATGTTGTCCAACCCCTCAATATTTCTATACATATATGTATTTATGTAAATGTTTACTAAACAAATTTGAAACTAGTCACTGTGAATAGCAGTGATGTTTAATTGTTCTTATAAAAGTGAATAAAAAATAACATGTAGCAAATAAAGCATGAAAGAGAATTTGGGTAAAGCCGGTGACAAGTCCAAGAAACTATAGGTCTGTACAAGTTATTTGTGGTCTAGTTCTATAGTATGAGCTGCAAGCTGGTAAATAATAAGGGTCCATTCATCTCGAATTTTTTGGCGCTGATTTTGACACTGAATCCGCATCAGAATCCACGTGGGAAAAAAGCTTCCCATTTGTGAAAGGAACACATTGAAGTCAATGGGAGGCTTTTTTCCTTGTGGATTCTGAAGCGGATTCAGCTTCAAAATCAGCGCCAAAAAACTCCATGTGAATGGAGCCTAAGAAAATCTGTACTGCACTGCTCACTTCCTGGAGCCCTGTCACCAAAGATGGAAAGACGAGGTCGTTAAACTGTGTGGGGGCAAAAAGGAGGTCCTTAAACTGTGTGTGGGTTAAAGAGGCTGTTATATTGTGTATGGGGCATTTTATTGTGTATAGGAGCAAAAGTGTGCCATAAAACTGTGTGCAAGGGTGAAAAGGGCCATTAAACTGTGTGAGGGCAGAAGGAGTCTTTATACTGTGCTTAAGGGCAAAGCGGGTTCATTTAAGTGTGTGGAGTGAAATGGGGCCACTGTACTCTGTGTGGAAGCAAAAATGGGTCATTAAACTATATGGGGGCAAATAGGCTATCATACTGTGTGTAGGAGCATGAGGGTCCATTATAGTATGTGTGGGGAAGAAAGGGTCATTATATTATGTGTGAGGGCAGAATGGGTCTCATACTATGTGTAAGGCATTCAGGGACTCCCCATCAACTAACCTGCTTCCATTTATAGTAGCACCATTCTTACAAATCTCATCAAATATGTCAATTATAGCTGCAGGTTTTACCCACACTTTTCAGTCTTTGCAATGCAAACATTGAAAGTCGCACAAGACTTCCAGCAATGCCAGCAGAGTTGCCACAGAAAAAAAAAAATCACCCAAATTCAAGTGTTTTTTTTTCTGCAAATGGACCCACTGAGGTTCTGTCGCCCAAGGGTCCACACAGACCTGGAGTCAGCCCTGGCTGTATGGACACCGATTTTTCTATATTTCAATTCACATTGGGATTTAAAACACACTGTGCAGGGAACATATAACTATAATTTTTATCTTGAAGCTACTATTATAGAAGAGAGCATTTACTGTCTATTTTCATACAATACTCATACTGAATTCATATGGAGCAATTGCTGTGCAACTGAGATCTTCAATGGTGCAGTTTGTGTATCCATACAGAATTCTACATGGTCTTTCTCAGTTGTTTGTTTGCATGATGCTGTACTTACCCTCTGATAAACTACAAGTGCTTAAAACCATGACCTTGATGCAAACTACAAAATATCTTCTCACCATAAGTGCCTATTATTTACTATATGCACAATAGCTACAATTTTTTATAGGAGGTTTCTATGTTTTCCCGACTTTCCAATTTCAAAATAGTAAAGTGCACATCAAGAAATAAACATTTTAGAAAAGAAGGAATCAAAGGAAAAAGTCATGTGAATACTTGAATTGAAATGTATGTTGATACTTTTTCAGAAATCAATCGGTTGCATTGTTCAGATGAATACAAGGTTGGAGGTCAAATAAGAAAATAGTATACTGAATTTCATCTAACAGACATGTGTAGAAAAGCTTTTGTCACTCATCAGAGTGTAAATAATGTAACCTGTAAGAACATTGCAGAGGACGAGTGGCAACTCTCAGGTTTAGTAGATAAAAGGGATGGATGTGACATCGAAGGAAACATTCACATTGCTCTAGCCTTTCTGTTGTTCTGGGTCTCTTTTTGTTACGGAAATAACCAAGCTCTAACTATTTCCATAACTCCAATACAAGTGGATGGAGGAACAGGCACATGCCCCTATGTATTAACTTCTAGATGGAGATGGGTCCCTGTTCTTGAGATAGATGCAGGTCCTAGAGGTTGAATTAAATATTTATGACATATCATATGGAGATTAGAGTACCCTTTAAGGAACAGCACCCCTAGTGGAACTCAAAATTTTAAAAGTAAATACAAACTAAATGAAATAAAGATTAAACACATTGGGGCACATTTATGATATGCCAGTCTTAATAAATGGCCTGATTGGTACAGGGAGATTTAGGCTGAGGCTCCATATTGTGGAAACGCAGCTTCTTTTGTTGCAGATTTTGCTGTGTTTTTTTGAGCCGAAGCCAAGAATGGCTACACAGGGAATGATAAATATACAAGAAGACTCCCTTCTGCTGAGTCCAATCCTGGTTCTGGCTCAAAAAAAACGCAACAAAATCTGCAGCAAAACAAGCTGCGTTTCTGCAACGTAGGGCCTCAGCCTTAAGAAGAGGCAACCTCCTCTTCAGAAATGTGTCTGCCATCCCCTCCAGAATGTAAGTCTATGACAGTTAGGAACTGGCAGAGATTTTCTTTATGTAACTCAAACCAAAAAACTGGCCTGAGTTATAATAAATCTGTTGGTCCCGGGGTCCCCTAAAGAACGGAACTTGCACCAAACATGCACCTTAATATCATATCTATGCCAGAATTTGCCCCAGTGTTCAAAACGTTCCATTTATTAAATAAAAATGATCAAATGTGAAAAAAGTCACTGGCGTACCAGTAAGGTATGTCCTATGGAATAAAGGAAAGAAAAGGTATAAATGGTATGTCCTGTGAAAGTAAGTAATAACAGAGTTTAGGCTGAAGCCCTACATTGCAGAAATGCATCTTCTTATCTTGCAGATTTTGCTGCGTTTTATTGAGCCAAACCCAGGAGTGGCTACAAAAGTAATAAGAAATATATAGGAAACAGTTATACCTCTACCTTCTAGTCAACCTTCTTCTGACTTTGGCTCAAAAAACGCAACAAAAAAAGCTGCATTTCTGTAGTATCCTGTAAAAATTGGTAAGTCTTTGCTGCATTGATATGTACCCCAAAATTGGGCTATTGAATAATGCAACGTGTGCTTTTAAAAAAAGAAGACCTTAATATATGTATGTAAACAGAAAAATAAAACCAATTATGATGGAATACAATGACTGAAAACAAAAATATTCCCTGCACCCCTAAGGCCAAAATTGCCTTTGTTTTCATTGTTAGAGATCTAAAGAAATTTATTTGGTGAAGATTTGTCACTTCTCTTGACATGTCTATTGTAGTAAAATGTTATACCCTGTGAAATAACAATAGAATACCTGGAACATGTTTTATAAATATATTAAACTGGGTTTTACTTTCCCCCTTGTTTGTGAATTATGTGTAAACATCTGGGCCGATTGAATACTGTAATCTTGTACAGAGGCATCCCCCCTACCCAACTGGCAACCCCTAGCTGAGGAATAGCACAATGCAGATGTAGCGTCTCTGCCTGTTCGGGTCACTGCGCCACCCTCTGCTCGCATGCTGCGGTGCAGGAGGCGTGTGCAGTTTGATTCCTTGCTTACGCTAGGTTCACACCTGCATTCAGGGTCTCCGTTCTATGGATTCCGTCTTCTGCATGCCAGAAGTCGGAAAGCTCAGACCGGGTCCGGCCGTGAGCGGCAGTGAGCGTTTTATGCTCTCCGCCGCGAAACCGAATTTTTTTTATCCGGACACAGAGTACTGCATGTCCAACTCTGGGTCCGGATTATAAAACCCGGTTTCGCGGCGGAGAGCATAAAACGCTCACCAGCGCTCATGGCCGGACATCTCTCTCACCCATTCAAATGAATGGGTGAGAAAGACTCCTGCAGGTTTCCGTCTCCTGCCTTTGTTTTAGGCAGGAAACGGAAACCTGAACTACGGAGTTCACAACGCAGATGTGAACGAGCCCTTAGAGTTGTTGGTTGCACTGTGTTAACATGGCTCTATTTCTGTAATTGAATTTCTACCACACCCATCTCCTACACCTTGTTTGCCCCTGTTCATGAAGTGGTTAATTCTAGTCTTGCCGTGTGACTAATAGCTTGTCTTCCAATCATGCCTAGGGCTGATCTTTGGCTCCCTATATACAGGCCATCAGCCCACATAGACTGACTTTGTCCCTGCTAAGCGTCTCTTCTTCTACTGTTATATTACTGATTTCTGACCTCTGGCTTTCTTTATTGACTATTCTTTGGATGTTGATTTGGTAATGCATAGCTCGACTGTGACCGAACCCTGGCTAGCTGACCTCCCTTTTGTGTTGTTTGTCTTGTCTGCGTTTTGTGTGTCACGTATATAGGTAGGGCCCATCGCCCAGTTGCCGCCTATTACATAGGATAGGACATGGCAAGCAGGAAGGAACAGTGGGGGGTTTCAGCTTAGAGCTCACTGTCTCTTGTGCCCCTTCCCACGGTTTCCAGCAGCTACTGGATAACTGCTGTCCTGGCACTTCCCTAACAGCAGAGTTATAAGAAAAGATACATTACAATTATTATGTGGTAGCAATAAGAAAGGTCAGGAAAGGTGACAGGTACACCTTAACCTGCTGAATGAGACAAGACCTTTTAGTTGTAAGATATACGGATTATAGTGCAGTAAGGAATTTCCTCATTCTGTTTAGGAACGTACATTATGTTGTCATCATTTGATGGTGGGTTGTACAGCTCTAAAACTCTGTATTTGCTGTGTCAGACAATCAAGATTGCCACTGACATTAAATACTAAAATTTCAAAGCACATAAGATTTCCAGCCATGCATGCAGCATCTGCTAAGTAAATGTTCCCTCTAGGTTGCAATAAAATTGATCTGAGCTCTGGTAAAGCTTCTGCAGACTCATTTTACATGGTCTTTACAAATCATTTCTCTGAAATGCTCTCAGCAGGTAAATAAGGAAGAAAAACTTCCATTGACCTTTATAGAGAAATCTATGAAAATGAAGGCTAGATGAATGCCTATACCTATTAAGTCTTTTAAATAAAGTTTAAGATGCCAGGAATATTTAGAAGAAAAAGTTAAAGGTCAGCCTAATAAAAACTACAATCTAATGGGCGACTTTGATAGTATCCGGGACTTTACTAAGTAACATTATTTCCACTCTGCTGTGCTTACAAAAATTACTGAACGATACGAAGTTTTACAGTCATATTCATTGTGTATTATACTTAAGGGAATACTTATGTATGCCAGAAAATTTGGTCCCTAGATGCTGTGATATATATATAGAATCATAGATGGAAAAAGTGAATGAATCCCTTAAGGGCATAGACTAAGCATTAAAGGGGTTTTCGCATCTGAGCAAGTTATCCCAATCCACAGTACAGGGCATAGGTTGATTCATTTGAATGGGTTTTCAAAGTGTCTTCCCGCGAGCATCCTCTGCTCTCTGCGGCGAAACCGTTTTTTTTAACCGGACACAAAGTCGGACATGCAGCACCATGTGTCCGGTTAAAAAAAAAACAGTTTCGCTGCGGAGAGCAGAAGACACTCACGGGCACTCACCAACAGACACTGAATGCCGGGTTTCCGTCTTCTGCCGACAGAAATCGTGAACCTGCAAAACGGAGATCGGGCGCTGGTGTGAACCCGCCCTAACTTTGAGGCTACTCTTTTTCTGCTCCATATAGATTGATGTAAGGCTGTACTCATCTAGCTCTCTCAGATTCACACCAGTGAAAAGAGCAGTGGTCCTTACTACTGTGTTCACACAGCACTCTCGATTGTCGGGTCAAGCACTAATATGACCCCCAGTGGTCAGACACTTATCCTCTATCCCATGAACAAGGTTACAATTGTTAGTGGAATTATTGCTTTAAGGCAGGGACACACCATTGTGACTATGGTCTTAATAAAGTGGCAGGAGAAACTTTGGTCTCTCATCTAGGCACCAACCATTGGGTACTGCCAAGGTGCCATACCTCTCACTCCATTCAACTGATGCCATTTATTAACTATGTGATTCTTATCAATATAGTGATATATTTGGTAGTAAACTGTTGCGAGATGTGCTGGCAGAAGTTGTGTGGGCAGCTGTTCAGTAAGTTCCTCCTACACATGTGAAGCAGTATTTTTATAGTACGTTGGTTTGCCAAAAATATGAATAGATGTTATGCCTAGTCTAAGATTAAATCCTTCACATTGATGAAGTCAGGTCGCACACTCAGCACTGAGAAGTAACTGATTCTGAACATACTAGGTTGTGGTGACTCAATCACATTGTTCTTTTGTTGAAAAAAAACATATTCATGGTTATATTAACTACATTCTAGCAGGAAATGTTTCTGAAAAATGTTACTGGAAATGTTTCTAATAATTCAGTCATCAAATCACTCCCTGTGAGGCCAGCTCGGGTAAGGATGGGGTCTGACAGTGAGAGACATGTCAGTAATACTGCACATGGTCTGATTTAGGGCGGGTTCACACCTGCGCCCGCTCTCTGCTTTCAGGTTTCGGTCTTCTGCCCAAGAAACTGGACAGGAGACGGAATCCGGCAGTCAGTTTTCAAATCCATCTATTTGAATGGGTTTGCAAAGTGTCCGCCCATGAGCGTCTTCTGCCCTCCGAAGCAAAACAGTTTTTTTTTAACCAGACTCAAAGTCGGATACGAAATACTTTGTGTCCAGTTAAAAAAAAAAAAAAACGGTTTCACCATGGAGACCAGAAGATGCTCACAGGCGCTCATGCGCGGACACTGAATCCCGGGTTTCTCTCTCCTGTCGGCAGAAGATGGAAACCCACAAAGCAGAGACCGTGCACAGGTGTGAACCTGCCCTTAGTGTGATGACTGCATGACTAAATGTGGCTACTCTTGGCCCCCATCGACTAGTTAGGCTTACATTCAGGCGTCCATCTTGCACCCTAGGGGCGGCTATTTTCATGGATCCTCAATACAAAAAAAAAGGATTGTCCACTTTCAGACCAATATTGAAATACCAATGTTATTTCTTATATAAAGAAAAGTTCTACAATTTTCCTATATGATTTATGTATTAATTCCTAGATCAATTTATAGATCTGTGCTTGCTGTCACTCATTTTTACTTCCAGTGGATAAAAATCAGTCCATGTGATTTACAGTCCATGATCATATGATACACAGTCCATCCACAGCTCGTTACAAGGCAGATGTCTGATTACTGGGCTATGACTGTAATGAGCTGTACACCTATGTATATATCACATGACCATGGTCAGAGTTTTATCCTCTAGAAGTAACAGAATGAATGACAGCAAGCAGAGATCTAGAAAACCGTGAGGAATTCATACAGAAAGTATATTGGAAAATTGTACAACTGTTTATTATACAAACCATAACATTTTTCTATCAATACTGTTCTGAAAGTGGGCAATCCCTTTAGGCGCACTTAGCAAAGTGCAGCGGAAAAATGCTGCTGATAAAAACGCAAAGGAAATGCACCACGTTTTTTTCCATACAGTTTTTTATTTTCTGTACTTATCATACAGAAAAAGCCAGCGTTTCCGTAGGTATAATTGACATGCTTTTTCTCTGTGTTTTTTTCCTGCAATGTGTGGTTGGGATTAGTTAGAATCCCATTCACTTTGCAGGTAATCTAAAATACAGCATTTATTGCCACCACATTTTCGCAACGTGGGACCCTGACCTTAAAGGGGTTTTCCGGGCAAAAAAATTATATATATATATACAGTATGTATATTTTAAAAAAAAGGTCTGTTAGTTCTATTAAAGGGTTAATAAGAGCACCCAAATACCTTTAGCAGTGATTTGAGTGATTTCTGGGTTTCTCTGGGAGTGCCTAGCATCTTCTGCATTTGTTTGCATGGTGTAGCTTCCTGCTGCCTTTGTTGATGCAATGTGTTCTGGTAGTTGTAGGCTCTCATACTATCTCACTCCTTCCCCCTCCCTCTCTAGCACTCCCTCCCTGTCTCCCTAGCTATTCCGCCCACTGCTAGCACTTCCCAACTCACTCAGCCCTTCCCCCCTACCCCATTATATATTACCTGTCTTCTTCCTGTCTTCCTTCTGCAGGGAACAGCTCCTCCTCTTTTGTGACTGCAAGCATCACTACATCTCTATTGCGCAGACTCCCACACTTACGCAATAGAGATGGGAGTGTTGACTTCAGTGTAAAGCCAGGACTCCGGCTCTTTAGCACACGCACGGGATGATGTCAAGGAAGGAGGAGCCATTCCCTGCAGAAGGAAGCCTGGGAAAGAAGAAGATAGGTAAGTATGATGGGGTGAATGGGGGAAAGTTGTAGTGACATTCTGTCTCCGGAAACAGAGAAATGGATCGTCACCGAATAATCAGAAAATGTCCCTGAGGTGGTCATATGAGTATATGGGTAAATATACATTTTTGAATAATTATGTTATTTAAAAAGTAGGAGGGAGGAGGGTGTTTAGATTATTGTAGGGGTTCATATTTATCCCAGTCAACAGTGGCGGATCCAGGGTTTGCGGGGCCCTGGGCAATTGACTTTGGCGGGGCCCTACTTACTGGGGGGGTCTCGCACTTCTAACCTGTACTTCCCAACTGTTGAAGCCTAGAAAGAGGGAACAAAACGTGCGGCGCGCGCAGCGCGCTGCAGCAAATTAGGCCCCGCCCACTTTTATGTTGACTCCACCCATTCTCATTCAATTTTCATGTGATTCCACACAGTATAATCCTCCTACAGTCACCCGTAGATTATATCTCCCCCCATTTTCATATACACCCTTCATCTACCCCTAGTTTCATGTCCCCCCCTCTATTTCTGTCCCCAGTTTCATGCCATTCTCCCCCTTTATCTGCCCACAGTTTCATTTCCCCCCCGTCTCTGCCCCAGTGTCATGCCGTTCTCCCCCCTTCATCTGCCCCAGTGTCATGCCATTCTCTCCCCTTCATCTGCCCCAATGTCATGCCATTCCCCCCCCCTCCATCTGCCCCAGTGTCATGCCGGTCTCCCCCCTTCATCTGCCCCAGTGTCATGCCGTTCTCCCCCCCTCCATCTGCCCCAGTGTCATGCTGTTCTCCCCCCTCCATCTGCCCCAGTGTCATGCCGTTCTCCCCCTCCATCTGCCCCAGTGTCATGCTGTTCTCTCCCCCTCTATCTGCCCCAGTGTCATGCCATTCTCCCCCCTCCATCTGCCCCAGTGTCATGCTGTTCTCTCCCCCTCTATCTGCCCCAGTGTCATGCCATTCTCCCCCCTCCATCTGCCCCAGTGTCATGCCGTTCTCCCCCCTCCATCTGCCCCAGTGTCATGCTGTTCTCCCCCCCTTCATCTGCCCCAGTGTCATGCTGTTCTCCCTCCTCCATCTGCCCCAGTGTCATGCCGTTCTCCCCCCCTCCATCTGCCCCAGTGTCATGCTGTTCTCCCCCCCTTCATCTGCCCCAGTGTCATGCTGTTCTCCCCCCTCCATCTGCCCCAGTGTCATGCCGTTCTCACACACACACTCACCATTCCTCGTTCCCCCGCAGCTCTCTCCCTCACACATATTGTAGCCGCGATGTGATGACGTCATCACATAACGGCTACAAATGCCGGAGCTCAGCGTTAAAGCAGGAGCTGAGCTGTGACAGCTCCTGCTTTAAACGCCTATATTTTCAGCTCATCGGCATCCTACCGCCGATGAGCTGAAATACATAGGCGTTTAAAGCAGGAGCTGTCAGCTCCTGCTTTAACGCTGAGCTCAGTTGGAATTGGGACATGCCGACCGGGACCATTTTGTTAGGTCCCGGCCGCGCCGCGGGGCCCCGCTAAGCGCGGGGCCCCGGGCGGTTGCCCGGCTCGCCCGGCCCTGGATCCGCCCCTGCCAGTCAACCCCTTTAATGTTCCATGAATTTTTTTTGTACCGCTGAAATCATGGTCCTAAACTGAGTTTCATCATTTTTACTTTGCTGGAGATGAGTCCCAGATTCATTTATGCCGGCTCTGGGTGCCTGTGTACGGTGTTGTTGAAAGTGACAACTTTCCACTTCGCTTCTGTTATCTATGGATAAAGAGCTATGCTAAAATTATCTGTAGGCAATACTTATATAAAAGAACATTGTACTGTAAATGTTTGTACTTGAACGCCATGTACAAAAGAGTTGCTTTCCATTGCAGGTTTTCCAGGGACTCTTTTATGAAATATTTTTTTTTTTTTAGAACATATAATAAATAGTCTACATTATATAAGACAGACACAGATTTCTCCTGGAATACTAGCAGTACAATTGCAATGTATATACAGATAACATAGAAAGAAAACTGTGTTGAGTAGATACACATTCTATTAACATTCACTTGTATAAATAGCTAAAGATCTCATAATAACTAAATATACTGGAAATCTGAAAAGTGGCAGAAGCTTTCTATGGCAAACAAAGAAGAACTGGGAAATATAACTTTATTTTAGAATATAGTTTCTTTCCTGCTGTAAATGGTCAATAACTTTTCAGACACTTTAGTTTCGTTTATAATGCATGCTAACTGGACTAAGATCTAATGGACTTTAATTACAATGTTAATTACAATGTTGCTGATTTCTGCCTGAAAAACCTCTCTAAAGTTCTTGCCACTAGGTGTCTCACTTCTAGCTAATTTGCTATTCTCTCTTTATTACTAGGGGCCATAGATATATCAGACTTAAGACAGCTTCACAGTAAGTGGAAGGAGGAGGGACTGTTCTATCTTCACATAGTGAATGTAGAGGGTAGTAGTTAGTATTCCTCACAGCATGTCTGCAAACTGCTTTCTCTGTGCATCGGATTTAACATTTTGCAGCATCTCAGTGCTTACAACGTACAAAAGTCTTCTATGTACCTGTATATACTTCTGGCTCCTTACAACCATATGCAAAAAACAGGATCGTGAGATTTCAGCGTTCAGCTACATGAAAAGCTGGGGATGATGCAGCTCTGAAGATGGTGAGGGGATGGACTCCAGCGATGGATTGGGTGTACATGGCAATGACGTGCTGTTCTCTGGGAGGAAATACCGCCTCCCAGAGAGCTTCATTTGCATAATGATAAAAATGGTTATTATGAGAAACCAGGCGGAATAATCTGAATATAATAGGTATGCCTAGTCTTGTACTTTCAACTACATTGCTGTGGCAGTACTTTAAAACAGATGGCATAGGTGATAGACTTCCTTTAAGACAAATGCCACACATAGAAAAACACAGCTAAAAATTGCTGTAAAAATCTGTTGAGTTTATAATACTTTTTCACAGGTCAAATTAATATGCAACGTTTATCAAAAATGCATGCTTTCTTGAACACCCTGTATTTTCGAAGGCATTTTTCTACAATGTATGAAACAGATTAATTAAAATCCTATCAAAGATTTTGATAAATACTATGCGACCTTTACATGTGAAAATACTGCATTTGTCTTATAGACTATATAGAGGTGAAGCAACAATAAAAAGCAGTGAAAAGGTGACATATATCGAGGCACATCTAAATAAGCAGTGGGAACATTTCCATTTCTCACTGCTTTTCCCCTGCATTTTTTAATTTTTCCCTACCCATAGAAGTTTAGGCCATTTCAATACTACAATTCCTAAAGAATTTTTCTAATTGAGAAAATCCCCCCAAAAATGGATAGGTGAGTAATTGCTATCCAAAAGGACGTATAAAATCACTGTTCTTTATTAATATCATTAAAAGGATGTCCAAAAAACACGCCATATCATTAGGTCAAAAAGGAGGCCGCAAAACCAGGCAAAAGGCTGATAGAATTAGGACATTGGTCTCAGTAATACCCTGCACAGCTCCCAAGAACTATATTCCATTCCATCTTTATGCTTCTGATGACATCGCTGGCATATTTAGGGCTATTATAGTAATTTCTATGCGAGGCAGGGCTGTTGTAGTTAGTAGAGGGCTGCTACTGATATAGGTGTCATTGTTATTGTCATCACTAGACAGCTGTTTAGTCCCTCTTTTTCATTGGCCCCTGTTATTTCTTAGACCAGCCTTACACTACCGTAATGATTGTACGGTCCGCAAGTTGCTGATCACCAACATAGACACCGCAGATGCCCGTAAACTGCCACATTCACCCATAGAGTTCTATGGTCGAGTCCTTGCAGTGCCGTAATTCACAGCCATTACGGATATGTTCTATAAAATGTGGACCACGGTTGCGGTTTGGCCACACCACGGATAAAATATCCAGTGGTGTAAGAGGCCGCATTGACTATAATGTGTCCGCAAATGGTCTGCAATTGAAAACTCTCAATTGCGGACCATTTGCAGACTTACATTACGGTAGTGTAAGACCAGCTTTGGTTTCACTTTTTGGTTTTGGCTCGCTACATGAGGCCTTAGCCTCAAAGTGTTTTTCAGGGTGAAGTCACTTGGTACAACCAAGACAAGGCCACTGTGTGGCTGAAAACTGAGCATCCCTACCTCACTATCCCTCACTATCTTCTATTACGTCATTAGATACTGATTGTTTATTGAGTGTTCCTAGTTAATGGCCACTTGGTTTTGTTGATTACCGTTTGCACTCAATAAACAGTCTGTTTGTAATGATCTAATGGAATACAGCAGTGGCTGGCAGCCATGCTCCTCTTGGCCTCACCCTTGCCCTACAGAGCTCAGTATGTCCATTATAGAACAGCCGCAACAGTGTAATCCTTCATTTGTTGTGTAGACACTTTCCGTAAGGTTCCCCACAGAATACAGCGGCTCCCAGTAGCCGAACACCCTATGCTGAGTTTATGGTTAGGGACCCTTCTAACCAAAAGAGAAGGTCCTCCAGAGAAGGTACCTCCTTTAAGTAACAATACACTTCTACATTTCTGATATTCTTTGTCTTTCATTCTAGAAGGTTCTGTGCAATGACCTAAAACAGATGACAGCAGAGGGCAGAGTTCTAGTCATAGAGCAAAGCGCATAATGCCATCATTTTTAGTAAAAAAAAATATATGAACTCCATCACTGGATATTATTTTCTAGTTTTTGGCAGGAGCCATTGGCGAGGAGGTGTTCTATTAATAATGCGGCATTATAGAAAATTACTTTGCAGATTCACATTCTGAAGGCTGCCTATTCTTAATTCTTTTTCATCAGGGTATTAACCTAGTAAACAAAAAAGCTAATTCATTTTACCAGGGGAACATGCTAAAATAATCCTGAAGGTGCTAGTAGAGTCTTAAATACAGCACACTCCAGCTATTTCTAGCCTGCCTGTCCTTAATTGTCTAGATACAAAACACAGCTCTCCAAGGATATGCTGCATCCTCTGTAGCTTTCCACCTCGCTGCGGTATGAGTTAGACTGATGATCTTCTGGTAGACATTCATTTGGAGGCGAATGGCCTACTTTCCCGCTGCTGCTGATGAGTCTTGGGTCCACCTCGCCGCACCTCATGCTGTGTTTCTCAAATTAAAATCTGCTTGAGTTTACAGTTAGGAGGATAACAGCAAATAGACAAAATGGATAATTTATATGAAAATGACCTTTAAGAACAGAACGCAATTTGTATGTGTCAAACCCCCACCAAAGCCTGTAGGATAACTCAAGGAGAAAACTTTTACATAATTTATGACTGGTGTACATGAGCTTTATCAGGGATTGAGGCGTTCTATGTATTTTTTGTACCTATATAATGCCATGTATTATCCACACTGTTTCTAAGATTGTCAGTCTGTTCACTTATCCATGGCTCCTTGTAAACAAATGTCCTGTTAGGAATACGATAGACTGACTTCATTGAAATAAACCATTGCTAGACCTGGTGAAATATACAGTACAGCATTCTAAATAGTGACTAATATGCCTTAGAACTAATAAGCCATAGCAAACATCTGTGAGATGTTGTCATCTAAATGTACTGCTTGATTAATCCCATAGGGAGGGGTATTGGAAATTGCTTATTATAAAGCTTCACCCCACAACGTGAGTGTCATTGACTTATAGATGAGTTTATTATATGCACGATTTCCTGTGACAGATGAATTGATTATGTAAACAGTGGCTTATTCCAAGTTACTTAGTAAAACTCATTCAATGGTAGGAATATATACAAACTAGAAGAGGTTCCTGTAGCTTGTTCCTGTAGTTTGTATTATCAACATCACTTCGCACAGAGAACTATACGATCCTGCAGTTTGTCTTTTGTTTCTTTCTTTTTAGTTCCTATGACCCCTAGTATCTCTCTATCTGCTATAAGCTTGTATGTGTTCTCTCTTGCTATATACTAAGGTACTATCCACGATGCTGTATCACACTGAATTTCCCCATTGTGGGACTATTAAAGGATTATCTTATCTTAGTTTGCTAGCTGTTGACTGGTAACATGTTCAGCTTTTTCTGTGTATGGTACTGTACGCTATTGTAAAGTTTAGAACTAAACGTTAGTGCCTCATGTAATATTTTCATATGTTACATCTTACAGGGGCTCTATCATTGGGAAAAGTCATTTTTAACTAATCACACCTTTGCATAGGCTTTAGAAAGGCAATTCCACACCTGCCTTTAGTATGTAGATTGCCTCAGTGGTTTTTGAATAAATCCCTTTTTATTCATATGCTAATTAGACTGGGTGCACGATGCATTGTGCACCCTCTTTGCTATTGTTTCCTATGGGTGTATACAGCACAGGCTGCTGCTGCTGATGACTCAGCTTCCTGTTTGCCCACACACACACATAGGAGATAATAGGAGAGATGAGTGCTTCTGGGAACTTCCTGTGCTGGCTGGAAGCTCATTAGCATATGAATAAAAATGGACTTATTCAGAAACCACTGAGGCAATCTACATACTAAAGGTAGTGTGGAATAGACTTTCTAAAGTCTTTGCAAGGATGTGCTTAGTTAAAAATGACTTTTCCCAATGATAGAGCCCCTTTAAACACACAACTCAGTTTTATAAAGGTGAGTAGTGATTCCTGGAGGATAAATTATTGCTATTTGCTAGCAGACCGCAGTGCTTTGCGCAGAATGTCCGCTTTTATAATTATGGTTAAATGGTTTGTAGATATTACATTGTATTTATTTAACAGAATTTGGAATACATTGACTATGACAAAACGGGTGAAACTAAAAGTGCAGGGAGTGTTGTGGAATAGGAATATTACAGGCGCTCATCCTCAACCGCCACAAGGGTCAGTTTCACAGGAAACCAGTTTACCTAACATTGGGGGAGATTTATGTGATGGGAAGTTCTTAAAATCAGTTATGCTGTAATATCATTGTCGTGATTTGTGCCAAATATAGGTATGATGTTTGATAAATTTGGCGCTTCTTTAGGTCTACTTTATGTAGTTATTATTCCACATTTTACTTCTATCTAGAATGTGATTAGAATAAATTTGCAACTTAAAAAGGTGAATATAAAAAATCTAGTGGACATTACCTTAACACCATAACCACGTTCACTTTCTAGCCATTATTCAAAAGTGGAGTGAGTGGTATAAAAATATAAATCAAGAACACCAAAAGTTTTGTCCATACACGCGTGGAGTCACAGAAACCTAGTTTGTGACTTTTTGATGCCAGTATCCTACATACAGAGCATAATATTTTCTAGCCAAGCATTCACACTGCGTACAAGTGAGCTTCAGCAAACTGCAAACTCCCAGCTCTGACTACTCTGTTTCCCTACTTTGACTCTAGCTACAGCTCAGTCTCCGTTATACATGGCTCATATACAGAGATTAGCAATAACACAATATACTGAAATGGTAAAACGTAATGTAGTTGTTATTGATATGAAATGTTAAAACTACAAGATATTAATATTTAATACGATTAAAATTGTCAAAGATGGCGTTTACTGACTCCGACTTCATAACTCTGAGCCCTGACTCACAGCCCTGGTAAAATGGAATCAAAACCTGCCCAAGCAATAGGAAATGGTATAAAAGGTTTGTACTAATAGTGCTGAAAGTATCTTCATATTAGTTCTCATTAATGCTTGGTGGAGGACCAGAACAATGAATAGGCAGACCACTAAAATAGAGGTTGCATAGGAAGCCCAACAGATCCCATTAATTATAATGGGGTCTGTTTAGTGTCCATTGTTTTTAGAGATCCCACCACAAATGTCAACATAGCCTAAAGGGGTTGTCTCTTTAAGAATTCTTTACATATTGGAGATAAGTACTCTGCAGAAATCTAATATTATTTAATAGCCATTCCAATGAATGTCCAACCATGTAATACATGGACAGCCATGGAAGCTACATAGTATCCACTTACACTTAGCAGCTCTCAATTCTGGCGTATAACATTCTATGATGCTCTATGATGTTCACATGCCTTAAAATGCCATTTGAAAAGGAGTCTCCCTAGTGAGATTGCTCTTTTAATCTCATGATCTCATTGATCATAATTGCAGTAATTTATTAACATTGAATGAAGTAAAAAGAAGGTTTATAGAAAGAATACTATTTCATTGAAATCATAAAATTAGACATTATTGATGTATTTATTCTAAACTCTTTATGTACTTGGCTACAAGAAGAGTTTATTTTCTTCAGGGGTCCATAGCACAGGTCCTAATCCCATGGAGAGTGGCCATTGCTGTACAGCAATATGGTTTCTTTTATTGTTGCACTGGAGAAAGCTGAGTATTTCCCAGCATAGAGTCAGCTCTTGCTACCACTGCTGAGAATGCCCTTTCAGAATTTCAGGCTCACAGCTTGTCTGCAGGAAATCTTTGTACCTTGAAAATCCAGGTGCAGGGACCAGTCACGCTGTTTCAATCATGGCACGGCCTGGGAATTCTACGACATCATAAATAATCTTGAAAAGAAAATATCTGAGAGTTCTTTGTTGAGAGTTGGCCCAGCGCTGATTTTCCATGGTAACTTACAAATCAGATGTGCTTTTTCAAGCTTCTAAAGGACTTTCAAAAGGGATTAAAACAATTTCATTTCATATTTGTTTTTACCTGTTGCTAGCATTTCATACATTTCTTTTCTCTGTGGTTTTTGTCCCACTTGTCATTTCACTCATCTTGTCAGCGCTTTTTTGATCCTTGCATTTTTATTTGTCATTTCTACTGTTTTGAATTCTGATAAGTTTCCAATATGACCAGACGTATCCTTGAGGGTTTATACATTGTAAGAGCTTTACTGGTGCCAGTCAATGGTTTCTTCTGTGGATACAATGACAGTCCTATATTTATTATTCAGGCTGAGCATAAAAAGAATACGTACAGCAAATGCTGAATGTTAATGTCATAAAATGGATATAAACTTCTAAAAAGAGTTGGTAGTCACCTGTGGCACAGCCGGGCACAGAAAGGAATGAGCACTGTTTGTTTTTTGGAACATAGCATGGTTTTTGGACATCATGCCACCTTTGCAGAGCCCCTAAATTTTCAGTAAAGAGAAATTGACAGATGCGTGACCTCATTTTGGAAACTAAACCCCTCAAGGTATTTATTAATTTGCATAGCAGGCATTTGTAACCCTTAAGTGTTTCATTTATATAGTTTCCAGAAAAGTGAAAAATGCAATTTTTCCAGCTATGTAACACCCAGCTTGTGTCAGACAAAAACTCCAAAAACTGTTAATTAGGCATCCCAGGTGCAACAAAGTTTGAAGCATTGTTCTCTGACACAGTCTGGGCACAACATATTACACTCTGAAATTACATGTTTCTGGAAAAATTGCCATTTTCATCTTTCACCATCAGCTGCACATTCATGTCTGGAAATAAATGAATATAACACTTTGTGATTAATCACTATATCCCTGGATAAATTCCTTTAGGGGTGTAGTTTACTTTACTGGCATTTCAGGGCTGTGCAAAAGTGTCATGGTGTCCAAAAACCAAATATCTAAATCTGTACTCCAAAATCAAAATAATACTGCTTCCCTTCTGTGTTCAGCTGTGTTCCTAAACTGCAGTTTATACCTACATTTGATGATGTTAAATATGTTATCCTGGGTACACCAATGTCATACATATGGGCATAAACTACAGTTTGGGCACACAGCAGGGCACAGATGTGAAGGAGCGCTAAGTGTCTTTTAGAACATAGATTTTGTTTGGCATCTGGACGCCATGTCATTCTTACAGAGTCCCTAAGGTGCCAGTAAAGTAGAATCCCCTAGGTAGTGACCTCATTTTGAAAACTGTACCCCTCAAAGAATTTATCAAAGGGTGTAGTGAGCATTATTTTCCCAGACATAAATGCACAGTGGATGTTGAAATGTGAATATGTAAGATTACATTGGGAACACCAAATTCCTTACTGTTTCCCCAGTAGCTCCTATGATTGGGGGGTCATTCTTGGGGTCACTTCTGGTGTCTTTTCCTTCATAAGCTCTAAATTTGGTGTGTACCCTGATATACGCTGGCGCAGCTTATACATTCCCTTCCAAATGCAGCCAGTTTTGTCCTAATGATTGGGCCACTTTTGAAGGTGTTGTTTTCACATTGTACAAGCTATATTATTTTTATTTTTATGGTGATGTAGTCATATGAGGGCTTGTTTTTTGTAGAATGATATGCATTATTTAATAACACCATTTTGCAGTGCCTATAACTCATTGACTAAATTGAATTAACACTTTCTTGGTGAATTTATACTTTTTAAATTTTTAGGCTGCACAGCCTAAGTAACATGTTACCTTTATTTATGGGTCAGTACAATTACAGTAATAACATTATGTTAGGGATTTACTCTCAATAAGAAAAAATAAGGTTACCGCAGTCTGCTATTGATCGATCTATGGCCTGGATCTTGAGCCCCATCAATCTCAGTTAGTTGACCTATAGTTAGGATACGATAAATAAATAATGTGTCAGCTCACCCTCGTGTTCAGATGCTTTGATGTGAAGAGGAATAAACGCTGTTCCTGTTGATTTCAAACCAAACTTTGCATAAAGGCATAGATGATGTGCACGGAGGTTATATGCCTTTCAGCCCAGGATAAAAATACACTTTCTTGAAGTCACCATCCAGCACACATTTCTCAAGTTTGAATAAAACTCAGCCTTTATTTTTCCATTTTAAAGTAGGGAAATATCCATTGCAAAATTTAAAAAGCGCTCAGCATGGCCAGCATATAAAGGAAAAACGCAGCGTCCGGCTGACGCGTTTCGGAGCTCCTATACTAGCTCCTTACACATAGCCTAATGGCTATGAGTAAGGAGCTACATACAGTCCTATGAAAAAGTTTGGGCACCCCTATTAATCTTAATCATTTTTAGTTCTAAATATTTTGGTGTTTGCAACAGCCATTTCAGTTTGATATATCTAATAACTGATGGACACAGTAATATTTCATGATTGAAATGAGGTTTATTGTACTAACAGAAAATGTGCAATATTATTAGATATATCAAACTGAAATGGCTGCTGCAAACACCAAAATATTTAGAACTAAAAATGATTAAGATTAATAGGGGTGCCCAAACTTTTTCATAGGACTGTATATCCAAATGTCTGTTTTCTATGGACAACTTCAGGGCTTCAATATCTATCTCAGATATTTAGAAAGTTCTCAAAACATCAGAGGTAGTCCATGAAGGATATAGATGTGAAAATCTATATTCCTCTTGATGCAGGAAATTGTGATGCTATTTTTGAAAGGACTAAATTTAGTTAGAAAAATGATGGTGTCAGGATACTGGAGAGAAATGGTTTTTCATATTATTAATAAGTCATGTATTGACTTGAGCTTTCCCCTGGAAAAGTATATCCTGAACTGTAAGACTGAGTGTCCTAAATGTGGGTTTAATAGAATATACCTTTACCATTGATTTTGATACTTTAAAGAGGACCACCATATCTGGGCACATGCAGTTTTATATACTGCCGGAAAGCTGACAGTGCGCTGAGTTCAGCGCACTGTCGGCTTTCCCGATCTGTGCCCGGTGTGAAGAGCTTACGGTCCGGTACCGTAGCTCTTCTGTGGTCAGAAGGGCGTTTCTGACCATTAGCCAGAGACGTCCTTCTGCCTCGCGGCGCCAATCGCGCTGTGCTGTGGAGCCGGGAGGAACGCCCCCTCCCTCTGCTCACACAGCTCGTCCATAGATGAGTATTATCAGGGAGGGAGGGGGCGTTCCTCCCCGCTCCACAGCACAGCGTGATTGGCACCGCGAGGCAGAAGGACGTCTCTGGCTAATGGTCAGAAACGCCCTTCTGACTGTAAAGCGCTACGGTACCGGGACCGATAGCGCTTTACACCGGGCACAGATCGGGAAAGCCGAAAGCTTTCTGACAGTATATAGCACTGCCTGTGCCCAGATATGGTGAAAGGTCCTCTTTAACAATATAAAAACTTTAAAAAAAAAAAAAAATAGGTTACGGAAGGAATTTGGAACAGTTTTGGAATTACACTGCTTTGGATAGATGCTTGTTTATATGTCTTGTGCGGGACTATGCAATCCTGGAAAAAAGTACAATATACATTTCTTGCTGACAGGCAAGAAAGCTATTTTTGCTAATTTAACAAAAGAGCAACTTGCCCTGCAAAATCATATTCATATTCCATCATATTCGTTGTTTGGAAGGAGCCACTACGCAGTTCTTGCATATCGTCTGCTGCTGATGTCTGTTCTTGAGTAATACACTGTACAGTAATATCAGAACTATTTTGTCAGATGAGCTATTGGATCCCATACCAATCACCTATTCTGCGGATAGGCCATCAGTATGACAAATCAATTTGGGGCTGAAAACCCTTTATTTGCATTCATGCTCTTTTTAGGCTGAGACCCCACGTCGCAGAAAAGCAGCTTTTTGTTACAGATTTTGCTGCAGTATTTTATGCCAAACCCAGAAGTGAATTGAGCAGAAGGTAGAAGTATAAGAGCTTCCTTTATATTCCCCATTCCATTTGTAGCCATTCTTAGCTTGGCTCAAAAAACCGCAACAAAGTCTGCAACAAAAAAGCTGTGTTTCTGCAACATGGTGCCTCAGTCTTAAAGGGGTATTCCCACGTCGCATACTCATCAGTCTTCATAGCTGTAAAATCTTCTTTCTTCCTGGTTTCTTGCGTCATTTGGTGGGCAGGGTTTCATATGCAACCTGCCGTTTAGCTCCATCCCCAAATTAGCGTGTAGCTCCGCCCACCACATAACGTGATCCTATGGGGCGGCTGAAGGGCCTGTGATGTCATCAAAGGTCCTAAAAAACACTGTATGCACAATATTGGACAATGAAGTACAGGCAGGAGCAACTCCATTCTGTGTTACATACAGAGACTGCCTGTCTCTGCCATAATGAACACAATTGAATTAGCTAGCCGGATAACTGGTAGAACAGAAGATGAGTTCAGAAATGAAAGCAGCTCCTCTCCCCTATCTGAGTGCAGGAAGCTAGGTCACATGGTGTAGACACAGGATTAGATAGAAACACAGGCTCGCTGCACTTAGCCCCTCAATCCCTCCCCCCCCCCCCAGACCAGGCAGCTACATCACTTGACTTTTGAGCAGATAAGTCACGGGCTGTGTCAACAATGAATTGAATAAAGTAAGATAGTGGACAAACAAAGCAGTTTTGCTGAAGCAATGTATTTAGGAAAAGTCTTAAATGCACATTACCAAGCAGTATAGATAGGATCCTTGTGATGGGACAACCCCTTTAAACTGGTTTTGTTTATAAATATGTTATCTTTTAAGAATTATTAGATGATCTCTAAATACTGCCATTCTTGCTCTATAGCCTTACCTGTCTCTTTAGTAGATTTAGGTACTTCTTTCTCTATATTGGTTTTATTTATTTATTTATTTATTTATTTATTTATTTATTTGGTATTATTTGCTTTTGTACAGGAGACCAGTCCTTTGTTGGTTACTTCTTTTGGACTTTCTGGAAACTAGTAGAAGCAAGAGATTGTTAGTACTGGCCTGAACCGTATTACATTTCTATGCTTCAATAAGAATAAATGACTATGACTATAAAATGTCATTGTCTTGAGAATTGTTAATCCTACATTCCCATGCTGCGGACCTGTGGCTGTACATCAGAATCTCACCTCGCTGTTATTATACAATTCACACTATCTGATAAACCTTTGGATCCAAAACTAGCAATGCAATATTTTTATAAAATATCTAATTATTTAGATTAAAATAACGTATTATGTATAATTTAACATAAAAGCATTTAAAAGCATTACCCAGCAGATGAGAAAAAATCAACTTGTATTTAAATTATAGTCATGATTCTTAAAGTTTAGTAAGAATGACTATAAACTGTGCCATAGGATCTGAGATAAGTGTCCTGCTGTATTGACAGGGGTATACAAATTATTGAAGACTATAGGAGCCAGTTTAATCTTTCTTTAGTGGGCAGATAATAACTTACATAGACATGAATTGTAAAGAAAGTAGGTTCCAGTTGCACATTATAAGGTGCATTGGCCACCTGGCTCCTGAGATCTATTCAGCCTTGGCATAGGTTGTCATTTGCTGTTCATGCATCAGCAGGGAGGGGGATGTGGTCCGTTGATCTTGCTCTCCTCCATATACCCTGAGGTTTGGCACTGTGGTCAGATTATGTTGAAATGTGCTCGAAGTGCTATTGTAAGAATTTTAATGAATCATAGTGTTTGCTTTTTAATATGATTTAATAAGATGCAGCAGCAGATCACCCTAGTGTATGTTTTAGTATAAGCCTATTATAATCACATTAAGTACAGGGCTAAAGGGTTAAAATGAATCTGGCTGGGCAGATGGCTGAGCTGACATGTATGATTGCCATTAGCTAACGGAATGGGAGGGGAGATATAAGTCTATCTGTCTGAATTATTTATTCTAATAGAGCGAACTGATCTCCTCCAAACAAAAATCCTATGAGGAAAAGCCAAATGTTAGCTGAGAATTTGCATTTCCAGCCCCCTAATTGTTTTAATACTGAATTCCAGTGTATGTCAACAGTTTAGCTATTTCAGGCAAATACATTAAATCAAAAAGACAATATGACCGTATATATTAGCGTATAACTTAGTGTTATAGTTACTTATAATTTTGCAAGGATGAAATTCTAACTCATTTTTAGGAATATATTGTTTTATTGCTTATTTCTGTGAGGCTGAGATTTCTATTACCTTTCTGTACCTAACTGGTACAGGACAGTATGTCACGGAGAGGCAGGGACACCTAGTACACTATCTGCCAATAAGTATTTGGACACATGTGGTCCGAGTGGCACTTACATCCTCAACCCTCCAGGGCATGCTTTCCACAAGTCCCTGTATGACAGCTAGTGGTATTTTATTCCATTCGGCTTGGAGAAGACTGGTAAGTTCTTTCACCGATTTTGGTTGGCTGCTGCACCCCTTTGTTTGGCGATCCAACTTGTCTCAAAGGTGCTCAATAGGGTTCAAGTCTGGGCTTTGGGCAGGTCAGTCCAGTCAGTTAACCTGATTGTCACTGTACCAAGCCATGGTAGACCTCGCTACATGACAGCTGGCGTTGTCATCCTGGAAGTAACATTGGTCTGACCCACAGAACCGACTTAATGTAGGAAGCACACTGTTATCTAAAATAGTGCAATAGGCGTCGGTGTTGAATTTACCATGCACTGGGACCAAGGGTCCCAGTCCATACCAGGAGAAACACCTCCAGATCATAACTCCACCTACGCAGAACTTTACTGGGCGTCCAAATACTTATTGGTAAACAGTGTATCATAGATAACTATACGGCTAAGTCCTTCCCCTAGCACGAAGCTCAAGCCAGGATACCTGACTGACACATGGACATTTGTGAAACATGGTCCTGTGCTGCACCCCTTAGACTGAGGCCCATATATTTCACATTACTTCTCCTGAGTTTGACAGTATTTTTGCAACATGGGACCATAGTTAAAGCTGCTAAAATATGGCATTTTGGCCACCCAGTGGATGGGATTCTGGCTAATCCTATCCACACATTGCAAAAAAATTAAAAATTCTGCAGTCAATGGCAGAAGAACCCTTCTAACTCTAAAATCCTTATTCTAATGATATTACTGGGGTTGAGCTTGGTATATTTCTATCCCATAGGAGTAAATGACTAGGTGACTAGAAATTATTTATATATATGCTGTGTTCAATTAATTTTCCCAGAAATTGTATCTCTTTCAAGCAGATTTGCAGACTCTGTAAAATTATCTGCAAATGTAGCAATAAGCTACCAGTCTCAGTGGGAAAACAAAGATAAAAGGCATAATATTTCTTCTCATATAAATACAGTATTCCACTAGTTTTTATTGCATATTATTGGGTTATTTTATATTTACAACATGTGTGAAATATATACTACATTTCCACTCATGATTATTCATGCACAATCTATATACATTTGCATAAGATGTACAGTATTACAGCAATAGCTTGTTGTGCATTACTATACCCCTGTATTCTTTCAGTTTATATGGATGGCTGCAGCTTGGCAATGTTCTGCCACATACTTGGAGCTTTATATTGAAGTCCTGTTGTTTAAATCATGTTTTTAAGTTAACATTATATTAGAAATCGTGCACCTCTAACTCTTGCCCCATCCTAAAATACTCACAAAAAGAGAAAGGGAAACGCCGAGTGTCACATCGTGTAAAAAATTCTCACCAAATGGGCCTCTCACCTTATGTTGTTGTGAGAGGTCACAACAACCGATATGGCTTTCTATGGGGCAACCATTAATGGTGGCAACGAACTTGTACTACGTCAGCGCAGTGGACGTCAGAAAATTCATTTGGCCTGCGTGGGGTACCTGGGAAATGGGAGGACAAAATACGAACCTCAATTGGCAGGGTTCACAGTCACATAAAGTTAATTTCTTTTTATTTGTTAAAAAGCATTGTACCAGACTGTGCCAAAGGCATAGTCTAATAACCTTCTGATAACATTGCACTATATGGGTATTATATAAGTATATATGTATTGAATTATCATAACTTCAAGTCCCTAAGGGGAACTAAAATTTAGCTTTACCCTGCTTCTCTGTGTACGAAATAGGGGCCTGAGAAAATAAGGGGGTGGGGTCCCTTCATAGTGTTATTTCTCAGGAATTATTAAACAAACTTTCTTCTGGTGTCATATGAACCTATGGTAAGATTACAGTTCTAGAAATAGAACATATTACTGGTTGAAAACACAGTCAGGATTGGGATATTTATTCATCTTTAGATAGTCCAATAGATGTTCCATTTCCTTGAAAAACAAAGTTTTAGAAATAGTCAAATGAAGCTCAAGTGTAATAATAATAATAATAATAATAATAACAACTTTAATTATTTAGCGTCAACATATTCTGTAGCACTTTACAAATCAGAAGACACATGAAAGACAATTTTTTGTAGAAGTCTTTATTAGTTGATACCTTTTTAATGGCTAACTTAAAAAATGATGACATACTGCAAGCTTTTGGGAACTACTAGAATGGTCCCTTCATTAGGCTGTATTCACACTGAGTAACGCTGGCGTTTTTTGTGCTTATTTTTGCACATAACGCCGCATTAACGCCGGGCAACTCCACTGCAAAATAGCGCGGCGTTAACGCGGCGTACACACGGCGTTAATGCGGCGCTACGCCATGTGTACAAACATATTTTTCCTTACATGAAAGAAAGTATTTGACATTAAAATGTGACAAAGAAATTAATATATCAAACAATAGGAGTGAGGGCCCTGCTCACAAGAGCTTATAATCTATGAACTATGCAATGGGGACAGTGCCTGCAAGGGAAACACCAAGTGTATGTGCAGGAATTCAACAAGCAGTGTCTGACGCTGGGTTCACACTAGCGCCCGGACTTTGTTTTCAGGTTTCTGTCTTCTGCATGCATGAAACCTGTCAGACCGGGTCCGACCGTGAGTGCCGGTGAGCGTTTTATGCTCTCTGCCGCGAAACCGTTTTTTTTAAACCGGACACAGAGTACTGCATGTCCGACTCTGTGTCCGGTTTAAAAAAAACGGTTTTGTGGCGGAGAGCATAAAACGCTCTCCGCCGCTCACGGCCGGACATCTTTCAAACCCATTCAAATGAATGGGTATGAAAGAGTCCTGCAGCTTTCCGTCTCCTGCTCTATTTTGTGCAGGAAACGAAAACCTGTATGAATGGAGACTGGGCGCAGATGTGAATGAGCCCTTAGCTGCAGGATAGTAAGAGGCTATTCAACTATTTTAAACATGAAGATGGAGGCTTTGACACTCCCCATTGCACTTGAGCCTAATTTACATATTTCTAAAAAAAAAAAAAAAATTAAAACAGCTTTATCAAGTTAATACATATGATGGTACTGCGTATAATGTCCCTTACAATGTACTGTGGCTGCTTTAGTATTGAGTTTCCTGGTGACATACTCCATTTAATAAAAAATAATAATAAAATAGAATTTTGGCATATTTCTAATAATGAAAATAGTTGCACATGTAATGTGTATTCACTATCGTGCTCCCAGTAATCATCAGTATCTTCATTCGCGGTGACAGCAAGTGAACAGCTTGATCTGTACCTATCAGCAGCTAAAATCAATACACAGTAAATGGATTCTGACTGCACAACTAAGTAAGTCTAGTCATATTTTCTCCAAGACAGTGACACAGTGGGATGGAAATCATTCAGGAGGAATTGCTTACAAAGCATAAAAGTCCATTAAACATATTTCAACTTCACTCCTTATTGAGTTTGTATTTATAGGCTTAAGATCAACTGCACAGTCTAAAATGTAGGTTACAAAATGTGTTGTAAAAAGATTTTAGACTTTTTTTTTACATTTTAAAATTATTTTAATGCAACCATGGACAAATATTAAAAACAATCCCCTTCCCCAAATAAAACTAATGACTTAAAAAACTAATATAATACATTAGCCTTAGTTTTGTCATAAATAAGATGAAATTGGTATATTTTCAATACCATTCTTCTTCATTTTAGAGTTTGCATTCTTCATTTTCAAGGAGCATCAATTTTTTTATATTTTATCCCATACAACATTGCCTATAGGTAAATCTCCATACTTTGACTAGATGTCTTCAATAAGTACCAGTTTTGTCTACAAATTATTCACTATAGAAAATTTTTGGCCCCAGTAGACTTCAGTTTACTCCCAAATATAGTTAGCATTAGGTAAAATAAAATACAGACTAAAGTAACCTTGCTCACACTATAAATTTTTTTGCCATTACCTCTGTAAGTAAGTAAATCATGTTAGTATTGGTTTCTTGGTATTTAGGCCAGGGCCCCACAGACCGGAAAAGCCGTGATTTGCAGCGCAGCGGAGACACTGCTGGAAAAATCGTGGCGTTGTATAGTGCAGGCAAAGTGGATGGGATTCATGCGAATCCCATCCCCACTTTGCGGAAAAGATTGCAGTGTGGACACGCTGCGATTTGCAAAGCCGTTGTGGCTTTGCAAATCGCAGCATGTCAATTATTTCTACAAAAACGCCGGCGGCTTTCCCATAGATATAATGTTAAGAGAAAGTCCGCAGGGTAAAACTCTGTGAACTTTCTCTTAAAAGCGCTGCGGAAAGAACCGCAATGCATTTACGCAGCGGTTCTTTCCGCAGCGCTTTAGTGCTGCGGATACGGCCCGTGGGGCCTTAGTCTTAGCAAAATTCCTCATATGCAAGTCAATGGTATTGGAATAAAATGCAATCTATGACTTATGAACCTGAAATGCTGTCAATAGGATTTAGATATACCTCTCTGCTGAATGTAAGATATTTTTCCAGTTGATGTCTGTAAGTATTCCCAAAACCTACTACCACATTTCGCTACTAGGGTTGAGCGATTGGGATCAGGAAAGATCAGATACCGATCTGCGATCGAGCAAATTTCACGATTGGGATCGGCTGGAAAATGATCAAAAATCAGATTTTAAAAACGATCCAGAAATCTCAAGATCGGCTCAACCCTATTCGCTACTCATCTATGTCCACATGGTAAGTTTAAAAAAATCTGTTGTGGATTGTACCAAAAATTTTTTAATTTTTTAAGTTTAATTTGAATTTGCATTATGTGGATGAGATTTGTTAAGTTCTGCAGAACTTTATGTAAGTATGCATTTCCAATATACTTAGACATACCCTTAAAAGGGATATGTTTTCAGATGTTACTTAACAACTATCTGAACTTTCACTATTTCATGAGAAAGACTGGAAACTGAAATTAATACTATGATGGTATATTCACACTGAGGTTCTTCCCACTTACTTAACCATTATGCCAAACGGACTGGAGAGCTCTTTCTCAGTTCCAGTGCCATTCATTCCTGTATATGCCAGTGTCGATGATCTGGATGACAATGGAGTGGAGAAATGGGTGAATAATCACAATTAGGACGGAACATAATCTATTGTTTATTGTCTATTGTTTGTTGCATCTCTGCCCGAGGATAAGACCCCACGTAGCGGGCCACTACAAAAATTGACATACAACGATTTCCAAAACCACATCGGTTTTGTAAATCGCAGCCTGTCCGCAGCAAATATTTTTTTGCAAGGTGTGGATGGGATTTTCTAGAATCCCATCCACCTTGCAATGACTGTAAAACGCCCTGGCCTAAAAGTCTCTTTCCCCGAAAGTACCTACAGCAATTTTTGTTCCCATAGAATCAGTTAACAGCACAAATGTTTGTCATTTATGGAATTGTACCTACAGTGTGCCTAGCATTAGTTTGCACAGCAACACACAATGGGATGATGCAACATGGCCTATAAAATAATAAATCTCCTGTGCTGGTAATATGCACTTGGAGGTCATTTGAAGGTGAACATGTGATTATGTGTCTTTGTTAGTGACTTTGTACAATGGTAGTAATGAATGTAGGCTCTCTCATTTACTCCTAACATTACATATCACACATTGTGTCCTAAATATATAAACTCCTTTTCAATTTTTGCAATAAATTAGCATATTCTTTATTACTTCACCTGCTGCTTTTCTCACTTTACAGTCACAACTCATTTGTTATCTCTTATTTTCACATTACTTTCTATGCAAAGATATATATGACAGCTGCAAAAGATAGAAGTGTAAATTAAAAGTTGCAGTGATCAGTGTTAATGACCTTCTTAATATTCTTGGATTTTCTGTCTTGGGTATATTTGCAGTGACTTTTTATGGTGGTCACAATGCAAAAAAACAGAAGTGTCCTTCTGTATCTCACTCATGTTTCAGGTCCAGAAACCGCACTGAAACAACGGAATTCACATTAGCCCATTTTAATTGAAAATACTCTAACCCATGGCAATAACCACAGAAGAAACCCAGGAGATGTCAACTCGGTGACACAATATTTATAATAGCTGAGCAGAGCACTCAGGTAGGCAGTTGCACAATATTAACTTGTGTTTCAAGGGTGCACAACAGAATCATGGGGGGAGTATATATCCTCCAGTCCACCAATAGGGTTTCATTAGTTTACATACTACAATGCAGGAGTGATGGAAACCAAACTAGGATAATTTTATCAATAGCACAGTATAATAATTTCCCCCATATAACTCAATGCATTCATTTGAACTACAGCTGTTACTCGATAGCTAAAAATCATCTTACAGTGCTATAGAAAGTCACAATGCAGTCTTATAAGCAGAAATAAGTCAGAAAACAGCATTTTTTTTGCATTTCCTGGAGTCCAGAGGCAGTACACCATTGTGACATTATCCCCCTAAGTACAATTAGAAGAGACAGGTTAACAAGCAATAACTTCAGAGGCCATTATATGCAACCTGTAGTATTAAATGAACATAGTAGGAGATGCCCGTGTAGCTGTTTTGCATATTTTGGTCCAATGGTACCCTATCAAACTCTGCCCATGATGCTGAAGTGGCTGAAATAGAGTGTGCCCTCAAAGATTCTGGTGAGGGTTGTTGAGATATCATAACAGATCCTAATAGTGTCTTTCATTCACCTTGCTACTGTAGTGTGAATTGTGTGAAACACGTATAGATTAGGCATCCTTGTATCCGAAAATGCCCAGTCTACAAACTTATAAAAATATTTTTCCTGTACGGTAAATGCCATAGTGGAAAAAAAAAAATCAAAATTGGCAAACCATCATTTTTTCGCTGTTTTGCTTTTGATAAAAATCTGAATAAAAAATAGGGGCAACATGGTGGCTCAGTGGTTAGCACTGCAGCCTTGCAACACTGGAGTCCTGGGTTCGATTCCCACCAGGAACAACATCTGCAAGGAGTTTGTATGTTCTCCCCGTGTTTGCAAGGATTTCTTCCCATTCTACAAAAAAAGACATGCGGTGCTTAAAATAAAAATAAAAAATAAAAAAAGTGCATATTGTGATCCATGTATGGGGCTAACAATCTACATTTAAAAAAAAAAAAGTCTGAATAAAAAGTGATCAAAGCAATAGACATTCCCCAAAATGGTATAACTGAAAAGTATACCTGGCCCTGCAAAAAAAAAAAAAAAGAAGAGAAAAACACCCTATCCATCCTCAGACAGGTGTCAGAAAATGCTGACTTTTAGAATTTTTTTTTAAATTTTTTTTAATTAGCATTTTTGTTAAGGGGTTAAAATGTAAATAGAACCGTGTAAATTTGGTATCCCTGGAATCGTATTGAAACATAGAATACAGGTGACATGTCATTTTGGCTGCAGAATGAATGCTGCAAAAACGAAGCCCTTAAAAAAGTCGCACAAATACACTTTTTCTTTAAATCCACCCCATTCTGAATTTTTTACCAGCTTCAAACTATATTGCACAGAATAATAAAGGGTAGCATCATGAGGAAAAATTTGTCCCTTATATGGCTCTGAGAAGAGAAAAATAAAAAAGTTATGGGGTTTGGAAGGTGGGGAGTCAAAAACGAAAATCGAAATATGTCACCGATGGGAAGGGGTTAAGCCATGCTAAAAAGGATTGGGCTTCTGCCACCTTCCTTTTCTAGATCTATGCACATGTTACATATATTAGGAAGGGTTTTTGTCCCGGATTGTTGATTATATTTTTCACAAATCCTATGCGTGGATTTTCTCTTCTCTTACCACTCTCCTGACAAGGTGAGGACATCTAGTGGTGAACAGAGAGTACAATCCCTTAGGACTGTGATCACCCCCTTCAGGTTTAGGATATCGGTGTTTCACCAGAAGCAACTGGTATAAAGAAGAGAATGTTTGTTTTTGGACCGTGTTAGCCAGTGGGTATGAAATATAAAAAACTTGAGAGTCTTCAGTAGATGATACCTTTTTTAATGGCTAACTCCTAATGATGACAGAATATAATGTTTCGAAGCTCTTTGGCTTCTTCTTCAGATATAACAAGATATAATAAGATATAATATAATAAGTTATATCTGAAGAAGAAGCCAAAGAGCTTCGAAACATTATATTCTGTCATCATTAGGAGTTAGCCATTAAAAAAGGTATCATCTACTGAAGACTCTCAAGTTTTTTGGTTTTTATATTTCAGAAGCAACTGTAAAGACAGACATGCTTCCTGGGATTACTTCCACCATGTTCAGAGGTGTAGCTAGGGTTTCAGTGGGGAAGGGGGGGGGGGGGGGGTTGGGAGGCAAACATGTCCAAGTGTTCCCAAACTTAGGTATACCAACATTATCACTATAAGGTAACCGCACAGTGGTAGATATCAGCTCTACACAGGGTTCTGCAGACCGTTTAGATGAATACAGTGCAGTAGTATTTAATGACTTACAGGTGACGTCTCTGACTAATCGTTCCCATTTCCCGTCTCTTCCATCTGGACCGCCATCACCAATTCTTTCAATCTCTGTAAAGTTTGCAGCACAGACATAATTTTCTCCTGCACACCCATCCTGCTGCTATCCCCAATTATAAAATATATAATATATCCCCTCCATAATGAATAATACACCCAAGTGCATCTTTAAATGAATAACTTCCCTTTGTACCCCCTGTAAATAGTTCCCCAGCGTGTGATATACACAGGAACCATAGCCCCTTCATATAGCTGGTCTGCTGGGAGTCACTGATATCTTATTGATAATCTATTCTGAGGATAGATCATCAATAAAAATGAGCTGGAAAACTCCAGAAGTCCGAGGCCTCAGATGGTGGAAATGCTGTGGAAAAAACGCAATGTTTTACAATTCCTGCAAAGTGGATGGGATTCTAGGTCTCTTATAGGCAGGTCCTGATTGATTGATTGATTGATTCATTAATGATTATTGCTAGTTAACCTGTCTCTTCTAATTGTACCTAGGGGATAATATCCCACATGTGTACTGCCAACAGATAAACAGGAAAACCCCGTTATGGCAATATATTTTGTGCGAGAAACAAGCGTAAATTGTGTCTTCCTACTGATGAGATCTGCACTATTTCCCAAGAAATATGTAAATGTAATTCAGACCTCCAATGCAGACACTATCGCTATGATCCAACAATTTCAATTTCAGTAGATGGAGGTTGAACCTGGTTTTACTTAGGATAATTGAGCACTGTGAAAACTGCTGACTACTATATCCGTTACCATTAATCCCTCCTGTCCCATCCTTAAAGAAAGGAATCAAAAGTAATCTGTCTAAAGCTTAATCTATTGATTTAAGGGGTAATTCATCAAGCAGAAACAGGCAAGGAGTTTATCCAAAATCTCTCTGAGGCTCCAATAATGGAATAGAGCGTCTCGCCAGACTGTCTCTGTGTGACATCATAATATGGAGCAATTAGACCATAAGACATGATAAAATATAACTAGGGCAAAAAAGAAAGAATTGGAAGTGATTAGACAGGAGATGGAGAAGCACATAATACACTCGCATTACAAGGGGTTAATATTTTTGTCCACTTCCAGTACTTTAAAATCAATGAACTTTAATACACAGAGAATGCACGGTAATGCTTTTGCAGCTCGCCATAAATTTTGAACATTTTTCTTTTCATTCACTTCCTACATCTCTTTTCAGATATGGTAATGAAGAATCATAAATTATCCATGAAATAATTGGCTGTAAAACCTCTTGAGGAATGAGTGCATGAGAAAAAAGGAGGCTTTCAATCAGACGAGCATCACCAAAAATAACGCTTCAAATAGGATTGTAAAAAAGTCTGTCTCAAAACACTTATATTTTCAGTTTGTGGAGGAAGTGTGAATCATACGCCTCTATTCATTGCCATTAATGGAAGATAAAGAGATTTCCACATAAGGTGGTAGAATAGTACCTAGAGATGTGAATAGGCACTATGTAAACCATAATGGAGCCCAGACGGATGTTTTGAGAACACATTGACTTCAGTGTGTCTAATCACATGTCCGTCTTTTGGGCTGACTGCTCTCATGTCCCATCTTTGTCCCAGTAGAAATCAATGGGCCCATTATTTTCACTGAAGAAAGACGGAACAGATGAAAAAGAGATACAAAACAGCCATTAAAAACAGAAATGTACGTCCATTTTTAATGGCCATTAGGTCTACCGTGTGCATAAAGCCCTAAAGATGGCAAATAGGCAGGTAGCAAATCAGCAATACAAAAGTAATGGTACCTCTACACCCCTCAGAGATACACCCCTGAGACCTGGAAAGTGAATAGTTATCAGCCATGTATATTTTGTATCTATGTGTGTATGTTTCCGTGACTATGTGGCTAGTCACATAGGGGCTTGTAACAGGTCTTTATAATTTATGGTCTTGCAGTGCCTTTTTGATATCTTTTACTGAGCCTTGGAGAAGACATGATTAATAGAGATGAGCGAACACTAAAATGTTCGAGGTTCGAAATTCGATTCGAACAGCCGCTCACTGTTCGAGTGTTCGAATGGGTTTCGAACCCCATTATAGTCTATGGGGAACATAAACTCGTTAAGGGGGAAACCCAAATTCGTGTCTGGAGGGTCACCAAGTCCACTATGACACCCCAGGAAATGATACCAACACCCTGGAATGACACTGGGACAGCAGGGGTAGCATGTCTGGGGGCATAAAAGTCACTTTATTTCATGGAAATCCCTGTCAGTTTGCGATTTTCGCAAGCTAACTTTTCCCCATAGAAATGCATTGGCCAGTGCTGATTGGCCAGAGTACGGAATTCGACCAATCAGCGCTGGCTCTGCTGGAGGAGGCGGAGTCTAAGATCGCTCCACACCAGTCTCCATTCAGGTCCGACCTTAGACTCCGCCTCCTCCGGCAGAGCCAGCGCTGATTGGCCGAAGGCTGGCCAATGCATTCCTATGCGAATGCAGACTTAGCAGTGCTGAGTCAGTTTTGCTCAACTACACATCTGATGCACACTCGGCACTGCTACATCAGATGTAGCAATCTGATGTAGCAGAGCCGAGGGTGCACTAGAACCCCTGTGCAAACTCAGTTCACGCTAATAGAATGCATTGGCCAGCGCTGATTGGCCAATGCATTCTATTAGCCCGATGAAGTAGAGCTGAATGTGTGTGCTAAGCACACACATTCAGCACTGCTTCATCACGCCAATACAATGCATTAGCCAGTGCTGATTGGCCAGAGTACGGAATTCGGCCAATCAGCGCTGGCCAATGCATTCTATTAGCCTGATGAAGTAGAGCTGAATGTGTGTGCTAAGCATACACATTCAGCACTGCTTCATCAAGCCAATACAATGCATTAGCCAGTGCTGATTGGCCAGAGTACGGAATTCGGCCAATCAGCGCTGGCTCTGCTGGAGGAGGCGGAGTCTAAGGTCGGACCTGAATGGAGACTGGTGTGGAGCGATCTTAGACTCCGCCTCCTCCAGCAGAGCCAGCGCTGATTGGCCGAATTCCGTACTCTGGCCAATCAGCGCTGGCCAATGCATTCTATTAGCCCGATGAAGTAGAGCTGAATGTGTGTGCTAAGCACACACATTCAGCACTGCTTCATCACGCCAATACAATGCATTAGCCAGTGCTGATTGGCCAGAGTACGGAATTCGGCCAATCAGCGCTGGCTCTGCTGGAGGAGGCGGAGTCTAAGATCGCTCCACACCAGTCTCCATTCAGGTCCGACCTTAGACTCCGCCTCCTCCGGCAGAGCCAGCGCTGATTGGCCGAAGGCTGGCCAATGCATTCCTATGCGAATGCAGACTTAGCAGTGCTGAGTCAGTTTTGCTCAACTACACATCTGATGCACACTCGGCACTGCTACATCAGATGTAGCAATCTGATGTAGCAGAGCCGAGGGTGCACTAGAACCCCTGTGCAAACTCAGTTCACGCTAATAGAATGCATTGGCCAGCGCTGATTGGCCGAATTCCGTACTCTGGCCAATCAGTGCTGGCCAATGCATTCTATTAGCTTGATGAAGCAGAGTGTGCACAAGGGTTCAAGCGCACCCTCGGCTCTGATGTAGCAGAGCCGAGGCTGCACAAGGGTTCAAGCGCACCCTCGGCTCTGATGTAGGAGAGCCGAGGGTGCACTTGAACCCTTGTGCACCCTCAGCTCTGCTACATCAGAGCCGAGGGTGCGCTTGAACCCTTGTGCACACTCTGCTTCATCAAGCTAATAGAATGCATTGGCCAGCGCTGATTGGCCAATGTATTCTATTAGCCTGATGAAGTAGAGCTGAATGTGTGTGCTAAGCACACACATTCAGCTCTACTTCATCGGGCTAATAGAATGCATTGGCCAGCGCTGATTGGCCAGAGTACGGAACTCGACCAATCAGCGCTGGCTCTGCTGGAGGAGGCGGAGTCTAAGATCGCTCCACACCAGTCTCCATTCAGGTCCGACCTTAGACTCCGCCTCCTCCAGCAGAGCCAGCGCTGATTGGCCGAATTCCGTACTCTGGCCAATCAGCACTGGCTAATGCATTGTATTGGCGTGATGAAGCAGTGCTGAATGTGTGTGCTTAGCACACACATTCAGCTCTACTTCATCGGGCTAATAGAATGCATTGGCCAATCAGCGCTGGCCAATGCATTCTATTAGCGTGAACTGAGTTTGCACAGGGGTTCTAGTGCACCCTCGGCTCTGCTACATCAGATTGCTACATCTGATGTAGCAGTGCCGAGTGTGCATCAGATGTGTAGTTGAGCAAAACTGACTCAGCACTGCTAAGTCTCTGCATTCGCATAGGAATGCATTGGCCAGCCTTCGGCCAATCAGCGCTGGCTCTGCCGGAGGAGGCGGAGTCTAAGGTCGGACCTGAATGGAGACTGGTGTGGAGCGATCTTAGACTCCGCCTCCTCCAGCAGAGCCAGCGCTGATTGGTCGAGTTCCGTACTCTGGCCAATCAGCGCTGGCCAATGCATTCTATTAGCCCGATGAAGTAGAGCTGAATGTGTGTGCTTAGCACACACATTCAGCTCTACTTCATCAGGCTAATAGAATACATTGGCCAATCAGCGCTGGCCAATGCATTCTATTAGCTTGATGAAGCAGAGTGTGCACAAGGGTTCAAGCGCACCCTCGGCTCTGATGTAGCAGAGCTGAGGGTGCACAAGGGTTCAAGTGCACCCTCGGCTCTCCTACATCAGAGCCGAGGGTGCGCTTGAACCCTTGTGCAGCCTCGGCTCTGCTACATCAGAGCCGAGGGTGCGCTTGAACCCTTGTGCACACTCTGCTTCATCAAGCTAATAGAATGCATTGGCCAGCACTGATTGGCCAGAGTACGGAATTCGGCCAATCAGCGCTGGCCAATGCATCCCTATGGGAAAAAGTTTATCTCACAAAAATCACAATTACACACCCGATAGAGCCCCAAAAAGTTATTTTTAATAACATTCCCCCCTAAATAAAGGTTATCCCTAGCTATCCCTGCCTGTACAGCTATCCCTGTCTCATAGTCACAAAGTTCACATTCTCATATGACCCGGATTTGAAATCCACTATTCGTCTAAAATGGAGGTCACCTGATTTCGGCAGCCAATGACTTTTTCCAATTTTTTTCAATGCCCCCAGTGTCGTAGTTCCTGTCCCACCTCCCCTGCGCTGTTATTGGTGCAAAAAAGGCGCCAGGGAAGGTGGGAGGGGAATCGAATTTTGGCGCACTTTACCACGTGGTGTTCGATTCGATTCGAACATGGCGAACACCCTGATATCCGATCGAACATGTGTTCGATAGAACACTGTTCGCTCATCTCTAATGATTAAACATTGAGTCTCTGGAATGTAGGCTTTGTGAGTGATGACAATGTCTATGGTGCCAACTGTGACCTACTGTTTTGTCATTATTTTTCAGGCAGGCATAGTATTCATATTTGGCCTAGCATTCATATTTGGCCTACGTGGAAAATGCGTTGGGTTCACTTCATATATCTTTTAAATTGTATTACGCTCAATCATGCAAAAAACACACAAAAAAAGTTGTTGGAATGTAAGGACACGCTCTATGTGTGAATGCTTACAAGTGGTTACAATGTTAGAGGAAAGGGCAAGTTCTTTAGGGAAAAGTGTACAGTTGCAGGAAGCTCGGAGCTGCCTCTAGGCTACAAACCGGATATGCATACAGCTTCCGTAGGGTATCCTTTGGCACATTTGCCCACAAATGTTGGAGATGGGCCTGCAGATCATGCACAGATGGAAGTTGTTGAAACTGGTGTTTCAGCTGATCCTACAAATGCTTGTTTCCCGATATATCTATTTTTTGAGAGCATAAAAAGGAAGCAAAACTGTACAACATACAAAAATATGAAAACAAGAAGGCATATGTAAAATACAGAAACATTACAGATAATCTGGGTAATGTGAAGCTCATCGTTTTTTTTGGTTCCGTTCCCGCCTTACCCAAAATACTGTATTTTCGCAACATGGGGCCATTGCCTAAGAAGGATGATTCATCATTAAGCAGGCAACAGGTCAAGTGATGTAATGCCTATTTTAATGAAAACTTACACTTGATCATCATGCTGTGGAGAGATTTTTTGGCTGATTGAGAGCACAGACAGGTTCGTGCAGATAAAGGCATAATGTGGAAGGTTCCTGCCAGACAAATTCATCAAATTAAGAGAGCAGCTGCTAAAATACCATTACAAAGCAGCAAACAGGTTTTTGAAGCTGATGGTGAAGTTGTGCATAAACCTACTATTTGGCCACCTCTAAACAGTTCTCACAAGCAAAAACAGTTGCAGTGGACCCAGCCATACATTTCCTAATTTTACCATGCAACACTGGGTGGTCCAGATGGATGGAGTTATGAATGGTTGGTGGATGGCCATCCTGTCCCAACAATGCTTAAACCTCAGCAAGGAGGTTGCAGTCATGTTTTGTACCAGAATCATGGGGAGAGAGCTGGTAGGCCCCTTTAGGGGCCTACAAAGTATATATACTGCAAAGTATATATATTTTGTGAATGAGAATGCACCATCTACTAATTCTATCTAGAGATTTTTGCAAGTAATTATCCCCACCCCCTTTAGCCCCAATATAAATTTGCAGTCTCTTTTTGCATTACAACTGTTTTTAAGCAAATTAGACCTGTCGCTGAGGCTGACTGATTTACATATCCATGGAAAGATGATAATCTCTTCATTGCTTTATTGGTGGCCACAAAGGTATCCTTCCTTTTCTTAGACACTTTCTTTAGATACAGTAATTGTAGTTTTCATTTAGTTGTATTATTTACAGATAGATAATGACGCCATTTTGTTTCTTACATTGTGTTGTTGGTGTTTATGGCATTAGTACATTTACCAGAATCAACAGTTTCTTATAAAATGCAATAAGCAGTCCATACTCATTCCCGCTAAGCAATTTTTTTTTTTTTTATCTCATTCTGCTTTTATTGCTTGAAGTACCCAGCTCATATTTTACTTGTTGGTAATTCTCCACAGATAGCTGACGCCAGCAACTTGCATTGCCATATTTTAAATTCCCGGCCACGATAAGGAAAAAAAGGAAAAGAAAAAAAGCTAACAAATGTGTGATTGTTAAGAGACTGATCAAATATGTATGAGCTTGATATTGAGGATGTGTACTGAATTTAAACATTTGTTAAACAGAATATAATATTTCCTTAATTATTTAAATGCATATTTTTATGTTTTCAAAGGCAACTAAGAGAAGAAAAATGAGAAAAGTAAGAGCAGAACAGCCTTACAATATTCCATTCAGGGATTTATATGGTATTGTGGTATAGGGTTTAGAATTATTCCGTCTTTGTTACAATGACAAGGAAACTTAAACTTCTAACAAATGTTTATGGTGAACCTGTCAGACATGTTGTCCGGATCACTTTCCATATTGGTCTTCTTTAACTCATCTTCCTGCCTAGAGCCAGTACATTGTTGTAGATTGTCTATGAGCTGTGCCACTATAACTTACCTGGGTTTATCCATCCTAGTAAATGTTGGCAGCCTCTTCATTTAGCTTCATTTAGCTCTCCATCCTCTTCATTATAATTGTACCTGCACAGGTTCCAAGTGCTAGTGAATGGGTTGGTATTGTAGTTACGTGTGCAGCAGTTTACCAAGAACACCCCTATGCAATTTTGGAAAACCACTACTATTTTATGGTCAGGACAATGGCTTAGTAACATTTTGAGATTGAATGATTAAACACAACAAGTACCTATAAAGCTAGTAGCACTAAAAACACAATGGTCATATTTGCTATTGAAAATGTACCAGAATTCTTGCAACGTTTGCTCCAAAAATTTACTCATATGTTTTACACCACGTGTTAACTTTTTTAATAAAAGAAAGGTGAGGTTTTTTGAGAACGAGAGGTCAACTCAGAGGTGATACAATACTGATGCAGCAGATTTATCATACATTATCAGCCACAGTGATAACCTCATGCAAGTTTGCACTGCCTAAAACTTAGATAGTTTTAGAAAATCTGCTCCAATGGATCTCATTTATTAAGTTACTGGAAAACCATACATCAAAATTCTGATCTAATTTTTCCTAACAGTTTACAGAATGAAAGCTGCGCTGTGTTTGGTTGCTTTGGAAAATAGGGTCAGTTTTCCTGTCAGATATTTATGATAAATGAGGCTCAATGTCTGGGTGGCAGATGTCTCCTTCCTAACCATTCATCTTCGCTTGAGAAAGTCTTTGGTCTTTTTTGTTCATTTTGTGCAACTCAGATATCTCATGCTAAGAGAAAAGGTAGCAAAGGACACGTCGACATATCTACAGTATATGTTGTCGTCATGCTTTTGCATTCCACAAGAAGTTATCCATAGGTTGAATGTTTTGGGTGTGCTCTTCAGTTATGATCTTGAAAAGCAGTGAATGAGATGTCACATATTATTATATAGTATTTAATTGTATTAGATGTAACAAGAAAAACACTACTGGTAGAGTCACATTGCTATCTAAGTTACATAATGTTAAGTTCCATAAAACTCTAAATGCCCCAACAGTCCTGACCAGAGAAACTACTGCATAGTTGGTTACCTTCTTGTATATCAGCATACTAGAGGGTCACTGTGTAGTGTCAGGTGTGAATAGTGTGATATTTTCTGCAATGTGTGGATGGGATTAACCAGAATCCCATCCACTTTGCAGATACTGTAAAACGGCATGGTTTTTGTCACTGCGTTTTCACTACATGGGACCCTGACTTTAAACGCTCCTCACAAATTAGGTCCTCCATGCCCCTTACCAGTTTTGTGACCCTCCGTTATACCTTTTCCAACTCTAGCACATATTTTTAAGATGCCCAGAACTGAACTGCATATTCCCAATGGTGCCGCACCAATGACTTGTAAAGTGATAATCTTACATACCTGTCCCGTGAGTCCATATCCCTTTTAGCACCTGACAATATCCTGCTGGCCATAGAAACAGCTAATTGACATTGTATGCTGCTATTTAATCTATGATCTACAAGTACACTCAGACTCTTCCTCCATCAGTGATCCCATCATTATTCCCTCTAGGACATAGGGTGCATGCAGATTATTTTTAACCAGATGCATTTATCCACATTGAACCTCATATGCCAAGTGGATGCCCAAACACTCAGTCTGTTCAAGTCTTCTTGTAACCTATACACATCCTCCATAGTCTACACTGTATTAGCTTCTTGCCATCTGAAATAATGGAGACGGAGCCATTAATACCATATTCTATTTTGATTCTTATTACAGTCTTGCTCGCTTCTTCTTATTTTCTAATCTGATGTACAGTTCTTTCTAAAAGCCATACATTTGTTTCCCCAAAATCTTAGAACAACTATATTAAATGCAAATCACAAACTCTCATGAAAGACTTCAGAAAGAGATTGTCCAAGATAAATAGAGGCACAGTGTTGAAGGTTTGTAACACTGGAGAATCAAACCCTAAACACTGTCTATTTAGCTTTGTATACTGGAATGTATTGAAAGATTTGAGATGAGACTACTTGTCCTTGTCTACCCTGTTGTTATTGTACTTTTTATTTCCTAGGTACTTTGGAGTGTCATGTACCTTAATAAAATATTAATAGAAAGTCAATTATAATCTGCTGGCATGTTCCTATTAATAAGTAAATCAAATGGTAGAAGGCTGGAACTTAGCAGTTTCAATTTCTGTAGCTAATTCTATTCTCGTACATCTTAAGACGTAATAGGCTTGGTTGGTAGCATGTAATGTTAGCATGTAGTGCTAATAGTCTATAGACAATACGGTACTTCCTAACTATATCTATAGCTATTGTTATGTCAGTCCAGGTAGCTGCAACGGGGCTAAGGAATAGCAGTAGGAAATCTCGCCCTGCACTACTCCCTCTAGCTAACCCGGTCCCTGCCTCACGGGTGTAGGTCGGCTGTTCTCAGGCTAAGCCTGACCCCGACAGCTCCTCTCTCACTGACACCGTAGGCCTAGAGGGAAGTGGGAGAAGGAATGCCCTATAAGATCTCTAGGGACTGGAGACTAAAGGGGGTCACCCCTAACGAACAAGTGAAGCTGCTACTGACAGGGACTGACAAGGGTGTGCGCTGACTAACAACACAAGCAGCACACAGGAAAAATGTGGGAAAGGATTCCCCAAACCAATATGGGAAGGAACCTTACACTAGGAAACAAACACAGGGAAACTGAGTAGAAATCAAAGGATAAGGCAATTCACTCACACAGTCAATTATACACAGAGGGAGGATTGGTGAACACAGAAGGGAAAACACACACACCAACTTGTTCACCCAAAACCTCCCAAAAACCAACCATGGAACTTCCTCTATCCCAGAACACCACCTACTCCTCCTGCTAAGGCCTAGCTCTGGAAAAGCGACACTCAGCACAGAACCATGGGAGGCATGGGTTTAAATACAGAGTAGAGACCACTCCTCCCAGGTGCAAATGGGAGGACAGACTAATCAACCAGGAAATCAAGCTGCCTACCAGCAGTGCGCGCGTGCAAGTCAGAAGGTGTGCACCAATACCCACGACACAAAATACTCCTAACAGCTATGGCCCGTTTCACATCTGCGTTCGGGTTTCCGTTTGAGAAGTCCGCTAGCACTGACATCCCACCTGATGAAGGTCCTAGAGAGACTGGTCCTGACACACCTACACCCCCTAGTGAGCGCTGCTCTGGACCCCCTCCAGTTTGCCTATCGACCGGGCATTGGGGTAGATGACGCCATCATCCACCTTCTTCACAGAGCTCTCTGTCACCTGGAGAAACCCAGGAACACTGTGAGAATAATGTTCTTTGATTTCTCCAGTGCGTTCAACACCATTCAGCCAGGGCTACTAAGGGAGAAGCTGAACCTTGGTGGTGTCACCTGTCCAACTGGATCCTAGACTACCTCACAAACCGCCCTCAGTATGTGAGAGCCCGGGACTGTGTGTCTGACACTGTGATCTGTAGTACGGGGGCACCACAAGGTACAGTTCTTGCCCCATTTCTCTTCACACTGTACACTGCTGACTTTAGGCACAACTCATCCAGCTGTTACTTACAGAAGTACTCCGATGACTCTGCTATAGTAGGCCTTATCACTGATGGTGACGATAGGGAATACAGAGACTTAAACCGGGACTTTGTTGAATGGTGGCAGCAGAATCACCTCAGGATTAATGCTGGGAAGCCCAAGGAGATGGTGGTGGACTTTAGTAAACAGAGAAGTGCTCTGACCCCGGTGGAGATCCAAGGGACATTCATTGAGATAGTCAGGACCTATAAGTATCTGGGTGTGCTCCTCAATAATAAACTACACTGGGCTGATCACCTGGATGCGCTTCACAGAAAGGGCCACAGCAGACTCTACCTGCTCAGGAGGCTGAGGGCCTTCGGAGTCCAGGGGCCACTTCTTAGGACCTTTTTCAACTCTTTGGTTGCTTCATCCATCTTTTTCGGTGTGGCCTGCTGGTGGGAGCAGTATATCAACCAGGGACAGAAATAGACTTGACAGGCTGATCAGAAGGGCCAGCTCTGTCCTGGGGAGCCCCCTGGACCCAGTACAGGTGGTGGGTAACAGAAGGATACTGTCCGTGGTGAGCTCCATGTGGGAGAACAAATCCCACCCCATGTATGAGACCTTGATGGCACTTGGCAGCACTGTAAGTGACCAACTGCTTCACTCCAAGTGTGAGAAGGAGCACTATCACAAGTCCTTCCTTCCAACCACGATCTGGCTGTATAATCTACATCAGACCAAGCGAAGATCACCCCGCACAGAAAACTAATTGATTATGATTATGAAGTCTTCCTTCTTTCTTCTTCTGTTCCTTAGCTGCTATGGACTCCTAGTATATCTTCTCTTCTCAGCATATGTGTGTCTACGTCTGTAATATATTACTATGTATTATCTTGTATCTGTATTACTATGCTGCTGTAACATGCTGAAATTTCCCCACTGTGAGACTATTAAAGGAGTATCTTATCTTATCTTATAAATATCTGATTTCTGAAGGCCCAATTGCAAAATTTGCCAATGATTAGATGAATGTAGACTAAGGGGGCATCCACTTGCAGTTTCCATGCGCTGATTCTGGCACGGAATTCATGTCAGCATCCGCGCGGAAATAAAGCCTCCCATTGACTTCAGTGGGTTCCATTTTTGGCGTTTAACTCCCAAGTTGGTGGGAGTGAAAGCCTTACATGTATATGAGTTGAAAAGTTTATAGGTAAGGGTCGATAAAGTACTGATATATTCGTGTATAAAATATAAACATATATATATATATATATATATATATATATATATATACACACATAATATTAGAGTATCCATATATGTGAAGGTTAAGTGCATGCTTATATGCCTATTCCCACAGCATAGGAAGGAAATGGTCTTATTTAAGTAGCACATTTCTCCTCCTGTTTACTCTTCTGACTCTTTTCTCTTTCTGCAGAGTACAAAAAAAATCAATAGATTAGGCTCTTCACATTTCTGAAGATGCCGGGCAGGTGTAATTAATCTCCAAACATCAGATTAGACATGTCTGGAGCACTCAGGATGTGGGAAGGCGGCTCCAGAGAAACTGTGTGCTGAAGTAGTCAAGGAGAGGTCACTGATGATAGTTTGGGTCTGAATTAGATGTAGTCTGGGGTTGTTTTTCTTGAACTTAAGAAAGGCTTAGTACAGTATTTGGTGGCTGACACATGAAGTCTAAGGTTATAAGATGTTCATAAGTGTTCTATAAAATGTTATGTGTACCTATAAGCTTTAGAGGATGTTACTTTTGCAAACAAATGTTATTGTTCCAAAAAAAAATATTATTGCAAACAAATAATGTAATTGTATCTTTTTAGTCAATTAGAATCACGGGATGCCTAAGGATAAATAAATTCATGCCACGGGGCCACACGGTGGCTCAGTGGCTAGCACTGCAACCTTGCAGTGCTGGAGTCCTGGTGTTCAAATCCCGCCAAGGGCAAAAAATCCAATCTGCAAGGAGTTTGTATGTTCTCCCCGTGTTTGTATGGATTTCCATCCCATATTCCAAAGACATACTCACAATCTACATTAATAAATAAATAAGTGCATGCCAAAAAAGTGCACACGACCCCCATTTATTCTCTTTTATCTGGTGCAAAAAGTAGGTTACAGCAGACATTTTAATTGGCTATGGAGTTACATTTTTGTGGCAGAGGCAGACAAGCTTGACAGAAATGCACAGCCCCTGCTCTCTCCTTCTCTCTCTATGGCTGCTTTCACACTGAGTTAACGTTCTGCTCATTCTGACACGTAAACACATGTCAGAGTGAGCACAGTAAAACAGAATCCCATTGACTTCAATGGGTTCGGTCTTACGTGCGCTACCCATTGAACTCAATGATACTCACGTCTCACATTGAAAGCAATAGGTAAAAAAGCCTCTCATTGAGTTCAATGGGTAGCGCACGTAAGACCGAACCCATTGAAGTCAATGGGATTCTGTTTTACTGCGCTCACTCTGACATGTGTTTACGTGTCAGAATGAGCGAAGCGTTAACTCCATGTGAAAGCAGCCTATGATTGTCTTTTGGGTTTGCACTGAATTCAGTGCAGTGTCTGATTTGATGGAGGGATGGTTGTAAAAGTCTAGGAAAACCTTCTTTTTAAAAAGAGGCATTTTTTTTTATAAATGCTTTGTAAAATGTTACTACAGATAAACTACACACTCTAACCACTAAACCTAGTAACAGACTGACACTTGGCAATTCAATAATAATTATATTTGCAGCAGTCGCTTCATTTACATCACAGACAAGATAGATAGAATAATACTAGAAGATAATATCTCTATAAGCATTACAATAGAAGCTCACACTTCTATAGATAACAGCACATAACACCGTTCATTGCATCCACTATTGACAATAGATGTCACAATTTATGTACTCCCCCTCCTTGCACAGAGCATGCCTGGAAACCCCTCCTAGGCTGAGGCCCCACGTTGTGGAAAGGCAGCTTTTTTTGTTTTTTTGAACTGAAGGGATCTGGAACTCATTACCAAGACACATTAGACTGACCCCCACAATCAGAAGCTTCAAAAAGGCCCTAAAGACTCACCTATTCAGAAAGGCCTACAACTCCCAATAACACTACTATCACCACATCTTTTGTGTCTATCCCTCTTCCCTCATAGATTGTAAGCCTTTGCGGGCAGGCCCCTCTATCTCACTGTGCCAGTCGGCCATTGTTAGTATCATATCTCTTTGTATATTTTGTGTGATGTATGTAAACCCTCAAATGTACAGAACCATGGAATTAATGGTTCTATATAAATAAACAACAATAATAATAATATAAAAAGGGATAAGTATAAGAACTTCTTATATATTTCCCAATCCTTTTGTAGCCACTCTTAGCTTTGGCTCCACAAAATCTGCAACAAAAAAAGCTGCGTTTTCGCAACGTTTGGCTTTAGCCCTGTAGAACTTAATGAGTCAGCTTCAGTCTATTGCTGTCATGGCCATAAAACTGTTCTAAAATATGTCAATGAATGTTCTAACCAGAGCAGAGGAAAATGTCAGACAAGATAGCAACCTTCATAATCATGTACAGAAAATAGCATTAAAAATCTACAAACAGAAAATAAAAACACATTTGAAAAAAGTCAAATTGGGGATGCATTCCTTTTTATGATATGTCTCATTGTAAAGAAGTATATTTTACACTGCAATCGCCATATATTTGTTTAGATGAGAGACAAACTATATGTTTGTTTTGACCTTGGATACTTTTACCAAGTTCCTGAGCATTGATTAAAGAAATAGCAGAAGAAACTCCAGGAAATATGTTCAAGGTCACAAATGTCTGAAGGTTTTATTTAATGAGAGATACATGTTTTACATGAAACACCATTGTGTATAACATCATTAAAAGTGTTTATTTACTGTAAGATGCAGCCATAAAGCAGACATTTTTGTACTCAATAACCCAAGAAGAGAAGATTGAGTTACAGACTGTATTATACCATATTCTCATACACAGCTGTATTCATAATTTTATTGGCATCTAAGCTCAGTCCTGAAGTCATATGTTCATACTGAAAAAATGGCCTAAAATCTGTGGCAAAAGTCTTGCATGTCTGAAGTTTTCACAATAAATTCACCCTTTGGGGTGTCAATGGGTAAAACCGGCTGCAAACCAGGAGAATTAGGGAAACAGCTGATTTGTGGGGTTCTAACAGTCTAAGAGATGTAAGAAATCAGTGGGAATCCAGCACCCAAGGGCCCTGCTGATCAACTGTTCGAAGGTACTTTGGTGCTTTTGCAAGCGCCCTAACCCTGTAGCTATTTTACATTATACAGTATCTGTTTTATAGTGACCATGCAATGTAGTTACAGACTGTAATAATAGTGCACAGTTGTTATAAAACAGATGTCATGTGATGTGAATTGTGAAGGTGCCCCCCCCCCCACAGTAAAATATGCTCCCCAGAGACACCCTTCACAGTATAGTGCTTAGTAACAGCCCCACACAGTATAATATGCTCCTCAGAGCCCACCATCACAGTATAATTCTCTACAGTGGCCCCTACACAGTATAATATGCTCCACAGTACCCCCCCAACAGTGTAATATGTTCAACAGTGGCCCCCACACAGTATAATATACTCCAAAGTAACCTTACACAATATAATATGCTCCTCCACACAGTAGAATGTACTCCACAGTGGCCCCCACACATTATAATATACTCCACAGTGACCCCACACAATATAATATACTCCACAATGCCCCGAAACAGTGTCAAGGAGCCGGCATAGATCAGCCTGCTCAGAGGTTGGGATTAATATACCTAGCTAAATAGCATTGCATTATTGCAGAACTAAAGAATTTGTAGCAAACCATTATTTTTTTTTTCTTTAAATGTAGATTGTGAGCTCACAATGTACATTTTTCCCTATCAGTACGCCTTTTGGAATATGGGATGGAGATCCATGCAAACATGGGGAGAACATACAAACTCCTTACAGATGGTTTTTTGCCCTTTGTGGGATTTGAACACCAGGACCCCAGCGCTGCAAGGCTGCAGTGCTAGCCACTGAGCCACCGTGTGGCCCCTCAAACCATTATTTTCTTTATGTATCACTCAGGCTTTAAGATACATGTTAAAGAAGAAGAATGGAAGAATCCTGGGTCTGAAATATAGCAAATAGAAAATATTAATAACATATATATGTTCTAAAATTAAATTACATTATAATGTAATACATGCTGAAGGCCACATTTGCTCTGTGTTAGAACGTACTGTGTGTACAACATATACATTTATTCATGATCCCTCTTGAACCTCCAGTATGGGAAAAAAATGAATTTAGCTCTACATAGTCTTGGCTTGGATAGGACTTTGCAATGTTGATACTGGCGTCTGCATAGCTGCTGATTGTAGTCTGCTGGCAAGTGCATATAATAAAGCAGATAAGCCATGGTATGCCGCTTAATTAACACAAAAAGAAGGCGCTAATGTATTAGGAAAAGGCTTTATATTGAATTGGCTATCTTTGTAATTTGCTTTATTGTTAAAGACAGCTATTAAGGTTAAAGTGGGAATAGAAGATAATCATTGGTGCCTTCTTCCTGCTGAGATCCAAGAGGATTTTCTGAGCTATTTCATGACCCCTCTCAGCAGCAGATCGTGCTGGTGGTAGCAAACGCCAGGGAATGATAATAACTGTGGTTGATGCAGATTAGCTATAGAGGTCAATCACAAATGCAGTAAGAGAGTAAGAACTCTCACAGCAGAATTATTCATGTACTCACACATGCATGCTTAGGTTACTTGGAGAAGATTGCACATTTTCAGCTGGGAGAAAGATAGATTTATGGTCCATGGACAGATACTTAGTTTTTGAATTGTCTTTCAAATAATATGTTTTGAGAGACTGAAAAGTTGTATTTGTCTATTCTGTGAGAAGGTGACAGGCAGAGTGCTGGAGTTCAGATATATCAGCCCCAGGTTTCTGACATATGTGTGATCTTGAGTAGGCCTCAGCCCAGGTGTAGATTGTGGGCTCATTACTGAGCCAGAAAAGGCTGCAGCTCTTGCATTGCAGTGAGGTCAAAGGAGGTTGTATGGTTCTGTCCTGTTACCATGTGTCCGGTGAGACAATAGTACTCTTGTTTTGTTCATGTGGCTGATAGTAAGCCAAACATATAGTTAGGTAATCAGTTCTGTTTAGTTAGTCGCTCAGACGAGCAGGTTTTTTTTATTTTGTTTTTGCCTAAAGTTAACGCTGTATTTTGTTTTGCTCATTTTGTGTCTGAAGTCAAGATTTATTTATTTTCCTATTTTTTTTTTCTAAATAAACCAGTTTGCTGCACATTTTGTGTCCCTGTCCTAACTGTTTGGGTCCGCACCACTGCTTCTACTGAGCTAACTGCCCCACAATTCCTAAATAACTATACAGGAACAAAAATGATAGAACAAATTGTATTGGTGGCACACTATATTGTTACTGAACCTGCTTCTGAGAGATTTCTCTTGTTTACATTAGGATATGTTTTAGAAGTCCCTATCAATTAAAGGGATCCTATCATTGAATACCCTTTTTTTAACGATAACATGTCAGAATAACCTTAAGAAAGGCTATTCTTCTCCTACTTTTCATTGTCTTCTCCGTGCCGCCGTTCCCCTACAATCCAGGTTCTTGGCGGTATGCAAATTAGCTCTCTCGCAGCACTGGGAGCGGGCCCCAGTGCTTAGAAAAAATTGTGTCTGACTGATAGGATCCCTTTAAGTTTTTGGATTTGATATATGTAAATTAAATTCCCTATATATGTACAAAAATGTGCATCTAAGCCTGTTTTCACATGACTAACATCAGCCATGAAACTATGCCGGGAGAGAGACTCCTAGCACAATTGTTATCAAGGTGGAATCTGCCTGAAGGAAGGTCGTTTTGCTTTGCTACTGACTCCCTTTGAAAAGAATGGGAACTGCAAAAAAAACTCTGTGTGTACATACCCTAAGTGGGGTGTACCGGTTTTATGGTGCAAGATACAGCTGTAAGGCCATGGCTAACCCCATCCACACATTGCAGAAAAGTATCCACAGCGGACATGCTACGATTTAAAAAAATGTTGTATTTCAATTATACCTACAGAATGGCTGGCCTTTTCCATATAGGTATAATTGAAGCAGTGACTTCTCCGAATATGCACTATATTTCTCACAAATAGGAGTCAATGTACTCCTTTGAACAGCAGGAAAATCTTCAGAATCTACAAAAACTTTTGTGTTCTTACTCGACTAACATAGGTAGAACCATTTGGTGCCCAGGTAAACTGTATAGCATTGGTAAATATAGATTCACACAATATCACAGACACAATGGACTTCACGCAGCAGCATTAATTTCTCTGACAGTGGATGGGGGCTATTCACATGACCATTATTTTGACAGTCCTATTAGTGTGCATTTTCACGTATCCCTCCATTCACTGAAATGTATGGGGGATCCGTGGAAACCGGTGCCTATAGGGGTATAAGACAGCCATAAATTTTTTTTTACTTTTTTAATAGCCATTTTGCAACTTTTTCATGTGCATCTAGCCTTAAGTGCTGTTGTTCAGTTTTTGTGAATAAAAAGAATAAAATAAATTCTTGATAGAAACGTGTCCAACACAAATGAGTCTATAAAGGAAGGATAACATACAGTAACTAACATCATTATTGCTAAAAGACTTATAAAATACTGTGTATGAGGAGGCGTAATGTTCACTTAGATTTGCTTAATCCTCTTTGCAGCTCATCCTTGGATGCCTATGCTCAGTTTTGCTGCATTCGCTTCTTGTTATATTGCCTAAATTCCATTTAGACTTAGACAGCATTTCCTGCAGGAAAGGTCATTAAATACTCTGTCCAATATGGGTTATTGCTGTGATAAGCTAAACTGTGTTTATTTAAGGAGGGTTTTTCTATCATTACAAGACATACAATATATATCTCCTTGGGGAGGAAGATATTATGCGGAAAATCAATGGCCACAATTTAAGGTGTTTGTCCAATAGTGAAAAGGACATTGACTCAGCCTACCTCGATTTGTATTCCTTCCATATATGTTCCAAGTGCAAAGTGCTGAAGACATGTACAAATGTACAGATTTTAATGTATCGTATTTTAACCCTTAAACTGCAGCTCCATTATGAAATAAAGTAGAAGCTATGGATGTTATTGATGTAATATCCAGTCATAGGCTCAAACATTATATTCAAGTCATTATCCTTTAGCAGTGTTTACATGCTACTTGTTTTTGTCAGCACTGCAGTTTGGCATTGCTTTAGCTTATCATCATAAATCCAGTTGCACACGACCATGTGCTAACCATGAACGACACGGGCAGCGTGCGGGTGACACTCGGATGTCATCCATGTGCTGCCTCTGTATCAGCCATGCTTCTGCGCCCCTTTCATTCAATGAAATAGGAATAGGACCTGTTCCATATCTGGCAGCCTGGACTGTCAGCCAGCACAGGGGACCTTTTAATTCTTGGTCATGTGTACGGGCCCATAGAAATGAATGGGTCAGTGTGCTATCTGGGAAAAACCTGGATAGCACACTGACTATTCATATAGTCGTGTACAACTGGCTAACATTATCCTGTAACTACCTACTATAGTTGCAGGATCCAGAGGCCTCTTTAGCGTCACATCCTTATTTTCTGTGGTTGTCCTTTCTCAATGCAATGTAAGAAATTATTCTCATATTTCAAACTTTATCCCCAGATAATAAAATACTAACACTGAGCCGATCTTTGGTACATTGCAGTACCTTGGCATGTGTTCTATCGCAAACCTTCATGCAGTTATAGTTGCCATATAGTATTATTACTATTTTGAAGTTTTATAAAATAAAGTGAAGTTTTATGTCTACTCAGACTCAGGGTTTTTTTTCCATGAAAAAAACCTTGTCATTTGAAATCATGTGAAAATAAAAATTTCACTTTCACGTTAAAAGGGAAAATCACAAGCCAGGGTGTAAAATCTCAGTAATATGTGCTGTGAATTTGCAGTGCAGCTGCCAGCTTTATCTCTGTGTTTTTCTTTTTCTCTCTTTTATGGAAGGTTTTCTTTTAAAAGACATTTTTTGGCCTTCTGAAGTTGGTATAGTGCCAGCCACTGACAGCTTGCCGACACATTTAGCTTAAACTACTGCCATTGCAGAAGGAAGACGATGGCTCTCTGCAAACAAATTGTTTCTCTTCATGTCTAAAAATTAGGACTCAGGCGCATCAAGTAAATTAGATTTTTAGAAAGCAACTTAATGCACAAAGCAATACTGAAGAGATAGATTCTGCTTTATTTTTTTGTGTGACAGACTCATTCTCTCCATATACGTTGGGCTGGGCCACCAGTCATCTATTTACAGGTAATTAAGTACAAAACACTTCATATATGATAATTATGTCACCATTTTAGTCAATGTATATATATATATATATATATATATATATATATATATATATATATATATGTGTGTGTGTACATACTTTTCAGAGTCCAGAGTATAATGATTGGAGGTCGAGAGGAGGTGATCAAACATAGAAGACAGTCTTACTCACCCCTCCTGGTGTCTGGCATAGCTCCTTGCTGTCTTTGGCACTTCTGACTGATGTTACAGATATGGGTTACACCAGCTTCATTATGTGATGTGCTGTGATGAATATTTACATTAGGGTTTGCGTGTCTAATTGATTTCCCAATATAGAAGCTAATATAGAAGGTCCTGGTTATGATGACTGATCCATTTTAATGTTCTGATCCAGTGTCCAGTTCCTTGGATTTTAATACCGCGTGGAACACAGGGATTCATCTGATCCATTGTACTTTATCATATATTTCTAGAACATCTTATTGCTAAAGGAAAACCTAGTTTTCTGTGCTGTCCTATTTGGAATAAGAACTGGATTACACGTGTCCAAACCAATTACACAGTTAACAGTTCTGCAATTGTTGCTGTTCTAATCTTACTAGTGCTAATATGCCATGACTGGTAGGCTAATATTTACTCCTGTATATATTCTGGCAGCTAGGTCAGAGGATGTCAGGTAATACGTCTTCTGTCACACAAGAGGTTGTGACTTTATTGGTACTATTATTGTTTGCTTCAGAAAAACTTTCTACAACATCCTACAAACATCCTGATTTTTTTTCCCCATTTTTATGGAATATACATATTCCATGCAAAAGCCTTCGTTAGAGATATAGCCTTAATTAGTATAGCAGATTAGTCCCTTGTTACCCCTATACATCTGCACATTTCAAAGCAGTTGTCTAGTAAATTGCATTAAACATTTCAAGAGTGAGCTAAGACCTGCTCTTTGTGAGCACAGGGGGCTGTTCATCAAAGATTACTGCCTCGACTCCCTTCCACATGTCCTAAATGATTCCAAGATGACTTCTTAATCATTACTGGTTCAGTTTGTGAGGGTAGGAATGAGAATTTAGTACATAGTATGGTTTCTTTCTCGCTTATTGTGACTTCTCATTGAACTGATTAAAATGAAATTCTAGCCTTACATGTTGTACTTTCAATAAAAATAATTAGAGATGAATACTCTTTACAGTATTGGATCTTATGAGAAATATTATAAACAACAAGTGTTCCAGCATTAAAGACAATTATTATACACAGGGTGAAAACATAAGAAGAAAGACAAAGCAGGTTGTAAAAGATGTTGTGATCTATACATGCCTAAGTATGATGAATTATGCACCAGTGACCAGCGTTAGAAGAACTTATGCTTATCTCACTAGTTTCCCATCATCGTTGTTCCAACAATCTGGGTCCATGTTGGTCCCTACTTCGTGGTAGCGAAGAAAATACTCAACTACTAAGCCAGTCACTATGTAAGCAGCAGAGCATACAGCCTGTCATGCTTGCCAGCATACGCATGGACCCAGGGGCCTGCCATGGTTGGTGTTCTTGGCTAGCATGGTTGTCGTCATTATCGTCATCTTCTTGAAACAGATAAGAGTCAGCCTTCTCCCTGCCTGTGCCTGTGACATATCAAGGACCAGGTAGTTACGTAGTGTTTTACATTACCTGCAAAGTGGATAGGATTGTATCTAAACCCATCCACACATGTTTTACACGTTTTTGAAAATACCAGCAAGTCAATGATACCTATGGAAATGCTGGTGTATAACAGGAACAGAAAGGCCGCAGAAGAAAGCTCTGCAGAAATGAATCCATCCTTCTTTCTTCTTTATGAATCATTGCACTTGGTATTTATGACTGTGATCAGCGTCTATACTACATTCTGTGCCCTTTATACATGACATAAACATTATTCATGTGTCTATGCCACTAGCATGGCAAGAGGCAAGGAGATTATGTGGGATTGGCTAAAAATATGTCTTCTGATCTGGGCTGCATGAAGGCATAACTATTATGCTCAAAGCAGAAGTTTTCACTGGCCTTTAAAATAAGAAGATTGAGTGTAAATTCTCAAGTGCTCCGAGCGAATGATGAGTGTAAACCCTTTTGGAGACAAGCTCATGTATGGATTACAGCAAAGTGCAAGGCAGGTTGATTCCTACTATGACTTATTACAGCAGCAAGCATTCTACTGTGCCTTACTCCTCCTCTGGGTACTAAGAAATTGCTGTTCCTTGTACACAAAATGTTTCATACATTGAATCTTGAAATAAAAGAAGCAACTGTGCAGGCTCAAAACGAAATCTGATGACTCTGCTTTCATGTTTATACTTGCTGCTGTGATATATTGGCTGTAATGTGTCATAGTATTTCTGAGCAATACAGTTTGATATATTTATGACAGATTACAAGATGTAGCCTAATACTAAGTTTACTCTACCATTTGAGTCTCAGTATGAGACTCCTCCCCCCCATTCCTCCTCCGGACCCGAAGGATGGAAAGCCGAACGCTAGTGTGACCCTAGGGTAACTTGCGCTTACTGTATCTTTACTTGAACTTCTGTGCTAAGATACATGTAGTAAAAAATTATAGAAGTAGGAGCACATCCTTAGAGAACTGGTTAATCTTCTCATGGTCAGCTGAAGTCATAGCAGTAACTTATAGACTTGACAGTAGCATTGTTCACCTCACACTGGCTGAATACTGCAGTAAATTGAAATTCATGATATATTTGCAAAAGCCCCTTTGCCTCACAAGAAGACATAGGTATTATCAATGACAGGTGATGTAGGTAGAGCCCTGGAGTACAGCAGCTTTAAAGAGGACCTCTCATGTCCTCGGGCACATGCTTTTTTATATATTGCTAGAAAGCCGACAGTGTGCTGAATTCCCGTTATGTGTCCCTCGGGAAGAGATATCGGTGCAGTCACCAATAGCTCTTCACAGTCAGAATGGTGTTCCTGACAGTCTAGCTGGGAACACTCCCTGAGCGGTGAGGAACGCACTCCAGTACTAGTTTATGGACGAGTACTGTCAGGAGGGGGGTGTTCCTCAGTGCTAGTCATGGCTGGGTGGTAAAGAATGCCCCCTTTGACAGTATAGCACTACACACAGGACTGTAAGGAGGGGCGTTCCTAGCTAGACTGTCAGGAACGCCCTTCTGACAGTGAAGAGCTATCGGTAATTACACAGATATCTCCAGCCCCAGGGCATATGATGGGAAAGCTGATAGTGCGCTGAATTCAGGGCACTGATGGCTTTCTAGCGGTATATAAAACTGCATGTGCCCGAGGACATGAAAGAACCTCTTTAAATTACTCCTTTGTACAAAATAATTTTTTAGTTAGTTCAAGGTGAAAACATGGATGCAATATGCCATTAATTTTTGTGAAAACATAATGGGGGGAATTTATTAACACTGGTATTTGTATGCCAGTATTTTGTATGCCAGTCTTAATCAGTTGCTCAACAGGTGCAAGATATGCTAGGATTACTAACCCCTTAGCAACAATGGACCTAATAGTACGTCGTACCCACCAGTGGCTTAAAGAACCTGACATATTATTATGTCCAATGCTATAATTGACAGGTAACACCCAGCTCCAGCACCCACAGTCTGAGCTCAGCGCCATTCATGGTTTTCAAAGCCTTAGATGCCACCGTCAAACATATCCAAGGCATCAAAGGGGTTTCGGTACTTCAGTTCCCCCATTGCCCCACCTGAACCACAGCATGTTTGCGGGTGCTGATATGTATTTTTGGCAGCCTAGGGTCTGATAGGGATCCTGGGTTTGCTAGAGCCACATACCTGGTTGATCCTGCTGAGACAAGTTACTTGCTGTATATACTTCAATACACGTGTACTTCTGAGTATACTACTGAAACAAGATCGGTTCAAGTCCCCTAGTGGAACATCAAAAAAATGTATAAAGTGTTAAAATAATTAGTAAAAAATTAAAGTGAATAAAGCTTCCTATTTCCTATATAAAATGAATTATATAAAAAAATCTTAAACATTTATAAAAACAAAACATATTTGGTATTGCCACATCTATCATGTACGCGCGTATCACATTGAAAGCAATAGGTAAAAAGCCTCCCATTGATTTCAATGGGTAGCGCACGTATGCCGGCACCAATAAAAATCAATGGGATCTGTTTTAACGCCGCTCATTCTGAACGAGTTTACGTTCAGAATGAGCAGAGCGTTTACTCTGTGTGAAGGCTCCCTTAGATTTACATTGACAATGAATAGTGATCAATACTACATGTAATAAATATTACATCATAAGTCATTAATTTGTAATTCATATTTTGTATACAGTAGAGCTTAGGTTGCCAACATGTGGTACATGTGACTATAAGAACTCTCGGAGGTACTTTCTCCGTTCTCTGGCTGGTTTCTTGTAGGTATAATGTGAAGCACAGTGTAAGATTATAGCCTTCAGGGTACTTTAATGTCTTGTACCTGAGAAGAGGGTAGTTGTCTCAGGAACAAGGAGACGCACTGCTATATAGAATGCTGTAAAGCAAGATGGTACAGAAGCCTTTTTTGGTAAGGGCTGACATTTTTTTTTCCTGAAAAACGAGCAGGCGAGTACATGAAGCAGTGACAAACCTAAACTTGGAGAAGGGTAATGGATGAGATGAGTGGCTGATCCGCAGATGACTGAGGGAAGTCACATTAATTAGGGTCAGGAAGTTCATGGATGACTGCGAGCTGCTGTAATTGAAATGAGAGTGACAGTACTGTACATAGAAGAGATGAACGCGCTCCGGCACCACACTGTCAGCCATCATGACTAAACATTGACAATATCTCATATTTCTGACTGGAAAATCTTTGGATATGATTTTTAGAGTTTGCATTATCCACTGTTTTATTACACTTACACAGATTCAAGAGAAGAAAATGGAATAAGAGTTCTATTATTTTTTCTATTATCCAGAGTTGCTTATTCCTGTTCATTGTTTCCATATTCTTAGCTGTTTTGTCTTTTTTTGTTGCAGATTTTGCTGCTTTTTTTTTTTTTTTTGAGCCAAATCCAGGAGAGGCTACAAAAGAATGGGAAATACAAAGGGAACACTTAGGGCCCCTTCACACGGCGTAAGCGCTCGGTTCATTCCGAGCCATACACATGAGCGCTTCTAAACATTTCCCATTCACTTCAATGGGAGCGCTCGTAAAGCCGGCTTTACACGCACTCCCATTGAAGTGAATGGGAAGTGTTTAGAAGCGCTCGCGTGTGTACGGCTCGGAATGAGCCGAGCGCTTACGCCGTGTGAAGGGGCCCCTATACTTCTCCCTTCTGCTCAAACCTCGCCTGGCTTTGACTCAAACAAAATTCACCAAAATCTGCAATAAAAAAGGCCTTAGCCTTAGGGTAAGTTCACACAGCAGAAACCTTTTCCGCTATGTGGCTTTTTCATGCAGCGAACCACACTGCATCAGCATCCCCTCGCAGAATCCTGCTTCTGATTAGGCCCAGATGAATGGCCCTAAGCAGGAGGGTGTCTCAAGCCATGAACACCACATCTGACTCAGCCGCGGATTCTGCGTGAAGATAGGGCATGCCACTTTTTTTTCCCGCTCGCTGAAAAAAATCACTAGAAAAAAAAAATGCAAGTGACTCCCACTGAAATGAATGGGAGACCTTTTTGCAGGTGGATTTTCAGGCGGATTTTGATACTGCAAAAAATTCTGTGTTAACATACACTTAAACTGCTTTTTAGATACTTTGGGTAGCTCATGCTTAAAGCTATCCAAAGTTCTGAAATAAAGAGTATCTCAAATGTTGTTGGCCTTCTCATCTGTTGGAAAAAACTTCAATGGCATCAGGTGTTAGAAGAGGCTCCTCTTTCTTACCCCAAAGATGGAAAAGGAACACAAAGGAGTGCCATTTCCTTATTTTTGGCACTCAAGAGCAGTTATGTTATTATATTTGCTAGTCAGAGTAGATGAATATACATGAGCCTCAGCAGATTTTCGTGGTTATAATATCATGTATTCTATCAGTATATAATATCATGTACTCTATCAGTATATAATATCATGTACCCTATCAGTCTTCATCTACTCCAACCAAAGAGGGTAGAAAGTATTGTTTCCTTTATATGATGCAAGTTTATATGTTGTAGGTTGAAGATGACTTCTCAGGAGTTGTAACATATTATGTAATTTGGTTACAAAGTATTAGATCCGTAGACTATTGTTTCTAATGTAAAACTATACAATGTAGAACAATTTTATCAGTGATTATATACAATATTCTTTACAGTATATTTATGTTATTCAGAGTGATATAATTTTATAGCCAACATAATTGACCATGGGCACAGACTGTGTCCACATACCAAGGAACAGTAAAATTCAGAATGTATTAACTGCATTGATTTTTGCTGCAGCAAAAGAGAGAAAAAGAACAAAACACGGATACATCACCACACCGAGTGCCAGGAACTTTGCCGCAGTGACATAGTTCACTCATCAATTCATGCCAAAGTAGAAATATCAGCCTTGCACAACTCTGCCATTCCTCAACATTCGTGTGACTTCCAGTAAACCTGATTTCACAGCAAGGCTGATTTGATGTGAATATGTGCAAACATCTTTCAAAGAAATATTGAACTGAAGAATTCATTTATGTTGCCATTCAAAGTAAAGGCGGCCGTGGCATTTTTACATATCAACTTAAAGATATTTTCTAACAATTTAGCTTTTCCTTCCAAAGCTCACAGCGCCACAGTGGGTCAATGGTAAATTGAAAAAAGTGAATTAAATAGGGTTATTGTAAGGAATCAATGTGGTGGTGGTCCCTACTAAACTATATAAGCAAAGTAAAAAGCAGAGGGATTGTTGCCTTTAGCCCTATATTTTTTGGTTGCTTTATTGGTAGTCTGACTAAAAGATTTTGTTTCTTTCCTGTAGTTTCATGCATTTCCTTCATACTCACCAACTTCTGCTATTTTTTCGCATAAACATGCACCTTTGTGATGAACTACGGCACCTTTGCCGACATTGCCTCCTTATGTGGATCCAGCTCCCACCATTTATGTACATTTGGACTAGGGTTGAGCCGATCTTGAGATTTCAAGATCGATTTTAAAATCCGATTTCTGATCATTTTCCAGCCGATCTCGATCCTGATCACGATCGTGAAATTTGCTCGATCGCCAATCGGAATCCGATCCTTTCCGAACCTGATCCTCAATCATAGTCAATGCTTCTCTATGGGAAAAGTCACTTTTAGGGTTGAGCCGATCTTGAGATAACCTCCGATCTCGATCCCGCTGGAAAAGACCGGGTCAGAATTTCTGATCGCGATCATGAAATTTACTCGATCGCCGATCGAAATCCGATCTTTTCCAATCCCGATTGCTCAACCCTAATTTGGACACATCTCATAATGCAGCATCCTAGCCCCCACACACAATGGAGCATTGGTGTTCAATAGGCTTCTATAGTGCCTGGGAGATTTCCTTCTCCTGGAAAAAGGAAGACTTCCTGGAAGTTACAGAATCGACAAGTGTGGTTTCCTCTAGATTGACCTGCTTAGTAAAACTGACCCAGGAATGTGTAAACCTTATTGGGACTGAAAAGTATAGTGTACTTTAGGTGGTCTGTCTATATCCGTATGCTCTTCAAAAGAAATAATTCTGTCTGTAGATACTGGTCCTAACCTACTGATGGACAAGTCAAAATACACCAGATTTTGGTGCAGGGTTTTCAGAACAATTGGTGGTCACCCATTAGCACAGTTTAGCTATGGCGAGTAGAAAGTGATTAAGAAATTGTTAGAGATGACATCGGGATTAGGGAATTTTTAATTCAATCAGACTCAGATATTTTGCCCCCAGATAGGCCAATGTGAATATCTGATGTTTGGCTTGAGGTAGTTGCTTACTAATAATTATGTTTATTCACCATTTCATATATATATATATATATGTTATCATTGGGGCCGCAGTAGCACGGTCGATTGCCTGGACGGCACATGGATGACATCCGTGTGCCGCCCCTGCATCGGCCATCACAGCCGGCAGCCTGCACAAGGGGTGCAAGGGGCCTTATTCAAATGCTTTTTGCGTTTTTTTTTTTTTTTTTTTTCTGGTAATGTGTAGAGCTTTTTTTTGTTATCTTTTTTATCTTGGAAAATGTAAAAATCGTTTTTCCTCTCCATTATATTCATTTTTATGTAGAGGGTAGAACTAAAACCTGTAATGTGAGCGTGGTAATGTCCTTTTATTTTATTTGGTCTTTTTTATTAGTGTTTTTGTAAACATTGTACTCTTTATAAGGTCATAATAGACCTTTGGGAGCAATGTAACATTTTTATGTTTTATAGATTTCCCATGTTACTGGGAATAATACATTAACCCCAGTTACAGGAGGAAGGCAGCTTCTTTGTATATACCGCAGCGCTCATCTAGGTCCTCTAGACTCCAGCCAGCTCACATAAGTGCCTGGTACCCAGCAATCACATGACCATTTGGCCAGGAGAAAGGTGTTGCATGGCGATTATCCTAGCTTTGTATACTGACATTGAGCAGTGTATATACATCAATCGAGAAGTCAGGGATGGTAACCGTCTTTACCTTCTCTCTTGGGTGTTTGGCTGTCACTGATATCCAGCTTCTTGCAACCTTGTCCATTTTGCACAGCTGCTAATTTTCCAAGGATATACAGGTCAAAGTGAAAATTTGTCTATGTTAGTGTCACTATTATTTTCTATTAGAGTTCTAAAAATACTAATGTTTATAACCTATTATAACCTAGTCTTTATACAGTATTGCCTGTTTAATAGATAAGAATTTTGGCCATATGGTAAGCAGTATGGCCACATGGTAGGTGGCTACCACATTTATTTTTCCTATCGCACACTATGGATAAAATGGTTTATATTTACCGTTTCTATTACTGTTTTTAATGTCTATTAAATATACAGGTCTTAGAAAACCGCAATTTTTTTCTCAATATTCTTGTTAAAAATTGAAGCATAACCTCCATGTATGAGCACACGTTTAAGAACTGAATTTCATTATATGCCCACTATTTTAGTTTTATAACCCATCATTATCCCTTTTTGTTTTAACTACGACATAAGAGCATTACAGGAATCTGAATTGATGAGGAATGTAAAAGTTGAGCGTTTCGTGTTTTTTCATGGAGGCTGTATTTTTCAATATGCGTTAGCTGAACATATACATGTAATAGATGCTCCTGGCCTCACTTGGCACAGTTTGCTTCTATGCCTCAGCATCATCTTACACCTTGATGGTTATTCAAAGTTGCCCATCTGATAGAAATAATTTAATGTCCTGCATCCTGGCGCAAAATATTTCTATCTACAAATCCATCAATGTCACGCAGACAGTGCTAGCAAAGCAAACAATTGACAAAATGCAAGATGCTTCTTTTAGGAATTTTAAAAGCAATTTTAGTTAGTTTTCCAGAACATTAGGATAGTATTTTTAATACAGAGATTGTTTTTTGGAAAATCTACAATCTAATACCTGGAAGTGGATTCAAAATGCATGGAGAGTTGAAGATGAATTTGTTAGGCTTATATAAGGTATTTTTAGGTAACGTACGACCATGTAGCGGTCTCCGTTTTTATACTGCCAAGGTTGCTTTTTGTATCAAGCACAATAAGCAGTAGTTCCCATAATAGCTATACAAATAAACAGGTCAATGCACCTGCTTGTCATATTATACAGCCTCTAGTAACTTCAGACATTTTACCAGTGCTGTGAAAATTCAGGTTATTTCAGTTGGATGACATGGATGCTCTTGTGAATTCTTAATTTAAAGAGTTCTGTAGAATGATATAAATAATTCTCAAGGGTACATATGCTGCTCACATTCTATTAAAATTCAGCTCCTAGACCTCATCTCAGGAACTACTCCGGCATTATTCTGCACTTCCTCACTGCTCAAGAGTGCTACTTTTCATTGAAGAGACACAGCTGGTATATGGAGACTCAATGGGAGAAAGTTTGCAAATTAGCTATTCTCCAAAAAGGTAAAAGATGAACTTATACCAGTCAAACCAGAGACTCCTCCAAAATAGATAGGGGGTACTGCTTGTTAGTTAAGAGATGCAGCTGGTATATGGAGATTAGAAGTAAAAGAAGCCAATGCTGTAACTTACCATATGTGGTCTCTCCTAGGTAGGAGGCAAAGTGTATAAGTAATTATATGTGATGGAACTTGGCTATACTGAGAGGATATATAAAATAACTTTAATATACAATACAGTCAATTAAGGGGAGTCTGTCATCAGCAAAAATGTAATGAAAGTAATGACAGTACGTATTCAAATTAGTTGAAAAAGGCTTTTGTGGTGTTTCTTATTCTGTTTCTTTCCACTACATGGTACTGGGATTACTTTAGTTATGATTTTCCTGCTTATAGACTTCCTTTAAAAAGTTATATACTTTGATCAAGAAAAGGACTTGAAGATGTTGGCAAGTGGCAAAATAAACTGAAATTGGTGTCAGGCAGAAACAGAAAATCGTGCATCAATTGTGTCTGACATGCACATACCCTGTTTTCCCAAAAATAAGACAGTGTCTTATATTAAATTCTCTTCCGAAATATATGACCTGTCTTATTTTTGGGGGATGTCTTATGGAGCAGCTGGAGCGGGGGACAATCGGCAGTCATGCCGGCGCTTCCTTAACGGAGTGCCGGCATGACTGCCGGTTGTAGGTGGTGCAAGAGGTGGTGGGGGAGATATGCTAGTTACCTTCCCCATCTTCATAGCAGCGCTGGTGCTGCTGTTGGTCACGGTGGTGGAAGTGGTTGACTGGGCTTAGCAGAGATTAGCGAGGCTTCCGGCGGTTGTGCCGGAGAGCCTCACTTAGTGGGCATTGCAGCCGGCTGAACGCTGTGCTCCGTGTGCACAGGAAAGCTGGCTGCCTCCTCTGCTGTGATACCACTGTTCCGGCTGCTGTAGGATGAGCTGGGAGAGTGGACTCCCCGCAGCATACGATGCTTTCCCAGCTCATCTTACAGCAGCAGGAACAGTGGTATCACAGCAGAGGCAGCAGCCGGCATACCTATGCACACGGAACATCGTGCACAGTGTTCTGCCGGCTGCAGTGTTTTTGGGGATGTCTTATTTTCGGGGGGTGCCTTATATTAGGCAATTTAACAAAACCACCCCATGCCTTACTTTTGGGGGATGTCTTATTTTCGGGGAAACAGGGTACGAGTCTTCACATACATGAGCACAGAGCACTGTTTTTGGCGTGTAAAAAGATAGCAATGCTGGAAATGATTTAGGGGCAGGTGACTTTTTTATCGGAAAAAAAAGTAATTTTTCATTTTACATCCCAATGGCTATGAATTCAGTGAAAAACCTGTAGGGTCAAAATATTCACTAAACTATTCCTTGAGGGGTCTAGTTTCCAAAATGGAATCACTTTCTGAGGGTTTCCACTGTTTTGGTCTATGACCATCCTCAATAGTATGTTACGCTACTGGTGATACAGCTGGAATCCGATAGCCAGGAAGGACAGCAGATGCTGCGGAGTAGGAGACTTGGTCAATGGATAGCCAGAGATCGGTACACAGAGCGGGTAGTCAGATGAATCCAAGGAGTCGGTACACGGAGCGGGTAGTCAGAGGAAGCCAGGAGTCGGTACAGGGAGCGGGTAGTCAGATGAAGCCAAGGAGTCGGTACACGGAGCGGGTAAGCAGGAGAAGCCAAGGTATACTGAGCAAGAATACCTCAGAGCTAGAGGACTGGGAACAAACACAATACTCAAGCATTGTTTATAATATGCTCTGGGTATATATAGGGCTAGACAGGAAACAAGATGGCCGCAAACAGGAAACAAGATGGCCATGGTCATGAGACAATACTCGCCATATTAATTGTGGGCAAGAGTCAGGGAACAGCAGCCTCCAGTGGTGGGAGTAGTAATGACACTTGAATAGCGGCCACTAGTGGAGATCCTTGGAACAGTATCTTCACATGATGATGAAACACAGGTTTCTAACACACAGATTCTGACATTACTCCCTCCTTTAACAGTGGCCTCTGGACGCTGTTTGACCTGGCTTGTCTGGATATCTTCGGTGGAATTCTCTAATCAAACGAGGAGCATTGATGTTGCTGATGGGCTCCCATGAATTTTCTGAAGGACCATATCTCTGCCACTGTATCAAATATTGCAGACGGTTTCTGAAGATCCTAGAATCCAGGATTCTCTCAACCACGTAGTGTTCTTCTCCAGCAACTTTAATGGGACCCGGAGGAGGCAACAGACGGCCTGGAAACGGATTGGGAACAACTGGTTTCAATAGTGCCACATGAAATACTGGATGTATCTTCATTGTCTTGGGGAGTTGGAGACGGAAAGCCACAGAGCCTACTTATGCTGTTATCTTAAAAGGACCAATAAACTTCTGTCCTAGTTTTACTGACGGTACATTGAGCTTTAAGTTTTTAGTAGACAGCCAAACTTCATCCCCTATCTGGAAGGTCGGAGAAGGTCTGCGTAATCTATCAGCTGTCTTCTTATACTTCTCTTGAGCCAGTTTCAGAGTCTCTTTTAACATCTTGAGATTTTGCTGTAATGCTTGGATTCTATCGGTGACTGCAGGAATGAAGGTTTCTATCGGAAAGTTAGGAAGAATATTGGGGTGGTAACCTAGATTTGCAAAAAATGGAGTTTGTTTCGTTGATGCGTGTTGTGAGTTGTTGCACGAGAATTCTGCCACAGGAAGTAAGTCGAACCAATCGTCCTGCAGATGACATGTATAACACCGTAGGTATTGTTCCAAGGTCTGATTGGTGCGCTCTGTTTGTCCATTGGACTGAGGGTGGAAGGCAGATGATAGATTAATATCAATATTTAATGCTGTACAAAAACTTCGCCAGAATCGTGAGGTAAATTGTACTCCACGATCTGAAACAACCTCATCGGGCACTCCATGAAGACGAAACATGTTGTGAATCACAAGATCAGCTGTCTCCTCAGCTGAAGGTAATCCAGAACAAGGGACAAAATGTGCGGCTTTAGTGAGACGATCCACCACCACCAGAATGGTATTCTTCCCCTTCGAAACTGGCAGATCTATGATAAAGTCCATAGAAATTGATCCCCAGGGGCGAGATGGAATTGGTAAGGGCTGCAACAACCCCATAGGTGAAGAGCGTGGAATCTTATTCCTTGCACAGGTACTGCAAGATGTCACATATTTCTTCACATCCTTGAGATGATCAGGCCACCAAAAGAAGCGGGATAGGAATTCTTGTGTCTTCTGAACTCCCTTATGACCCCCTATTTTGGAGTCGTGAATTAGTTTTAAGACTTCTAGTCGTACTGCTTCAGGAACATAGAGACGGTCCTCATGGATCCACACCTTGTTCTTGAAGACTAATGATAAATCATTGGGGGGATGTGCCAAGACTGGGTCACTTGTATAGGCTTCTCTTAGCTTCCCCAGCAGGTCTGTGTTATGGATCACCCCAAAGAATCTTGATTCAGGGAGGATAGTCTTTGGTGGCTCTGCAGGAGAGGATTCAGTGGAAAACATTCGTGATAAGGCGTCGGCCTTACCATTCCGAGAACCAGGCCTGTAGGAAATTAAGAAATTAAACTGATTCAGGAACAAGCTCCATCGGGCTTGACGGGGACACAGACATTTGGCAGATCTGACAAATTCTAAATTGCGATGATCAGTTAAGACCACTATTTGCTGTGTTGCGCCCTGTAAATGATGTCTCCATTCTTTGAAAGCGGCTACGATCGCTAGGAGCTCCTTGTTTCCTACATCATAATTCTTTTCTGATGAGGTCAGGCGTCTTGAGAAGTAGGCACAAGGGTGTAGCATGTCTTTTTCCCCAACTCTTTGTGACAAAATGGCTCCAATTGCACAATCCGAGGCATCCACTTCGACAATAAATGCACGTTCTGGATCAGGATGTATCAACATGGGAGCTGTTGTAAATTTTGTCTTTAGCAGAGAAAAAGCTTTTGTGCCTGTGTGGACCAGACGAAGGCTGCTCCCTTCTTTGTTAATCGGGTAATTGGTGCAATTATCTCCGAAAAATGTTTGATAAAACGTCTATAAAAATTGGCAAATCCCACAAAACGTTGCACCTCCTTCATATTTTTGGGAATGGGCCAGTCCATGATTGCTTGAACTTTACTAGTGTCCATGCATAGTCCTGTGGGAGAGATTACATAACCCAGAAACTGTATTTCCCTTTGATGGAATTCGCATTTCTCCAGTTTGATGCAGAGTTGGTTGTCCCTCAAACGTTTCAGCACGGTCTTCACGTGATTTTGATGTTCTTCTAACGTGTTGGAAAAAATTAGAATATCATCAAGGTAGATGACAACAAATAAGTCTAGTAAATCTCTGAAAAGGTCATTGACAAAGTGTTGGAAGGTTGCCGGTGCATTACAAAGACCAAAGGGCATGACCATGTATTCAAAATGCCCATATCGTGATCTAAACGCTGTCTTCCATTCATCCCCTGGTCTAATACGAATAAGATTATAGGCTCCTCGGAGGTCTAGCTTTGTGAATACTTTTGCCTGATGGACTCTCTCCAGCAACTCAGGAATCAATGGGAGGGGATAACGGTTTTTAATGGTAATTTTATTCAGCTCCCTGTAGTCGATGCATGGTCTAAGGGAACCATCCTTCTTTTTAACAAAAAATATGGGTGCGCCTGCTGGTGATGAAGATGGACGAATAAATCCCTTTGCCAAATTCTCATCAATGTATTCCTTGAGAGACTTCAGTTCTGGTTTGGCTAAAGGATAGATGGTTCCAAAGGGTATAGCCGCACCTGGTAACAACTCCACCGGACAGTCATAATCGCGGTGTGGCAGGAGTTTGTCAGCATTCTTCTTATCGCAGACATCAGCGAATTCTGCATATATGGCTGGTAATCCTGTAGTGGATTGGAGATCCTCCTCTGGCTTGCTCTGGGGTTGTTCCGAAAAACACTCCTGTTGTAAAGACTCAGATGGGAAGGATATTTTCTTAGTCTCCCAATCAATGATAGGGTTCTGTGTACGCAGCCATGGCAATCCCAAAATAATAGGGAAGTGTGGAGATGTAATTAGAAGGAAAGACAGGACCTCATGGTGATTAAGCTCCATGACCATCTCTAGGGGTTCAGTCTCATGATCCACCGGCCCTGAGCTCAGTGGAGATCCATCCACAGTTTCCATAACGATAGGGGACCGCCTTTTTTGCAGTTCCACCCCATGTTTTCTGGCAAAGTCAATGTCCATAAAGTTACCATTAGCTCCAGAATCGACCATAGCTTGTGTGGATATCTACTGGGAGTTGGCTAGGAACTTCACAGAAATAACACAGTGGGAATCTTTGTTCTCCTTCCCTATACCAGGTGCGATGGAGCGGGTAACTGCAACCACAGGTGAAACATGTTCAGAGCACACGGATTCCTCATCTGAAAACTCTGGTTCGACTACCGCGGCAACAGTTTTGCGCCCCCGGTGGGGACAATTAATGAGGAAGTGATCATTTTTCCCACAATAGAAACATTGGTTCTCTCGAAGCCTACGTTCCCTTCTTTCAGCATTTTCACGTCTCTGCATGCTGTCCACTTGCATCAGCTCTACTCCGGATTCCTGGTACCCTTTCTCCTGGGAGTCTCTGGTAGTTGGAGCTGAAACAGAAGTATAGCTGTTATTATTACGGAACCACAAGGAGCCCCATCTCTCCTGTTTACGTTCAGCCAATCTAGTGTCAATCCGGATACAGTGTTGCACGAATTTATCCACCTCAGTGGGGGCTTCAGCACGTGCCAACTCATCCTTTATTGTCCCAGAAAGTCCATTTCTGAAGATTGTAAGCTTAGCAGCGTCATTCCATTTAGTGTCAATTACCAACCTCCTGAATTCCAAGGCATATTCAGCTACCGAGCGTTTGCCCTGGCGTAGTGCTAGTAAAGTCGCCTCCGCTGTAGCCACTCGGTTGGGGTCATCAAACACTTCACTCATAGCTGCCAGGAAGTCTTTTAAATTACTCAGCCGATCATCGTTTGTCTCGATGAAAGGGCTGGCCCAGGCTAATGCTTTATGTGTCAGGAGCATGATGATGCACAAAACCTTGGATCGGTCGGTGGGGTAATGCATGGGATGAGCTTCAAAAAAAAGTTGACATTGATTGAGGAATCCTCGAAATTTATCTCGGTCCCCACCAAACCTAAAAGGTGGAAGTGGCAGAGTGGGAAGGGCAGATGCTGTTCCACCACGCTCTTGGGACTCCAGTTTGACCACGCGGTCAGTGAGATCACGTACCAATTCCTGCAAGGTCTGAATGGCTTGTCCATACACTTGAATGTGGTGTGTAGTCTGATTTTCCAAAGCCGTATGTTTAGTCTTGAAGTCACGTACTTCACTATGGAGCTTGGACAGCGTACCATGCATCTGGTTCACACGATCCTCCAGACTCTTAATCCCGGCGGACTCCATATTAAGGCTTGAGTATCCTGTTACGCTACTGGTGATACAGCTGGAATCCGATAGCAAAGGAAGGACAGCAGATGCTGCGGAGTAGGAGACTTGGTCAATGGATAGCCAGAGATCGGTACACAGAGCGGGTAGTCAGATGAAGCCAAGGAGTCGGTACACGGAGCGGGTAGTCAGAGGAAGCCAGGAGTCGGTACAGGGAGCGGGTAGTCAGATGAAGCCAAGGAGTCGGTACACGGAGCGGGTAAGCAGGAGAAGCCAAGGTATACTGAGCAAGAATACCTCAGAGCTAGAGGACTGGGAACAAACACAATACTCAAGCATTGTTTATAATATGCTCTGGGTATATATAGGGCTAGACAGGAAACAAGATGGCCGCAAACAGGAAACAAGATGGCCATGGTCATGAGACAATACTCGCCATATTAATTGTGGGCAAGAGTCAGGGAACAGCAGCCTCCAGTGGTGGGAGTAGTAATGACACTTGAATAGCGGCCACTAGTGGAGATCCTTGGAACAGTATCTTCACATGATGATGAAACACAGGTTTCTAACACACAGATTCTGACATAGTAACGTGTTGAATCTCCCATAGACGGCAATACAATTGTGAGACTTGCAGTCAAATGATTGTAGGTTCAACTCCTATATATTAAATGTTTTACCATTTTTTGCTTTAAATTTTTTTCCCCTATTTTCCTCCTCTAAAACCTAGGTGCGTCTTATAGTGTGAAAAATACTGTCACTGCTTTGGAAATTGCAGTATGTCAATTATACCTATGGAAAAAATGCATTTCCACAATGCATTTCCACCATGGTTTTCACCACTTGCGTTTTTTCATTGTGGCCTGCTACGTGACGCATTATCCTAACACTGGTTTCAATCAAACTTAATACAGATAAAAAAATGGGTGTGTGCATATATGATTACAACTGGGAAAGGATTTGCAACCATAATATGCAATGTACTAAGCTAGTCTGAAAATAGCCTTAGCACTATTAACTAATAGACGCTTAATATTCTCAATATTTAAGCAGCAAAATATCTTAGTAAAAGTATGTTTCTAAAACCTTTCATCTAATAAATGATGCTAGATAAAGAGGTGATTACATTATTACTGTTAGGCTAAGGCACCACGTTGCAGATACGCAGCTTTTTATGTTGCAGATTTTTGATTCAAAGCCAAGACTAGCTACAAGACTAATGAGAAATATATAGGAATCTCTTATACTTCTACCTTCTGCTCAATCCACTCCTGAATTTGGTTTAAAAACCTGCAACAAAAAAAGGTGTGTTTCTGCAACATGGGGCTTTAGCCTTAAGGTGGATTTATTTAGTCACTTGTTATTGATACATATGGGAGTTATAGGAACTTTCCGTTTGTTGCCAGGGGTTTAGACAATAATGGCTGTGTGTAGAGTGATTGTGATGGCACAACATATTTACACTATCATACAATCAGTACACTGAATACTTTACATTATATCAAAGTGTCCTATCTTCAGTGTTGCCCCATGAACATATATAAAGAAATAATTACAAAAACATAGGGGTGTACTGACTTTCGTGAGATACTGTATGTAGGATATGTCTATATGAGCTATACAGTATGCATGCAATAGAGCCAGGGAAACCTTCTGACTGCATAGGTCATTCATTCTGTGATTATTTTTAGCTGTGTGTTGCACATCCTCACTTGATTGACATATAAGTAGTCATGCATTTCAATTGCTTCTAGACATCTGAAAGTGCAATCACATCCTACACCCCCTTATCTCTGCAAAGCTCAGTGCTGAGATCAGAAATCAGTCAAAGGAGACAAGACATTTAGAAAAGCTTTAGTGTTCCTTCTGTCATCAGTGTACTGGTGTCATACAAGATGAAATAGATTGAAGAAGAACACTGCAAACTTTGTGAGATTAGATGGCAACCCGCTGAACTCATTTTTAGAATCTGACAACCCTAGACACATATAACATGCTGGTAATGATGAGCAGGATCTGGGATGTTCGCCAGCTCATATCTAAATTCCTTGTCACGAAAATGTGTTTTCTAAATATATTTCAGCTTATCATATCTAACATCTAGTTAATATGCAATTACAGTGAAGTTGACAGCTCACGCAAATACTTCTTGGATAAAGTTTGCTAAAGCTGGACAATAATTATATTACGGCATAAGTCAGTATTTTTTTGGTGTTTCTTATATTACTTCTTGGTTTCTAGCTATATGCTGTATTTATACATAAGTAGTAGAGATGAGCGAACACTAAAATGTTCGAGGTTCGAAATTCGATTCGAACAGCCGCTCAATGTTCGTGTGTTCGAATGGGTTTCGAACCCCATTATAGTCTATGGGGAACAGATACTCGTTAAGGGGGAAACCCAAATCCGTGTCTGGAGGGTCACCAAGTCCACTATGACACCCCAGGAAATGATGCCAACACCTCTGGAATGACACTGGGACAGCAGGGGAAGCATGTCTGGGGGCATCTAACACACCAAAGACCCTCTATTACCCCAACATCACAGCTTAACAACTACACACTTTACACACTCAATACCTCCTCTCTGACAGTAGGAAAACACCTTGAAACATGTGTATTTGGCACTTGCAGTGAGGAGAGCTTGTCACCAGCAGTGAATTTGGCCCTTGTAGTAAGTTGAGGTTGGCACCAACATTTGTTTTGAAAATCAGGGTGGATTGAGCCTCTAACCAGCAGAGTTTGGGCAAATTCATGGTGGAGGGAGCCTCTAAACACCCCAGTTTGGGCAAATTCATGGTGGAGGGAGCCTCTAAAAACCCCAGTTTGGACCAATTCATGGTGGAGGGAGCCTCTAACCAGCCCAGTTTGGGCAAATTCATGGTGGAGGGAGCCTCTAAAAAACCCAGTTTGGACCAATTCATGGTGGAGGGAGCCTCTAACCAGCCCAGTTTGGGCAAATTCATGGTGGAGGGAGCCTCTAAACAGCCCAGTTTGGGCAAATTCATGGTGGAGGGAGCCTCTAAAAAACCCAGTTTGGACCAATTCATGGTGGAGGGAGCCTCTAACCAGCCCAGTTTGGGCAAATTCATGGTGGAGGGAGCCTCTAACCAGCCCAGTTTGGACCAATTAATGGTGGAGGGAGCCTCTAACCAGCCCAGTTTGGACCAATCAATGGTGGAGGGAGCCTCTAACCAGCCCAGTTTGGACCAATTAATGGTGGAGGGAGCCTCTAACCACCCCAGTTTGGACCAATTCATGGTGGAGGGAGCCTCTAAACAGCCAAGTTTGGACCAATTCATGGTGGAGGGAGCCTCTAAAAACCCCAGTTTGGACCAATTCATGGTGGAGGGAGCCTCTAACCAGCCCAGTTTGGGCAAATTCATGGTGGAGGGAGCCTCTAAACAGCCCAGTTTGGGCAAATTCATGGTGGAGGGAGCCTCTAACCAGCCCAGTTTGGACCAATTAATGGTGGAGGGAGCCGCTAAACAGCCCAGTTTGGGCAAATTCATGGTGGAGGGAGCCTCTAAACAGCCCAGTTTGGACCAATTCATGGTGGAGGGAGCCTCTAAAAAACCCAGTTTGGACCAATTCATGGTGGAGGGAGCCTCTAAACAGCCCAGTTTGGGCAAATTCATGGTGGAGGGAGCCTCTAAACAGCCCAGTTTGGGCAAATTCATGGTGGAGGGAGCCTCTAACCAGCCCATTTTGGACCAATTAATGGTGGAGGGAGCCTCTAAACAGCCAAGTTTTGGGAAATTCATGGTGGAGGGAGCCTCTAACCAGCCCAGTTTGGACCAATTCATGGTGGAGGGAGCCTCTAAACAGCCCAGTTTGGGCAAATTCATGGTGGAGGGAGCCTCTAAAAAACCCAGTTTGGACCAATTCATGGTGGAGGGAGCCTCTAACCAGCCCAGTTTGGACCAATTAATGGTGGAGGGAGCCTCTAAACAGCCAAGTTTGGACCAATTCATGGTGGAGGGAGCCTCTAAAAACCCCAGTTTGGACCAATTCATGGTGGAGGGAGCCTCTAACCAGCCCAGTTTGGGCAAATTCATGGTGGAGGGAGCCTCTAAACAGCCCAGTTTGGGCAAATTCATGGTGGAGGGAGCCTCTAACCAGCCCAGTTTGGACCAATTAATGGTGGAGGGAGCCGCTAAACAGCCCAGTTTGGACCAATTCATGGTGGAGGGAGCCTCTAAAAACCCCAGTTTGGACCAATTCATGGTGGAGGGAGCCTCTAAAAAACCCAGTTTGGACCAATTCATGGTGGAGGGAGCCTCTAACCAGCCCAGTTTGGACCAATTAATGGTGGAGGGAGCCTCTAAACAGCCAAGTTTGGACCAATTCATGGTGGAGGGAGCCTCTAAAAACCCCAGTTTGGACCAATTCATGGTGGAGGGAGCCTCTAACCAGCCCAGTTTGGACCAATTAATGGTGGAGGGAGCCTCTAACCAGCCCAGTTTGGACCAATTAATGGTGGAGGGAGCCTCTAACCACCCCAGTTTGGACCAATTCATGGTGGAGGGAGCCTCTAAAAACCCCAGTTTGGACCAATTCATGGTGGAGGGAGCCTCTAACCAGCCCAGTTTGGACCAATTCATGGTGGAGGGAGCCTCTAACCAGCCCAGTTTGGGCAAATTCATGGTGGAGGGAGCCTCTAACCAGCCCAGTTTGGACCAATTAATGGTGGAGGGAGCCGCTAAACAGCCCAGTTTGGGCAAATTCATGGTGGAGGGAGCCTCTAAACAGCCCAGTTTGGACCAATTCATGGTGGAGGGAGCCTCTAAAAAACCCAGTTTGGACCAATTCATGGTGGAGGGAGCCTCTAAACAGCCCAGTTTGGGCAAATTCATGGTGGAGGGAGCCTCTAACCAGCCCAGTTTGGACCAATTAATGGTGGAGGGAGCCTCTAAACAGCCAAGTTTTGGGAAATTCATGGTGGAGGGAGCCTCTAACCAGCCCAGTTTGGACCAATTAATGGTGGAGGGAGCCTCTAAACAGCCCAGTTTGGACCAATTCATGGTGGAGGGAGCCTCTAAACAGCCCAGTTTGGGCAAATTCATGGTGGAGGGAGCCTCTAAAAAACCCAGTTTGGACCAATTCATGGTGGAGGGAGCCTCTAACCAGCCCAGTTTGGGCAAATTCATGGTGGAGGGAGCCTCTAACCAGCCCAGTTTGGGCAAATTCATGGTGGAGGGAGCCTCTAACCAGCCCAGTTTGGACCAATTAATGGTGGAGGGAGCCGCTAAACAGCCCAGTTTGGACCAATTCATGGTGGAGGGAGCCTCTAAAAACCCCAGTTTGGACCAATTCATGGTGGAGGGAGCCTCTAAAAAACCCAGTTTGGACCAATTCATGGTGGAGGGAGCCTCTAACCAGCCCAGTTTGGGCAAATTCATGGTGGAGGGAGCCTCTAACCAGCAGAGTTGTGGGAAAGCAGGGTGGAGGGAGCCTCTAACCAGCAGAGTTGGTGGAAATCAGGGTGGAGGGAGCCTCTAACCAGCAGAGTTGGGGGAAATCATGTTGGAGGGAGCCTAGTATTAGCAGAATTGTGCAACGCTTATGGTGGATGAGTATGAGGATGCGGAGGAATTGGAGAGGTTGAGTACAGACATGGAGTTTCATGTTGGGGTGCTTTACACAGGTGGGCACAAAAATGAAGGCTCTATCCAGTGGTGGTTCATTTTTATCAAAGTGAGGCGGTCGGCACTCTCAGCTGACAGACGGGTGCGCTTGTCAGTGATGATGCCACCGGCTGCACTGAACACCCTCTCAGATAGGACGCTGGCGGCAGGACAGGACAGCACCTCCAAGGCATATAGGGCAAGTTCAAGCCACAGGTCCAACTTCGACACCCAATACGTGTAGGGCGCAGAGGGGTCGGAGAGGACAGGGCTGTGGTCGGAAAGGTATTCCCGCAACATGCGCCTATACTTCTCACGCCTGGTGACACTAGGACCCTCCGTGGCGGCACTTTGGCGAGGGGGTGCCATCAAGGTGTCCCAGACCTTAGACAGTGTGCCCCTCGTTTGTGTGGACCGGTGAGAACTTGGTTGCCTACTGGAGGAACTGCCCTCCCTGCCGCCAACGTCACATGCTGGAAACATCTCCATCATATTCTGCACCAATTGCCTGTGGCAAGCATTGATGCGATTGGCCCTCCCCTCTACCGGAATAAAAGACGAGATGTTGTTTTTATACCGGGGGTCAAGGATAGCAAAGATCCAGTACTGGTTGTCCTCCATGATTTTGACAATACGCTTGTCGGTTGTAAAGCACCCCAACATGAACTCAGCCATGTCTGCCACAGTGTTAGTTGGCATGACTCCTCTGGCCCCACCGGAAAGTTCAATCTCCATTTCCTCCTCATCCTCCATGTCTACCCATCCGCGCTGCAACAATGGGACGATTCGAAGTTGCCCGGAAGCCTCCTGTATCACCATCACATCATCGGACAACTCTTCTTCCTCCTCCTCCTCCTCCTCCATTAAACGCAGTGAAGCGGACAGATGTGTGGACCTACTCTCCAGCTGTGACGGATCGGATGCTATCCCTAACTCCTCTGTGTGATCTGAGTTATCCCTGATGTCAATCAGGGATTCTCTCAGAACACACAAGAGCGGGATTGTAAGGCTCACCATCGCATCCTCAGAGCTCACCCTCCTTGTGGACTCCTCAAAGACCCGTAGGATGTCACAAAGGTCTCTCATCCATGGCCACTCATGGATGTGAAACTGAGGCAGCTGACTTTGTGGCACCCTAGGGTTTTGTAGCTGGTATTCCATCAAAGGTCTCTGCTGCTCAACCACTCTATTCAACATCTGAAACGTTGAGTTCCAGCGTGTGGGGACGTCGCACAAAAGCCGGTGTTGTGGCACATGCAGGCGTTGCTGGAGAGATTTTAAGCTAGCAGCGGCTACTGTCGACTTGCGAAAGTGGGCGCACATGCGCCGCACTTTCACCAGTAGCTCTGGAACATTGGGGTAGCTCTTTAGGAAACGTTGCACCACTAGGTTGAAGACGTGGGCCAGGCATGGAACATGTTGGAGTCCGGCAAGCTCCAGAGCTGCTACCAGGTTCCGGCCGTTATCACAAACGACCATGCCTGGGCCCAGGTGCAGCGGCTCAAACCATATTGCCGTCTCATCGAGGAGGGCATCCCTCACCTCGGAGGCAGTGTGCTGTCTGTCCCCCAAGCTGATCAGCTTCAGCACAGCCTGCTGACGTCTACCAACGCCAGTGCTGCAACGTTTCCAACTCGTAGCTGGGGTCAATCTAACAGCGGAGGAGGAGGCGGTGGCGGAGGAGGAGGCGGTGGCGGAGGAGGAGGCGGTAGAGGAGGAGGAGGGGGGTGTTCTTCTCGTGTCCCTGCCAGGAATGTTAGGCGGGGAGACGAGGTACACCGGGCCAGTTTGGGAAGCAGTCCCAGCCTCAACTACATTCACCCAGTGTGCCGTCAGTGAAATGTAGCGTCCCTGTCCGCATGCACTTGTCCACGCGTCGGTGGTCAAGTGGACCTTTGTGCAAAGCGCGGAACTAAGGGCCCGCCTGATGTTGAGTGACACGTGCTGGTGCAAGGCGGGGACGGCACACCGGGAGAAGTAGTGACGGCTAGGGACGGCATAGCGAGGTGCCGCAGTTGCCATCAGGTCCAGGAAGGCGGGAGTTTCAACAAGCCGGAACGCCAACATCTCCTGGGCCAGCAGTTTAGCGATGTTGGCGTTCAAGGCTTGCGCGTGTGGGTGGTTAGCAGTGTATTTCTGCCGCCGCTCCAATGTCTGAGAGATGGTGGGTTGTTGTAAAGAAACGCCTGATGGTGCCTTTGATGGTGCAGGAGAAGGAGATAAGACAGGACCAGGGGAGGATGAGGTAGAAGTCAACAAAGTGGCGGAGGCAGATGAAGTGGTGTCCTGGCTCGTCCTCTGGAGTGCATCGCCAGCACAGTCAGCAGTGGCAGTGGCAGAGGCAGAGGCAGTGGCAGAGGCAGTGGCAGTGGCGTGAACGGCAGGCGGCCTTTGTCCTGCCGTTGCTGCCTGCCACTGATTCCAGTGCTTGGATTCCAAATGACGGCGCATTGAAGTGGTGGACAGGTTGCTCTTCTCAGAGCCCCTAATCAATTTCGAGAGGCAAATTGTGCAGACAACACTATATCTGTCCTCGGCGCATTCCTTGAAAAAACTCCACACCTTCGAGAAACGTGCCCTCGAGGTGGGAGTTTTTCGGGGCTGGGTACGAACTGGAACATCTTGGGAGATTCCGGGTGTGGCCTGGCTTCGCCTAAGCTGCTGACCTCTGCCTCTGCCTCTAGCTACCCTTTTTGGTGCTGCACCTGCCTCAACATCCACACTACTTTCCCCGCTTGACATCCCCCCTGTCCAGGTCGGGTCAGTGTCCTCATCATCCACCACTTCCTCTTCCAACTCCTGTCTCATCTCCTCCTCCCGCACAATGCGCCGGTCAACTGGATGCCCTGACGGCAACTGCGTCACATCATCGTCGATGAGGGTGGGTTGCTGGTCATCCACCACCAAATCGAACGGAGATGGAGGAGACTCTAGTGTTTGAGCATCTGGACACAGATGCTCCTCTGTTAGGTTCGTGGAATCGTGACGTGGAGAGGCAGGTTGAGGGACAATGAAAGGAGCGGAGAACAGCTCTGGGGAGCAGGGACAGTTTGGGTTATTGTTCTGTAAAGCTTCGGAATTTTGGGAGGAAGGAAGACAAGACTGTTGGGTAATAGGAGGAGAGGAGGCAGAGTCTGACTGGCTGCTGGACAATGTGCTGTAAGCGTTCTCTGACAGCCATTGCAAGACCTGTTCCTGGTTCTCGGGCCTACTAAGGTTTGTACCCTGCAGTTTAGTTAATGTGGCAAGCAACCCTGGCACTGTGGAGTGGCGCAATGCTTGCTGCCCCACAGGAGTAGGCACGGGACGCCCTGTGGCTTCACTGCTACCTTGCTCCCCAGAACCATTCCCCCGACCTCGCCCACGGCCTCGTCCACATCCCTTTCTGGGAGCCTTGCGCATTTTGAATTCCTAGTTAGAAATTGGCACTGTATACCAGTAGTAAAAATTGTGGGTGCACGTAACCCCAATATATTCTTTGAATTACCAGTCAGAAACTGGCACTATATGGCAGTAGCAAGAAATGAGGGTATTTATAACCCCAATATATTCTTTGAATTCCCAGTCAGACAATGGCACTGTATACCAGTAGTAAAAATTGTGGGTGCACGTAACCCCAATATATTCTTTGAATTACCAGTCAGAAACTGGCACTATATGGCAGTAGCAAGAAATGAGGGTATTTATAACCCCAATATATTCTTTGAATTCCCAGTCAGACAATGGCACTGTATACCAGTAGTAAAAATTGTGGGTGCACGTAACCCCAATATATTCTTTGAATTCCCAGTCAGACACTGGCACTATATGGCAGTAGCAAGAAATGAGGGTATTTGTATTCCCAATATACTCTTTGAATTCCCAGTCAGACAATGGCACTGTATACCAGTAGTAAAAATTGTGGGTGCACGTAACCCCAATATATTCTTTGAATTACCAGTCAGAAACTGGCACTATATGGCAGTAGCAAGAAATGAGGGTATTTGTATTCCCAATATATTCTTTGAATTCCCAGTCAGACAATGGCACTGTATACCAGTAGTAAAAATTGTGGGTGCACGTAACCCCAATATATTCTTTGAATTCCCAGTCAGACACTGGCACTATATGGCAGTAGCAAGAAATGAGGGTATTTGTATTCCCAATATATTCTTTGAATTCCCAGTCAGACAATGGCACTGTATACCAGTAGTAAAAATTGTGGGTGCACGTAACCCCAATATATTCTTTGAATTACCAGTCAGAAACTGGCACTATATGGCAGTAGCAAGAAATGAGGGTATTTATAACCCCAATATATTCTTTGAATTCCCAGTCAGACAATGGCACTGTATACCAGTAGTAAAAATTGTGGGTGCACGTAACCCCAATATATTCTTTGAATTCCCAGTCAGACACTGGCACTATATGGCAGTAGCAAGAAATGAGGGTATTTGTATTCCCAATATACTCTTTGAATTCCCAGTCAGACAATGGCACTGTATACCAGTAGTAAAAATTGTGGGTGCACGTAACCCCAATATATTCTTTGAATTACCAGTCAGAAACTGGCACTATATGGCAGTAGCAAGAAATGAGGGTATTTATAACCCCAATATATTCTTTGAATTCCCAGTCAGACAATGGCACTGTATACCAGTAGTAAAAATTGTGGGTGCACGTAACCCCAATATATTCTTTGAATTCCCAGTCAGACACTGGCACTATATGGCAGTAGCAAGAAATGAGGGTATTTGTATTCCCAATATACTCTTTGAATTCCCAGTCAGACAATGGCACTGTATACCAGTAGTAAAAATTGTGGGTGCACGTAACCCCAATATATTCTTTGAATTACCAGTCAGAAACTGGCACTATATGGCAGTAGCAAGAAATGAGGGTATTTGTATTCCCAATATATTCTTTGAATTCCCAGTCAGACAATGGCACTGTATACCAGTAGTAAAAATTGTGGGTGCACGTAACCCCAATATATTCTTTGAATTCCCAGTCAGACACTGGCACTATATGGCAGTAGCAAGAAATGAGGGTATTTGTATTCCCAATATATTCTTTGAATTCCCAGTCAGACAATGGCACTGTATACCAGTAGTAAAAATTGTGGGTGCACGTAACCCCAATATATTCTTTGAATTACCAGTCAGAAACTGGCACTATATGGCAGTAGCAAGAAATGAGGGTATTTATAACCCCAATATATTCTTTGAATTCCCAGTCAGACAATGGCACTGTATACCAGTAGTAAAAATTGTGGGTGCACGTAACCCCAATATATTCTTTGAATTCCCAGTCAGACAATGGCACTGTATACCAGTAGTAAAAATTGTGGGTGCACGTAACCCCAATATATTCTTTGAATTACCAGTCAGAAACTGGCACTATATGGCAGTAGCAAGAAATGAGGGTATTTATAACCCCAATATATTCTTTGAATTCCCAGTCAGACAATGGCACTGTATACCAGTAGTAAAAATTGTGGGTGCACGTAACCCCAATATATTCTTTGAATTCCCAGTCAGACACTGGCACTATATGGCAGTAGCAAGAAATGAGGGTATTTGTATTCCCAATATACTCTTTGAATTCCCAGTCAGACAATGGCACTGTATACCAGTAGTAAAAATTGTGGGTGCACGTAACCCCAATATATTCTTTGAATTACCAGTCAGAAACTGGCACTATATGGCAGTAGCAAGAAATGAGGGTATTTGTATTCCCAATATATTCTTTGAATTCCCAGTCAGACAATGGCACTGTATACCAGTAGTAAAAATTGTAGGTGCACGTAACCCCAATATATTCTTTGAATTCCCAGTCAGACACTGGCACTATATGGCAGTAGCAAGAAATGAGGGTATTTGTATTCCCAATATATTCTTTGAATTCCCAGTCAGACAATGGCACTGTATACCAGTAGTAAAAATTGTGGGTGCACGTAACCCCAATATATTCTTTGAATTCCCAGTCAGACACTGGCACTATATGGCAGTAGCAAGAAATGAGGGTATTTGTATTCCCAATATATTCTTTGAATTCCCAGTCAGACAATGGCACTGTATACCAGTAGTAAAAATTGTGGGTGCACGTAACCCCAATATATTCTTTGAATTCCCAGTCAGACACTGGCACTATATGGCAGTAGCAAGAAATGAGGGTATTTGTATTCCCAATATATTCTTTGAATTCCCAGTCAGACAATGGCACTGTATACCAGTAGTAAAAATTGTGGGTGCACGTAACCCCAATATATTCTTTGAATTCCCAGTCAGACACTGGCACTATATGGCAGTAGCAAGAAATGAGGGTATTTGTATTCCCAATATATTCTTTGAATTCCCAGTCAGACAATGGCACTGTATACCAGTAGTAAAAATTGTGGGTGCACGTAACCCCAATATATTCTTTGAATTACCAGTCAGACACTGGCACTATATGGCAGTAGCAAGAAATGAGGGTATTTGTATTCCCAATATATTCTTTGAATTCCCAGTCAGACAATGGCACTGTATACCAGTAGTAAAAATTGTGGGTGTATATAGCCCCAATTCTATTGCTAGGGGACTTGCAGGGTATTTCTGGGGTGAAGGTGGGGGGGCACACCGTTGGAACGGGTATCGGGGTATATATCGGGTATACGGGAATACACTGACAGTGTATTCCATTCAGGATCCTGGGAAAGCTGGGTTGCGGCGATTGAGCCCATCAGTGCCACGTTACACTGACAAGCTTCTCCCTGGAATTTAGCTCTTATAAGAGCTGTTGGTTGTCTTCTCCTTCCTATCCTAGCCTGTCCCTGCCTACCCAGAATCTAAGCCCTAGCTAGCTGGACGGAAACCTCCGTCCTCGGTGAATTGCAAGCTCAGAATGACGCGAACCTGGGCGGCGCTGTTCTTTTAAATTAGAGGTCACATGTTTTCGGCAGCCAATGGGTTTTGCCTACTTTTCTCAACGTCACCGGTGTCGTAGTTCCTGTCCCACCTACCCTGCGCTGTTATTGGAGCAAAAAAGGCGCCAGGGAAGGTGGGAGGGGAATCGAGTAATGGCGCACTTTACCACGCGGTGTTCGATTCGATTCGAACATGCCGAACAGCCTAATATCCGATCGAACATGAGTTCGATAGAACACTGTTCGCTCATCTCTAATAAGTAGCCCAAAGTATGCAGACACATAGCTGAATTATCGGTTTCTTGTGTTTCAGGCACCCAATCCTGCAATCTCCATAAAAAGCACTAGTAGTAGGGAACATGCTGAAGGACTCAGTGAGGGAGATATATTATGCCTTGTATGCTACTGCATGAGTTGTGCCGCAGAGGAGTCCATTGAGGCTCTGTTGACCAAGAGTCCACACAAGCATGGAGCCAGCCCTGTTCCTTCTCATTTACTGATCTAGGTAAATGGCTGTCATTGCTGTACTGTAGCTTCATAGACACAGGCCTTGTTGTCCCCCAGCACTACTAGAAACTGAAATAACTAGAGTACAGCAAAATTAACTGTGTTCCAAAGTTTATTCATTAGGGAGCCTGGCATACTCTGTAAGAAATCATTGGGCTTTGTTCATATTTAATGTGGAATAACGGTAATAGAAATATCTGCTTTATGCCTTATACAGATATTTCCGAGCTAGTTTAATCGTATTTCAATCCTTTCTTGAAATAGCCCACAATGGCCATTAGAGCTGTCATACTATTTTTATACTTCTTGGTTTCCGTTGCTTCCTTGTTAGTTTTGCTGTATAGACTGGGACAGAATGAATACATTGATCTGATTATAATGAGAGAGTGAGTAAGTAAAAGGCATTTTCTATGCAAAATATATTGATGGCCAGTCCTAAAGGTAGGTCATCAATTATGACACCCAACATCCAAAAACCACAGCTCATACACTGAGGATGGAGCAGGAAGCAGAAACCTCTGTTCTCTGTGTAGTTTCCAGACCAGGTATTGCAGATCTGCTCCCATTCATTTCAGTAGGACCAAAGCTGCCACGACTCTGTTCAACCAGTACACAGAAAACAGAGCTGTCTGCTTTCTATGGGTCAGTGCACAAAAAAGGCTCTATTGGGAGGCTTTTTTTTGGAGGCTGATTTTGAGGCGGATTCAGCGTCAAACTCAGCGCCAAAAAAATCTGTGTGCACTGACCCTACTCCATTCTTTATCTGAGAACAGCTAATGGATGGGCTGCTGGGAGCCAGAACCCTATAGAACTTTAGGATAGGCCATCAATAGTTTTAGCCTGGAAAACCCACGTGATGATGGCTCTGTTGTAGGAGGTATAACATAAAGCAGATAGTATCACTATGCATTATACTGTACTCTGTACTACAGTACATCTGACAAACACACATAAATATCAGAGGGCAGCAGATCATGTGAAAATATAAGATTTGTGTCATTCTCAAAACTTTTGGCCATGACTGTATACAGATTAAGGCTCTCTATGAATATCCCAATCCAAGAGAACTTTATTGAAACTAAAATTAAATGCATAAGGCGTCCTATAAGGAATTTTTAATTTGAGCAATAACAACTTACTTTTTTGATTCCTTAGCCATATAATACATTTTCCTCTCATATAATACATCTTACTCTCTTAAATATAGAGTGTTGACTGATTTCCTGTGGATTTTGTTGATAGTATTTTGTGCTGGCTCAAACCTGTTCCATTTAGAGTGTCTGATGTGCAATTATGTGCTCAATGAGAAATGAAAATATTATCGCTGCATTATTGCAAAATTAGCATTTATGAGGGTTCAGAATAATTATATGAATTATATTATTTTTATAATAAAACCACAATGGAAATAAAATGCTGGCATCCTAGAGAGTCAACATAGATAAGAAACAATTGAAATGGTGTTGCCCACTGTAAATGTCATTTCTTGTTATTGACCGTTGGCTTGTTCCTTAATAACTGGTTGAACCTTAATGAATAATAATGTTCTTTCTGCAGGTGTTCCAGTACTATGAGGAATCTATCACATTGCATGATCTGACCTCTGAAATTCACTCCAAATATTCTCCATCACCAGACTTGACAGGTAATTGTATACTAAGTTTATTCATATTCTCTCTAAAAGTTTGAGGGGGGAAATATTTATATTTATTATATTCTGATTCCGGCAAACAGATCCACCCGAGATGTACCAGAATTATTAAGAGGCTGGAGACTCGTACTAGAGATGGCTTTGAGTTGTGAAATTACATGTACAGGTGGACGACTATCTGTCTTTTACCTGAGTGTTTCTGGCTTTGGTCACATCTCACAGTGAAGAAACTGATGAAGACTTGGATAGGAAACACCAGTCTTAATAATCTCTCCACTATATATTAATGGGGAAGGATGTCTCCATGTTTTACATGTCTTTTATATCAATATTTGTAAAAGACTTATGCTGACTTGTAACACGACTTAGAGATGAGCGAACACTGTTCGGATCAGCCGATCCGAACAGCACGCTCCCATAGAAATGAATGGAAGCAACTGGCACGCAGACTGCTGTTCCGAACAGTGTTTGCTCATCTCTACGTCACTTGAATTTTATCGACAATTGCACTTAAAGATACCGGATTAACCCTTTCGCTGTTAGAGGTTTTTGGAATATTTGCACCTTAATTTCCACAGGTTTGAGTTGGACAAATAAAACCTAACATTAAAAAATTATATTAACCCCCATACCTATATATTTTCTGAAAGGAGATATCAGCAAAATTGTCAAAATGCCACTTGTTACTGTATATGAACAGACACCTTCTTGCAATTTTGATTAAACTGTGTGGGGTTTTTTTTTTGTTTTTTTTTTAAATACAAATACATTTGTATTAGATGCTAAAAGTGGAAACCAAACAAAAAGTTATATGCTCCACACCTGCTAAAAATAAGAGTTCAACATGTGCAGAGTTCATTCATATTACGTATGCCTATGCCTGCATGCATATAATCTTTATAAAATCACCATACCTGGAAGGAACAAAAATCTGCTCTGAGACTAAGGCTCCATGTAGCAGCCCTCAGCAAAAAAGCATTACAGGAAAACTACAGCAGCAACACACAGTGCTTTTTACATTTCATTTGTACTGTAGGTGCAAAAAAATACACCCACTATTATGCCCATCTGAAATCTTCCAAAAACTGAGATTTTATATGGTAACATTCATTGGGGGAAAATGTGTTATCTGACTGATGGAACGTTATTGCTATTATTTTAGTGTGTAACAGATATCGCTAGAGAGGCAGTCAGCATATTTTACTCTATAAAGATCAGGTATGGACAGGGACAGGGTCAAATGTAAACTTTATTGATGACTTTGTCTATGTGTTATGTAGGTGTTTGATGCAACTCTTTTGGCTCTGTGATCTGGGTCACAGCGCATATAAACTTACTGGTTATGTTCAGAGGGGTATTACAGAAGAATACCCCTGTGATTACGCTCAGAGGGGTATTACATTATCCTTCTATGTGACTATCAGAGAGCAAAAGTATATTATGCTATCTGATTGCTAGGAGAGGGGATAACATGAACACTTTAGAACCCCAAATCTCAGGATCTGTTAGGGTTATGAAGATGATCTTAGATTAATTTTAAGGATGAGAAACCCATCATGATTCCCTGTCCTGAATTGAGATCTGCATTGGGATCTCCATGCCAAAAGCATTTTCACCAGCGAATCACTCCAGATCTATAAGGGCTATCACAATCATTTTGGCATCATTTTAAGATAAGATCCCTAACAGATCCTGAGAAATCTGCAGTAGTACCAAGGACGTTTTACATGCATCCTCGGCTACTGAAGTGCCACCCTATCCGGACGTATGATGTAGGCCCATGGCAGGGAAAAAGTGAAATAAAAATAAAAGAGGCAAAAAATGATTAGGACAGACCTGTGTCCACTTCTGTCCATCACTGCAATGTTTTATTTCCTGTTTCTTTTTTAAGCATGGAGTTTCAATGGAGAAAACATGCAAAATTTATCACAACTCCTTACATACTCCTTCTCATTGGCTTGGAGGGAAAGGTGACCTCCTATTGTACTAACTAGTAGGAATCTCAGTGGCTATTCCCCATTGACCTATTATATTAGCTCTCTAGTGCATAAGTGATATATTTTTGTGACTGGAATACCTTTTTAGGCTGAGACCACATGTTGTGGAAATTCATTTTTTGAGCCAAAGGCAAAAGTGGATTTCCTGAAAGGAAGAAAAATAAATGAAGAGTATGGCAAAGTCCCATGTAGAGAAACACAACTTTTTTAGTGCAGCTTTTGAAATTACAGCTGGAACCACATCAAAACTGCATGCATTTTTTCTGTTGAAATTTTGATGAAATTGTAACTGCATAACAACTGCTGCACCATGTGAATGCATCCTCAAAGTTACACCATCCTAGCACATACAAATAATCACTTTTTATCATGCTCCTCAGTGGCCCACCATGCAGTACATGCTCCTTAGTGCTCCTCAGACACCAAATATTGCTCCCCATTGGCCCCCAGAACCTCATAATGTTCCCCAGTGGCCACCAGACACCAAATAATGCTTTCCACTGGCCCCTAGACACCTAATAATGTCTCCCAATGGCCCCCAGGTAAGTAGTAATACTCCCCAGTGGCCACCACTCAAGTAGTAATGTTCCACAGTAGCTCTCAGGTAAGTAATAATGTGCCCTGTGATCCTCAAACAAATAATAATATTCTCCAGTGGCCCCCAGACAAGTAATAATGTACCCTATTGGCCTCCAGACAAGTGATAATGTCCCCAGTGGCTCCAGACATGTATTAATATCGCACAGTGTACCCCATATGACTAATTATGGTGCCAAGACAAGTAATAATGTTTCCCCAGACAAATAATAATGTCCCCCAGTGCCTCCCAGGCAAGTAATACTGTCCCCCAGTGGCCCCATTACAACTAATGTTCCCCCAGTGGCTACCAGACAAGCAATAATGCCCCCTAGTGGCTCCTAGACGAGTAGCATCTCCCAATGGCCCCCAGAGAAATAATTATGTTCCCAGTGGCTCCCAGAGAACTAATAATGTCCCCCATTGGCCCTCTGACAAATAGTAATGTCTCCCGGTGGCCCCCTGACAACTAATAATGTCCCCCAGTTAGGAATCGCTGGTCTACACACCTAGATATGGTTATGTTCATGGGAATACCCCTTTAAGTCAAGAGTTTCAGGACTTCAGTAGTCAAACAATAGTTTAATAGAAGAGAGAAATGTGACCTGAAGAATTATCCCCTTTCTAGGTCAATAAATATGTTAAAATCATGACAGAAGCAGAATTCTGTTTATGTCTTTTTGTGCAGTATTTTGTTGGCCTATATCCACCTTTAGAAATAATTTATTTTAAGCCGTAGCGTACCGCATTAAGAGGCTTAGACTATACATAAGCTGGTTGACCAAGCATGGCTTCTTAAAAATAAACAGCCTGTAGACTTTTTTAAGATAAATGAAGAAAGAACAGAATGTGAGCTCTTAAACATATGACATAAAGGTTGATTGTGTGCACTAAACCAAAAAGCTATTGGTAAAGGTATACAAAGTTTTCATCTTGCCTTCGAGTTTCTATATCCATTTACAAACAGAGCAATATTTAAAAATATGTTTTTACTTATCCATTAAACTTATCAGTAAATCATCCTGTTTTCAGGGGTTGTCCCACAATTAAATATTCATTTACTCCATCACATCATCTAAAACATGACCGATTTTCAATTGTAATGCCGCTGTATCCTAATATTGTAGATATTAATGTTACATATAGCAGATTTTGATTCTGTGATACAAGATCCACCTAATGTGTCTAGTGCAGGTGGTCACAACAGCTCAGTCTGAATCCTCTACGGTAGGCAACAAAGTGATTGTTGCTATTGTTCAATGCCTACCAGTAAGAATTGGCTTCTTCTCACCAGCATTAGACTTAAGTGGAATTTATAGAAAACATTTTTTTTTAATTATTCCAGATGAAAAAATGTAATGTTTTTGTAATCTAACAATCTGTAAAATACAGTATTTCATTGTGGGATAACCCATTTTAACTTATGTGTATCTAACTTATTGCTTCAAATGCATTGTAGTCAATGATATCTCATCAAGAGGTACACTCTGGGAGCATTTTTATAGGGCAGTGGGGGATCCCTTTACACCCTCTCATGGTAAGACCCATTGTCCAATTAAACCACACCTGTAATCATTTACATATCTGCCTGAGACATAACTACGTGCCAAGTTCTGCAGCAATCGGACATTTCTAACCGAATATATTTTTTGCCAATGATTGTATTTCCATGGTAACAGACTACAAAGAAACCCTATGCAGTCTGAATCATGCAATGGCCCCTTTCTTCTTGATAGATTACTATATATGTTTTATAAAGATATAGGGTATTTTATCTAGAAAACAATACAGTGACTCAGGAGGATCAAATAAAATCCATTTTTAAGTCTGGAGCTACAAATTTGCTAGTCAATGAGCAAAATACACTGGTTGTCAAAGCAGAGATGGATAATAGAAAACACAAATACAAATTCAACGGCTGCTGTCAAACTAAAATTTTCTAGTGTTCCCAGATTGACAGGATATATTTTATATAACAACTAGAGGGAGGACCCGGCTTCGCACGGGTATATTACATTTTATGTTTGTGTAGTGGCCCCATAAGAATTGTCCAATTTTGCATTGGTGTATTTTGTATGTGGTTTGTGTGTATGTCCATAAGCGTCATGTGATTATGTGTATCTCATTTTGAATGTCAGTGAAAAACCTGTGATCAGTTGTTATGGATACCTGGAGTAAAGCTGTATCTAATCCTTCCCCATGTAGTACTGTGTTTAGATGCAAGTATCTAATCCTACGGCATGTGGTACTGTGTGCAGACGTGTGTATCTAATCCTATGGCGTGTACAACTGTGTGAAGACACGTGTATCTAATCCTCCCCTGTGTGGTATTGTGTGAAGAGGCGCGTATCTAATCCTATGGCGTGTGGAACTGTGTGTAGACGCGCGTATCCAATCCCCCAGCATGTGGTACTGTGTGCAGACGCGCGTATCTAATCCTATGGCATGTGGTAGTGTGTGTAGATGCGCGTATCTAATCCTCCCCCGTGTGGTACTGTGTGCAGACGCGCGTATCTAATCCTCCCCGTGTGGTACTGTGTGCAGACGCGCGTATCTAATCCTCCCCCATGTGGTACTGTGTGCAGATGCGTGTATCTAATCCTCCCCCGTGTGGTACTGTGTGCGGAGACGCGTATCTAATTCTCTGACTTGTGGTACTGTTTGCAGAGGCATGTATCTAATCCTCCAAAGTGTGGTACTGTGTGCACACACACACGTATCTAATCCTCCCCTGTGTGGTATTGTGTGAAGACGCGCGTATCTAATCCTTCGGCGTATGTAACTATGTGTAGATGCGCGTATCTAATCCTTCGGCATGTGGAACATGTGCAGACGCACGTATCAAATCCTTCAGTGTGTGGAACTGTGTGCAGAAGTGCGTATTTAATCCTCTGGTGTGTGGGACTGTGTGCAGACCCGTGTATCTAATTCTACGGCATGTGGTACTGTGTGTAGACGCGCGTATCTAATCCTATGGCGTGTACAACTGTGTGAAGACACGTGTATCTAATCCTCCCCTTTATGGTATTGTGTGAAAAGGCACGTATCTAATCCTACGGCATGTGGTACTGTGTGCAGACGCGTGTATCTAATCCTATGGCGTGTACAACTGTGTGAAGACATATGTATCTAATCCTCCCCTGTGTGGTATTGTGTGAAGAGGCGCGTATCTAATCCTACGGCATGTGGAACTGTGTGCAGATGCGTGTATCCAATCCCCCGGCATGTGGTACTGTGTGCAGACGCGCGTATCTAATCCTACGGCGTGTGGAACTGTGTGTAGACGCGCGTATCCAATCCCTCGGCATGTGGTACTGTGTGCAGACGCGCATATCTATTCCTATGGCATGTGGTACTGTGTGCAGAGGCATGTATCTAATCCTCCAAAGTGTGGTACTGTGTGCACACACACGTATCTAATCCTCCCCTGTGTGGTATTGTGTGAAGAGGCGCGTATCTAATCCTTCGGCGTGTGGAACTATGTGTAGACGCGCGTATCTAATCCTACTGCATGTGGTACTGTGTGCAGACGCGTGTATCTAATCCTATGGCGTGTACAACTGTGTGCAGACGCGCGTATCTAATCCTCTGGAGTGTGGAACTGTGTGTAGACGCGTGTATCTAATCCTAATTCCTGTGGTACTCTGTGCAGACACGTGTATCTAATCCTATGGCGTGTACAAATATGTGCAGATGCGCGTATCTAATCCTCTGGAGTGTGGAACTGTGTGTAGACGCCTGTATCTAATCCTTCGGCATGTGGAACCGTGTGCAGACACACGTATCAAATCCTTCAGTGTGTGGAACTGTGTGCAGAAGTGCGTATTTAATCCTCTGGTGTGTGGGACTGTGTGCAGACCCGTGTATCTAATTCTACGGCATGTGGTACTGTGTGCAGACGCGTGTATCTAATCCTATGGTGTGTACAACTGTGTGAAGACACGTGTATCTAATCCTCCCCTGTGTGGTATTGTGTGAAGAGGTGCGTATCTAATCCTACGGCATATGGTACTGTGTGCAGACGCGTGTATCTAATCCTATGGCGTGTACAACTGTGTGAAGACACGTGTATCTAATCCTCCCCTGTGTGGTACTGTGTGCAGACGCGTGTGTGTAATCCTATGGCATGTGGTACTGTGTGTAGACGCGCGTATCTAATCCTCTGGAGTGTGGATCTGTGTGTAGACATGTGTAGCTAATCCTACGGCATGTGGTACTCTGTGCAGACGTGCGTATCTAATCCTCTGGAGTGTGGAACTGTGTGTAGACGCCTGTATCTAATCCTTCGGCATGTGGAACCGTGTGCAGACGCACTTATCTAATCCTTCAGTGTGTGGAACTGTGTGCAGAAGTGCGTATTTAATCCTCTGGTCTGTGGGACTGTGTGCAGACCCGTGTATCTAATCCTCTAACATGTGGTACTGTGTGCTGATTTGTGTATCTAATCCTCTGATGCGTGTATCTCAGTTTGGATATCAGTATTGTATTGTGTATGTGGAGTGACCGTGTGTATTGCAGTTGGAATATGAGTGAAAGTCTTGCAGGTTTGTATTGGCTAAGGGGGGGCACTGTGTTTGGAATGCTGTATCTCAGCAACGGTACATCCGAGCGAGTTGGAGTCTCGTCTTAAACCTTCCCGGATACCTGAAGTGTCTCTGTACCAAATTTGGTGAAGATCGGTGCAGTCGTTTGGTTCGCATTAGAGCACAGACAGACAGACAGACAGACAGACAGAAATTCATTTTTATAATATAGGGAGATAAATAATACATTTTGTCAGGATGTTGGTGTTGATGATCCGCCTTCTCTGACGTTTCAACAGCTGTCAAGCTGGCCTGCTGCTGAACCCGTTCCTCGCGCTGTGCCCGTGATTGTTCTAGAATCTCAGCACCTCGCTGGGAAGCCATATGATGAACGTGTTGTTGGTGTCGATGATCTGCACGCTCCAGCGTTTCGGCAGCTCTCAAGCTGGCCTGACACTGAAGTCGTTCCTCGCACCATACCTGTGATAGTTTAGGCATCTCAGCAACTCGCTGGGATGCCATATAATGAGTGTGTTGTTGGCATCAACGATCCCCTTCAGCTCCGCTTGAGGAGAACTCTGTTGACTTCTGGCTACATTCATAGCTCTCTTTGTTTGCGACAAATTAGATTTTCTTTTTCCAGGCATGTTTAAAATTGGCAAACTGCTAATTTGGATTAAAGGTGTTTTCCCATCCAGTGTGTCAGCACTGCCTAGAGCACATCAGATGATTTGCAAATGCATGTACACAATCCACTGAGGGTTAGCTCAGTGTTTACACAGAGAGATAATAGGCCTGCGATAAGGCTGCTGCAAGAGCAGTGTAATATAATATGTGAACATAAATTCATAACAGTCATGAAGCCATGAAATTTACTGGGATAAAAATTTCATTCGAATCTGTTCAGCCGTTTTTGCGTGATTAAGGAACAAACATCCAACATTCAAACCTACAAACTTTCACATATATAATATTAGTTGATGACTGATTCGTGACACAGTACATCAACAAAAGGCATTTTAGCAAAATTACATTTTTATTGACTAGGCAAAAGCAAATTTCTAAAAAATTCACTGTTGTGAAATTTGACAGTTGAAGAATCATGTATTATGGGTCCTTATAGCTTCCATAAATATCAATAAAATATACATACCAAATGTTTAGTATTGATCTCTATAACGGATCTGTATTTTTAAACTCTACTGGCTTCTATGTGCAAAATTCAGATTCATAGTTTCTCTTGTAATTCTCAGCAAATCTGATTTTGAATGCAGCAGACTTACAAATCTGGACCCGATCCTTAACCCAGCTTACCTATTCACTCATCTCTTGTACTGGCAACAAATGTATTCTAGCTAGATGTTTAATAAGTACACCAAATGCTCTAAAAGTTTACTCTCCAAAGTAATCAGTGAAGCTCATTTATAGACCATGGAAACTGTGTGCCATCCAGCTCGGAAGTACACAACGTATTAATGCCAGAAGCTGGCGTGATTTCTGCTTGGAAAGTCCTGCTTTGGCAGAATGTAGGGATTCTGTTCATATGAGCTGAGTAATCTGTGGCTGTAGAGAGATATTGCAGTTAAGAAGATTGCCGCTGAGCTCTCCCTTGTATCAAAATGGTAACAGTTCTAATGAATTTTATAGCTGCTTGGCATGTAACCTAGTAATTTCATTGCTGGATCTTAAAAGAAGGGCTGAGCTTTATACGTTTGTATTTTACAGCTAGAGTTTTCAATTTTCAATCATTATTTTTATACAATGCTCATTAAAGGATGTTTTTTCAATAAATAGTACCCCCACTCCTTTGTAAATAATGGCAATTGCGCAGCTAATATAAAATCTTCAGATGTAGCTGGGGTTCAACAAAATGCATTTAACTCTATTTGGCTGCATTATTAGGAAATCCAAGGCTGCTGCTTACGATTTACAATTAGAGTACTTTTATGTTACTCATTTGGTTTACTACATTGTTTCTGTTTTATGTGTATATTTGACTGCAGTGGTATTTATCAAACCATAGTTGGTCTAGTTCATAGAAATTTAACATAGCTCAATTCTTTTATGGATATTGTCAGATATGTTGCATGGTTACACCTTTTTCTAATTCATACTTATAGATTTTACAATAATGCTTGTGCAGTAGACAATACACTGTGTCTTCTTCCGACATCTATTGCCAGTGTTGTCTGTTCATAATCTTTAATGACTCATCAGTTATTACTCTTCAGTCTATTTTAACCAATAATGAATTGTGGATCTCTTCTCATCTTCGTTTAAAGCGGATCTACAACTTATAAATGGTGCTCTATTAGCCATGTGATATGAGCAGGGATGCTACACTGGCTATTATTCAGTAGTTTGAATGTTTGTAGTTAGGACTTATTCACATGTGTGAGATCCATGATGGACAGAACTCCTCCATGATAACATACAGGTTTTGTGCTGTCCATGGTTGATCTATTAATCACATCCATGAATAAAAGCTCTAGTCTTTTTTTAAAAAAAATATATTTCCTGTGGCTCTGGGTGATTTTAACGGATCCCTAGACTTTAATAGGTCACCATGGTTTGCATATGGACCAAAATGCAGTATGTCTCCAGGGGCTTTACATGCAGTCCCCAATAGACCTCACACATCTGCAGATTGTGAACACATGAATAAGGCCTTCCAGAAGTACTCATCCACATAGTGATGGACAGGGGTGTGTAGGGCATACCAGTAAACTTAATCCTGGGAACCCATTATACACCTACATGCAAATATTACCTGACTCTCATTTGCAAATCCTGAAAATGTGCTTTTCACTCATAGCTTGCTGTCATGCCCTAGTCTAGCCTTATTTGGCCTTAGTGTCTTGGCAGTAATCTGCTGACTGGCTCTTGTCTTGAACTAGGACTCCCTTATCACTATTCGGGGGTGGGGGGTATGTACTTATACAGCAACAAACTTATTTTGCCACAGCAAGATCAACCAGGGAGGAAGGATACTAAGATACAGCCTGACTCTGAATGTAGATGCTATCCAATGTATCTCCAGTATATACAAATAAACAGGGTACTGCCCATTATATTATACTGACCCATAGCCTGGTTAAGATTGTGTACAGTAAGCATCTGTATGAAGTACATTGACTGTACTATGCAATGCCATGGAGTGCTGGGGGCCCACCTGGCTCAGGGGCCACTAGGGGATTGATGTATTTATTTGTGTGTCAGTCTGAGCCTACAAGCTTAATTAGAAACTACTTAGGAGACATGTTTCTTATCCCACCATCTATAATTGACATCCCTCTTCTTAGGGCTCGTTCACATCTGCGCCCGGCACTCCGTACTTAGGTTTCCGTTTCCTGCCTAAAACAGAGGCAGGAGACGGAAACCTGCAGGAGTCTCTCTCACCCATTCATTTGAATGGGTGAGAGAGATGTCCGGCCGTGCGCGTCAGTGAGCGTTTTAGGCTCTCCGCCGCGAAACCGGGTTTTATAATCCGGACACAGAGTCGGACATGCAGTACTCTGTGTCCGGATAAAAAAATCCGGTTTCGTGGCGGAGAGCCTAAAACGCTCACCGCCGCTCACGGCCGGACCCGGTCTATGGTTTCCGTCTTCTGGCATGCAGAAGACGGAAACCATAGAACGGAGACCCCAAACGCAGGTGTGAACCCAGCGTTAGCAGAATCACATAGGAATAAGGCATCCAGACTATTTGTACACAGCATTCTGTCAGTGGTTACATGCAATACTGTGATACAACAGAAAGTGTATGTGGCATCTTATTTAAAGTCTGACTGAACTATAGTGACTGTCTGCACACTCTTAAGGGATACAAGGTATTTTAGAGATATACTAATAATATATTTTATTTATATACCTCCAACATATTCTTCAGCACTTTACAAAATGTAGGGTTCAAGTATAGACAAAAAGATACATTACAGAGTAATAGTCACTTCACACAATGGTACTGTGGGCCCTGCTCACAAGAGCTTACAATCTCTGATGTAGAGGGGGTGACACAAGAGGTATCAGGGGAGGGCATCGGAGGTAGCATTGCTTAAACAGTAGAGGTTACTTTTATTGCACATAAATGAAGTTGCCTGAGCCGTCATCAGTCAGTGTCGTTTGAAGGGGTTGTCCAGGCAAAACTGGACAACCCCTTTCAATTTTAAATCAGCTGGGGACAGTGAAAAAAAAAAAAAAAATTTGCATACTCCCCTGCCCCGGATGCTCCAGTGTATTCCCCGGCGTATCCCAGTTCTTCTGCTCCGGCGGCCTCTCCCAGTTCTTTTCCAGAGTTCTGCTGCAGCCGTTGATTGGCCTCAGCGATCATATTACTGCAGAGACCAATCAGTGTCCTCAGCAGGTCTCAGGAACAGACCTATGATGTCATCTGCTGATTGGCCTCAGCAGTCACATAGACCGCTCAAACCAATCAGCAGTTTCAACAGAAGTCTGGAAGAGACCCATTCAGCAGAAGGATCACAACGTGTTGGTAGGACATCGGAGTATTGGGGACGCCGATTTAAAAGTTAAAAGGGTTGTCCATTTTGGACTCGGCAAGCACTTTAATGTGCATATGGTGCCTGGATATATAAAGTTACCGTGTGATATGACATCATACCCTGTAGGGTAATCTGGGAGCATGATCAGAGGAGGGTTTGTTTTTGGGATTCCAATTGTGGAAGGTTTTAGATATATACAGATAATAAAAAGTGCAACCCCTTTTCCTGTATCCATGCAAAATCTATTTAAAATAATCTGAATAAAAAAAGAAGTAAACACATTTTTGAGGCAAATGTAATTAATCAAATCAATTAATTCAATCATTTAAATTAGTTTAAAAATGCTGTAAATTAATATTTACGCTCTGACTGGAGCATTGTGGTCAGCGCTGAGCACTAGGTTGAAAACAGATGCTGGTGTTTGCTGTCATGTGGCTGTGAGATGGCGACATGACATTTAATACAACCCCAAAATTTGGCACCCGAAATGAAGTAGAGACATGAAAAGAACATTCATGTAGCTCTAACAATGGTTAGTTTTCTGCAGTTGTGTAATGTGGTTGCAATTCACTTTGAATGGGAAGTATCAATGCTACACAAATGCTACCATTTAATAACCTCTACATCTATGAAGACAATCTTTATAAACTTACCGTATATATTCGAGTATAAGCCGAATTTTTCAGCACAGTTTTTGTACTGAAAAGCCCCCCTCGGCTTATACTCGAGTCAGCAAATTTTATTTTTTTTTTAGGCGGGGGAGGGGGTCTATGACCAATATCAATGTATAGAATCTCCCATAAAATAGTGGAAAAAGAAAAGCAGCTTTAAATAAATAAATAAAAGTTGTAAATACATAAGTTGTACATAAGTGGTACATAAGTTGTAAATACATGCAAAAGTAGAAAATGTGAAACACTAGGTATCCCTGTGTCTGACAGTGACCAGTCTACTGAATATAGGGTATCTGCAGTGCTCCTGTTCTGTTGGAAAGGGGTTAATAGGAGCACTGCAGATACCCTATATTCAGCCAGGCTGAATTCCACATGGGGGGGGGGGGGGGAACAATCCTCAAGCTCAGGGAAGGGGCAGACAGACAACCAAAACACCCCCTCCCCTTTCCCAGCACCCAGCATCTACTGCACCCAAAAACTCCGACCATTTAAATTTTTTAAATTTTCCAGTAGCTGCTGCATTCCCCCCCGCCTCCCCCCTAGGCTTATACTTGAGTCAATAAGTTTTCCCAGTTTTTTTGTGGTAAAATTAGGTGGCTCGGCTTATATTCAGGTCAGCTTATACTCGAGTATATACGGTACTTTATAATGTATTTTATTATTTTAATATTTTTTTCAACAGTTTTTTTCTGCTTCTCTCAACTCTCTCTCCTTCAGCTAAACTACTTTCATCTCTGATATCTCTGTTGATTTCTGTCTTTATAGAGCAAATTTGACAATATAGAAGTCTATAGAGGGAGATGAGTAGGCATAAACTGTGAGTGAGAGAGAAGAAATGGGAAGCAGCTAAATAAGAAGTTTTCTGCCAAACCCAAGTGCTTTATTAACAACAGCACAGGTCAGTACTGTAGAGCTGGGTGATTAGATTATCCCCTACCCTTTGTCTTGTGTATGGTAGACATCATAGAATTTAGCATCTACCCATCAGTTTAGGGACAAATGAAAATTAGAGAGAGAACTGCTAGAAATGCATGCTACAAGTCATTTAACCGGTTAAGGACCAGGCCCAAAAGTATGTTAAAGACCAGGCCTTTTTTTTCAAAACTCACATGTGTCACTTTAAATGGCAATAACTTTGAGACGGTTTAACTTACACAAATGATTTTGAGATTGTTTTTTTCGTAACACATTATACTTCATGTTAGTGGTAAATATTAATCAATATTTTTGTATTTATTTATAAAAAAACTAGGAAATTTGATGGAAATTTTGAAAAAATTGCAATTTTCAAAATGTGAAATTCTCTGCTTTTCAGGCAGATAGTCATACCACCCAAATACATGAATAAATATTATCTCCCATATCTCTGCTTTATATCGGCATCATCTTTTGATTGTCTTTTAATTTATTTTGGACGTTACAAGGCTTACAAGTGTAACAGCGATTTTCTAGATTTGCAAGAAAATTCTCCAAACCAATTTTTTAGGGACCGCTTCAGTTCTGTAAGGAATTATAAAGGCCTATATAATAGAAACCCCCATAAATCACCCCATTTTCAAAACTACACCCCTCAAATTATTCAAAACAGCATTTGGGATGTTTGTTAACCCTTTAAGTTTTTCATAAGAATAAACATAATATGGAAGTGAAATTTAGACATTTCATTTTTTTTCATTAATACATTCATTTAGACCTAAAATTAACACATTCACAAAGGGTTAAAGGAGAAAATGCATCTCACATTTTGTTATGCAATTTCTCCCGTACACAGAAATACCCCACATGTGGGCGTAAACTGATTTTTGGGTACACAGCAGTGCATGGAAGGGAAGGAGCGACACTGGGTGTGTGAACAGCAGATTTTGCTGGAATAATTTTCAGGCACCATGCCTCATTTGCAGAGACCCTAGAGTACCAAAACAATGGAAACCCTCCAAAAGTGACCCCATTTTAGAATCTACACCCCTCACAGAATTCATCAAGGGGTATAGTCAGCATTTTGACCCTACAGTTATTCCACAGATTTTACTAACATTGGGATGTGTAAATGAAAAATTACTAAAATGTCACTTTATCCCCAAAGTTTTAATTTTCACAAGGGGATAAAGGAGTAAAAGCCCCCCACAGTTTGTTAAAAAATTTCTCCTGAACACGGCAATACCCCATGTGTGGCCATATTCTGCTGTATGGGTACATGGCGGGGCTCAGAATGGAAGGAGCGCTATTTGGCTTTTGGATGGCAGATTTTGCTGGAATAATTTTAGGTGCCATGTCGCATTAGCAGAGCCCCTAGAGAACCAATACAGTGGAAACCCCCTAAAAGTGACCCCATTTTGGAAACTACACCCCCCAAAGAACATATGAAAGGGTATAGTGAGCATTTTGACCCTACAGCTGTTTCACAGATTTTATTAACATTGGGGCATGAAAATGAAAAATTACTTTTTTTCCAATAAACTGTCAATTTAGCCCCAAATTTTTCATTTTCACAAGAGGATAAAGGGGAAAAAGCTCCATAAAGTTCGTTAAACAATTTCTCCTGAACACAGAAATGCCCCATATGTGGCCATAATCTGCTGTATGGGAACATGGTGGGGCTCAGAATGGAAAGCGCTATTTTAATTTTGAAGGACAGATTTTGCTGGAATATTTTTCAAGTCCCATGTCGCATTTGCAGAGCCCCTAAAGTATCAATACAGTGGAAACCCCATATAAGTGACCCCATTTTGGAAACTACACCACTCATAGAATTTATCTAGGGGTAGAGTGAGCATTTTGGCCTCACAGCTGTTTCACAGATTTTATTAACATTGGGGCGTAAAAATGAAAAATTACTTTTTTTTCACAATGTATCGTCCATTTAGCGCCATATTTTTAATTTTGCAAGTAGTTAAAAAATTAAAAGCCCCCCACAGTTTGTTACAAAATTTCTCCTGAACACGGCAATACCCCATATGTGGCCATAATCTGCTGTATGTGTACATGGTGAGGCTCAGAATGGAAAGAGAGGTATTTGGATTTTGGAGGGCAGATGTGGCTGGAATAGTTTTGAGGTGCCATGTCACATTTGCTGAGCCCCTAAAGTACCAATACAATGGAAACCCCTCAAAAGTGACCCCATTTTATAAACTACACCTGTCATGGAATGAATCAAGGGGTATTATCATTTTGTGCCTAAAATGCTTCCAAAAAATGAATGTCCAAAATGAAAATTGAAATTTTGAAAGAAATATGCCATTTCGGTGCCCAATACGTTGCACCCACTTTGTGTTGTCAGAGACCTGCACTCCTAAAACTATTAAGGGGCCATCCCGAGGGGCAAAAAATGATATATGTGGGTGTAAACTGCTGCTTGGGCACACAGCAGGGCTCAGAAGGGAAGGAGCACTGCGCTTTTTAGCTTTTGGGGTACAGATTTAGAGGGACTTTCTGGGGGCCATGTTCCTTTTGGAGAGACCTGGAGGTAACTGTAAACCCCATTTTGTAGGGGCAAGTTTAGGGTCTCTGCAAAAGTGTCATGGCATCCAAAAACCAAACCATCTGTGCTCCATAAACCCAATAACCCTTCTGTGTCCGTCTGTGCCCTAATATCAGTTTATAACCACTTATGACATTACGTACGTTATCCCGGGTACACCAGTGTCATACATGTGCCCTAATATCAGTTTATACCCACATATGACATTACGTCCGTTATCCCGGGTACACCAGTGTCATACATGTGGCATAAACTGTAGTTTGGGCACACAGCAGGGCGCAGAAGGGAAGGAGCGCTATTTTGGTTTCTGGAGCACAGTTTGGTTTTTGGACGTCACTTTTGCAAAGCCCCTGAATTGTCAATAAAGTGGAATCCGCAGACATGTCACCCTATTTTGGACACTAGCCCACTGATGGGATTTATCAAGTGGCGTAGCGAGAATTTTTAACCCTTGAGTGTTTCATTTATTTAGTTTCCAGAAATGAAATCGCAACTGATAATGAGAAGTTAAAAATGAAAAATTTCCAGAGATTCGCCATTTCAGTGCCCGATATGTTGTGCCCAACTTATGTCATCAGAGACACTCCAAAAACTGGTAAGCGGGTATCCCGGGCACAACAGCTTTCAGAGCGTTCATCTCTGATACAAGTCAGGCACAATATATTACGCACAGAAATGATGTATTCCTGGAAAAATGGTCATTTTCACCTCTCACAATCAGCTTCGTATTCATTTATGGATAATAAGTTATAGCAAAACTTGGGGGCTAAAAATGCTCTCTGTACCCCTGGATAAATCCTTCAGGGGTGTAGTTTCCAAAATAGGGTCTCATATCAGGGGATTCCACTTTACTGGCGTTTCAGCTGTGCAAAAGTGTCATGGCATCCAAAAACCAAACCGTCTGCGCTCCAAAAACCCAATAACCCTTCTTCCCTTCTGTGTCTGGCTGTGCCCCAATATCAGTTTATACCCACATATGACATTACGTCCGTTATCCCGGGTACACCAGTGTCATACATATGTCATACATGTGGCATAAACTGCAGTTTGGGCGCACAGCAGGGCGCAGAAGGGAAGGAGCGCGATGAGGCTTTTGGAGTACAGATTCAGATGTTTGGTATCTGGACGCCATGTCATGTTTGTAGAGCCTGTAAGGTACCAGAAAAGTGGATTCCCCAAAGGAGTGACCCCATTTTGAAAACTGCACCCCTCAAAGAATTTATCAGGGGGTGTAGTGAGTATTAGTATCCGGACGTGACTGCACGGCGGATGGCGAAGAGGGAATATATAAGCGGTGCGGAGAACATTGCAGACACCAAATTCCCTACTATGTCCCAGTAGCTCCTATGATTGGGGGAGTCACTCTGGGGGTCACTTTGGGGGTCACTTCTGGTGTCTGTTCCCTCATAAGCTGTAAATCTGGGGTGTCCACTGATATTCGCTCACACTGCTTATACATTCCCTTCCTGACGCCGCCAGTTGTATTCTAATAATTTGGCGATTTTGGTTTTTTTTGTCTTCACATTACTAGATGCTATATTTTCTTTATTCTTTTGGTGACGTGGCCATATAAGGGCTTGTTGTTTGCGAGATGTGATGTATTTTGTAATGACACCATTTTTGGGTGCCTACAACATACTGAATACATTTTATTAACTCTTTCTTGCTGGATTTAAAAAAAAAATAAAAAATCAATCCTGGCATTGAGTTGTACCCTTTAAATTTTGCGCCATGCAGCATACAGTATAAGTAACATGTAGCCTTTATTCTGCGGGTCGGTACGGTTACGGCGATACCTCATTTATAGTATTTTTTTATGCGATACTAATTCTGCAGAACAAAAACACATTTGGGGACATAAATCAGTGATTTTTGCATCGCCATCTTCTGAGAGGCGTAACATTTTTATTTTTCGGTTGACAGTGTTGGTTGAGGGCTTATTTTTTGCGGGACAACCTGCGCTTTTTATTGGTACTGTTGTGGGGTGCATATGATTTTTTGATCACTTTTTATAGCATATTTTGTAAGGTGATATGGTGAAAAATCATTACTTCTGGCGGGTTTTTTCCGTTTTTTTTTTCAGCTGTACACCATATACATTAAATATAATTTCAGTTTTATTGTACAGGTTGTTACGGACGCGGCGATACCAAATTTGCATTGTTTTTATTAATTTTTAGTACTTTTTTTATATAATTCATTTTGTATAGAGAAAAAGGGATTTTTGGGCTTTATAACTTTATTACTTTTTTCATACACTTTATTTTTTTTTTAACTTTTTTTTTTTTAACTTTTTCATGTGTCCATTTAGGACACTTCAATCAGTTGATGCTTTGATGAAAGCATCAACTGAATCTGCACAATAGCAGACAGGACACGAGCAGGACACAAGCCTGCTCGTGTCCTGCAAGCTGCAGAGGAAGTGAGCTGCATCGCTCACTTCCTCCATCGGTCGGCAGGATCAACCAGGTATGTGGGGCTCCGGTAGTCTGGGGTCACTGGCCAGACCCCAGACTACCTTCTACTGACATCGGCACCCCCCGATCTCGCCGCGGGGGGTGCCGATCAGCTTCAATCTTCGGCGGATCCCTTTCGATCGCGCCGTGATGTTTCACGGCACGATCGAAAGGGTTAAAACGTTCAGTCGGAACTGAGTCCGACTGAACGTTGTTGAGGGGGTGGTTAGGTGTTAGTAACACCTAACCCCTGCCCTCCCCCCGCCCCACCCCCTGCCTAGTGAGTCTCTGAAGACCGGCCGTAAATTTACTATCGGCTGGTCTTAGAGACCAGGACTGCTGGCCGTAAATTTACGGCCAGCGGTCCTTAACCGGTTAATAGAGAAAAACAGTGTACAAAACTGTACTATTAATTTACATGAAATATGTTGAAAGATTGGGGGCAACATGGTGGCTCAGTGGTTAGCACTGCAGCCTTGCAGCGCTGGAGTCCTGGGTTCAAATCCTGCCAGGAATAACATCTACAAGGAGTTTGTATGTTCTCCCCGTGTTTGTGTGGATTGCCTCCCACATTCCAAAGACATACTGAGTGGGGAAAAAGTACATTGTGATCACTATATGGGGCTCACAATCTACATAAAAAAGAAATATATGTTGAAAGATATGATACGCTTTAAGTCACTAAAAACATCAGTTATTCTTTCCTTGACAATCTCTCTGCCCTGTCCCAGTAGTTGATGCTTAGAAGTCTTGGTGGGGGGAACAGGGCTAAAAATATTACAGTATTGTATTTGATGAGATGGAGGGGCTGATGTTAACTCATTCACAAATCGGAAAAACTTTTATGAATGAAATGTGAACTGATATGCTCATTCCTAGGATAGAAATACATTATATACTTATTTCTTTGACTTTTTGCACATTATTTGTAGTTACAGTATGACACACTTGATTAAGTTATGAGCAATTGCTGCAGTCTCAGGGTAGAGTTTTCTTTCAGCCGCGCTCTCTTACATCCTTCAAAGAAGAACATATTGTATATACAGCTGTTTCGCTCTCCCTGCTGGCAGTTCTCTCTGGATCTTGCTCATTACAGCCAAGAAGACAATGGTGAGTGATTTCCCTGTAATAAGAAATGAAATCACTCTAATTAAGTAATCAGCTGCTTGGAAGGAAATGGGACCATAATCCAAAGACTGGTGTCAGCTGCGGAGGCCAGAAGTACGCAGCGCTTGTTTCAGGCAGTGTTATGAACTCCTAAAGGAAGCAAGGAACTAATTATTAAGAAGATTAAAAGTGGACATTAAATCCATTTGTAGGCCTAATATTATTTACTTTATCATTATTAGAAAAGCTCACTTTCATTCAATAATGTCACGGGTGTGTAAGTTGTATTGGTTTGGTAAAGGTTATACTTAAACCACTTTCATATGGTCCGTATTTGGTCAGTATTTTGCATTAGTTTTTGTAAGCCGAAAGTAAATATGAAACCTATACAGAGAATAAAGTATGATGGAAAGATTTACACGTTGTGGACTGTGGATCCTCTAATGGCTTTGGCTTGCAAATACTGATGCAGAATAATGACTAAATACTGACCATAAGTAAAAAAAAAAAAAAAAAAGATGCAAAATAATATTTTCTTATAAATTATTTTAGATGCCATGGAATCAGGACCTGATTGACTGGCTGACAGCCAGAATACACTGCAGTATAATAACACTGCAGTATATGCAGTCATTCTCTATGATATCTTTGAAAGAAGAACATATTGCATATTATTCTTCTGCAGTATATTTTATATATATGTATATATACATCTGTATATGTATACAGATCAGAATATTCCATAGTCTAATTCTATAATAGAAAAGTAAAAAAAAAAGTTTTAAAATGTAAAAGATTAAAAAACACAAAATAAAGATAAACGTGTTTATTATGTAAACAAAAAATAAACTTTTTAACGTGATATATGTTATCATGTTATTTTTTGGATAGTGTGGATTCAGGGGGTATTCCACGGAGGCTCTTTTTCCCAATGATTTCAATGGGTCCGCTCGGAAAACGGAACCCATTGAAGTCTTTTTTTTCATTGCTGATTCTGCTGCAAGTTATCGTGCCAGAATCAGCGCCAACTTCCTCCGTGTGAATGCCCCCTCATAAAAACACAGACACCTGCTATGTTTGTTTATTTTGTCTATTTTGTTTGCGTACATTATACATTTTTTTTAATTCTAAAGTGTTTTTAAATTTTTTATTACTTATTTATTTTCAAACTTTTTTAACTTTTTTTTTCATATTTTTGCTGACCCAGAAGGGGACTTGATAATGGAATCACTTGACCTCCAATTCAATGTACTGCAGTACATATTGGAAACAATTGTGCAATGGGAAAAAGCTGTTACATTTAAATCCCCTCAAAAGACAAGAGGACACTCCATTCATCTGGAGAAAAAAAAAAGATTTAATCTCCAGAGGCGACAAAGCTTCTTCACTATAAGGACTGTGAAATAACCTACCCCAGGAACTGGTCACAGCAGTCACAGCTTCAGTAAAGGCTTAAATGCCTTTATATAGCAAAATAAAAAAAGGTGATGCTTTTCTGATGCTTATGGAAATTCATAGAATTCTTATTTCCTTGCCTTGTCCCTTTAGTTTGTCATGTCCCATTCCCTTGCTAAACTTGATAGAGATTTAACCATACTAACTATATAACTATGTTATTTATGCTGTACTGTGAATATCACAACATTTATAATGTATTATTATTATTTTATAATGTAAAAAATCTGTGCCAAAATTAGTGCTTTTTCATCCTTTCGAGATTTGCTTAATAACATGAGCTGGAGGCATCAAAAAGATATGAAAAAAATAGTTTAAACAGCTACATTGACATAAAAATAAGGTTATGGCTTTATGAAATCTGCCAAGTAAAAATGACAAAAATAGCCAAGCCAAGGCCAAAACTGGATGCATTCAAAAGGGTTAAGCTCCGCCCTTTTAGGACAAGCCTGTCTTTGTGACAAGACTGTCCCTTTTCTACTAAGATTTTTCTGGCCAGGGTTTCTCTTATGTATATAGGGCCATTACACTTCCATCAAATGAGTTTTTTTTTTTTTTTAAATGTAGATTGTGAGCCCCACATAGGGCTCACAATGTACATTTTTCCCTATCAGTATGTCTTTTGGAATATGGGATGGAAATCCATGCAAACACGGGGAGAACATACAAACTCCTTGCAGATGGTTTTTTGCCCTTGGTGGGATTTGAACACCAGGACTCCAGCGCTGCAAGGCTGCAGTGCTAACCACTGAACCACCGTGTGGCCCCTTCAAATGAGTTATTTAAGATGTTGTCATTTATGTGTCAGCTATGTTCAAAAAGAACTATGGTAAAGGGAGTCTGTCAGCAGAAAAATCAGTTATAAACCTAATGACAGTAACTTGTAGAGGTGATTCTACAGTTCCCAATTATACCTCTGGTATTTAGCTTTAGAGCCCCATTTTCATTTAATTCATGGTTGCATTCATAGACTAATGAAGGAAAAGTGCTGTGAGGGAGTCTCTGTTATTTCTCCTTGAAATGTATGAATAAGTTGAAAACTGTACATTACCATACTGCATGTTAAGATGTATCAAATGGTTTGACACTGTCAGCACTGATAGGAATAATTACTGGGGTATTCCAGTAATTTCAAGATGTTCATTATCCACAGGACCCTCATCAGCCTCAGTAATAGGATCCCCATCAGTCTCAATAACAGGACCCCCATCAACCTCAGTAATAGGAAACCTACCATTCTCAGTAATAAGACCCCCATTAATCTCAGTAATAGGACCCCCATTAGTCTCAGTAATAGGACCCCCATCATCCTCAGTAATAGGACCCCCATCAGTCTCCGTAATAAGACCCCCATCAGTCTCAGTAATAAGACCCCCATCATTCTCAGTAATAGGAGTCCCATCGGTCTCAGTAATAGGACCCCCATCAGTCTCAGTAATAGGGCCCCCATCAGTCTCAGCAATAACTGAGCTACAGTATGTACTCGGTTATCTTCTGCAGACTAAATGTAAGAGAAGCAAGCATGCTCATCATGCCCCTCTATTTATACTGACAAGACCGACTCCAGGTTTTGGCAGGCCCTTGGGCGATAGTCAGTTAAATCCAGTGAGTGGTACGATACATAAAGAACATCATATCTGCTTTTTCTGTGTGATCTTTATCTACTATTTAAAAGAATAACACACAAGATGGAGGAAAATTTCTGGTCTGGTTTTAACATTGCAGTCAATGATGGTGGATACAGCTGGAGGTGCTCTATTTGTATTTGTCATTCCATTTCAATCAAGTAAAAAGTGTGACTCTAGCCTTACTTATACAGTACTGTAATGACTGGCTGGTTGTATACATTAATACTATTATGATTCATATACAATATCAGTTGTAGTCTCAATTCACATCTGCATTGTGGCTTGTGTTAGAATTGCAAACCACTGCATGGGTTGGCTTTCTCTCCTGGAAGACACAGCATATAGAGATTTATCATTTTATACTGTGACAATGGACAATTGTTGCATTGAATCCTCATGATACAGATATACACACTCTAAAATTATAAGTACTACAAGTCCCAGGGCACAAGAAATGCACAGTAGACTGACGTATAAACTTTAACAAGTTGACATAATTAATTAAATAAGTGACATAATTAAAACTTTCTCTGCTTATCTATCACTAATCTTTGGTCACTCACATACCAGATGTTACAGAAGCACTATATATCACTAGGAGAAGATAGCAGCTACAGACGTCAAAGAGGAGAAACAGGGAGCTGATAAGGGGATGTGGATGAACAAAATCGCGCCCCCCCCCCTCCCTTCCCGGCTTCTGCCCGGGTTTGATGTTGCAGACACTAGCCCTGCATACAGAACAAGTGGGGCCTTCATTTTCATGGCCGGTGGGGGTCTCAGTGGTCAGATCTTTACCAATCAACAAGCTATCCCCTATTCTGAGGATAACTTGAAATGACCAAAATACCCTTTAAGCCCAGTTTTTAAATTATTCACACATTTCCAAGAGGATAATAGAGGCGTTCCAAGAAAGGAAGTTCCAGAGTTGTTATATTAATTGAAATACAATTAAATACTAAAAAAGTATGCCAGAACAATTGGTAGGCCCTGTTTAAGGATTTATTGACATTTGTAGTAATGATTGTTATTGTTCTGCTCCGTCATAACAGATAAACTATGAAAATGTTGGAATTCCCGGTGACTTTAAAGGGAGTCTATCATTGGCTACCCCTTACTTGATGGCTAAAACCTAACTTTTATTAAATAATTTGCTAAAATTCATTCTTAATATTCCCAGACAACCAGCACTGTATGGCCAACAAAGGGTTAATTGCTAAGGGTTATGGCCAACAAAGGGTTAATTGCAACCCTTTGTTGGCCATACGGTGCTGGTTGTCTGGTTTTATATGGTGTGGTATTAGGAAGGGGTCACATGGAAAGGGGTTTCTTGACAGTTAAAATAATCCAGTGAAACCACCAACTGGATTCTAAACCCTTGAACTGACAGGAACCAACCCCCTCCTAAGTTATTTTCACTTATAGGGACCAGGTGGAATATAGGGTCCTGGGTGTGTATGTGTTTGTGTAGTGGGAATATTAAGAATGAATTTTAGCAAATTATTTAATAAAAGTTAGGTTTTAGCCATCAAGTAAGGGGTACCCTTTGTGATAACAGTTGTATTTTGGTACCACCAACCCAGTGCATGTTCTAGGAGTCTAACATTGGCTAAAGTGATTTTAAACTAAGCATATATATTTGCATAGCCTTTAGAAAGACTATTCCACACATACCTTTTATTCATTAATCCTATAAACGTTTTTGAATTAGCCCGCTTTTATTGATATGCTAATTATCCATCTTGGAGCACCGGAAGTGTCTGTGATGTTCCCTGAGCACTGCTTGCGTGATATGTGTAAAGAGGGGGAGGTGAGAGCAGGGAAGGCTGATGACACAACCAGTGCTCAGGGAACATAGAGAAGACTTCCGGTGCTCCATGCAGGATAATTAGCATATCAATAAAAGTGGGCTAATTCAAAAAGGCCAGCACTGATCAATGAATAAAAGGTATACCTGGAATAGCCTTTCTAGAGGCAAAGATATGCTTAGTTAAAGATTAGAGATGAGCGAGTAGTACTCGATCGAGTAGGTATTCGATCGAATACTACGGTATTCGAAATACTTGTACTCGATCAAGTACCATTCGCTGTTCGAATGTAAAAGTTCGATGCAGAACCAGCATTGATTGGCCGAATGCTATACAGTTGGCCAATCAATGCTGGTTCTTCTCCTACCTTTAGAAGTCTTCTCCATGCAGCTTCCCTGCGGCGTCTTCGGCTCTTCATTCACTCCGCCAGGCATCGGGCCTGGGCAGAGCCGACTGCGCATGTCCGCTTGTAATGCCTGGCAGAGTGAATGAAGAGCCAGAAGACACCGCGGGGACGCTGTAAGGAGAAGACTTCTCGGAGGATCCAGCCCGACCCTCACTCGTGGACTTGGTAAGTGTAATTTCATCGAACGTTGCCTATCCCTGAAACAAGCATTTTCCCCCCATAGACTATAATAGGGTTCGATATTCGATTCGAGTAGTCGAATATTGAGGGGCTATTCGAAACAAATATCGAACCTCGAACATTTTACTGTTCGCTCTTCTCTATTAAAGATCACTATAGCTAATGATAGACTCCCTTTTATGGGGATTGCTGAATTTTTGTCATGGTGGGCATCATTTGGCTGGAGTTAATAGCTGGGCTGTGGTAATTTTTTATGAGCTTTTCAATAAAATTAGCAATGGAAGTTCCTAATGAACTCTCTGATGCAGATGTGAAGACTCCGTAAGGCATTACTATTGCATCACTGTATACACATCCAGCCCATTTGCGCAGTCACTAATTCTCCATTTTACCCCCTTCCCATTTGACTTTTCTCCTCTCTCCATAGTGTTGTACTGCAAGGCACAAAATCCTGTTTATTATATAGACAGATGAAGATGGTTGTTCCTAAGTAACTGTAAATCTAAAAGTAATTTTATTAAATAGAAATATATAAAAAAAGGAATACATATTCTTTAAAGAGTACCCTTCACCTGTCTCCTTGCCTTGGTTACCATTGTGTATTCAGAAACATATCAGGCAATATTAACCCTTTAGAAATCCGAATGTAGACATTGTTAGACTATTGGTTGCAGTATGCCTAAGATCTGTGGCAGTATTAAGCAAGACACAGGGATTTCATACGCCTTAATATATGCTTAGGTAATCGAAAATGAACAGGGAATTGGAGAAGGGATTTGGTAAGTACACTTAATAATTACTGTGAAGGTCTATTAACAACACGACTGGCTTGTTTTATGGCTTCACATATATTACTTCTTTCTATCGCACATTGATTTATGAGGTGAAAGCTCTTACAAAGAACTGTGATATGATATTACATTCCTACCCCATGAGGATTTTGTCATTAGCCGCTATGCCTGATAATCTCATATACAGTTCACATTTTCTTTTTGTTTGATTATCAATTATTATATTACCTTTTGTTGCTAATAGTTGCATTTGCTATTTTTTGCACTAGACTGTATATTGGAAGACCATTCCTTTAATTGTGAAAGGAGGAATCCAGGTACCCAGTATATAGCAACGTCTGCCAGTTATTCTATCACTGAACTACATTCATTGCAGTAATGTAATTCACTGCAGAACTATCTGTATCTGTCTCTAAAAAAAGAAAAGGGTTGAATTGGGCCGGAGAACACATATTGGTGGATGATTGAAACAACTATTATAAATGAAAAAAATTGGCTCAGAAAGATCATAAAGTACTGCATGTGAGACATAGACCACATCAGATAATGCTATATGCTTCATGCTGGTGTCAGTAGGCTCCAGGACCAAGTACAGAATTCAATGTCCCTATTGCTGTATAATATAGGAGATAAAGGGATACTGGACTACAAATACAGGACATGGTGCAGCAAAAAACATCCCTGATATAGGAAAAGAGAAATATGAACACAAAAAAGAAAGCTTATTGTCTAAACCTAACAATGTATTGCAGTACATTGTACTGGGGATCAAAGATTGCAGGTTCAAATCTCCTCATGGGATGGGTAAAAAAGTATAAATAATAAATAAATAATAAAATGTTTTAAAAAACAACTTTCAATTTAAAAAAACACAGTGTTAACAGAAAGAAAAAAAAAAAAACATGATATGTATCCTCATTTGCTTATAAGTCTCCACTATCCAAAAATAGCGTTATTTATCTTGTATGGTGAACACCAAAAAAAAATATGTACAGCGATGTGCAAATTAACATATTTTGGTCACCTTTCCCCAAAAAACAGCAATAAAAAATGATCAAAAAGTCACACATATCAAACATGGGTATCAGTAAAAAGTACAACTTGCCCTGTAAATAAAGAGCCCTTACATATCTCCATCAACAAAACAGTTACGGTAAGTTCACACGGGGTTTTTTGGTCAGGATTTTGAGGCCGTATCCGCCTCAAAAGCCTGACCAAAAAGATGGCTCCTGTTGAAATCAATAGGAGAAGGTCAGGTCTTTTTTCTGGGAGCTGTTTGTTCCAGCTCCTGGAAAAAGAAGCAACATGCTCATTCTTTCAGGCAGATTCGCCTCGCGACATCCACCTGAAGACACTCCCTCCCGACTAGGCCCATTCATTTGGGCCTAATCCGGAGCAGAGTGCGTGACTGGATGCCGGTGCAGTGACCAGCATCCAGTCGCAGCTGCCTGTATTTTGGTCCAGAACCTGAGGCGGCATCCGCCTCAGGTTCCGGACCAAAAAAACAAGTGTGAACTCACCCTAAAGAGTTATAGGCGTCAGAAAATGACACCAGGAAAATCCTTCATTTTCAAAAAGTGATATTTTATTTGTAAAAGTGTAAACGTAATAAAAACAACTTAATGTAATTTTTAATGCCATAAAAACATAAAACAATAAATATGACGGAAATGTGTTTTTTTTCACACAGACCCACCAAAAATCTTGATAATCAAAACATTATATGTATCCCAAAGTATTGCAACATGAAAGTACAACTCGTCACGCAGACAATAAGCCCTCAAATTGCTACATTGACAGGAAAATAAAAAAAGTTATGAATTTTGGAAGACGGGAAAGGAAAATATGAAAATGTCACCGAGCATTAACATACATAGCATAACTTCCCTGCATCCTTAAAGGGTTAATAAGAGAACATAAGCAACTCCAGACATATAAGCTGCATTATTACATTTTCCTCAATGCTGTTATCTAGATAGAGATGTTTAACGCAATTAGAAAACTACTTAGACTGGTTGTTCCAAATTTTGTATCTGGCACCGCAGCCTGTGTTTCCATGTTTTATTCATTGTTTTTGACAAGTAGAGTCACAGCTTTTGAGCAAAGCCTTCCTAAAAATAGAATTAAATATTCAGCTTTCACCCGCACCATTGAAATTGTCAATACATATGGCTCGAAGCATAATTCAGTAAAGCTATTCTACTGTTTTCACGTGCCAATAATTTAATTTATAGCATTTATATTCCGAACCTAGGATGATGTTCTCAGGAATGCAGGACGCCTTAGGAAAGCATTTGAAACAAATGATGGTTGTTGTTTTTAGAATTTCTAGTGTTCAGTACAATTGATTGTCAGTGTGTGCCAGCTTTGTATATTCTGGATTTTGCATGCTTGTTTATCTAAAAATATAAAGCAAGCATTTTTCCATCAGCTTCTTTTCTGCGGGAGTATTCAGTGAGAGGCAGCTTATGAAGTAGGACAGGTAAACTAGGTTACTGATATCTAAATATTAGCTATACGTTTCTACACACTTGCAGTATGTATCGTTCTTTGATACACAGTGATGCTATGGAAATGTTTATGATGCCTGCAATGTATATTATTACGGCCAGGTCTACACAGCAGAAGGGGGTCACACAACCTAAGGATCACAAAGTCGTATTGCGACACTGCGTCTAATGAATTTCTATATGGTTGTATTGGAAAATACCACTAAACCTGTTGGATTTATGCTCATAGGCTGAAGGTCACACATAACTACCATTATAGACATGCAATACAAATCATTCAAGTTACTTGTCTGTGACCTTTCTGTAATTGGGCCTTTCTTTAAGTCAATTAGTAAACTAGCCACACAAATGTTGTAGGCTGTCAGAGACTTGCCAACGCAAAATCAAAGTTGCCATGTAATCTTGTCTATAAACACTATAAATTGGTCTGAGACCTTGTACATGCTACTGTGACAGAACTGATATTGCTCACTTTAGTGTTATAGATCCAGGTTGTATAAAATAGAAATAAGGCAACCATATAAGTCTATACACCAGTAAGAGCTCCTTGGTCTCCCTAAACCCACTACCAGGAATATTTCATGGCTTCTGTAGTGAACATTGTAGTTGGGCAATTATCATCCAGAAATCAAAGTCTGACACAATTGTTGTAACAGAAGCAGTTATTTTCTTCAGCAAGTTCTGATATACAATACATCAACATTTAACAGGATTTTTCAGCATCTTATTACTCAGTGTTACTCATGGACATGGGTGTGTCCATACAGCGTGTATGAAGGATATCACCTTACCAAGCCGCTTGGCACACATGGTGATCACTTTACTTCATTACTTTCCACTTGCACCTGCAAGTGTGTATGGGTCTTATAGGATAATATAAAATGTACTTTCCAAATGTTATATATTTTTTTAACCCTAAATGGGTCAGTACTAGACACTTAATATATATATATATATATATATATATATATATATATATAGTTGACCAGCAGATACAGATTAAAAGCATAATGTAGTATATAAAATAGGGAATAAAAGAAAATGAACAATACCAACAAGAGTCTGTAGTTGCTTCTCTGGGGCCTCAATTCCAGGCCTCAGGGAACATGCTTAGTCCGTGAAGAGGTTCAGTCTGCTTACATGGCTTCCAGGAGTAGAACTACCTTGTCTCCTCTCAGAATCATGTCATTAGGGATAGAAGTCCAACCCTCCATCCTTGAAACTAAATAACTAATAAAAGCCATTATTCCTCACCAAATGATCATCGGGTCAAGTCAGTTGTATGATGGGGATTGTAGTGAGGTTCCCATCATGTAGACACCAAGGATGACACCCCAATCCCCTTTGAGTAATGAGTTCAGTGTCTGGACCTTTCCCCTGCTCTCAACACTAGCGAATTTGGAGCGTTCGGGTCCGCCTGACACACCCAAGGAATTTACCTGTGTATATGTGGCATGTACTCCTAGGCAAATATTATCAGATAACGAGGTTAGCACAGGTATGCTATTGGTGCTGGGCAGGAAACAACAAAAAGCTATGTTTACAGAGCTGACAAGCCCCCTTCTTAAAATTAAACAGGTTTTGTTAACTGGCACCCTGTGTATGAGAAGCTGTAAAATACAAAGCTGGGAATCTTTTATCCTTACAGCGTGTAACAAGCAACATTCAGAATATGTAGCTAAGAATTCCAACAAAGTTCTTAATAGGGCAAAGGAGTTAAGCAGAGACATGGGAGACAAACTCACTAACATAGATCAATAGGGCATTACACGGCAGTAGTGGTTCAGCAAGTCAGTTCATGGAAGACACTGTAGCTACACTTCAAAGAACAGCATGGAAGTGTTATTAGTCCCAGATTTGGACTGGGGAAGTGGCACATAGGCACTCCTAAATATAGTGTGGCCATAACACTGCGCAGACCCAGTGTAAGGCTATAGCCAATAAGGTCATTATGGATCACTGAATGCTGTCTGTAGTACAATGCCCAGCCCGTACAAGGTTTCCAGTTTCCCTAGGTTCCCCTCTTTTGTCAAGAAATGCAAAGTCGATATAACATTATGTGTATACGGATCAATGTCGCACAATGCACAGGGCAAATAAAGTGCACAAAACAAGTATATGTCAATACATGGTAAGATACAGGTACACTGATATTCAGTGCAATATATTACATCATAAATAAAGTTTAGATGAGATAAGAACTCTCCTCTCAAAGTTGCCAAGATCAGCATCAATTACTACTTAAAGAGAAGCTGACACTGTAAAGATGATCCCACGACCCTACAGGTCCATGCTGTACCTACATATTCTTCTAATCTCATATAAACACATGGAGGTTTTCCTCATGGATTCATATGTCAAGCGTTCCATCGCATGTTATATTATGAAGGTATTCTGCTACAGAAGTACTGTTTCTAGGGAAGTACATGTTTGGGGACTCTAAGATTCTATGTGAATGAGGCATTTCATCTGCGCCAATTTAACTCCAGAAATATCTGGGTACACAAATTTTAACGGCTCCAAAACATACACCCTTTTCCGCAGTGCCTGCCACATAATACCCCATTTTCTGTGCAGTGAACTTTGACATCTCATTGCACAAACGACTGGTACTGAGACAACCACATTTAATAGGCGTTATCTCTGATGAGACTACCGCTTTAAGAGGGGCCTTGGACACTGTATTGTAAGGTGAAGTGATATATCATAGAATTATATTATAAAAGTTCACCGCTGCTATTAGAAGTGCTGTAGACTAATGTTCTATATAGTTCTATGTATCGCTGTGTTTCCATTTTCCATTTTTTCCCCATTATCTCTGCATTCCTGGGGGAAAAGAGATGACAGATTATTGCACCATTCTTCTCTTCATATGAGAGTCATGTTAGCGTGCACTGAATCCCCAGAGCTTCCAGGACCTCCACTCAAATTGTATAATTCATGACATGCAGAATTAAAAGAGTGCCCCAGATATGATTAGAATGTAACAGAAGAAGCCGATTCCATTTACTATATCCTCCACAAGTACTGTTAATGGTTACATTGTAAACTTTAAGAAAGATACATGTCCAAGTTCAACAAATAGGAGAGGAAGGAGAAAAAAAGGAAGTAAACTTTGTTTCTCTCTACTGACCCATACCCGCCAATTTTTTAAACTGTCAAAGAGGAACACTTACAGTTCATTGTGTGACAGTTCAAATTTGTTTGCCTATCTGTAGGCTTCGATAGGTTTTTAATAAACTACATATATATATATATATATATATATATATATATATATATATATATATATATATATACTAGCTGGTACCCGCGACTTCGTCTGCGGTGATTGTAGAAGTGGGTATATACAGGCGTGGGTAAGGTTTTCGTACTGTGTATAAGGTATGGGATATGAAATGTAATTTTGTATCTAGTTTTTGCTGTGATTCAGAGAATACGTGAGACTTTTGTGTTGAAGTTAATTTGTATTTGAGCTGCTATACGGTGTTGTGAGAAACTTTACATAGTGACTTTGGGACAGAAGTATTTGAAGTTAACCCTTTCCCATCGATGGCATTTTTTGATTTTGGTTTTTCATTTTTGACTCCCCTCCTTCTAAACCCCATAACTTTTTTATTTCTCCGCTCCCAGAGTCATATGAGGTCTTAATTTTTCTTGGGACAAATTTTTCTTCCTGCTGCTGCCATTATTTATTCTATATAATGTACTGGGAAGCAGGGAAAAAATTCTGAATGGGGTGGATTTGACAAAAAAATGCATTTCTGCGACTTTCTTAGGGGCTTTGGTTTTACGGCGTTCACTGTGCAACCAAAATGACATGTCCCCTGTATTCTGTGTTTCGTTACGATGCTGGGGATACCAAATTCATATGGTTTTATTTACATTTTGACCCCTTAAAAAAATCCAAAACTGTTAAAACTTTTTTTTTTGGAAAAGTCGTCATATTCCGACAGCCGTAACTTTTTTATACGTCCGTGTACGGGGATGTATAGGGCGTCTTTTTTTGCGGGGTTGGGTGTACGTTTTAGTTCTACCATTTTCGGGAAATGTTATTGCTTTGATCACTTTTTATTCAAATTTTTATCAGAATCAAAAGAGTGAAAAAACGGCGGTTTGGCACTTTTGACCATTTTTCCCGCTACGGCGTTTACCGAACAAGAAAAATATTTGTATAGCTTTGTAGAGCGGGCGATTTCGGATGCGGGGATACCTAACATGTATGTGTTTCACAGTTTTTAACTACTTTTATATGTGTTCTAGGGAAAGGGGGGTGATTTGAATTTTTAATCCTTTTTATTTGTTTTTATATGTTTTTTACTTTTTTTTAAACTTTTTTTTTGCATTTATTAGACCTCCTAGGGGTATTGACATGGGTGGGCGGTGTCGCGGATTGTCAGAGCGGTGGGGGTCAGCAAACATGGCTGCTCCGGAGCGTTAAAGAGAGCCTCCTGGAGTATCGTTAAGGAGAGGGGCAAAGTGGTAAAGTATATGTATATGTGATTGTGTGGGGTTAGGGGCTAGGCTGTAGAGGGCAATATGAATTTTGTGGCTTGCTATGGTCCAAAGTGTGTGAGATTGCAGAGATGGTGGTGTGAGTTTGGGTTTTGTGGGGGTCCTGGCACAAACGTATGTGCGCTGTTGTGACGAAAAGTAGCCTATTGCGCAATCGGGTGTATTAACTATGTTTGTGGAAACTTTCAGCCAAATCGGTCGAGCGGGTTTTGCGTGTTTGAGGAACAAACATCCAAACATCCAAACACACAAACCCACAAACATCCAAACTCACAAACTTTCACATTTATAATATTAATAGGATATATATATATATATATATATATATATATATATATATATATATATTAAAATATATACTATGTTATGTACATTGGGGTATAATGTACAGTTGGGGGCCAGGTACATAGGTTCTTAGACAATATAGTTAAGTTAAATATATATCTTTCCAATATCAAAGAGAGGGACATTTAAGGAACAAAGAGGGACAGAAGGACTTGAGTCAAAAGTAAGGAGTGTCCCTCCAAAAGAGAGACTTGTGGGTGCTATGCTGACCAAGGGATATTTTTAAAAAAGTTATAATGCGTGAAACAGTCAGATACCATTCAGAATAAGAATGCTTTAGGTTTATATGAGCATTAATGTTATTATAATTTAGTATATAGTTAGGTGCTCCTCAATTCCACTTACCTGAAATCTCCAATGACTGATTTTTTGCCTTCTCCTGCTTGACAATGTTTGCATTTGCATCTATTTCTACTTCTTTATAAAGAATGACCTAGTCTGCAGAACGCAGAAGAGTCCCTAGGTATACTGTAGAGCACAGCATGTAATATATTGCACCTATCAGCTATCCTTTTAGTAATCTTCTAACCATCTAAATGGCACAGCTATCTGTTTTATTGTCTTTTTACAGATACACCTCAGCACAATTAGGAAAATGATTGAAGGGTTTGTCCACTTTCAGACCAATATTGACAAATAAATGTACAATAAAAAGATATACAATTTTCCAATATACTTTCTGTATCAATTCCTCACGGTTTTCTAGATTTCGGCTTATTGTCATTCATTCTGTTACTTCTAGAGGAAAGTCTGACCACGGTCATGTGATTTACGGTCCATGGTCATGTGATGAGCACACAGGTGCTGCTCGTTCAGTTACAGCACAGTAATCAGACATCTGCCTGGTAACGAGCTGTGCACCTGTGTGCTCATCACATGACCATGGACCGTAAGTCACATGACCGTGGTCAGAGTTTTATCCTCTAGAAGAAACAGAATGAATGACAGCAAGCCGAAATCTAGAAAACTGTGAGGATTTGATACAGAAAGTATATTGGAAAATTGTATATCTTTTTATTGTACATTTGTTTGTCAATATTGGTCTGAAAGTGGCCAACCGCTTTAATGTTGCTTTATAAACCAAGTAGGGATAATATATATATGTGTGTGTGTGTGTGTCTGTGTGTGTGTGTGTGTGTGTGTGTGTGTGTGTGGTTAAATATTATTTCAGTTTTGAATACACTGTCCTCCTGTTGTTCTTCCTGGAAATATGTGAATAAATTAACTTTAAAAATGTATATTTCTCTTGTCAAAGTGATGTATCTTTCCACAGGGTGGCACTGTCAGCAATATTTAGGCTAAGGCCCCATGAGCCGGAAACGCCGCGCTAAAGCACTGCGGGAACAACCACAGCGTGAACGAATCACGGTTCTACCCCCAGCGCTTTGAACAGAAAGTTCACGGCATTTCCGGCCCATGGGGCCACGGCCTCATCAGACCAGTGATTCCCAACTAGGATGCCGAGACACTTCTCAGAGCGTGTTTAGAATTAAATTCAATATTGAAGCATGAAACCTTTAGTTTTCTGCTTCACTATTCAAGCTGCTACTAGTAATGTCTTCAGGGCTACTGTATCGAGCTGGAGACAAGTGGAAGAGAGCTTGAGAGAGCTCTGTGGGCACTAATTATGGCACAATGTGTACCGATATATTTGGCACAATAGCTGTTAGGGGGCTACTGGGAAGCACTATAAAGTGTGTGTGGGCCACTGGGGATAATTATACTGTATGTATGGGATAGCCAGAAATTTTTCTTGAAACTCACTCCATCAATGATATGTTCCTATGGAATTAGCTCCCATAAAGGGGTGACAGACAATCCTGTTTCTCTTCTGACTGACTGTTGTTCTCATCAGAGAACATATTCTAGCTTTTTCAGCTGGCCGGCCAGACACACCAACAGTGTGTCAGAAATGTTTCCTAAAATTTTATAAATTGTCACTTCTCAGTGCCACAGCTATAATTTTTGGTGGCTTTTTATTAAGTTAATTCTTTATTGCTTTTCAACTGGCAGGCACACTAAGAGAGTCACAAATTTGTCTTACAATTTTATAAATTGTCACCGACCAGTGCTATGTTGCTGTGATATATGCTCCCATAAAGGGATAACTGGCAGAATAATCCAAGTCCTTTTTTGTTCTCAAGTGTTGTTCTCATGATCAGAGAATCCTTTCCATTCATATGGTCATCTGCAAGGGGGTTAAGTGAAAGTAAAATCATGACCTTACCGCTCTTCTCTGTCAGTGGAATGAGCGCCTCCATCTGTATTGATGGAAGCGCTCATTGCAGAACCCGAGTGGTTTGCCAGGTGCTGGCGCTGGCCCTGATGGGCTACTTAGAGTCCGAGAAGCCCTGGCAGCATCATATATCATGTTTTAAGCCAATTGGGAACCGTTATTATAAAATAAGTCTTTGGATTATTAGTTAACATCATTATATTGCTCTCCCCTTGTTATGCTATTAGGATTCTTTTAAAACCATAGATGAGATCTCTATGGGATATGTTTTTTTCTGTTGAAAGTTATAGATGAGAAAACTGGACAATAAAGAAATGAAATAGTTTCACTGTAGTGGGAAACACTACTAATAATAGCGCTACAAGGAAGCAGGAAGCAGTGTCTGCTTTGTGTATGCCTATAAGATTAAAGGGGTTGTGCAGGACTCAAAAACATGGTTGCTTTCTTCTTCTCGGGAAGTGACATCATGTCCATTGGTCACATGACAATACCACATCTCCATCCCATTAAAATGAATAAGATTGATCTTTATCGTGGCCATGTGACCAATGGACATGATGTCACTTTCAGAGAAGAAAGCAGTCATGTTTTCGAAGTCCTGTAAAGCCCCTTTAAAACACTTCTATGAGCAACAGTTTAGCAGTTACCATAATCCTGCAGACATAACTTTTTTTTTAGTTTTCAGGGTTTTGTGTCCTTTTAAATGGAAAATCAAGTCAAATTGATCTTCCAGCATGTTAGAAATACATGATAAGGTCTTTGAACAGGAACTACAACTTATTTTCAGAATTAGGCGTCTACTCAGTGCCTGAGCAATATTGGGTTTTGTGCTACAAATTCTGCAAGGGTTCCATGTCACTATGCTGCTGTTTGATTCTTGTTTTTGACCTAGACCTGTTTACGGACTACACTATTGATCCTGATCCTGTTTTGCTGCTTTCCTTCTTATGTCCACTACCCATCCTCAACTTGTGAACATGAGGTGCCTGCCCTGATACTTTGGCCTGTTTATAACTTTGCTTATCTGCTGTCTGCCACTGACTTTCTTCCCGACTATTGGCATCGACGTGGTCATCTCTCTGTGGTGAAGACCAGATGCTCAGACGGGGGTTACAGAGTGAAGACTGAAATACTATGTGGATAACGGCTTTTGGAAGTAGCCCACCGCCCTATACCAAACCAGTTAGATAGGACAGCAGGTCTATGATTCAGGGCACATGACACCTCTACAGAGCACAAACTGTTTAGAAACTGTGAATAGTTTGGGTTATTGAAAATCTGACTACATTATAGGAAATGACTTAAAGGTCCTTTCCCAGCAGTGAGGTTCTGGGAGAAAAACATAGATGGCCTTTAGATAGGTATTTGCTGTAAAGATATTTGATTTGTGGTGATCTGAACCCTGATACACCAGTAATAAACAGAATGAAGGGGATCACTGGAGCTACACTGCCCCTTCATTGTTTACACAGGTACAGTAGTTAAGGCCTGTTTCACATCTGCGCTTGATATTCCATTCGGGGAGTCCGCATGGGCCCCCCCTGAATGTAATACCGAATGCATTGACAAGCGGTGAGCAATGAAAGCACATGGACCCCATAGACTATAATGGGGTCTGTGTGTTTTCCGCGTGGTGTGTGCACAAGTCATGTGGAGAGGAAAGTAGTTCATGAAGTACCTATCTCTCCGCATGATTCGTGCGGACACTGTATAGAAAATACACGGACCCCAGACTAGTCTATAGGTTCCGTGTGCTTTCATAAGCTCACCACTTGTCATTGTGTTCAGCATTCTGTTCAGGGGTCCTCATGCAGACTCCTCGAGCGGAATACCAAACGCAGATGGGAACCAATCCTAAAATGTACATTGAATTAGAATATTTCACAAATGAAGAACATTAGGTAGCATTTCTCAAAAAGTAAAGAATTGACAACTTAATTTTCCTGGATGTGTAAGAAGAATCATAGTTGCAATCTGATCGGTCGCTACCAGGAACTGCACTGCTTTTATATGTTCCCCTCCCTCATTACAATTTCACAATTTCCTCCACTGGTCTGATATTTTTTTCTTCCTTCTCCGACTAATGATGCCTTAGTGGACTGGAGAATGTATCTTGTGGCATCTGGAAATCTCGGTTTTACTTGATGAGTATTCTCTGAGCTTTCAGTAGGTTAAAAATTTCAAGGAACAGAAGAGCATAGATCCAGTTATCCCTGGGGAACTTTGCTAGTATTGAATCTGACATCACAGTCTAAGGTTTAGGTCAGTTAGAGACTGTTTCCATGGCAATGGTAATTGCATTTTGGAACGAGCAGCATTTGGGGACACTTGGATTTCTTCTCCTGCCCATGTACCAGACAGTAGAAAAGTCTGCGCAGCAATTTATTGCATTTATTGTGCGTCCATCTTCTAATCCTTTCTACGGTATTTAGATTGTAAGTGCAAAACACCTCCTCCGGCTCCTCATAAGCCTACGTTATATTTGTATATGGGTCACACATAAGATTCAGGTGTCATAAATTCTTTTTCATTGCACTGAATTTTCATCTTTAGTATTGAAAATGAAATTGAATAGAATTAAACATAGATTCCACTAAGCAACACCTCATAAGATATTCAGTCCCAGTTTCTAAATGGTTTGCCTTTCATTTCTACATGTCTGGTTCATCCATCACAGCAGATGTTTTATGATTATTTTTTGTAACTATTACAGAAATTTTATGATGTAGAAAAAAAAGGTTGTTGTGCCAGTCAGCAGAATAGACAAAGAGTTACAGAAACAGTATTGTTCACCGTTATCAGTTCAACACATTTATTCTGTACATGGAGGGCCAAGGATATATAGACTTACACTATACAGTGCTTGCTGAAAGACCATCCATACGCTTGACTGTCCGATTGATGATGGGATTGGTGATACGGATGATCCCACCACCAACATTATCAATTAAACTGCCGGATCAGGGGCCAGGCTAGTTACTAAAAGTAAAGTGAATCTGCACCAGTTTACTAATGAGCAGCCAACAGCATCGGATCAGGCCAAAGACTGGTATTTATGGCTGTATCTACATGTCCCAGTCCCAGCCAACCAAAATGTAATTTGTATGGCCAGCTTTAGAATTACTGCGTGTAATTGAGTGTTTTTTGGGGGGAGATTTCAGTAGGAATAGATAATTATCTTTGCATCCTGCCAAGAAAGTGCTAATTTATATTCCTATTCATGACCAGGGAAATTAAGAAAGGAGGGGAGGTTTACATAATGTTCCCTATCCAACCATGATTTTGTAGCATTTAAGCCATAGCAAGAATGTTAAGCAGTTTTCATTATTTCTAATCAGGATGAACGAATTGCAGTTCATGGCGTAACTTAAGGTTCGTTATGATGTCTGTATGCCCCTTATGCCTGGTGAGGACCAATCACAGGTCTCAACCATCCCCCAGGGCTGCTTACATCATTCACTATCCCGGAAGAGGCCCAAAGAGGACTAGACCTGCACCAGATACAACAACCGAGTCCAAGGAGAGGTGAGTATAACTGTTTGTTATGTATACTCTACTCACTTAGACTTCAGTTTATTATACTCTGGAGTTTGAAGACTCCCCAGAGTACAATAATAGCAGTTATATTTCATCTGAAGAAGTTCTTGTGAGCCTTGTGAATATTTGGGACATGAATCTTGTGAGGTTCGCCCAACAACAGCCATAACTATTCACTTTGTTACAATGCAGTAATTCATAAAGGGGTATTCGGGTATATATTGCTTACCCATTCTTTGTTGAAGCTCCAGTGCTGTGTATTGGCCAGTAAAAGTACTACAAGCTCAGTACAGAGCTGTGCTGGTTCTGGTGCATTGTGGTTCTTTTGAACAGCTTATCGGTGGGGCTGACCTACTTTACCTACGGTACTCAGTCTTGTTGTATGAGCAGAAAATCCTACAACAAATTAAAGAAAAATGAAAGGAAGATCAATATTAAAAAAACAACTTCTTTTGTTTAAAAAAAAAAAGTAAAAACATTTTATATTTCCCATGAGTAAAAAGTTTCACAGAATTTGTACATAAGAACACAGTACTGTATATTGAATTAAGGAGGGTGAGACAAAAGTAAAAATACAAGCGAGGGATAGAAATGGAGAATGGAGTGTACCATAGAGGCCTGAATGCCTTTCTTGAAGAGAAAAATATAACAGGTTATGGACTCTAGATTTTAAAGACTCGTTGATCCAGAGTTTTTATACTGACTGCCAGATGTGGAGTCGGGAAGGAATTTTTCCCCCTGAAATAGGGCAATTGGCACGAGCCTCATGGGGTTTTTTGCCTTCCCCTGGATCAACACTGTAGGGATTGTAGGGTTATAGGTTGGACTCGATGGACTAATGTCTTTATCCAACCTCATCTACTATGTAACTATGTATAGAGACATTTGGCTGTAGCTCAGATTCGTGCTACACAACAATCATTTTTCTACAACATGATTATAAAATTAATTTCATCAACAAAGCATCAGTTTGTTAAGGTTAAACATTCCAGATTTGTGATAGAAATTTGGTGCAACTCAGAAGGGAAGATCAATATTAAAGTCCTGAAATACCCCTTTAACTATTGACTTAAAGTGTTCCTGTCATTTCAGGTGACTCTTTGGATAAGCTGTTCTGTATGTGTACATGAGTATTAATGCAATTTCTGGTCATTATATGACTTATCTTCAGCTATTTTGCATGTTGTAGTTTTAGTTTTCTCTGGACTGGTGAGTGGAGTTTGGCCATACACAGCTTACAATGATCAGGCAATATTGTGGTCAAGTCTGGTCCAAAGGTCGGGGCAGGAAGCGGAGAAACAGAGTTATGGGAAGCCAAAAGTTCATTCACATAAGATTAGCAGGTCAGGAACAGAATCAGTAACAGGCGAAGAGTCAAGAAACAGGCCAAGGTCAATGCACAGATAATCAATCAGGAATCGAAGCAGGAAACTCTTGCAAGACCTGGAAATCATGTGCATATATTACGTGGGCACATTTCAGAGGGCTGAGTGGATTTAAATAGTCCCGAGCTGCTTGGGATTGACTGAGCAAGGCTCACAGGTATATTAGGTAAACTCTCAAGTTGGTGAGGGGGAGGTCATGCACAGGTGCATTAGTAGCAGGAGGATGGCTAGATGGAGAAGTATGGTGAGAAACCAAGGAAAGCAAGGGACACATGATTGCTGGGAGTAGTAGTATGACAGTACTTGTAGACTGCTGTCATTACACAGGATAAGCAAAGCCAACAAATTATAGGTAACACATTTAAGCCATCTGTTGCCATTTGAGATCCATTGCCCTCCTTGAGTGTGGAAACTAGTCCAATAGCACAGGGGCAGGAGGAAGACTACCACCACTAAAACTGCTTCTAAACCACATATGTGTATGCTGTTGTAGGGCTGGTTATAATGAACAGACCCTTTTGTGTCAATGCGCAATATTGCTGCAGAGAAAATCAACTGTTACTCAGTATGCAAATAATCTGTTTGGTACTTGAGCACCTGTGGTGTCCTCATAGTGCAGTCGCTAACCTCAAGATTGATAGGTCCTAAGGTTTGGCAACCACAGGCAGCAGATGAAGCCACTCTCTGTATCCACAATGCATTTGCTTAAAAATAAACACTCAAAACTCTTTTAGTGGCACTGAGCTCCCTGTAATAACTAAGAACTAAATATCTTTGCATTCCAAAAGCCATTAATAGTTTTATCTTTCTGTGAATGTAGCTGTAAGTAAGGCAAGCTGTATATTTCAATAGCACCTTACTTGGGTGCATATAACATATTTCGGGATTGTATTACGACTATATGACAGTCTTAAGCAAGTCCAGAGCTGGCACGAGATGCGCCTGCATAATTAGCAATAATAAATAATTCAGGCAAGCTCCAGTGCACCAGAATTTATATCTACAATAGTCATATAATTGGATTTACTCTATTATTATTATTATTATTATTATTATTATTATTATTATTATTTGGGAACAGGTTATAGGAAAAATGGCAGCACATTTGCCTTTTTTTTTTTTTTTCTCTTTACACTGTGCTCCATGCAGTATAAATAGTAAGTTATCTTTTCATCAGTTATAAATTCAATTGTAAATTGCTTATTTTTTTGTAATAAAAAATGATGCTTATGTATTTTTTTTTTTTTTTTTTTTGGGGGGGGGGTTATAAAACTTTACTGAATTTATTTTACTGCCATTTTTGTCCCACTAGGTAGAGTTGAAAAAGCAATTCTTTTCATATACAATGCTTCAATGTTTCAAAGTACTGTAGCCTGCTGTATTTACATAGGCAGAAGTGGATGGTAGACCTGGGAGTTTGTTAGGTCTTGGCTGTCATGGAAATTCATTAATACTCCATGATGGTATTGTGGGTTGCTGAAGGCCAGACAAAGGGAACTCTGTTCCTCAAGCACTTTACATGCTGTGGGATCTATGGACTTGAGCTCTATGACATCTAAAGGGTTAAATTAGCAGACATGCCGATGGATATATACCGTATATACTCGAGTATAAGCCGAATTTTTCAGCCCAGTTTTTGTGCTGAAAAAGCACCCCTCGGCTTATACTCGAGTCAGCAAAAAAAAAAAAAAAATTTTTTTTTTTTTTTTTTTTTTTTTTTTAAGGAGGGTGAGGGGGGTTTATGACCAGCCACAATATCAATGTATAGAATCTCCCATAAAATAGTGCAAAAAAAATTTTTAAAATAAAAAATAAAAGTTCTTAATCCCTCCTTTCCCTAGAATACATACGAAAGTAGAAAATGACTGTGAAACACGTACACATTAGGTATCCCTGTGTCTGACAGTGCCCTGTCTGCTGAATATAGGGTATCTGCAGTGCTCCTGTTCCATCAGGAAGGGGTTAATAGGAGCACTGCAGATACTCTATATTCAGCCAGGCTGAATTCCAAGTGGGGGAAAAAAAAACAGTCCTCAGGCTCAGGGAAGGGGCAGACAGACAACCAAAACACCCCCTCCCCTTCCCCAGTATCCAGCAACTACTGCACCCAAAAACTCCGACCATTTTAATTTTCGAAATTTTCCAGCAGCTGCTGCATTTCCCCCCTAGGCTTATACTCGAGTCAATAAGTTTTCCCAGTTTTTTGTGGTAAAATTAGGGGGGTCGGCTTATATTCGGGTCGGCTTATACTCGAGTATATACGGTACATCATAGCTCATTAATGGGTTTTTAACATCTACAAATTATCATATCCTGTACTCCTACATAACAAAATGAAACTTAGTTACAACTAGTATGGCATTTATTGGTGCACAGCAATCACCATCACTACACAGCGCCCACAGTCAAAAGCTATCCTAGAAAGCAATAGCAATCACACTGTATGTCACAGCTGAGTATATGTGTCTTCTCCTAGGACCCAAATAAATTTGTGATTTGACGTAATTTTTGGCAGCATCATCGTAGTACTGTTTCATCGTATGGTAATCTCATTTTTGTTTATATTTTGCCTCCGCTAAACTAAGAAAATGTATTCTGGCTGCAGAGTTTAATAATACATCTAATAGCAGCTTAGCATCCACAATACTCCTAAGGTGTGTCTGTAATTACATTACAATGTGCGTAATAGCTTCTAACGCTGCTAGTGCTTCTTTTCCAATTAGCTATTACAATTTGTTCCCATTGGGGTGCACGACAATCTCTCACAGTGTTTTACGCATGGTCAGCTCTCCCAAATCCCTAATATATGAGAATTGACTTCTCTGTCTGCAATGGAAGCTTTCATAATGTAGCTTGTGCTGCTTGGTCGGCAGTGTTGGTCCCTGTCTTGCAGAAAAGCAGATTAGTACAGCTCTTCCTCCATTAAGCCGTCAGTTTTAATTTAACAGAGCGGCTCAGAGCATGGAGACTATTTCCTTTACCATTCTCTTTCAAAGGTGTGTGAAAGATAAGGAATAAACGTTAGCTTAAATGAACCTGTTTGCATTTTCACAGGAAGAATACGAGCTGTAAGGAGGCATTGCAATGTCGGTTTGCAACAATGGTGCCGGGATTCCATCACCACAAGAAGCTGCAAATGGCTTCAGCCAGCCCAGTGCTTCCGGCACCTGGCATAAACCAGAAGAAGAAGCAAGAGCTGCAGAACCCAACATTGTTAAGAAGGCCCACAGAGAAATTTTGGACCATGAGCGGAAAAGAAGGGTAGAACTAAAGTGCATGGAGCTGCAGGAAATGATGGAGGAACAGGGGTAAGTCATTATGTAATAAAAGCCTTGTAAAAATCCAATTATAATGTAAAGGACACATTCTATTCTACCAGACACTAGTTATAGCATTATAAGGTATACGTTATCAAAGTCTGGACTGAGCTGAGGAAGAAGCTTCTATTCTGCACGCACATTTAATACTTGTAAGACTTAAGTCATGTTCTGGATTACTGCATACATTTGTGGGCACTTTTCTGCAGGATTTCAATATGTAATATAAAGCCAAATGTATTTTGGTCTAATTGGACAGAATACTATCATAGCTTTTCCTAATACATTTCTTTTCAGTAATATGAAGCACTGGTTTGTGATGAACTACAGAAGTCTTTCCTGAATAGCATGTTCTTTCTAATAAGTCTCCGTTCACACTAGTGATGTGACATTCATTTATAATGAGACAGTTCCGTTTTCTTACTTATCTAGATACATTATACTGTACACTATACTGCTATTATTTTTGAAGGCAAGAATGGTACTACAAACTGTTATTCCTGCTGTAAAAAATATAAGAAATTCCGTAATAAATACACATATTGGTCATTAAAGACGTTTTTAATCCAGTTTTAGACACACAACGCGTTTTGGGTGCAGCCCTTTTTCAAGTGTGTACAGCAATGTGTGTTTAACCATAACTGGATTAAAGATTGGAACACTGGATCAATGTCATCTGCCCCTTTTTAGGATAGTTTTCCCACTTTATATTGCCCTTGTTAAAAAAGTAAGAAAGTGCTTGTCATTCAAATTTCATTTCTGAGTAGCGTTAAACATATTATTGGAGGAGATTGTCAACAATTACATTATTCCGAAGGCTCAATTTAATACATAAGAGATAGCAGGACTCCTGAGTAGGCAATTATCTCATTGCAAGCACCACTATCACACTGCAATTACATAGACTGGCAAGTCCCCAATCTCTCCATATCACGCAAGAAGGATTTCTAAGCAGAATTTAAATTGTTCATTCTCATTGACTTTACATTAGTCCTAAGCTTCAGAACATTATAATAACATTTTTATATAGCTATAGTAAGTTTAGAATTTACACTGTTTACCAAACACAAGAAAAAGCTACACATACCTATGATGGAGGAAAAAATTACAGTACAGTATAGTACAGTATATGGATAAATAGAACAAATTTACATACGTGGACAAAATTGTTGGTACCCCTCATTTAATGCAAGTAAAACCCACAATGGTCACATAAATAACTTGAATCTGACAAAAGTAATAATGTAGCCATAAGGCTACAATCGGGGGTGCCCTTATAGCAGAAGCCTCTCGCCTCAAAAATGAAAGGACTAAGGTCCAAGCAGATTTGGAGCACAAGCTTTTAAAACTAGAAACAACTAACCGACTCCATCTGTCCCATTATTTATTTACACACGTGGACAAAATTGTTGGTACCCCTCGTTTATTGAAAGTAAAACCCACAATGGTCACAGAAATAACTTGAATCTGACAAAAGAAATAATAAATAAAAATTCTATGAACATGAACAAATGAAAGTCAGACATTGCTTTTCGCTTCAACAGAATTTTTTTTAAATAATAAAACTCATGAAACAGGCCTGGACAGAAATGATGGTTCACTTAACTTAATATTTTCTTGCACAACCTTTTGAGGAAATCGCTGCGATCAAACGATTCCTGTAACTGTCAATGAGACTTCTGCACCTCTCAGCAGGTATTTTGGCCACTCCTCATGAGCAAACTGCTCCAGTTGTCTTGGGTTTGAAGGGTGCCTTTTCCAGACGGCATGTTTCAGCTCCTTCCAACGATGCTCAATAGGATTTAGGTCAGGGCTCATAGAAGGCCACTTCAGAATAGTCCAATGTTTTCCTCTTAGCCATTCTTGGGTGTTTTTAGCTGTGTGTTTTGGGTCATTACCCTGTTTCAAGACCCATGACCTGCGGCTGAGATCAAGCTTTCTGACAATGAGAAGGACATTTCTCTCTAGAATCCCTTGATAGTCTTGAGATTTCATTGTACCCTGCACAGATTCAAGACACATTGTGCCAGATGAAGGAAAGCAGCCCCAGAACATAACAGAGCCTCCTCCATGTTTTACAGTAGGGACAGCGTTCTTTTTAATAGATGCTTCATTTTTCTGTCTGTGAACATAGAGCTGATGTGCCTTGCCAAAAAGTTTGATTTTTGTCTCATCTGTCCATAGGACATTCTCCCAGAACTTTGTTGCTTGGCAACATTATTATTACTTTTGTCAGATTCAAGTTATTTCTGTGACCATTGTGGGTTTTTCTTTCATGAAACGAGGGGTACCAACAATTTTGTCCACGTGTGTATTTTCCTTCACTATTTGTTTTGCCTTGCTTGGAGAGTGTGATTTAAGCTCTGAGATACATGGTTTGAGCAAATCAGATGTCTCCGTATTTTTACTCCCCACGTCTACCACAACTTTTAGCGTCTCACACTGAATGAGAAAAACATGCATCCCCAACTTTACTCATCCCTTCTTACTGTAGTTGTTGGTCCTACGTTATTGAAAATGCTGCATTTTACATTACCTGCATAGTACATGGGATTCTGGCTGATTCCATTCACACATTGCAGAAAAAAATCTGCAGTCGAAAAGCAATGTTTTAAAAAACGCTCACGTTTTAGAAAATCACAACATGTCAATTAAAGCTACGGAAATGCTGGCATTCTCCATATAGATATGATAGTGGCAGGAAGTCTGATGTGGTAAACTCTGCAAACTTTCTGGGAAAAACACTGTAGAAAACGCAATGCAGTTTTTCCCGCAGTGTTTTGTGCTTTTTTTGCTGCAGCTACAAATATATTTATTTTTTGTTAACTGCAAGTTAATTTTTTGGTGACTGAATAGGTTTGTGAACAATTGCAAAGTATATGCAGACAGGCAAGAATGAACTGAAGGCTGCTGAAAAGTGAAGATGTCCCTGTCCCATAGCAAGACTCATGTAGTAGAGTTAACGTGCCTTCTGCAGTGGGATAAATTGCTGCAGCGTGATATCTTATCACAAAAGACAACACAGGCCAATGAAAGGTCATTGGAAAAACATTTTTCAATGACTTTTCATTGACTCTCATCTTCTATGATAGCATATCATGTTACAATTTATCCCGCTGCAGAAGGTTGGGTGACAATGTTGCAATGCCTACACTTTGTACGCTGAGTATGCAGTGCGGTATGTAATTGCTGGGAGTCACACTGTCTGAGTATAGGTGATCTACGGGGGTCCAGGGTGTCGCATCAGGCCATCAATAATACATAACTTGTAAGCTGTTAAACACACAAATGAGTATACCTGAATGATATCTTACAGCGCCAAAAAATCCTATACATTTTCCACATAATACATTCTGCCCGCATAATATCCTCATACAATGCCTGAATAATACTTATCAATAATATCCAATAATGCTAATATATGGCACCCACACAAGACTGTTCATACAATAGTGCCACATTGAAATTGCTAGAATTTAGGATCTAAATAATGTAGTGTTTTACTGTACATAATGCTACATACAGGGGCCACATAATACTCTAGCATCTAGCATCTCTAGTGGGTAAAGGCAGTAAAAAGGGTTAAGGGCTAAATTGCTGAAGGGAGTGAAGAGGTTAATGATAAAGTTCCTACAACAGTGAAGTAGTTAGTTATACTTTTAGTACTGGTCAGTCAAAGGGTTTTAACAGGGCCTAGGATAGTGAAGTCAAAATGTAAGAGCTAGTTCACACGTTGTTAGGTGTCAAGGAATTTGGTTAGGAAAAAATCCAATTCAGGAATTAGGAAATGGTTTTTTGAAGGTTTTTTGACGGTTTTTTGACATGAGGCTTTTTTTGGAGCGTTTTTTGAGGCGTTTGGGATTAGTATACATTTCCTAGCAATCTAAGGCACTTATGGGGGGTAAGTTTACATTCATTTGTGATCTAGGACAGTAACTCATACTGATAACACAGAATAGAGGATCGAGATCACTGTGTGAGTGGACTGTACAACTACTGAGAGGGCGTTTTGTTCATTTCTAGAGATGAGCGAGTAGTACGCGATCGAGTAGGTATTCGATCGAATACTACGATATTCGAAATACTCGTACTCGATCAAGTACCACTCGCTGTTTGAATGTAAAAGTTCGATGCGGAACCAGCATTGATTGGCCGAATGCTATACAGTCGGCCAATCAATGCTGGTTCTTCTCCTACCTTTAGAGGTCTTCCCGTGCAGCTTCCCCGCGGCGTCTTCCGGCTCTTCATTCACTCTGCCAGGCATCGGGAATGTCCGCTTGTAGTGCGGACATGCGCAGTCGGCTCTGCCCAGGCCCGATGCCTGGCAGAGTGAATGAAGAGCCGGAAGACGCCGTGGGGACGCTGCAAGGAGAAGACTTCTCGGAGGATCCAGCCCGACCCTCACTCGTGGACTTGGTAAGTATAATTTGATCGAATGTTGCCTACCCCTGAAACGAGCATTTTCCCCCCATAGACTATAATAGGGTTCGATATTTGATTCGAGTAGTTGAATATTGAGGGGCTACTCGAAACGAATATCGAACCTCGGACATTTTACTGTTCGCTCATCTCTATTCATTTCTAATGCTTACGTGGGTTTCAGCCTATGAGAGTCCTATAGGTGAGGCATTTGTTTGCCATGTAAAACCAGCCCTGGTTCTCTGTTATTTCAGTCCTGTAGATCAGTCTTGCTTGAAGCAGCAGCAATTCTGTATATCAGAGATTTGTAGATAATTTGATTTCTTAATAAATGAATTAAATGTTCAGTTCTTTGTCAATATTCGGTAGATTCCCTTGATAATGGAGTGCATTTTCTATGACTAATTATAATATTCTCTACAATGTCATCTTCATGCACTTGACTGCATTTATTATAAACTTATTGGTGAGTAGTTGCTAAGTAGAGACCTAGCTACATTGTTAATATTTACAAAATTTTCTTAAGTGCCATCGACTTAAGCACCATAGAGTGCCAGTGTGTACAGAGCCTTAATGACTTGCACATTAAACATTGCTTGAATGCAATTGAACTTGTTCCTACTGAATGTGTGCATGTTATCTATCTCAGGTACAGTGATCACATTAATGTTATATCTGTATGTGCAATGAATCATCTGGGTAGAGTTACAGTGTTCAGGTGAAGATTTATCAGCCACATGTGAATACTACTTTGACACGTACTACCTAAACGTTTTTGTATACTCATTGGCTCTTTCAGCAGGATAAAGTAGCTGCCACACTACATAAGTTGCTCACAAATGGTTTAAGTAACGTGACAAAGAGTTTAGAATATTCTTTATAGTACTACATATTGTTTTAATTTTTTCCATTTTATTTTCAGGTTAAATGTATTTTAAAGCTGTTGTTTCATGGAAGAAAAACTCTTTCCGTTGGACCTACTAGACATTATTAACGTTTTAGAGGGAGCAGGAGCGTTACTAGAATTCTGTGGGCCACGTGGTACATTTTAGGAGCAGACTCTTCCTTATCTATCACACCAGCATGTTGCTTAGATGTGTAGGTGCCAGTGGTGTTACAAGATTTTTATGCATGATAGTGATGTGTAATTATTAGCATATATATTGATTACGAAATATCACCACTTTGGTAAGAAAACAAATATTATCATACTGTTATTGAGTAAAACCGATCAACACATCAAGACCAACATTGCACTATGTAAGGACAAAGCAGTGACACTAGATCTGTGATGGCAAACCTATGGCACAGGTGCCAGAGGTGATACTCAGAGCCCTCTCTATGGGCACCTATCTGTGGAATAGATTATACTGAGTGGTGGCCACTGTGGAGCAGATTGTATTGTGTGGTGGCCACTGTGGAGAAAATTGTACTGTGTGGTGGTCACTGTGAAGCAGATTGGACTGTGTGGGGGTCACTGTGGAGCAGATTGGACTGAGTGGGGGTCACTGTGGAGCAGATTGGACTGAGTGGGGAACCTTTACTATTTATATCACACAGTATCTGTTTTATAGCAGACATCTGATATTATTACAGGTCATAATAACATTACATGGTCCTATAAAACAGATCTGTTCTATGTAAATAATGTACTTTAATTGTTCAAAATTATACCAAATGCAGAACAAAGTTGTTTGTATAATTAAAAGCTCTGTAAAGCCCCATTCTCATGACCGTATTTTGCGGGTCTGTAATTGTCCATAATTGTGGATCCGCACAGTATTAAGGTTAAATTGCCGTGTTGGTACTTTGTGATAATTTAGTGGGTTTTGAGTTGCACATTGGCACTCAGTCGCTAAAAGGTTCGCCATCACTGCACTAGATTATAACCACACTTTACCTTAACATAATAACTGAATAATATCAACACTATCCAAAGGCCCAATAGAACCACCATACAGTGAACCTGTGCTTTGTGCCCCTTTAATTGTAATTCCCTCCTTTGTGCCCTCATATAGTAGTAATGCCCTCCTTTGTACTACCTGAAAATCATAGTACCCATTTGTGCCCCATATAGTAATAATGCAACCCTTCTGATTAGTAAATTTCCCCTATATCATTATAATGCTCCCTTTTTTGTCCCTATATAGTAATAATACTTACTGTGTGTTCCAATATAGTAATAATGCTCCCCTTTGTCCCTTATGTAGTAAATAACCCAAACACATGGGTTATTATTGTATTGTATTACACGGTTGGATATTCATTTGAATAGCGGACATGTAATGCTACTTGTCTAGTGCAGTACCCAGTAAAGGAAAAATGTATGTTGGCCAGTAATAACTTACCCTGACAATAAAAGAAGATAGGAGGCCTGGCTTCCAATTAGAAAAGTGATCATCTTCACGAGACAACCCCTTTAACGTGTATGTAGGGTTCTTATGATGGCAGACATGTTCTGAAGTTTACATTTACTGCTATTTTGCATTATTATTAATATTAGATTTATTTAATAACTTTATATTTTGTCCAATGTGTTAATTATTTTTATAGAATTCTAAATGTATTAAGGCTTAATTTTTTTTGTATTTATTTCCCAGAGGAATTAACTAATATCCATTTCTATGCAGTTAATTCTTACAAATAATTTAGCCCAATCTATTTAATAAAGTAATGACCTGAGGATGGGAAAATTAAACCTTTTTAGAGTCAAGTGTTATTGTCAAACTAATATACACAGTTCTATTTTACTGTATATGTTAATTCTAAAGAGACCAAATGATGATACCTACTCATCATGTGATACTACATTATTATATCACTCAAATTCCAACAAGTTGTAATAGTTACAACATTCTTTCCTATTAAGTTACTATTACTAATTTGTTCCTGAAATTGTCATTCATCAAGTTTTAATAGGAATGTCCTCGCCAATGCTGCCTTTATATTCTACACATTAACTTTCCTCCATTTATAACATTTCTCCTTCCTGCTGTTGGTTAAGTTAGAATCTCGTTATAGTCTTCATGTTTCTAAAAAAAAAAATGTGTACAATGACAGTGACCCATCAAGTTTTAGATCTTCTACTTTCATTATATTTCTGGTGAAGGAACAATGTTACAGGTTTTCTATGTTGTCTTTTCTCATTCTACAGTTGTAATCAAATAACTGTTTCTTTTCCAATTACCATTTTTCTAGACTGTCTCAGGGTCTGTTCACATGGTGGAAATTAGTTGAATAACCCAAATGATAAAATGTTCAAGCCCTCAAAACAGCACATACAAAAAACCTGAAAATGAGCCTGGTCCTGAAACACAAATTGGCCCGGTACTGAAGTGGTTAAGAAACTATGTTAAGAATTGCCTTTCTTCTCTTAAACTAGGTTGACAAAAAAAGCTGGGGATCTCTCTTGTTTGGATCCGTTAGGGAACCCGAACAACAGAGCGCTGGACCAATACTACAGAAGTTACACAGACACTGGCGAACCCCATTGACTATAATGGGGTCTGCTGATTCAAGAAATTTTTTCTCCACTGAGGTTTTTGCATCATACTCTCCAACGGAGAGTTCAATGCAGGTGTGAACGCAGCTTTATCAGGCTGTTTTCTACTTAATCTCTCTGCTAAAATGATTTTCACTTAGAACATTACTGCTGTATCCATCTTGAGATGTACTGCAGGTTACATGATTAGATGACTCATCTATAGAAAAGGAAAGGGAGGAATGAACAGGAGAGTCAAGGATGCTGATGTTGGAGATGAATAGAAGGCTTCTATCTCAACCAAAGCACTTTACTAAAATCAATACGTGTCAATACCTCTCTATATATGTCCTGCATGATCATGGGACGTTTTGTAGGAGAGAAAGAGAGAGAGTTATAGAGCAGATTCTTCTTCTATCTATTGTGAGCAGTGGATGGTATCTAGTCTGCAGCCACCAGGTTAGGGGACAACGGCAAAATGTAGATTACATAATGACCAAAAATAGTGTTACTCTTCATGCATACACATATAACAACTTATCCTGAAACATCAAATGTTATGCAGGTATGAGTTAACTTTCATGGGATAAATTATGATAAAGAACTATATACTGTATACTCAGATAACCAGGAATGATGGGGGTGCCAATACGGGGATCATTGCCGTACAGATCAAATAAAGACATATTAATGGGTCACAGCAAATGATAATGAGAAATGAGTTAAAATGGATATAGACTAAATTATAAATTCTACCAGATTCACCAGATGGGAAGCATGTCTCCCATATGAGTGCAACTCCTGAAATAAGAAGGAGGGTAACCAGGCACATAATGGGTTATCTGTGTGTGATATATACATATATATGGTAAATTATGGGATTCCTTTATCTGTTTTGAATGTTTATTATGTTTTGCCTTGCTTAGTCTGTCTAAGGTGTCAAACCCAAGACTTGATATATGGCAGGCAGTCACCTTAACAGCAGAGCCACCACCTTCATTCCTGAGAGCTCAAAGTATATTTTTTCTTTACATCCATAATGTCTTGGTATAAAGAGATATACGATGCTAAAAAAGTATATTTCTTAAACATCCAATGTACTGGTCTATAGAGATATGTTTCTGTTTACCAATACATTATAAATAACAAAAAAAAATTACTGGTACATGTCTACAAGGGGTCCCTGCTCAATGCCAAATCTCTCTCCCCTTTCCCTACCTGCACAAATAAAGGTTTTGAGCGGTGGATTTTGAGATCAGCCACAATACTAAGTCCACAAGTATTGGATCCATGTTTGGGAGTTCCAAGAAGATGCAATGGTGCTGAGGAAGTAGGATTGTGAAGGGTAAATTGGGCAATTACTCGAAAGTATCTCTGGAGACCTGACATTCCAAGACACTCTTTTACATCTATGAATGTGTAGGGTAAACATTAAGCAGTTACCTTTTTAAGTAAGGTTACAATGCTATGTAATGCATTGCTCTTTGTATATAGTTATAGTTTATAGGAACATAGTGAACATACCTATTGACCATATCTATAATGAACATTCCTTTTTTGTGTCACATTGCTTTCTTGCTGCTGAGAAAATCAATTTATAAACTGTGTGTAGATTAGCTGTTTGTGCGCCCGTTTCTGTGGTCAATGGCCATTGCCACCCCATTACATAAAAAAATAATAAGTCCATGAGGTGAAAATAGAAGCTCCAGCAGATACAGGCACACCCTGGGTGCACCAAATAGGTTACTGCATACAGATTAAGACCGGGGCCTCACGTGGAGTAAATGCCACAATGTTAATGTGGCGGAAACACTGCATCAAAAAATTGCGATAATTTACAGTACATGCAAAGAGGGTGGGATTCTGGGTATGATTGAAGCGAAAAGTCTGCAGGAAAACTCTGTGTACTTTCTGTAAAAAATGCAGTGTGTTTCCACTGCAGTTTTTCACACATCACTTTTTGGCAGTGGCTCACTACGTGGGGCCTTAGCCTAAAACTTGACTTTCTGAGTAATAAGATTGTGCTTTGGCACACAAAAGGTATGTTCTCTATGTTACCAGTGACCCCTTCAAGAGCATATAAGTGCTTTAGGTGGCGGTAGTCTCCTTTTAAAATATATAATTTTATTGTGCAGGTCAAAACAAGTATAAATACAAATAATAAGTACAGTGGCGTAACTAACGTGGTAGCAGTGGTAGCGGCTACAACAGAGCCTGGGACACTAGGGAGCCCAGTGGCAGCCACTACCTCTGCAGATTTTTTTTAATAGGCTGTTACCTGCTGGATTAACTCCAGCAGGTAATGGGCCCTATTTACTTACCGGTCCTGGCTCCTGCTCACAGTGCTTACCCTTCTGCAGAGGCGGCTGTGAACAGGAACCGGGATCAGTAAGTAAGGTCGCGGGCCCGCAAACCCCACAAACGCTAATAGACCTTTTTAGACCCCCAAGTATAATGATCGAAGGCCCAGGGGAGGTTAAGGAACATAAAAAACACTGTTACTTACCTCTCCTGGCTCCAGAAGGCTTCAGTGGTCCCTGCTCACTTGACGTCCCATTCATCAATGAAGATAGCTGACATCAGCCGGAAGTGCTCTGGAGCCCGGGAGAGGTATGTTTATATCCTCCCATGAGTCTCCAATTATACTCTGGGGTCTGTTAAAGGTAGGTAAGTTTGCCACTGGGCCCCGCCATTCCTAGTTACACCTCTGAATAAGCATATATTATGTACATTTTAATCTTATCCACATTAATCTTCTAATCTAATATTCCCACCAACAATATAAAGTGACTGAAAGACAGAGTGCTTGTGGATTTAGATGGAAACCTGATGTTTTTTTCCTAAATGATGGTGGAAGAAGGGAAAATGAAACAACTGATGATACATTACTTTCATCTGCTAGAACCTATAAAAACCTGTTAAACCTATGCTGTTTAATATTAGATTTTATAACAGGCTAAAATATCAAAGAAAAGTTGTCATGTCTTAGAAAAGGTCTTTTTTATTGCTGGACTTTTCTATGAACTATAATATTCCTTAATGCAAATATTATTTTAAGTGTTTTTTGCCTTATACCAAATATCATAAATTGTACAATTATTTGAAAGTATTAAGTGGTTACCTACTAATACTATTAAGCCAACCCCACTAGGATCAATCCTTTTTCCACAATGTGAATTGTCATTTTTCTACCACCTGTTATGGTTAAACAGTTATGGACACAGGTTTTTCACCATATAGATGATGTGTTTTAGACACTTTTTTCAGCCTTGTCCGACGAGGGATTATCAGAAAGGGGATGAGGATCCTCCATAATTCTTGTGGAAAGTAGCAGATGGCATAAATTCCATCTAGGCTGTGAACGGTAAACTAGATTTATCATCCAGCTTCAGAGACAGTAATAAATGTGGCATATCTTAACAGCTTCTAGTCTAAAGTTAGAAAGGATTAGTAAATATGCACAAGATTCTCCTCTATGCAGAAGTTTCCATTAATGTAGTTGTACAATTATGACCACATACAGTGCCTTGTGAAAGTATTTGCCCCCCTTGAACATTTCAACCTTTTGCCACATTTCAGGCTTCAAACATAAAGATATTGAATTTAAATTTTTTGGGGAAGAATCAACAACAAGTGGGACACAGTTGTGAAGTGGAACAAAATGTCTTGGATATTTTAAACTTTTTTAACAAATAAAAACTGAAAAGTGGGGCGTGCAATATTATTCGGCCCCCTTGCGTTAATACATTGTAGCGCCACTTTTGCTGCGATTACAGCTACAAGTCGCTTGGGGTATGTCTCTATCAGTTTTACACATCGAGAGACTGAAATTCTTGCCCAATCTTTCTTGCAGAACAGCTGGAGCTCAGTGAGGTTGTATGGAGAGCGTTTGTGAACAGCAGTTTTCAGCTCTTTCCACAGATTCTCAATTGGATTCAGGTCTGGACTTTGACTTGGCCATTCTAACACCTGGATACATATTCCATTGTAGATTTGGCTTTGCTTTATGTTTTGGATCTTTGTCTTGTTGGAAGATAAATCTCCATCCCAGTCTCAGGTCTTTTGCAGACTCCAACAGATTTTCTTCCAGAATGGTCCTGTATTTGGCTCCATCCATCTTCCCTGTCCCTGCTGAAGAAAAGCAGGCCCAAACCATGATTCTGCCACCGCCATGTGTGACAGTGGGGATGGTGTGTTCAGGGTGATGAGCTGTGTTGCTTTTACGCCAAACATATTGTTTTGCATTGTGGCCAAAAAGTTTGATTTTGGTTTCATCTGACCAGAGCACCTTCTTCCACATGTTTGGTGTCTCCCAGGTGGCTTGTGGCAAACTTTAAACTAGACTTTTTATGGATATCGTTGAGAAATGGCTTTCTTCTTGCCACTCTTCCATAAAGGCCAGATTTGTGCAGTGTAAGACTGATTGTTATCCTATGGACAGACTCTCCCACCTCAGCTGTAGATCTCTGCAGTTCATCCGGAGTGATCATGGGCCTCTTGGCTGCATCTCTGATCAGTCTTCTCTTTGTTTGAGATGAAAGTTTAGAGGGCGGCTGGGTCTTGGTAGATTTGCAGTGGTCTGATACGCCTTCCATTTCAATATGATTGCTTGCACAGTGTTTCTTGGGATGGTTAAAGCTTGGGAAATCTTTTTGTATCCAAATCCAGCTTTAAACTTCTCCACAACAGTATCTTGGACCTGCCTGGTGTGCTCCTTGGTCTTCATGATGCACATTAAACAGAACCCTGAGCCTATAACAGAGCAGGTGCATGTATGCAGAGACTTGATTACACACAGGTAGATTCTATTTATCATCATCAGTCATTTAGGACAACACTGGATCATTCAGAGATCCTCACTGAACTTCTGGAGTGAGGTTGCTGCACTGAAAGTAAAGGGGTTGAATAATTTTGCATGCCCCACTTTTCAGTTTTTTATTTGTTAGAAAAGTTTAAAATATCAAATAAATTTTGTTCCACTTGACAATTGTGTCCCACGTGTTGTTGATTCTTCCCCAAAAATTAAAATTTTATATCTTTATGTTTGAAACTTGAAATGTGGCAAAAAAAAAAAAAAGAAAAGCTCAATGGTACTGAATATTTTCGCAAGGCACTGTACAATGACTTTTAGATGTAGATGATTGTTGCAATGTGACGTATATGATCAGTGTTTATATGCCGGTCTTATACTGCCAGATGCACTGCAGATATTACAGAAAAAGAAATCTACTCTAAGTAAAAGGTGAAGTAGATTTAAGGTACCATATATACTCGAGTATAAGCCAAACTTTTCAGCACAGTTTTTGTGCTGAAAAAGCCCCCCTCGGTTTATACTCGAGAGAAGCCGCAATAGTAATATATAGAATCTCCCTTAAAATAGTGAAAAAAAAGTACAAAATGACTGTGAAACACATACACATTAGGTATCCCTGTGTCTGAAAGTGCCCGGTCTACTGAATATATCTGCAGTGCTCCTGTTCCGTCGGGAAGAGGTTAATAGGAGCACTGCAGATACCCTATATTCAGCCAGACTGAATTCCAAGTGGGGGAAAAAAAAACACTCCTCAAGCTCAGGAAAGTGGCAGACAGACAATCAAAACACCTCCCCTTTCCCAGCACCCAGCAACTACTGCACCCAAAAACTCCAACCATTTTAATTTTTGAAATTTTCCAGTAGCTGCTGCATTTTTCCCCTAAGGCTTATACTCGAATCAATAAGTTTTCCCAATTTTTTGTGGTAAAATTAGGGGCCTCGGCTTATATTCGGTTCGACTTATACTCGAGTATATACTGTATTACTTAAATTAGTTTTCTGGTGATAATAATGTTAAATTTATGAGGCTCTGAAGGTCATGATTCTCTCCAGCATGTGACGTGAGCTTTGGAAAAAAAAAAAAAGCTTGAACACTACAATTTGTAGCAAAAAACTTTCATACCACCATTTTTTGCAGCAAGAATGTGCCCATGGCTTGTGTGATGTTAATTTATATTAAAAGATGTTAGTTTATTAAGTGAATGGGCTGGTGGCAGCAACATTGGCAATACATGTAGAAAATTAGACATTTCCAAGATTAATCATTCTGTCAAAGGTTGCTTCAAATGTCAGATTTATGTAGAATTTGATTGGCTTTTAAGTTCTTAAATGTGAGCTAGAATGTCAAGCCTCTGAGCAAATAAACATAGCAATTTTAACATTTCCCCACTGAAATCAATCCATACAACTATATATTATTTCTTTCAAGCCTAGATTTTACACTTCTTATCAAAGTAATTTTATGATATTTTATATTATATTGGTGTTTTCCCTCTTTTAATACTATTGTATAGTTGTAAATTAGCAGGTATAACCTTGAGCAATGTTCAGTTTGATGACCACTGAGGCTCTAAGAAAATCTATCTTTAAGTCTGAGGGTATATACACACGGTCTAGCCGTGATGGGATGCCGATGCAGTGTATCAGCATTCCGTCGTGGCATCCCGCTCCTGATTAGGCCCGGGTGAATTGGCTTAATCAGGAGAAAGTCTCAAGCTGTGGACTCCATGGATGAATCATCCGCAGAATCTGCGGCAAGATCGAGCAGGATGCCTCTTTTTGCCATGTCCTGCTGTGATGTCTGCCTCCCATTCAACACAATGGGAGGCAGATTCCGGGAGGCTTTGATAAAGGAACTATGCAGTTTCGAAATGCGTCAGAGTTTTTTTTAGGGGTTTTTTTGTACTTGTTTTTCTTTTTTTGTTTATTCTTCTTTATATTTCATGTTTTGGTCATTTTTATGAAAATTATTAAAAGTAAAATTTTATTCATATGGAGAGTTGCCGGACCACCAAGTTTTTTCCTGTTTGAATTCTAATACATTAGCACATATGGAGTGATGTGCTGGCCGTTCACCCCGAAAAATTCTCCTTGTCCTTGGATACAAACATGATGGTGAGCAGAAACTTTTTTGCTATTTTTTTGTTTAGATTCCGGGAGAATCTGCTCCTGATTCGGGGGCAAAATCTGCCCCCAAATTGCTCTATGTGAACACACAGACATGGTTGGAGTTTAATAACATATTACGATTTTCCTTCCAGGTGCCCCATGTCCATGTTTTGTGTTACTGTAGATACAGTGATGAGTTTTCACAGCTTTTTGGCAAATTTCTTTTAATATAAGTATTTTATTTCCCCTTTTAACATTTCTTGTCTTGGGTGATTAATACTCTAGTCTGTTAATCTTTCCCCAATTGTGTTGCCCTTCTAGATTGGTAATATAATTTGTCTTTTTCGCTCTCTTGAGTCTATGTCATTTTGAAGGCAAAAAATGTATCCTCCTGCCCTTTGAAGCAGCAGATTGGCATTGCCAACATAATTTTCTTTTTCCAGATTTATATAATTCAAACGATGACAATGACCCTTCAGATTTATGCACCCCAGTGCTCTTTTCTTGTCATTTATTGCCTTTTTAACGTGAGATATGCAAGATTTCATTTTGTCTTTTATCTGTATAGTTCATAGGAATATATAACTCTAAATTATACTTGCAACACCCTAATAACTTTCTGTATGTTATCTTGTTAGCACCTTCCAATTTAGTTTTTAGCTCATCGCATTAACAGTAATTCTGTTTAAATTTATTATTTTAGTCTGTTCATCAGGCATTTGCACTTTTCTAGTTTGTTTTATTCTTGCATTGTTACAAGTCTATCTCAACTACATATATGAGACCACCAGAGTAACAAAGTGACAGTTGACGTTGGTAGGATCTATGACAAAGAACATACAAGTGTGGAGTGCGGAACAGGAAGTTTTTTAAGGGAGTCTGTCAGCAGGAACATTTTAATCAAAGTAATCCCAGTACCTTTTTGCGATCTTTACACACTTCCCAAACATGCATTTTGTTATTCAGCATTGCAGCTCTATTATCAAAAAAATTGCTGTTTTATTGAAATGCACATCCATAGGTGTAATTAACATGCTGCAAATTACAAAAACAAGTTCTGGAATGTGTGGATGTGATCAGCCAGAATCCCATCTGCTTTTCAGGTAATGTAAATTGCAGTGTTTTTGCCCGGCCAAAACACTGAGTTTTTGCAACATTGGGCCCCCACCTAAAGTAGGAAAACCTTTGACCTGGGCACATTTTGGTGGCTAGACAACTGGATCAGAGTATCTGAAAAATAGTTGATCTTTTGGGGTATTTTCAGTATGCAGTAGCTCGTACAGTATCTACCAAAAAAGGTCTGAGAAAGAACAACTGGTCATGGATCAGACCTTGCTGAAAATCATAATGCTGGTGAGGTTAGGTTCACATCTGTATCAGAGTCTCAGTGGAGAGAAAAGTCCAGGAGGCTTTCATTAAAAAAACAACAGAAATCCGAAGGACCCCCAGCAGACCCCATTATAGTCTGTGGGATCCATGGGTAACCACTGTTTTAGTGAACAGGCTTTCTATCATTTGCTTCACCCAGTGGACCCAAACTATGGAGCGCCCGGCACAAGTGTTAACCTATCCTTAAGAGTATCCATCCTAATTTTGACATCAGAAGTGGACTATGGAAGAAGTTTTCCTGGTCTAGTGAATTAGATTTTATTTTACATCATGTGCATGACTGGGTATGTGCACATTGCTTATCTGGGGAAGAGATGGTACCAGGGTGGACTACTCAATGGGAAAAAAGGCAAACCAGCAGTGGAGCAGTAATGCTCTGAGCAATATCATACTGGAGTTGTATTCATGTAGGTGCTACAGTACTTTGATGTGTTCTAAATACCTATCTGCATAAATCTGTCTATAGCCTGATTCTTCTTTCATAGCAAGTGTAGTGTAGTAAAATATGACTACAGGATCAGGTTACACAGTGTTTATATGTGGTATGTTATCATGGAAGCATTTAATGGGCTTGTCCATGGATTTGAGGGAAAGGTGAAACATAAAAATAAAATCCTACTCACCTGTCCCTGGCGCGCCAGTATTCACTGCTGCTGTCCAGTCTAGCATGCACTATGTATTTGTATACTAAAGTCCTGCTCCATACATGACTGCTGAGGCCAATCAATGGCCACAGGAAAGAAACCGGTGACGTATGTGAGTGATGTCATCGGTTCCTTGGGCATCAGAGGTCACATGAGGACTTAAGCTGGCAAAGGCAGCATGGTGCGTGTTGGACCAGATATTGGTGTTACACACCAGAGCACCAGGGACAGGTGAGTATTTATTTTCACTTTCCCCAGCCTCCACCCTCAAATTCATGGAAACCCCCTCAAGTCTACATTGCACCTATAGACTTAAAAGATTTTTTTTTTTTTAGTATAGGATGTTTTGAATATTGATTTGCTTTTTCTTAGTATAGATATACAGTCCTATGAAAAAGTTTGGGCACCCCTATTAATCTTAATCATTTTTAGTTCTAAATATTTTGGTATTTGCAACAGCCATTTCAGTTTGATATATCTAATAACTGATGGACACAGTAATATTTCAGGATTGAAATGAGGTTTATTGTACTAACAGAAAATGTGCAATATGCATTAAACCAAAATTTGACCGGTGCAAAAGTATGGGCACCTCAACAGAAAAGTGACATTAATATTTAGTAGATCCTCCTTTTGCAAAGATAACAGCCTCTAGTCGCTTCCTGTAGCTTTTAATCAGTTCCTGGATCCTGGATAAAGGTATTTTGGACAAACAATTCAAGTTCAGTTAAGTTAGATGGTCGCCGAGCATGGACAGCCCGCTTCAAATCATCCCACAGATGTTCAATGATATTCAGGTCTGGGGACTGGGATGGCCATTCCAGAACATTGTAATTGTTCCTCTGCATGAATGCCTGAGGATTTGGAGCGGTGTTTTGGATCATTGTCTTTCTGAAATATCCATCCCCGGCGTAACTTCAACTTCGTCACTGATTCTTGAACATTATTCTCAAGAATCTGCTGATACTGAGTGGAATCCATGCGACTCTCAACTTTAACAAGATTCCCGATGCCGGCATTGGCCACACAGCCCCAAAGCATGATGGAACCTCCACCAAATTTTACAGTGGGTAGCATGTGTTTTTCTTGGAATGCTGTTTCTTTTTGGACGCCATGCATAACGCCTTTTTTTATAACCAAACAACTCAATTTTTGTTTCCAAAATGAAGCTGGCTTGTCCAAATGTGCTTTTTCATACCTCAGGCAACTCTATTTGTGGCGTACGTGCAGAAACGGCTTCTTTCTCATCACTCTCCCATACAGCTTCTATTTGTGCAAAGTGCGCTGTATAGTTGTCCGATGCACAGTGACACCATCTGCAGCAAGATGATGCTGCAGCTCTTTGGAGGTGGTCTGTGGATTGTCCTTGACTGTTTTCACCATTCTTCTTCTCTGCCTTTCTGATATTTTTCTTGGCCTGCCACTTCTGGGCTTAACAAGAACTGTCCCTGTGGTCTTCCATTTCCTTACTATGTTCCTCACAGTGGAAACTGACAGGTTAAATCTCTGAGACAACGTTTTGTATCCTTCCCCTGAACAACTATGTTGAACAATCTTTGTTTTCAGATCATTTGAGAGCGGGCTGTCCATGTTCGGCGACCATCAAACTTAACTGAACTTGAATTGTTTTGTAGAAAGAAATGGTCCAAAATACCTTCATCCAGGATCCAGGAACTGATTAAAAGCTACAGGAAGCGACTAGAGGCTGTTATCTTTGCAAAAGGAGGATCTACTAAATATTAATGTCACTTTTCTGTTGAGGTGCCCATATTTTTGCACCGGTCAAATTTTGGTTTAATGCATATTGCGCATTTTCTGTTAGTACAATAAACCTCATTTCAATCCTGAAATATTACTGTGTCCATCAGTTATTAGATATATCAAACTGAAATGGCTGTTGCAAACACCAAAATATTTAGAACTAAAAATGATTAAGATTAATAGGGGTGCCCAAACTTTTTCATAGGACTGTATAGATATTATAGATTTTATATTTGTAGAGCAATGAAAGGTACATTTGGTGTCATACAAATATTGATAATTATAACACCATGCATACAAGGCGCTGAAAATGATCATCTATATGTTGGGATTTACAGTATGCTTTTGTGTCATATTCCAAGCCTGGTTTAACAGAAAAATAGCATTTTCTGCTTCTCATGTTGCCAACAAATATTGAGTGCCAATGTGTTTCACCTTTCCTAAGAGGACTATTATGTTCAGTTTACTAAAGCTTCCTTTCCTTTAATAGCCTATCAGTGGTTGCAGTTCACATGCATTAGACCTTTCTACTTTTGCTAATATTGATCAAGCATTTTTTTTGCTGATTCTCCAGTGTCATTAATTCCATGAATGGCAAAGGAATTTGTTTTATTTTTGCTTCTTAATACTTGTAGCTGGATTCTTCACCATATAGTGTTAAAAACACAGCATATGCAATACAATTTTTAATATGCATATGGCACATGTATCAGGGCCATTCAGCAGCATTTTCTACTACATAATAGGTGTTTTTTGTATGTGACTCACCTGCAGGTTTCTCTGTAGCCCCCCCTTTGCATTGCAGCTAAACCATATTTACCCAGTGTCCCCCCCTGGTCTAGACAACCTATGCTAGTGAAGGATAGTTTTGTATTGTTTGCTATGGATTAACGCACCATGATGTGAAATTAATATTTGCAACAATATTTCCCTCCTAAGATTAAAGAGTAAACTGTCTGCATGGATTACTTTATATGTAGTTCCATTAAATCATATAGTCACAGTTGCTAAGTGCCATTAATTTAATGTCTTATATTATATATGCATGTAAAACTGTGATAACAAATTAAAATCTATGTCCACATAATTAGAAATAAATAGTTAAAATTGCCGTGGAGTGTAAAAGTGTCTTGTTAAGTATAGATCAGGCTTAAGGGCTCCGACTCCAGAAATGTGGCACATCATTACAGACCGCATTGTCAAGGTTCACTGCGCCTTGCAGGTTGTTATATGAAGGGGGTCAACCACTGACCCTTACACTTATTGCTGTTTTCTGTTTCTTCATGTAAGCACGTGTATGGCTTTCTTTAAAATCTCAGGGTTTTCACCTGCGTCTTTGTTTGGCTTTGTATGAAAGACACTGTTGTTTAAAATTATCTATCGAGCCATACACAATGGGCTTCATATATTCTTTAACAATATTAATAATTCTTTAATGATATCTATGCAGGCAGGCATCATTTCGCTTTTGTTTTCTCCCACTAGGGAACTTGAAGCAGCTTGTATAAATATTTGGAATACTTAGTATTTCAGACCATTATTGCTTGTCTATGGTACTCTACAGGGAACCATGCTATAGATCACAGCATCTAAGGGGTTAAACTGAATTTTTCTGATTTATCATCAATATCATTATTGAATACTGGCATTTGCAGCAGGAACTCAAGACAGGTCCGACACAGAGGAATCTTGCCTGGTCCCTAATATTATGGAACGGGTTCTCGAACGGTTTTAATAATGTGTGTCTTTTGGAAGTGTAATAATATAATCTTTATAATCTTATAATATATATGTAGTGTTCTTATATTAAAGGGATTCTATCATTAAAACTCATTTTTTTCTGCCTACCATGTAGGAATAGCCTTAAGAAAGTCTATTCTTCTCCTACCTTTAGATGTCTTCTCTGCTCCACCATTTGGTATAAACAAATTAATGCAAATGAGTTCTCTCGCAGCACTGGGGGGCAGTCCCCAGCACTCAAACAGCACTGGGGGTGTCCCCAATGCTGCGAGAGAACTTTCCAGCACCACCTCCATCTTCTTCAGGAACAGCCTTTTCACGCGTCTTTTTCTGGCACTAGCTTCAAACTTCTAGGCCTCGGGCCTAGGGCAAAGCCGACTGCACATGCCCACCGGCCACAAGAAAATGGCTGCTTACATAGTATTGTCAGCCCCATCATATTTATGCCCATATTAATATTTGTGTTTCAAGTCAATTAAAAAGTCAATTCCCCTTGCTATGTATTTCCCTGGTACCTGGTATATAGAGGCAAGGGCTTAAGAGGGGGTGCAGAGGGTACGGTCGCATTGGGGCCTAGAAGCCTTGGGGACCCATATGCACTGGCATCAGTATTGAGATTGCCGCTTCCATCTGGCCCTTAAGCCAAGGAGACCCACAGATTACCCGAACCACACTAAGGTTGGTTAAACTCCTTAGCACTTAACCATCACTATCAAGAATTTGCAGTAAAGATGAGGTATGGGGCCCCAGACAAAAGATTGTATGGGGCCCACAAGATTTTAATTATGCCACTGCATAGAGGGATGTACTGTCAAACACTGCCCACATACCAATATACAGTGGCCACGTAAAGCGTTACCATGTCCACACAGTGCTGTGTCATATTCATATACAGCCATTCAGTATCCATACAATACCATTCTTTGTCCAGAATACCCTTTCAAACATTTCCATACATTATCCAGGGCTATAGGGGAAATTATTATACATATATGTTACAAGTTGCAATCTTGCAGCCAAGATGTTTTTTTTGCACCAGAATTTGCACACCATGTAAGCCACTCTTGCAGAAAAAGGTTGTATGGAGAGATGCTTAGAGAGAGGATTGTGGCCTCCCATGACTGCAGATTTACTATCATTTACACAAGAAACCGATGGTATGGATTTCAGATTCTGATGCATGGAGAAAAACCTAATATATTAAGAGGCTTGAGTCGGATCAAGTGCAGATCTAGAATAGATGTGAAGTATATCAATTGAAAGAGTCATTGAAAATGACACATGCCTGAAAGCTTAGATGAACTTGCATAATGCAATAGGGGTTTTAAAGGGAGTTCCATTTTTCTACATTAGATTACAATATAGTGCACTAGACTACATTTTCTACAATAAAAATGACATGAGCAAGCTCTGTATAGATAGTTTGAGGAAATATATCAAGAGTGAACTGAGATACATCTAATTTATTAAGAGTGTCACTAAATACATTAAAGGGGGTTGTCCAAGATTAAGGTTTTTATGACCTATCCTTAGAATACACCATACATACCTGACAGGTGGGGGCAGATAGCTGTCAGTTGTACAGAGCTGCTTCTGGTGCTCATCCTAATACAGGGCTTGAAGCAGAAAGCTCTGTCCCCTGTATAGCATTCAGGTGCTACATTGTCCATTGGAAGGGTGCAGATAGCTGATCTTTGCAGATCAAATAAACTGTATTTATGGCCTATCATATGGATAGTCTGTAAAAACCTTAACCTTGGAAAATCCCTTTAATTCATCTATGACCCACTGGGTATTCAGAAAGTCAAATAACCCCCCTTTGAGTAATGCCGAAATCCCTGAAGCATGAAGAGTATTAAATACCAATAAATGGTCACACAAATTAAATAAAACGTATTTGCAAAAAAAAGTGTAATCTTTTTGCCACTTTTCTATATGTGAAAATGGAAAATGGAACCTCTGGGAATATGGTGCTTTGCATAAGGTTATGAGGTACTTATATGGTGCTAGGGTAAAGGTATAGTCACTCCTATATCCACCAAAAATTAGTAATGTTCATAACATAGGTAGTCACTAGAGATGAGTGAACAGTGAAATATTCGAGTACTGGTAAGAGGGTTGCAGTAGGAGTAGTAATGGTGGTGTGAGCGTAGGGGCCCAACCCAACTTGATCACCAGAAATGGAACGTCACACAAAAGGTTGTGCTTCAAAAAATCTTTCAGTGTTTTATTAAGTGTTTCAAGTAGAGCTTTTAGGTGAAACGTTTTTCGGTACGTACAAGTACCTTCATCAGACTCTACATACAGAAAAAATAAATAGAAATACAATCATGTGAGGAAAAGTGCACATAATTTACAATATATACAACTTATATACATTTCAAGGCCCAGATGTGAAGAGGCAGGGAATACGATGGTAGATTTCCGATGTTTCTAGAGTCAATGTAGTACAGGCAGAACTAAGTGACAGGTAATGAGGTATACAAAAATTGAACCATATTGAACAAAATTAAATAAACATTCCAGAAATGATATTGTAGTCTGGTGCGTTTTTCTTATCCTGAAACTGATATCGGATTTAAGGAAAAGCTAGAAAACATATGATAAGTACCTTAACAGAAGGGTAGAGTGATATGCACGATATTTCAAACTATAGCCACTGGAGCCACTGGATTCTGTTAACAAACAGGAAGTCACATAAGTAATGCATGAACATTATACTAAATGGTTGGCAGAATATGGACTGCTGGCCATATATCAAAAGAGAAAGAACTTTCCACATAGTTGTGGACATGTACTGATAATGAGCTGGTGGGTACAATGTAGCCGATATGTGGGCTATAACGCGTACAACACACTGGTGAGTGGGTATAGTGTAAACAATGTAAGCTATGATGCATACAACGTAAACAATATATAGGCTATGATGCTTGATAGTATACTAGTGACATATAGCAGCTCGTTGCCTAGGTAGACAATATAGGCTATGGTGCATACAACACATTGGTACAGTGTAAACAATTATGATGCTTGTCAACATACTGGTGACATATAGCAGCTCGTTGCCTAGGTGACTTACCTCCGCTCGTTCGCCCGCAGGGTCCGCTGGAGTAAATACAATTGGTGGTCAGTAGCAAAGGATGGACGCGGCACAAAGTAATCAGCTGTAGCGCTGTGAGAGAAGGCGCGTACAGCGAGTGCCGGAGGTCCGGTATAAACTGGCCGGACGGCCAATAGGGAAGGAGCCATGGCGCACGCTCAGAATGAGCGAGTGATGTGGCCGTGTGTAACGAATTATCGCGCATGCCCAGTGTGCCGCAAAAGCCGGTACTATGGCGCATGCGCGGAAGGCGGAGCTTCCGTGCAGAGACTCAGACTGTGTTTGTGTGCACAGGGAAAGATGCAGTGTTATACTTTAGAGCAACCCCTGGTGACCGGAGGATATAATCTCTAGTAATATACCTCGCTACTGGGCAAACAAGTTATGACCAATTGTGAGACATGTGGGAGAACAAGGATTGTAATTCTATGCCATCAAAGAAGAGAAAAATGCAGAATAAAGAATTGGTGAATAGAAAAAGAGAAGAGAATAGAAAAAACTGAGAGGAAAAAAGGGAAAGATATAAAAACTAGAGAATAAAAAATAAAAAATAAAAATTAAAAAATAAAAATAAAAATTAAAAAATAATTTTTTGGAAAAAAGAAAAAATGAAAAAATATAGTGCTACAAAGTAGAAGAAAAAGGAAGATTCTACTGTAACCATGATATGCCAATTAAAAACAAAAAGGATACTTTTAAGGTTGCGGACCCTGGAGGGTGGATTGCGGTGAGGTGTCAGCGAGCCTGTATAGGAGAGACAAGAACAATATGATAACACAAATGAAAAATATGTAATGAGCGGCTACAAATCAAATGAAAGCGTTGAGATCATAATCGCGGTTAAGCCCCTTGGGTTCCAACGTCTGTAACCTGTGGATCCAGAAGGCTTCCCTTCTTTTGAGGATGGTAATGCGATTACCACCCCTCCTTGGGGCTTCTACATGTTCCAAAACTTGGAAGCGTAGTTGCGAAATGCTATGTTTCATATTCTCAAAATGGGCTGGGATTGGGAGTAATAGGTTTCGGCACCGGATGTTAGACTTATGGTGCTTAATGCGGTCTCGCACACGTTGGGTGGTCTCCCCAACGTATGCGAGACCGCACGGGCATTTAATTAAGTACACCACAAAATTAGAATCGCAGGTGAAGTAATCTTTCACCGGGATTGCTTGTCCGCTATGTGGGTGGTATATCCTATCACTCTTGAGCACATTGGAGCACTGGTGGCAGTGAAGACATGGGAATGTGCCTTTCCTCTGTGTACTAAGAAATGTCTGTCGTGGAATTCTGATGTCAGAACCCAAGTCTGCCTTAATGAGTCTATCTCGGAGATTACAAGGACGTTTGAAACATGGTAAGAATGGTTGCGTGAATTCCTTGATATTGGGATAGGCTCGTCCGAGCAATGACCACCCTGCGGGCGAACGAGCGGAGGTAAGTCACCTAGGCAACGAGCTGCTATATGTCACCAGTATGTTGACAAGCATCATAATTGTTTACACTGTACCAATGTGTTGTATGCACCATAGCCTATATTGTCTACCTAGGCAACGAGCTGCTATATGTCACTAGTATACTATCAAGCATCATAGCCTATATATTGTTTACGTTGTATGCATCATAGCTTACATTGTTTACACTATACCCACTCACCAGTGTGTTGTACGCGTTATAGCCCACATATCGGCTACATTGTACCCACCAGCTCATTATCAGTACATGTCCACAACTATGTGGAAAGTTCTTTCTCTTTTGATATATGGCCAGCAGTCCATATTCTGCCAACCATTTAGTATAATGTTCATGCATTACTTATGTGACTTCCTGTTTGTTAACAGAATCCAGTGGCTCCAGTGGCTATAGTTTGAAATATCGTGCATATCACTCTACCCTTCTGTTAAGGTACTTATCATATGTTTTCTAGCTTTTCCTTAAATCCGATATCAGTTTCAGGATAAGAAAAACGCACCAGACTACAATATCATTTCTGGAATGTTTATTTAATTTTGTTCAATATGGTTCAATTTTTGTATACCTCATTACCTGTCACTTAGTTCTGCCTGTACTACATTGACTCTAGAAACATCGGAAATCTACCATCGTATTCCCTGCCTCTTCACATCTGGGCCTTGAAATGTATATAAGTTGTATATATTGTAAATTATGTGCACTTTTCCTCACATGATTGTATTTCTATTTATTTTTTCTGTATGTAGAGTCTGATGAAGGTACTTGTACGTACCGAAAAACGTTTCACCTAAAAGCTCTACTTGAAACACTTAATAAAACACTGAAAGATTTTTTGAAGCACAACCTTTTGTGTGACGTTCCATTTCCAGTGAAATATTCGAGATTCGTTTCGAGTAGAGCCTCAATATTCTACTACTTGATCGAATATCGAATCCCATTATAGTCTATGAGAAAAAATGCTCGTTTCAGGGAAAACCACTATTCAACTAGAGGAGAGTCACCAAGTCCACGAATAGCAGGAGAGTGTTTAGGAGGAGCGCTGTGCAGTTAAAGTGCATGGACCCCATTATAGTCTATGGGGTCCGTGTGCTTTAACTACACAGCGCTTGCAGTTGCGCTGATAAAAAGTCAGCTCCCTCGTAACCGCAAGCTGCCAGCTCTACCGACTAGCAAAGACGAGCCTGTGGCAAATCAACGTTGGTTCTGCAGCAGGCTCGTCTTTGCTAGTTGGTAGAGCTGGCAGCTTGCGGTTACGAGGGAGCTGACTTTTTCCTCATAGGAATGAATTGACCAGCGTTGATTGGCCAGTGTACAGCATTCGGTCAATCAACGCTGGTTCTGCCGGAGGCTCGTCTGTGAGGAGGCGGAGTATAAGATCGGACCACAATGGAGACTGCTGTGGTCCGATCTTAGACTCCGCCTCCTCACAGATGAGCCTCCGTCAGAACCAGCGTTGATTGGCCGAGTGCTGTACACTGGCCAATCAACGCTAGTCAATGCATTCCTATGAGGAAAAAGTCAGCTCCCTCGTAACAGCAAGCTGCCAGCTCTCCTGACTAGCAAGGACGAGCCTGCTGCAGAACCAGCATTGATTTGTCGAATGCTATACACTGTATAGCATTTGGCCAATCAACGCTGGTTCTGAATCAAATATTTACTGCGAAATAGCTAGTAGTATTCGATCGGGTACGAATTTTTCGAATACCGTAGTATTCAATCGAATTCCTACTCGATCGAATACTACTCGCTCATCTCTAGTAGTCACAATAACTAGCAGGACTAGTAGTGTGTAAAGTTTGCTTTTTCATTGCTTCTATTTAGACTTGATAAACTTAAGAACACCATTTTATTTTTGATGCTTTTTTCAGCCAAATGGATCAAGAAGTGCTTGCAAATGGTGACATGCATATCATTTACAGCCCTCATCATATTTCAAGGACAGGAAAGAAATTCAGTGAATACGTTTGGTCAGGTTTATTGCCAAAAACATCAATTTGCATTACTTTAGATTTATTACATGTGTAACATTACATGTACTATAATAAAACTGATCATATCTTACAATCAGATAAGCATAGAACATTATTTAGTGGGTATTTTTATATTAGAGAAATTGAGGACAAGGAATCATAATCTTTAAAGAGGTTGACTTATGAAGACAACCTTTTCTATATTTCTTATTAGGCACTTGGGTCCTCCTGACTCCATTTATGAGAAAAAACGGAGGGCAAACTTAAAGGGGTTATGAAGTTCTTGTACTGGATAAGCTTTATTCCTAATATATAAGCAGGACAGCCAGAACCCTGATGATTATATTTTGAAACAGAAGTGGGGGATAACGGAAATGTGCTCCTCTACCTCTGCTGCTGAAGCTCCAATTCTTGATCATATAACTGACTCTGCTCTACTCTATGGACATGCAGCATGTGTAGAGTGAAGTTAGTGACAATGAGCAAAGGGTTAAAATACTGTAATTTTCGTTTATAAAGGGATTAGGGTATGAATGTGTAACTTTCAAGGATAGAGGGTATCATGATATTTTATTTAGCACGGGTTTATCTATGCATTTAGTCTTTGTATAAAAAGATAACATTTGCCTATTAAACTCCAAAGCAACCAACAACTAGGAATTACACCCACTCACATTTCTAGGCATCACAAATCTCCAGAAGCTGATGTAATGTTGTACACAAACAAATCATCCTTTTTGTATGTCGGAGGGGAAAACAACGGATGAAACATATTTTTATTTAGAAGAACAATCTGCTGAAAGGATCACAATAAACATGAAGTAAGTGAGAGCCTCATCGCAACCCCTACTGATGTGCAATATCCACTTGTTATCTATAGTGGGAGGCAATAGAGGCACCTGCATAGGTCGCAGCTGTTTTATTTCAGAAAGTAGCACATGGTAAAATCTTCATACTACAACAATACCAGTAGTACAGAAAAAGATGCAGATACCCATTGACATCCTTTCCTTCTATAGCAGTTCAGTTATCAAAGGACATACATTCCCTTCCTGATACAGGATTATGAAGCAGCTGGTAAGCACACGGGGGAGGGGAATTTATCTCAATGGCAATTTCCAAAGTCAGTTTGGCTAGAGTCTGCATTTCCATAATACATGCAAAATATATTGTCACCTGATGTTATATAAATTTGAAACATCTTTAAAAAGATTATCCAGCTTTTAGAAATTGATGACCTAGCCTTAAGATAGGCCAACAATTTTAGCAAGTCTGACTCTTGGGACCTCCATCAGATCAGTTTCCTGGAGGAATCACTTTTCAGAATTGGACTCTCGATGAGCTTAAATTTCTGTTCTATGTTAAGAATTTTTAAAAGTTGAATATCCCCAATAACCCACGTAGGAAGCCACAGCTAAAAAAAACCCTGAACGTGGTAAAACTCATTGCATTTTTTTCCTCAGCATTTTTCATGGAAAGTTTGCAGAGTTTTCCTCTGCAGATTTTCTTCCTCTATTATACCTACACTGCCTCTGTCTTCTTCTCTGCCTCCTGCCTCTTCTCTTGTGCTCCTCTCCCCTTCTTCAAAAAGCGCCAACTGCGCATGTTCGTCGACCTCTCCCACAGGAAAAATGGCTGACGAACATGCGTAGTTGGTGCTTTTTGAAGAAGAGAAGAGGAGCAGGAGAGAAGAGGCGGGAGGCAGAGAAGAAGACAGAGGCCATCGCTGGAGAGTTTTCAAGCAGCATAGGGGACATCCTCAGTGCTGTCTGAGCGCAGGGGAACACCTCCAGTGCTGCGAGAAAACTCATTTACATGAGGAAAAAAGAAGATATTTCTAAGGAACGGCATCACAGATCAGAATAATAAAGGTAAGAGAAGAATAGCCTTTTTTAAGGCTATCCTATGTGTATTTAGTTTAAAAAGAGTATTCTGATAGAAAACACAAAACTCAGCTGAATATGTAGCCCAGAGCTGTATGTATAATTTAGCTGTTTGATAAAGGGGATTCACACATTAATAGCCCCACATCTTCAGCCATGCACTGCCCTCAGCAATTTTGTCACGTACATATAGTCGTCACCAGCAAGGCCATCATATTGGTTTTAATATAAGGCTGGAGCTCTGAATCTCAACAAAGTAAAATACACTGCAACGCATACTTAATGAAAAATTGTGTTGCGTTTACTCAAGTTATGTTTTTGTCAGTTTTTCCTATGGGTTTTGTACAATAAGTAAAATAGTGATTTTTTTTTTTTCACTATTTCTCGGCCTCTCTCTGCTCAATCTATATTTGTTGGGTTAGGCTTAGGACCTTATTCTTTGAAAATCTAGGTAGAATCTGTTCTCTCCTGTTCCCCAAAATTAAAGTTAATAATTAGAGATGAGCGAGTACTGTTCGGATCAGCCGATCCGAACAGCACGCTCGCATAGAAATGAATGGACGTAGCCGGCACGCGGGGGTTAAGCGGCCGGCCGCCGTCAAAGCGGAAGTACCAGGTGCATCCATTCATTTCTATGGAGCGTGCTGTTCGGATCGGCTGATCCGAACAGTACTCGCTGATCTCTATTAATAATACTTGCAAATTCTTCCATCATGTCATGGAGGTTCCGGAAATTACGGATGACTTCTAAGACTCCTGGAAGAGCTGAGAAATCACCATGTCCCTGTGGAATGCCCCCACATCTACTGAGCTCTTTGTCCGCTGAGCTTTTTTTTTTATCAGTAAGGCCCAGTTATTGAAAAATGAAGAGGCATTTGAGATGGACATCCACCTCGCATTCCTCTCCATTTTCCAATTGCCATCTCCCTGTTTTTCACCGCTGACTAGGCTGCCCAGAATCCATTTCGAGATAGAGCAGAACGCTTATTTTTTTTCATCATCCTGCTCTTGCCACTCTTGCCACCCATTAATAATAATGTGAGGCACAATCTGGCATTTATTTTGGAGTGGAATCCACCGCAAAATCAGTGATATATTCTACCATATGAACAGGGCCTTTAATCAGATAGAAATTCTCTTAAATGACTGTCTTTATTGGGAAATACTTCAATAACTGTAAGTTTCATGGGAAAAACAAAGTGACTAACTTGTATTCTTATTACCTGTATGAGTTATTAGAAAAAAAAAATTAAGTGAAGAACACACGTGGACTGATGCTAGAATCTTCAAAGCTTACTTCAATCTATGTTTCCCCCTACAGAGTAGTTCTCAAACAAATCCAAATGGTTTTATGTGACCATAAGATGGGTGAGAACAGGCTTTATGCAGCTTAATTGGGTCACCAGAGGGAGCTTGCTTCTAAAGCAGGCTTCTCTATATTCTAGCCATGCTTCCTTTTACCCACTGCATCCATGCTGACAGATTAACAGGAAAAGAATTTACGGAGCTGACTGTAAAATAAAAAGGAAACTTTGAAGGCATGTTTAAATAAATCATAAAGTCTGTAAGCAAAAATGAAAGTCAGCCTATGCATCCTTTGTACAAATTCATGTCTAAAAGGGCTCTTCTTTTCAAAGGAACCTTGCCTTTTCTCTCTTTTGGGGATTGACCAAGGAACAACTGGTGGAAAAAGATAATATATTCTAGGTCTCTAAATATAAAAGTAGCTATTCATTATGGGTTTATGAACATGGAATGAAGATTTCTCAGTTCCGCATCTCATCAAAGCCATAGAAGGAATTAAGTCAGTCTTCTAGCATCCAAAAGTAATTGCAGTTGCAAGTTCAAGCAGTTTTGAGGTCTGTTTGATTTTTCAAGCATCCTTTGGTATTTATCTTCTGCTTATCTACGAGTCTCCAGTTTAGAACTGCATGGAACATATTTTTTTTTTAGTATTGAATGCTTTATAGAAAATGCAGTAATATACATTGGAAAATCCAGTAATTGCATTTTACACTTATCCATCATATGCCACATATTCCTCTTACCAAAGGAAGAAAATCTAAATAAATAAGATTTTAGATCAAATATCAAATGCAGTGTTAAATAAGCTACAACTTCAGAATTTATGGTTTCTGGTCACATGAGAGGAAGCAATTTGTCCAGTTGCATTGGTTTCTAAATAGATTTTGGAATGTAGAAATCAGATTTCCAAAACTAGAAGAAGAATAACTAAAGAACTTTAAGGCTAAGGCCCCACGTTGCAGAAAGGCAGCTTTTTTTTGTTGTAGATTTCACTGCAGTTTTTTGAGCCAAAGCCAGAAGTGGATTAAGTAGAAGGTAGAAGAACTTCCTATATATTTCCTGGGTTTCATATGGCAGGGACCTGGCAGCATCTTCTGTGATCAGAGATGACTCTGATCACGGACATTTAACCACTCAGATGACATGGTCAAATGCAACCACAGTATTTGAGTGGGTACTTTCACTTTCTCTTTGATGTAGGTAATGGGATGGCCCCCCAGGAGCGCGTTCTGAAGGCTCTCGGTTCTGCCATAGTATTGTAAATACTGAAGCCCGCGTGCAGTAGGCTTCAATAGTTACATAGTGAATCTGCCATAGACTGCAATAAAGAAGTATTGCAGTTTCAATCCCCCTAGGGGGCCAAAAAAAGTTAAAAAGAAAAAAGTTTTTAAAATATAATTTAAAAAAAACCCAGAAAATTAAAAGTTTAAATCACCCCCCCCCCTTTCTCTAGATCACATATAATTACAAATAAATAAAAGTAAACATTAATACATTAGACATCCCCAAGTACGAAAATGCCCAAATTGTTAAAATATAAAAACATTTTTCCCATACGGTAAACAGTGTAGCAAGAAAAAGAATCAAAATGGCTGATTTGGTGTTTTTTCGCCAAATTACCTTCCTAAAACAATGGAATAAAAAGTGATCAAAACAACATACATTCCCAAATATGGTAACAATAAAAACTACATATTGTCTCGCAAAAAAAGACACCTTACACAACTTCGTACACTGAAATATAAAAAAGTTACAGGGGCCAGAATATGGTGAGTCAAAGAATTTTTTTCTTTCATCAAAATTTAGAATTTTTGTAAAATTATTAAAATATGAAAAAAACTATATAAATTTGGTATCCCCATGGTCGTACTGGCCTGCAGAATAAAGCTAACATGGCAATTTGCACCACAGAGTGGAAGCCGTAAAAACAAAACCCATAAGAAAATGTCAGCATTGCATCTTTTTCTCAATTCCACCTCATTCAGAATTTTACATTGTACAAAATAATAAATGGTACAAAATAATAAATGAATTACCACTTGTTACACAAATTAAGCCCTCACCAGACTACGTAGACAGAAAAATTAGAAAGTTATGGCTTTTGGAAGATACGGAGTAAAAAACGAAAACGCAAAAATGAAAAATGTCTGCGTCTCCTAAGGGTTAATCAACTCCCATCCCATTTATGAGACCACGACAGCATTGGGCAGCACTGTCAGTGACCGACTGCTTCATCCCAAGTGTGGGAAGGAGCGCTATCGAAGGACCTTCCTCCCAACCGCAGTCAGGCTACATAATCTACATCAGGCTAAACTGAGATCATTCTGCAGAGAGAACTAAAAGATCCTGAAGTTTTTATTATGACTCCTACTATCCTCTCTCCTATATCTTTTTATCTTTATATCTGAGCTTTTTGTATGCTGTTTTTCTTGTATTATTCTTGTACTAGTAAAATACCTGCAGCTTTGCTTGCGGAAAATATGTTAAATCTTTGGTTATGCTAAAGTAAACTTTACAAAAGTAAAAAAGTTTACTGCGGCAAGATAGAGGAGGACGCTTATTTTTTCAGTGTCCTTCTCTGATTTCAGGCAGAATGAAGACTGAATCCTAATGCTGTTAACACAATATAATGCTCCAAAGTATGCCCCATATGATATAAAATCCTCCACAATGTTTACACATGGTATTAAATGCTCAACAGTGTCTCCACACATTATAATATTTCATAGTGCCTCCAAATCATATAATGCTTTACAATGTCTCCACATGGTATAATGCTCCACAGTGCCCCACACAATATAATGCTCCACAGTGGACCCACACAATATAATGCTCCACAGTGCCTCCACACAGTATAATTCTCCACAGTGACCTACCACAGTATAAAATTCCCCTCAGTGCTCCAACTGTATAATACCACTTCATTATTAGAGATGGGCTAACCCCACAAAATTTGTCTCAATGAATATTTTAGGTTTGAAACCCCCCCCCCCCCCCCTTTGCCCCACTTGTTTGTTTCAGTGAAGTGTGTGAATTCAGTGAAATACTCTGGGGTCTAATTAGTGGATGCCCAGAAGAGTACAGGCAACAATAACAAACAGTTATACTCACCTTGCGTCACCTCTCCTGGACATAATTTTGTCTTTGGCATTATGCGCCACAGGGGTATCACTGTTGAGGCCTCTGGTTGGGACCCAATGGTCAAATATGGTGCATTGATTCCATGAACAAGCTTTATCATATCAGTGGCTATGATTGGGCCTCGGTGTTGACCTTGGACTTTGACAGACAACTAGGAGAGTTTAGTATAACTGTTTGTTATTTTTACTCACTTCCTACTGCCGAAGGCTGTGAGATGTGTTTTTTTCATCAGCTGCCATATCGGAACTGCAGGACAGCACTGGACAACCACGGACAGGGAGAAGGAGGACCTCTTCCAATTATAGGCAATATGGATACACACTAGTTTAATTACATTTAATATTTAAGACTCGCTGGCTTAAGGCTTAAGAGGAAGATTGGGGCGGACAATGGGAATGTTTGGCCAAAAAGCCGTTGTATCAATCTATGAATAGCCGACTATAAGCAACGAGCATACGGGCAGGACTACCAAATATGGTGAGCGGTTCCTAGGGAGAGTGGTTACCACCTCTAAAGCAGTGAGGTGAGACTGTACGGTAGAAGCTATACAGTCTATAAGGGACCAACTAAGTCTTATGAAGGATTTTCAGAGAGGATTCCATAATGACATCTCTAATAGACTTACACACGTGGACAAAATTGTTGGTATCCCTCGTTTAATGAAAGAAAAACCCACAATGGTCACATAAATAACTTGAATCTGACAAACTGGAATTTGCCAAACTATGTGTTGACAAGCCACAAAGCTTTTGGGAGAAATGTCCTATGGACAGATGAGACAAAAATCAAACTTTTTGGCAAGACACATCAGCTCTATGTTCACAGACAGAAAAATGAAGCATATCTTGAAAAGAACACTGTCCCTACTGTGAAACATGGAGGAGGCTCTATGTTCTGGGGCTGCTTTGTTGCATCTGGCACAATGAAATCTCAAAATTATCAAAGGATTCTAGAGAGAAATTTGCTGCCCAGTGTCAGAAAGCTTGGGCTCAGTCGGAGGTCATGGGTCTTGTCACAGGACAATGATCCAAAACACACAGCTAAAAACACCCAAGAATGGCTAAGAGGAAAACATTGGACTATTCTGAAGTGGCCTTCTATGAGCCCTGACCTAAATCCTATTGAGCATCTTTGGAGGGAGCTGAAACATGCCGTGTTGAAAAGGCAGCCTTCAAACCTGAGATGACTGGAGCAATTTGCTCATGAGGAGGGGCTAAAATACCTGCTGAGAGGTGCAGAAGTCTCATTGACAGTTACAGGAATCATGTGATTGCAGCGATTTCCTCAAAAGGTTGTGCAACAAAATATTACCGTATTTTTCGGACTATAAGGCGCACCTAGGTTTTAGAGGAGGAAAATAGGGGAAAAAAATTTTGAAGCAAAAACTGGTAAAATATTTAATATATGGGAGTTGTAGTTTTGCAACAGCTGCAAGGCCACATTGACAGGTGACCCTGCAGCTGTACGGGGATGCATAGAGTGTTTTTTTTTGCGGGATATCTATTGCTTAGATCACCTTGTATTGAAAAAAAACAGGAGGTGATTTAGAACTTTTATTTATTTCATATTTTTAAAGCTTTTTTTTTTTTACTATTTTATTCCCCCCCGGGGCTTGAACCTGCGGTCACTTGATCGCAAGTCCCATAGACGGCAATACAACTGTATTGCCGTCTATGGGACATTCTGTATATTAGTATTACGGCGGCTGGTCATAGAGACCAGCCGCAATACTAATATATAGCAGTGACAGGCCGGGGAGCCTCATTAGGCTCCCGGCTGTCACCCGGACAGGTCGGCTCCTGCGATATCGCCACGCAGGAGCCGGCCTGCAACTTTACAGGTACGGGGCTGGTGGGGACCGGCCCCGGGGGAGAAGGGGCCACCGATACTGACCCGGTATCCGCTGTACTAGAGAGGCGGATGCCGGGGAGGGATAGACGCCGGGGCCTGAGACATCACTACGATCCTCTGCCCTTCATGAAGCCAGCAGCGGGGGGACGGAGGAGCTGCTGCTGGCTTCATGCAGGGCAGAGGAGCGCAGCGATGTCTCAGGCCCTGGCACCTGTAATGGCGTCTATCCCTTGCCGGCTTCCGCCTCTCTATTACAGCGGATGCCAGGCGCCACCTTCAGACTATAAGACGCACCCTTCTTTTCCCCAAAAATTTTGCGTCTTATAGTCCGAAAAATACGGTAAGTTATGGGAACCATCATTTCTGTCCAGGCCTGTTTCATCAGTTATATATATATATTTAATTCTGTTGAAGCGAAAAGCAATGTCTGACTTTCATTTGTTCATTTTCATAGAATTTTATTTATTATTACTTTTGTCAGATTCAAGTTATTTCTGTGACCATTGTGGGTTTTTCGTTAGTTAAAGGAGGGGTACCAACAATTTTGTCCACGTGTGTAAATAAATAATGGGACGGATGGAGTTGGTTAGTTGTTTCTAGTTTTAAGAGCTTGTGCTCCGAATCTGCTTGGGCCTTAGTCCTTTCCTTTTTGAGGTGAGAGGCTTCTGCTATAAGGGGACCCCCCATTGTATCCTTATGGACCGCCCAATTAATAGCTGGATTTCAATCAGATTAAGCGATATTTTTCGACTGTGTTGTAAGCAGTCAAGACTCATGTAATGTACATAATAATGTAGTATATTGGTAAGAAATGGTAGAAACTTGCTTTGTTACTTTCATTAGATCTGTTACATGTTGTTGAAAGGTTTTCTGTGGATAAACCAATTGCTTTATGTGTCATTGACATACCAGGATACTTTTCTGACAAGATGTCTGTTCTGTATTTCATATAGCGCTTAATAATATGAGATGTGATAACACTTCTGCAGTGAGATTTCAGGAAATTTGCTATTGAAAGTCAATGGCACTTTTCTTTGGCTCATGCTGGGCTCAACACTTTTGTCAGCATAATAAGCAAAGGCTTCAGGGTTTTTCAGTGGGGTGTACTATTTTATGTGTAATTTGTAGAAGCAGAATTACACTCAACTTATTAGGCACTGTGAGTGAATCTCATGATTGTACAGTCTGTTTGCTATAGGTAACTTTTCTTTCTCTACGTCTTTTTAAATGAAGATACTGATTAAAAAAAATAATTTGTCATTCTCATTCATGATAACATATTTGTGCACCCTTTATTCCTTTTCAGAATACATATGCTCAGCATCTCCGTTCCCTTGCTAGAATGTCCATAGGATCAGTAGGTGAACTGTGGAGTTCTACACCTGAGCACTGCACAGAAGCTGGTGTAATGGATAGGGAGTGCATGCAAGCTGCTCCTTTATAAAGTAATAGGAGCGGTGCAGCAGCCCCTTCCATTGTATAACAGTGGTTCTGGGAAATTGCAGTGTTGCCTATTACTTGAAGGGAACAGCCTGAATGTACCCCCCATCCAGTGCACCAACTTCCAATGCCTGAAGACTGCCAGAACAGTTGATCTATGTGGGATCTGATTGTTGCACCCCAACAAAGTTCTTGAGAAGCCAATAAAAATAAAGAAATAAGAATCAGTGAGACCAAAAATATTGAACCAAGCCAGAAACAGGGTTATAATGAGACCAAGGATGATAAATAAATCTTGTCATTTGGCCATAAGGTTAGAAGTCAATACAAATGTGCTTTAGCATAGAGGTCTAGCAATGCCAAATGCAATAAGAAGTAACAATCTCCTTACATTGCGACACATTTGAAAGAAGTAATCCAGAAAGGATGAAGATTGAGAAAAGACTTGATCTACGAGCCTGGAGGAACACATAACAGAACACAGTAGTTTGGGACTGTGCAGATCCTTCCAGGAATGTAGCCAGTCAAATAAAATTATTTTCACATCAACTTTGATTATAATATCTTAAGGTTTCCAGTGATTATAGAATAGCCATGTTTTACAATGTATTAATAGTGACAACCATTGAACATTGATTGCACAAATTCCACTACAAGCAATAAAATGGCCTAGGGCATATTTTCTCCACATTTGCTGTCAGATATTTTAGCTTTTCAGTTGACAGCTGGGAAATGGCAGGGTCAACACATAAATAGTAAGTGGATGTTACAGGTAATTTCAGAAATGTAGGTAAATGTTCCATCCAATTTATTTCAATTATGGCTAGTTAATATGTTAGATACATGTTGGATACATCTCTGGGGATGCGTCAGAAAGCATATGTAAACTCCAAAGTCAAAGCAGAAAGAAATGTTTTTCTTAAGAAAGGAAATAATTCAAAAACAACTGAGGCTTGGCTCACATCTGCATCGGAGTCTCTGTTGGAGATTCCACTGCAAAAACCAATGAAAAGTTCTCTGCCGATTTCAGTATAAAAACAGCAGAAACCTGTCAGACCCCATTACAGTCCAAGAGTTGTTTTAATGGACAGACTCTCCATTGTTCAAGTCCCCTGGCGAATCCGAACAACGGAGAGCCCAGTGCAGGTGTGAACCTAGCCTGAGTAATATTGGCTGCATGTCTACACTGTATACTAGACGTAGCTCGGTGTCTGGCTACTCTTGCACTATTTCCTTAATTTAATATCATTGATAGGCTGCAAACTATTACCCACATTTAATATATTGTATAGAACTGTGCAGTAAAATTATTGCATTCTTGATGTTCTACCATAAGACTAAAAAACACTGTAATTAATGATCTATCCATTTCTCAAGCTTATTACATAGTATAAGCAGGATGTTCATTTGATATTTTCAGTATTTATACTCGTCTACAACATAATGGGCTAAATATGCTCATCATCGCCTTATTGCAAAATTATAGCAGTATTATGGAGTTAGTACCTGAGCTTATATCAAAATCATATCACATTGCTAGCTGTGACCTTCCCCTTTCTTTTAATGTTTTTAACCCCATACCCACCACAGCCCATGTTCGTTTTTTACTCCTCGCCTTTCAAAAGTCATACCTTTTTTTTTACTTCTCCACTCACAGAGCCACATGATGGCTTAATTTTTTAGGACTAATTATACTTTGTAAGGGTACCATTTAATATTTTATGAAAAAAGAAAAGAAAAAATACTGAAGCTCACTGTTGCTGTGTATGTCTTCAGGGTGCACGACCTGGGTTCTGGACTTAAGAAGCATTCAATATGAACATGGAAAAGGAATACATTGGCATCTTGCTGAATTCTTTTTAAAATTTGACTTCTAATCTATATGTCCGATAAAATGATGTACAAACAAAGAAAAAAGTGATGAAAAAAATAATGAAAACACAAGAAAAAATTAAAAAACGCTAACACGTTTCGAGACTATGTGTCTCTTAGTCATAGCATATTTAATATTCTATACCATGTACTGAGATGTTGGAAAATAATTCAGAATGGGGTGATATTAAAGAAAAACTGCATTTGTTGCACTTCTGTTGGTTTTGTTTTTATGGCCTCACAAGATTTATTTTGTCCTGTGTTCGGTGGAAGTAATACTCTGAGTTTGGTTTGGTCCGAAGTTGCTATACTAGCCTGTAATAGAATGGGAATGGGAAGCCTACAACAGCCTCCAGGCATCATAGTAACGGATCGCTGCAGATCCTGAGCGTCTGCTGTATTTAAATAGCCAACATCCGACATAATAGTATGTTGCACTAAATGGCGTTAATAGTTGTGGACTAAATAGTGCCTGCGCATTAAAGTACTAACATCCGTCATTGGTGCCATCACCGATTGCATCTCCTAGCGGTAGGTGCTGGCTATATTATACCGCTGGCATCCCCATATATGGAGAGGGCTCAGCTTTCTCTATCTTTTTCTCTGGGTTTTGATCCTTTTTATATTTGATGAAAATATATAACAGAATATTAACTAAGTCAAAAACCTACAAATTTGAAATCTCACTCTCTGAAATGTGAGCACGTGACATTGATTTTCTAAAATGCATTGATTTTCTTTTCAAGCATTTTAGTTATTTCGGTAAATAGGACTAAATATCTTCTAGAGTTTCATGTGAAAAACACAGTATTCTTACATCTGTAAAAATGATTGAAGCTGTCCATGGTTAGAAATACAAGGCTGCTTTTTCAAAAACAACGCAACTTCTGCAAAGCATTGCAGATCAATGTTGTGGACATTACTCCAGATGAAATGCCGAATACAACCAATAGAGAGGTATGGCACAGTTTCTGAAAAAAAATTGCCATTTTGTCCTAGATAACTCCTTTAGGCTCATATATTCTTATTATTATAGGATACAGTATGATTCAAGCTAGTTTGACAGAAAATGTGATACTGGGGCCACACGGTGGCTCAGTGGTTGGCACTGCAGCCTTGCAGTGCTGGAGTCCTGATGTTCAAATCCTACCAAGGGCATAAAACCATCCGCAAGGAGTTTGTATGTTCTCCCCGTGTTTGCGTGGATTTCCATCCCATATTCCAAAAGACATACGGATAGGGAAAAATGTACATTGTGAGTTTTATGTGGGGCTCACAATCTACATTTAAAAAAAAAAAAAATGTGATACTGTACATTACTGTACAATCCCAAACACTGTAGTAGAATGCCTGTCTTATGAGGGGGCTTCACACTTGCTCTGCTGTCCGCCCTCTGTGATTTCACTGAAATTGCAGGACAAACAGCTTGGAGACGGCTTGTCGGCGCTCAGTTCAAAAACCCATTCATTTCAATGGATTTTCAAAGCAAACCGCTGATGTCCGTATGCAGCCTCTTTGCCGTGAAACAGATTTTTGCACGGACACAAAGTGCTGCATATGGACACTGGCGGTTTGCTTGAAATGAATTGGTTTTTAAACTGATTGCTGGCAAGCGATCCCCAAGCTGTATTTCCTGCAATTTCGGTGTAATTTGGGCAGCCTGACAGCGGTGCAAGTGTGAATGCCCCCTGACAGATATTATCATTTAACTTCTCTTGGCAACATATACATAGAGTGCATTTATTACTGCCATGATTACCAGTTTCAAAAAGGCCTCGTTTACATCTGCGTCGGTAATCCGTTCGGGGGAGTCCACATGGGGCCCCCCCCCAAACGGACTACGGGACGCATTGGCAAGCAGTGTGCAGTGAAAACACATGGACCTCATAGACTATAATTGGGTCTGTGTTCTTTCTGCATGGGCTCTGCACAGAACATACAGACAGAATAGTAGTTCACGACTTACTTTCCTGTCCGCATGACTCGCGCAGAGACCGCGCAGAAAGCACACGGACCCCATTATAGTCTATGGGGTTTGTGTGCTTTCACTGCACCCCACTTACCAATGTGTTCGGTAGTCCGTTCGGGGGGGGTCCCCATTCAGACTCCCCGAACAGATTACCGTTGCAGATGTGAACGAGGCCTTAGTAAGATTCACAAACAAACAAATAGCACAAAATGTGCATTTCATGTTCAATGTGAGTTTCAGACAGAAACCCCCTGATTATTGCCGCATGTTGTATTATAGGGAAAGATCACTTTGGAAGTAAGCTATTATTTGAAGAGAAGCCCATGCCGCGGCTCTTTACAATAAATGTAGACATGGCTGATGAGCTGTCATTTTTTTTCCTAAGGTTGACTACACTCTAAAAATGTAAGCCCTATAAAATCTTTAGAAAGCAAAGTAAATAATTCTTGGTAGCTTTACCTAAGAAGCACATCAAAAGAGAAGAATTATTAAATGAGCCTGCTGGAAGGTATGGCTGAAGAACTTAGCTTTTATAGAAAAGCATGACCCCAGTTGACTGCTTTAGTAAGACAGAAAGACTTGACATTAAAGAGATAAGGAGATCTATTCTACCCAAACCATGGCAGCATAAAAATCTGATAGGTTCGCTTGTTAAAAACAACTATGTTTTTCTTTGAAAAACTGCAGCATTTTAGAGAAAACTGTTATAGGCTGGTGTCCCACGTTGCGGAAATGCAGCTTTTGTAGCAGATTTTGTTGTGTTTTTTGGAGCCAAAGCCAAGAATGGCTACAGAGGGAATGGGAAATATATAGGAAGCTCTTATACTTCTCTCTTCTGCTCAATCCACTCCTGGCTTTGGCTCAAAAAAAACGCAACAAAATCTGCAACAAAAGAAGCTGTTTTTACGTAACGTGGGGTCTCGGTCTAAAAGCATGTTGGGAATGGGGACAATTCTTATTTAGGTGGCTCCCTGCTGGCTTCTACTCTCCCAGCTTGGCTAGATTGACTGGTCTCTCTCTATACACAAAAATATTAGCTCTTTGTAACAAGGGGTCCTGTCAGATCTCAAGCTACCCGTGGTTCAGGCAACCTGGATCCCCTAAAGTTTCCTTTAATCCAACTACAATACTAAGCAATGAGCCAAGCAATGCAGAGAGACCAACATTTAGAAAAAATGTCGATTTCATTTAAGACATATGGGATCTCCTATATATGCTGAGACCGTGTAAAATTCTTAATTATAATAATGCTTTCCAATAATAATCATTTGACCAGCTAGGCTAGATAAATGATATACAGCAGTATAATCTGGATTCTGCCATGAGGAAATGATTTACCATTAGTATAGAAGGTATATTGGACAGCATCTTAATACATAAATCGTGGTGGTTCAATGTGCATTTATAATCAAGCTTTACGGGAAATGAGTATTACCTAAATCATTAATCCAAGTGACCAAAGACACATGTCTTATGAAGTAAGACCTCATCTTATAGCCATGCTGTAGCTCCACATTTGTGTTGGGATTTGGAGCAATTTTTACCATTGTCAATATACATTAACATTATTAACACCATATAATTTTATTAACATCATATTATTGTACCCTGGTCTCAAATAAATTGATAAGTGCTGTTTTTTTCGCTTTCTGTACTGCCCCATGTAAAGAAAACCTTAAACATAAAATGAAAAAATCAAGCTAGGTAAAATTCATATTTTCCAGATTTTCTAAGTTTACCTTGGCCTCTGTAGCTGTAGGTTACATACTTACATACTTACATTCTATCTGTTCATGCCCCTTGCAACTAGAAAATACAAATATATTTACATGCATACAATAGTCATCTTTACTGGAAGAATGAACCCATATACAGTACGACCTAAAAGCAGCAGGCTAACTAGAAAATGATGGAGACCTGTGTTCTCATGCATTATGGTGGTAATGTTGGTTGGGCAAAGTATACATGTTTGATATTGTTGTAAATAAGAGAATTCTGGGATTATTTGCGGCACAAATTTGGCTAGTTACATTAATTGCAATACATTACAAAAGAACAAATGAAGTAATTTTCCCTATTTTTAATCTTATCATCAAATAAAAAAAAATAAAATATATTGTTTATTTTTGGTGCTACATTAAAGGGGTTGTCCCATCTCAAGGATCCTATCTATACTGGTAATGTAAATTGAGGACTTTTCTTAAATATATTGCTTTAGAAATTCTGCTTTGTTTGCCTGCTATGTGAACTTATTTCTCCCATTGTTTACACAGCGTTGCTATAACCATGAACCTATAGGACAAGTGACGTCACTCACTCATTGCTTTTGTTGACAGGACAATCAGTTCAGCTAATTGCAGTTTGCTGATAAAGACCTGTCTGCTATCTCTCTATGTAAACACACAGATAACACTGAGCCTGCTCTATACAAGCATCTACATTGTAACATCTCTGCCTGTTCAGGTCACTGCACCACCCTCCGCTCGCATGCGGCGGGGCAGGATGCGTGTGTAGTTTGGTTCTTGGCTTAAAGTTCTTGGTCGCACTGTGTGAACACGGCTCTAGTTCTGTGATTGAATTTGCACTACACCCGTCTTCTGCCCTTGTTTGCCTCTGTTCATTCGTGTGATTGACAGCCTGCCTTCCTGTCAACTCCAGGGGCGGGTTCTACCTCCCCTATTTAATCTTGGCTCTCATTCACACCAGTGCTTGCTATTGCCTTGCATACTTGCTCCTTGCTATCACTATTTTTTGCTTGCATTCTTATCCTTGACCTTTGGCTTTCCCTACAGACTATTCTTTGAACTCGGATTTGGCACTGCATCGCTCGACTGTTACTGACCTGTGGCTAGCTGACCTCTCTTTATTGTTGTCCGTCTTGTCTGCGTTTTGTGTCTCACCTATACAGGAAGGGACCGTCTTCATGGTTGCCGCCTATTATGTAAGATAGGGCCTGGCAATAGGAAGGGAAAGTTGGGGGCTTCAGCTTAGGGCTCACTGTCTCTTGTGTCCCGTCCCAGGGTTCAACAGCTACTGGGGAATTGCTGTCCTAGCAATTCCCTTACATAAATATTATCTGATCTGCATAAGTATTGCGTTCAGAGAGAGAGAGAGGAGTGGGGGGAGAAATACAGGAAGTGAGAAGAGGACACTGCATGCAGCCTGCTGAAACAAGAGGATTGGAAAAACCCCATTAAGCCATCCGTGCCATAGCCAATTTTCTTTTTTTTTCATTTACATTGTTTCATTGTCATCTTTCAAGAGCTGAGAGCTTTAATATTTTTTCACTTCACATGACTTCATATTGTTGCATTGTTCATTGTGTGACAATTATTAAATGGATCAATACATTTATAGTTATACAAAATATATACAGTTTTTAAGTTTTACCAAATGAAAAAACAACCATAACTATTTTATTGTGCCATTGAGGGAGCAAGATTTTTTGGTATAAACTTTTGTTCACTTTTTATTGAGAGGCAACAAAAAAAAAAAACCCCAGCAATTCTGCCATTATGTATTTCTCTACAGTGTTCATGATATATAATGTGATATTTTAATAGTTTGCTCTACCATGTGTTTCAGGTGCAGACACCAATACAGTCGAAAGTGGTGTGCTCAAAGATGTCTGTTGTTAGTGATGGGGGCAATTTTAAGAATCTTTAATTCCTTAATATTATACTTAAAAAAAAATAAAAATTCAATAGATTTTATATAGCGGCCTTGCACACAAGGATCAGTCTGGATCTGACAAAGCCTTCAATTATTACAGAAGACTTATGAAGCCTTTTCATGTAATCTATGCTTATTATATTAAATGAGAAGTAGGAAATATACAAAATAGGAAGAATCCAAAAGAAAGGGCAAAGACAATCATAGTAAGAGCATGGCGCATTAAAGTCATACATTTTACTAAGTACCGTTTAACTTGTATGTCAGGAAGGCATTGGAAGCATTTGACATAATAAATATGGTTAATGCAGAGCACACTGGACTAATATGCACACAGAGTATCATTGTAAACTCAGCTATAACTTACACAATTCAGATGATTTGCTGCTTCTGCTCTGAGCACTTGATTCGGGAGATAAATCCTTCACTTGTTATGTTCTCATCTTATTTTTTATATTTTCGACTCTTCTATTATGCTGCTGTATCAGCAATGTGAGAATATATATTTAGATTTTATGACTATTCATTGCACAACTCATATATAGTTTTCCTCAATTTAGTACATATAAATAACATACTTAATCTTCAATGTGTTAATAAATCTAAGATAGGATTTTAGAAGGAGCAGATTGGCATCTATTGAGACTGGTTTTTATAGTCACTGTGCTTCTATGCAAATTTATTCATTACCTATTAATGCACATTAAGCTCTTTGTGATTAAGGGAATTACTATAAAGAGCATGTTTTTCGTGGAAGATGTCCATATGCCTGGGGCACTATAGTCAACTTTGAAGAACCTCAACATTAATTCATAGTAGCTGGAGCACAGGGAACAATATAGTTAAGATATCTCTTTATATCTACTATTGCTTTGGAGATTCCAAGCCAATATATTAGGAAACTTTATTATATTTCTTTCTTAAATATAATTTTATACTTTATATTTTCTAGAGAAATACGCAGCATTGTCTGGATATAAAGTATGGGTGTAAATGATCTCATGGAAGTCATGAAGATCAACTAGGTAGTTTCCACCCCTGTTCAACAGTTATGACTGAGAACTAATATGTGCCCAAAAACCATAGATGGCAATAGGGGATGATTTATGTAAAGTGGGTGAAAAGTAAAAATAAGCAGATGATGGCCGTAATACGCATCTGTCATCTGTCCGAGGTCCTTTGAAAATGAGAGTACTAATGTGACTGTGGGTGACCTGCAACTGGCAGATAAAAAATACCCAGCACTACCCTAGTATGAAGTGCAGGTCCATAGAATCCCACTAAAGTCACTAGGGTCAGGAAGGTCACCTAGCAGCTGCCGATGCAATGGAGGATGATTTATCTAAAGAGGTGGAAAACAAGAATGAGGCAGTTGCCAATAGCAACCAATCCAAGACCTTTTTTGAAAATAAAAATATTAATCTGATTGGCTGGTATAGGCATCCACTCCAAAGTAGGATTATGTAGTAACATGCACAACCTGCTACCGGCAGATAAAAAGGTAAATAATAAAAACTGGCAAATCCTGAAGACTGTGTTAGATTATGTCAGATGACTGATTTTCCAGTGGTGTAATACAAGCCATGTGATCCTCTGATAATGGGGTATGTCAGTAAAGCTAAGAGTATACATGAAATGTATACATGTGATAATGGATGATAACAGAGAGCAATATTGAGTGAGTGATATATCCCACCCACATCACGTGGACCCAGTAGGTCTGCCTCAGATCTGAGTGTGTTAACTGTGTAGCCTGGGGTGCTTCGTCACAGCTTACATAACCTTTACTTCCTAAATGGTGCCCCAACCCTCCTGGTTAAGCATGGACACTTGCACCAAATGCTTACACAGCATGGTGTGTAGACACAGGGGGTGATGCCCAAGCAAAGGTCCTTGCAGAGTATAGCATTCAGCTGCTACCATTTCACAATCCTCTGATATTGGTGTATGTCAATGATGCTATTAAGAATGAAGAGCCTGCAAGCTTCTGTTGTCTAATATGGTCATGTGATGTGATATGGAGAAAAGTTCTTGATGTGAAAGCCTGTGGTGCTCTATTTGCTTTTGTGCATATGTAAAGATACTGAAATTCTCTAATAATGGTGTCAGTGAAGCTAAGAAGATACTTGCTGTGATAATAGCAGCAAAGATAAGTGCAATAACCCTGTGATAATGGTTAGTTAGTGAAGCTAAGAATGAAGGGCCTAATATGGGGCATGTTATTGATCGATTAGGGAAAGTTTGGGGGGTTTGTTTGTTCCCCCATGATATAAAATGGATTTCTCTATACTGAACCTCATGAGCCATACCTTGGTTGGGACTTGTCATTGTGTCAGGACTTTGACTCGTCGACATATTCTCTGGTTCTCTGCAGGGCCATAATAAACCATTGATAAAGAGGCTTTAGAGAAATGAGATTAATCATTACAGTAATGTTTTGCCATAAGCATCACAACAATATTTTTTTTTAGCTTTGAAGTAAGTGAAGCTTATGGTAAATGCTTGGGATGCAAGGAGAAATAAAAAAAATAACTGAAGGCAATGAAGGCTTGTAGCTGCTTAATAAAATCCCCGTGCTCTTAAAGTGCGTTTATCCCCCTCTATATCCATCAATCTCTTTGGCGTTTTCTCATCTTGCCATTTAATGATTGATTGCACACCTGAGAAGTCTATGAAATCCAGCAGGAAAAAATGAAGGGGATCAGTCACAAATAGGGTCTGCTAATATTATTGATTCTCTGGGGATTCTTTTTTGAGAAAGCATATGAATGAGATGGTGTGAGCATAGAGAAATGGCCTTCTTAACATTCTGCAAACAATCACAAATACGATCTCTTAGAATCTGAAAGAGTGATGTGACATCCTTTAAATTCCTCTGACAACCTAGGCGCCCCACATAGGTATGATGCATACTACTAATGTACAGTATAGTAAGATAGCTATAGAATTTATTAGAATCTTCACCCCTTCCCCTTATTAAAGATCAGTTAGGCTCTGTTCACATTGGCCTACAGATTGTAGGTATAAATCAGAAGTATACGTATATCACAGTATAATGTCACATAGAAGCCCCTCCACACAGTATAATGTCCTATAGTGGCCCCTCCACACAGTGTAATGTTCTATAGTGACCCCTCCACACAGTGTAATGTTCTATAGTGGCCCCTCCAAACAGTGTAATGTCTTATAGTGGCCCCTCCAAACAGTGTAATGTCCTATAGTGACCCCTCCACACAGTGTAATGTTCTGTAGTGACCCCTCCACACAGTATAATGTCCCATAGTGACCCCTCCACACAGTGTAATGTCCTATAGTGGCCCCTCCACACAGTGTAATGTCCTATAGTGGCCCCTCCACACAGTGTAATGTCCTATAGTGGCCCCTCCACACAGTGTAATGTCCTATAGTGGCCCCTCCACACAGTGTAATGTTCTATAGTGGCTCCTCCACACAATGTAATGTCCTATAGTGACCCCTCCACACAGTATAATGTCCTATAGTGGCCCCTCCACACAGTGTAATGTCCTATAGTGGCCCCTCCACACAGTGTAATGTCCTATAGTGGCCCCTCCACACAGTGTAATGTCCTATAGTGGCCCCTCCACAAAGTTTAATGTTCCATAGCATCCCCTCCACACATTATTATGTACCATTGTGTCCAACACAGTGTTTATTGCAAATATTGCAAACATTTTGGGTTTTGCAGTTTTTCCCACTGGGCTTTTTTCCTGTGGGACACTACATGGGGCTGTAGCCTAAAAAGAAGTCAGTGACTACAGGGAAGGGTGTGGCCAGCCATATATGTTTTCTTTGCCACATCCCTAGATTATGTTCTAGGAAATACCCTTACTAGTCTCTGTTGTTCTACAATCTTCATCATTAATATTTACCTGTGATTTTTTCTTCATTAAAATTGTATTTGAGAAGGTGAATTCACTTCAGGACGCAATGCAAAATTACCCAGAATTTTTTATCTTAAAAATTATTGGCTCTCTTTTATATTATATTATTGCTCTAGAATAGTAATATACTGTGAGCAATCACCGCTAGTATACCAACCAGGCTATACAAAACTGTGCTACGTCTTTATTGATCAGCTGATTTATTACCTGATGGAAATACAAATTTCATCTTCATTTAATAAAAACATATAACAAAATAATATACAATGTCCTAATCACTTTAGTGACCTCCAGTACGGTATACAGTGTATGGAGGAGCATATTGGAAATTTTTAGGGTTCTCATATTCAAGTAATACACAAGTCCAAAAACAAGATAATAAAAAACGAATGCATAAGATGCCAACAGTTGAATATGTGTAAAATAACAGATAATATATACTCATACAGCTTTGTTGACAGAAGTTAATATGTAAAAGAGACAAGTATCTAATTTTAAGGGATCCATCAAAGGTAACTCATATGCTGTGTTGTGCCTAGTGCAGTTTCTGTAGGGCAGTGAAAGTTGTAAAGAGATTTTCTCATAAAAAACACTTTGGCTAAGGCCCCACGTAGTGGGCTGTATTATGAGGGTAGCCCTATTTTCTGATTTGTTTCACATTTATTCCAGTGTCTGATGCTGGATGTTAAATATATATATATATTTTTTAGTCTGTTTAGTTGTCTTACATTGAGACAGAATTTTCAGACACAATTTGAGTGCATTTTTATTACATCTTGGCACATTTAAGCTTTGTCTCCTTTTTGACATCACATGAGAATAAGGAAACGTTATAAATCAATTGAGACAGGGCAAGGATCTCTTAGGTTGACAAAGCATATTAGGGAGGCTCACGACTCTTATGAGTATTGCTGGCCTTTGAGTACAGGATGAGATAGGCATAAAGAATTGTTAAGGACAGAAGTAAGGTAGATAATGTCTCTTGGGTGCCATAAGAGCTTTAGGTTTAAATGATCGGAACAACCTCAACGTCTTTTTGTAAAATGCTTTTAATACATATGTCGGATGCTTATATTGTTCCTATGGTAATACTGATGAGATGTGCCTGCGTATGGTTCGTCATGTGATTGCTATAGACTGTTGTATTTAATATGTATACCTTTTTTACGTGACAATGGCACAGGGTGTGCTGACCTATAAGTAATGCACCTTTGCACTACTAAAGTTACTAAAGAAGTATTTTTAGGACTAGTAAGTGCTGATTTTCATGAATTTCTTGTCATGTGGATTCTATGAACTGTGGGCTTTACAAACTGAGCACAGTGTAACCTTTCTGTAAAGTTCTAAATCCGTTCTGATGACTATGCAAGCTATGTGTGAGAGGTTCTTCTCCTTCTGGGGTGGCTATATAGACCTTTATTCACATCACAGGGAAAATTGGTCATGTGATAGTCCACTGTAACATCAATGAAACTAATTTTATTGAGTGTTAGAATGATACCCTATCTATCATTTAACTACTTTAATGACAATTTACTGTTGTACAGTACACTGGAATACATTTTGTTTGTGGCAAGTGTATACTGAATGGACAGCAGAGCTGTCATGTGAAGTGCATATTACTCACAGCTTCCATTCATATTTGCAGACATAAATGGGATTGAAATGGGATGTAGACTAGACGCCACTCTGCACTAATATTTATTATCGCTGAATAGGCATATTGATGTATATCAAGGAAAAAAACTTTTTGTTATATTGCTTCCATATTCCAAATCTAAGCACTAAATAAACAATTGTATCAGTGTACAGCTACCACAGCACAGTGTCCTTAGGACTGGCCGTGACTTGTGGCCACTGCACATAAGGGAAATATATTGGAAAGTCAGAGAACTGGCCACCTTTAGGGTCCATTCACACAGAGGAAAATGGCGCTTTATTTTTCACTGAAAAAAATAGCCTCCCATTGATTTCAATGAGTTCTACTAGTTTTTTTTTCCACTAGCGGAAAAAAACCTAGCAGCACCCATTGAAGTCAATGGGAAGCTTTTTTTCAGCGTGGAAAATCCAGTGCCAAATAAAGCGCCATTTTCCTCCATGTGCATGAACCCTTAGGCCAAGGCTGCACTGTGATTTTTCCAGGCTAAAAATACTGAGGACATATTCGAAGGATAATTCATAAATCTCTAAGGTCCGACACCTGGCACCCCCATAGCTTTTTTTATATAAAGAATTGAGCAGGTAGCTGACTGCACTGTTCTCTGTGTAGTGGTCAGACCAAGTAATGCAGATCAGCTTCCATTCACTTGAATAAGCTGTGATTCAGACACGAGTTGTCTGCTTTCTTCATTTGATGTATATTAGCTGCTCAAAACAACGGATCTGTGGGAACGCTAGTTGTTGGATCCTCGCCCATCTGATATTCATAGCCTATTCTTTAGCCCAGAAAGAAATATAAGTAGCAATAAGTAGCATTAGAAACTATAGCATTGTAGCCCTGGCATTAAAAGTATTGTTGAACTCAATGAACATTATGTGGACTATTATGTAAATTTCTTCCAGTAGTGCATTTATGAGAATTTACAATTATGTAATATTTTGTTTCCATGAGTCATATACTTTTTTTAAATAATGACCTAATGTTCATCCAAAACTTGTTTGTTACCAATACGGACAAAAATAAAAACTTGACTAAACAATACCGCATTTCCAATCTGACTAATAAACACAAAAGTTGGAGCAGCAACAAGTGACTTTATCCCTATGGAGATGTATTGTACCTCTATAACTGCAGTATTCCTTCTGAAATAGGGAAACAATCCTGTCCAATTGGCAGCAAACAGGTTAAAATTGGGCACAAAATTTAAGTATTTTCCAAAACCCATCAAAAGCTGTAGACTTTCTAACAGTCCACACTCCCTTTATTATTCCTTTCATCTAACTGCGCAAAGCAGAACATCAAGCCAAGGAACGTTTCTATTCTACTCACGTCGTTCAGTCATGCTGATCTTCAAAGAGAGCTTTAAAATTTTACCTTCAGGCCATATTTATGCGAGCATGAATCAGAGCTGCACCAAATGAAATAATCCTTTCCTCCCAGTTACTTGTCACCGTACTTTACTGGGGAACGTTCATTCCAGTTTCTCAGAAAAGTTCATGTACCGTGGGAATCTCATAAGACCATAAAGATTTGTCCATTTTTTTTTGCAGGGGTGAATGGGATTGTGGAACCTATATTGTCTTCACCTGAACTGTCTATCCTCCATTGTTACATGAACAAAACAATAGTTTAGCATTACAATATAAAAAGGAAAATATATACATATATTATTTCCAGGCAAGTTGTCTTTGGATACAGTTGTGAGTGTTTTATAGCTAAACACTGAATAGTAATATGGAGGTAGAGTTGTGGGCTGGTGTGAGATGTGGCAGACATAACTGATCCTTTGGGACATATATGACAACATGATATGACAATAATGACAATGATACACATAGACTCAAAGTGCAGAGAGCATTAGTGACTGCCATACAGGTTCTCGTCTCAAATGCCCACAAGGTTCACTTGAGCCAATTTACCTATCAGCATGTTTTTTCATATGTGGAAGGAAATCAGAGTACCCAGAGAAACCCCACAAAAATACAGGGAGAACCTACAAACTCCATACAGATGTTGCCCTTGGTTAGATTTGAACCCAAGACCCTAGCATCACAATATATACGGTAGATTTTTTTTATATGTTTCTCTGATTTATTTTCAATGTGAAACAATATAATATCAAAGGAAAAGCAAATTTCAAGGACATAACTAATAAAAGGTCATTTATATTTTCTTGTAATTTTATGATGTTTTTTTAATATAAATATATATATATATATATATATATATATATATATATATATATATATAATTTGTAATACCACTTGGATTGACAGATCTTAAAATATTTTTGCCCACATTTAGGTAGGTGTCATCAATTTAATAAGCAATTCTTTTTCTGCACATCCTTTATGGAATCATCATTAACTAATATACAGTACTTATTTTTATCTGTTGGTCAGATCAGACTTTCCATCTGGCAACGTTTCATGGCCTATCTTATCAATAGGTCAGAAAGTGTTATATATAAATATATATATAGTAGGCAGACCCATTTAAGATTAAATTTCTCAGAATGTAGATGACCATAGTAAGCTCTGTATATTGTAGAATAAGAATTACTTCCTCTCCCATTGCACATGGCAGCACAGATAGGAGACAGTAGGGGTCCCAAATGGCAAGAGTGGTGCAAGGGGAGCTGAAGGTACGTATTCAGTTTTCACCAACTTCTTCATTTGCATATTGATTCAAAGTGAAGTTTTTTCTAAATCTGCAAAAGTAAAAGACATCACAAAGTTATGTTATATGGTGCCAGTTCAGTAAGATTAGGGAAGGTAGTAGACAAAGCTTAAAGGTGTTTTCCCATTTCACTGTTTCAGCAGTTTGCCTGTAGTCTCTGTACTTGCTTGTAGAGAAGAACTCAGTGTTATCTGTTTACATAGAAAGATAACAGACTCAGCTTTATCAGCAAACTGCAGTTAGCTGAAGTGATTGTCCTGCTGGCAGAGCAGATAGTGACATCACTTGTCCTATCTCCTAGGTCCGTGGTTATAGTAACTCTGTGTAAACAATGGGAGGAATAAGATCACATAGCAGGCAAACAAAACAGCATTTCTAAAGCAATATATTTAGGAAAATTCTTCAATTTACATAAGCTACCAGTATAGATAGGATCCTTGAAATGGGACAACCCCTTTAACATGACCCTTAAAGGAGTTGTACCACAACAGACAATTATCCCCTATCCTCAGAATAGAGGATAATTGTCAGATCATTGGTGGTCCAACCTCTGGGATCCCCAGTGATTAGAAGAATAAAGCTTGAAAGTCCACAAATTCTCCTTGAGATTGAAGCATTATTGCATGACCTGCTCTCCATTTCACTTCTGTGGGGCTGTTGGAGAGTACGGTCCATAGAAATACATAGAATGTCAATCACACAAGTGCACTATCACTTCATTCACTGGGAGTATGCAAGGGGTTATCGGTCTAATCACTAGTGTTCTAGCAGTCATCTGTGAATAGGGGATAAGTATGTCTAGTGGCAAAGCTCCTTTAAAGGGATTCTACCATTGAAATGAATTTTTTTGGCGATCACACGTCGGAATAGCCTTTAGAAAGGCTATTCATCTCTTACCTTTAGACGTGGTCTCCGTTCCTTAGAAATACCGGTTCTCTTGCAGCGATGGGGGTGGGCACCAGCACTGAAAATGCAATGTGGGCATCCCCACTGATGCTCGAGAACACGCTTCAGCGACGCCACTATCTTCGGCTGGATCATCCCCTTCTTTCGTCGTCTTCCTTCTGTGTCACCTCCGATGCCTGCGCAGTTGGCTCTGCCAGTGAGACACTAGTAGAGCCGACTGCGCATGCCAGCTGGCGGCCATTTTTGAGAGGCTGCTCTTGCTTTTGTAGTTCAATACAGGAGCGGCCTCCCAAAAATGGCCACCAGCCGGCATGCGCACTCGGCTCTGCTGGTGTCTCACCGGCAGAGCCAACTGCACAGACGTCGGAGGTGACGTAGAAGGAAGATGACGAAAGAGGGCGAGGATCCAGCCGAAGATAGAGGCGTCGCTGGAGCATGTTCTTGATTAGCAGTGGGGACGCCCCATCGCATTTTCAGCGCTGAGGCCCGCCCCCATCGCTGCCAGAGAACTAATTTGCATACCGGTAAAAAACGGTATTTCTAAGGAACGGCGCAGCGGAGACCACGTCTAAAGTTAAGAGACGAATAGCCTTTCTCAAGGCTATTCCGACGTGTGATCGCCAAAAAAATTCATTTCAGTGGTAGAATCCCTTTAAGTTATCAGCAGAAAACTTTAAAAGGGTTACTTGGTTTCTAACTTTGAGGGCCTAACTTTAGGATAGGGCATCAATATTAGATCTGCAGAGGTCCAACATAACCCCTTTAACTTGGTTGTATCACTGGCTGTTGTTGTAAATGATCACACTTCAAAAGATTATTGGATTCAAGATAAACTTTGTTACATGGACATTATTATTATATTATGTTAGAAATAAAAAATGTAAAATATTTACATAACATAAAATGTAAGTATGCAGTACTCCATGAGACTTGAGAAACTTCTAGTTTGATGTGTACTCCTTCACCACATTGAGAACAAGCAATGACTGATGTGCCTGCTATAGAATCCTGAGATAAGTTTTGCTACAAGTTATCATTCTGCTTCGAGCATTGTGTTTTGTCCTCAATCTGAGCTCAGCAATCATAGCATGTGGAGTGCTGTCATTCCCTGAAGTAAGCGATACCCTAATGTAATTGGCATATAATTGACTTGAAATGCTAAACCTTGGCAGGTATTTAAACTCTCAATTTATGTTTTATTTGCAGACAAGCTCTTCACAGTTATCGAAATAATGAGAGAAAAGGGATTTGCTATAGAGCTTGTTAGAGAGTCATTAAAATGTAGTATGTAATATTTACTAAACAAAAATCATGAACGTTATACATCTTTATGACGCTAATGGAATGTATTACACCTGCAAATGAAAAAGTTACTTCTATAATACTTTGGTCTATACCTAGTGTGCATTTACTATCTTTCCTGGATAATGGCATGAGCTGATATTAGCTTGTCAGGTTTAACATGTGGACCAATAACAGCTACACAGACCCTTACACAGTTTATCAATCCGGTGGGCTTTCCTACTCCTAAGTGATTTCCAGTTACTTAGTCATTGACAGTAGATCTGTATTCTTAGGGAAATATGAATATGTTCCTAGTCCTTGACTGTATATGGGGCACCAGATGTTAAATGTACAACCTGTCTGTGAAAAAAAACAACATGCACTAAAATATATATGGTTGCTGGCTTCATATTTACTAGGCAATGTTTTGTTTAATAGTTGTTCATCCTTTTACCTGCACTACTTCTATCCCCCAGAGAAAGAACAATGGGAATCACAGCCAAATTTTTAAAGCCATACATAACTAAGAATTATTACCCTATGGGGAAATTGCTGCTGAGACGGGAATCACTGGGAGACAGGAATCACCATGACCGCCCGCCATGGTACAACTTACAGAAACAGATGAGCAGCGCTACTCTACACTATTTTGTAACTGTCATACAGATGAATGGGAGCTTCAGAAACTGCACAGCACATTTAGTTACACTATTCCCATAGCCATGGACCTATAAAAACAGTTCAGCTCAGCTATTTAAGCTGTTTCCGTAGCTCCCATTGACTTCTAAGGGAGTCACAGAAAAAGCGTATAGCATTGGTGTTCAGCTGTTTTTGCAAGTCCCACCCTGGTATTTGGGAATAATGGGCCATTATTCTTTCCTTATTAATCTATCAGCCCTACCTTTGAAGTGATGGGTTAGTGTTTAGTGCCGCTAGAGTCCTGGGTTTGAATCCAGCCAAGGACACCATCTGTATGGAGTCTGTATGTTTTTCCCGTATTTGCATGGGTTTCCTCCACACTCCAAAGACATAATGATAGGAAATTTAGATAGTGAACCCTAAAGTGAGTAGAGTCAATATTTATATTGAGGAAGATGTGAATATTAGAGATGAGCGAACAGTGTTCTATCGAACACATGTTCGATCGGATATCAGGGTGTTCGCCATGTTCGAATCGAATCGAACACCACGTGGTAAAGTGCGCCAAAATTCGATTCCCCTCCCACCTTCCCTGGCGCCTTTTTTGCACCAATAACAGCGCAGGGGAGGTGGGACAGGAACTACGACACTGGGGGCATTGAAAAAAATTGGAAAAAGTCATTGGCTGCCGAAATCAGGTGACCTCCATTTTAGACGAATAGTGGATTTCAAATCCGGGTCATATGAGAATGTGAACTTTGTGACTATGAGACAGGGATAGCTGTACAGGCAGGGATAGCTAGGGATAACCTTTATTTAGGGGGGAATGTTATTAAAAATAACTTTTTGGGGCTCTATCGGGTGTGTAATTGTGATTTTTGTGAGATAAACTTTTTCCCATAGGGATGCATTGGCCAGCGCTGATTGGCCGAATTCCGTACTCTGGCCAATCAGTGCTGGCCAATGCATTCTATTAGCTTGATGAAGCAGAGTGTGCACAAGGGTTCAAGCGCACCCTCGGCTCTGATGTAGCAGAGCCGAGGCTGCACAAGGGTTCAAGCGCACCCTCGGCTCTGATGTAGGAGAGCCGAGGGTGCACTTGAACCCTTGTGCACCCTCAGCTCTGCTACATCAGAGCCGAGGGTGCGCTTGAACCCTTGTGCACACTCTGCTTCATCAAGCTAATAGAATGCATTGGCCAGCGCTGATTGGCCAATGTATTCTATTAGCCTGATGAAGTAGAGCTGAATGTGTGTGCTAAGCACACACATTCAGCTCTACTTCATCGGGCTAATAGAATGCATTGGCCAGCGCTGATTGGCCAGAGTACGGAACTCGACCAATCAGCGCTGGCTCTGCTGGAGGAGGCGGAGTCTAAGATCGCTCCACACCAGTCTCCATTCAGGTCCGACCTTAGACTCCGCCTCCTCCGGCAGAGCCAGCGCTGATTGGCCGAAGGCTGGCCAATGCATTCCTATGCGAATGCAGAGACTTAGCAGTGCTGAGTCAGTTTTGCTCAACTACACATCTGATGCACACTCGGCACTGCTACATCAGATGTAGCAATCTGATGTAGCAGAGCCGAGGGTGCACTAGAACCCCTGTGCAAACTCAGTTCACGCTAATAGAATGCATTGGCCAGCGCTGATTGGCCAATGCATTCTATTAGCCCGATGAAGTAGAGCTGAATGTGTGTGCTAAGCACACACATTCAGCACTGCTTCATCAAGCCAATACAATGCATTAGCCAGTGCTGATTGGCCAGAGTACGGAATTCGGCCAATCAGCGCTGGCTCTGCTGGAGGAGGCGGAGTCTAAGGTCGCTCCACACCAGTCTCCATTCAGGTCCGACCTTAGACTCCGCCTCCTCCGGCAGAGCCAGCGCTGATTGGCCGAAGGCTGGCCAATGCATTCCTATGCGAATGCATACTTAGCAGTGCTGAGTCAGTTTTGCTCAACTACACATCTGATGCACACTCGGCACTGCTACATCAGATGTAGCAATCTGATGTAGCAGAGCCGAGGGTGCACTAGAACCCCTGTGCAAACTCAGTTCACGCTAATAGAATGCATTGGCCAGCGCTGATTGGCCAATGCATTCTATTAGCCCGATGAAGTAGAGCTGAATGTGTGTGCTAAGCACACACATTCAGCACTGCTTCATCAAGCCAATACAATGCATTAGCCAGTGCTGATTGGCCAGAGTACGGAATTCGGCCAATCAGCGCTGGCTCTGCTGGAGGAGGCGGAGTCTAAGGTCGGACCTGAATGGAGACTGGTGTGGAGCGATCTTAGACTCCGCCTCCTCCAGCAGAGCCAGCGCTGATTGGTCGAGTTCCGTACTCTGGCCAATCAGCGCTGGCCAATGCATTCTATTAGCCCGATGAAGTAGAGCTGAATGTGTGTGCTTAGCACACACATTCAGCTCTACTTCATCAGGCTAATAGAATACATTGGCCAATCAGCGCTGGCCAATGCATTCTATTAGCTTGATGAAGCAGAGTGTGCACAAGGGTTCAAGCGCACCCTCGGCTCTGATGTAGCAGAGCTGAGGGTGCACAAGGGTTCAAGTGCACCCTCGGCTCTCCTACATCAGAGCCGAGGGTGCGCTTGAACCCTTGTGCACACTCTGCTTCATCAAGCTAATAGAATGCATTGGCCAGCACTGATTGGCCAGAGTACGGAATTCGGCCAATCAGCGCTGGCCAATGCATTCTATTAGCCCGATGAAGTAGAGCTGAATGTGTGTGCTTAGCACACACATTCAGCTCTACTTCATCGGGCTAATAGAATGCATTGGCCAGCGCTGATTGGCCGAATTCCGTACTCTGGCCAATCAGCACTGGCTAATGCATTGTATTGGCTTGATGAAGCAGTGCTGAATGTGTGTGCTTAGCACACACATTCAGCTCTACTTCATCGGGCTAATAGAATGCATTGGCCAATCAGCGCTGGCCAATGCATTCTATTAGCGTGAACTGAGTTTGCACAGGGGTTCTAGTGCACCCTCGGCTCTGCTACATCAGATTGCTACATCTGATGTAGCAGTGCCGAGTGTGCATCAGATGTGTAGTTGAGCAAAACTGACTCAGCACTGCTAAGTCTGCATTCGCATAGGAATGCATTGGCCAGCCTTCGGCCAATCAGCGCTGGCTCTGCCGGAGGAGGCGGAGTCTAAGGTCGGACCTGAATGGAGACTGGTGTGGAGCTATCTTAGACTCCGCCTCCTCCAGCAGAGCCAGCGCTGATTGGTCGAGTTCCGTACTCTGGCCAATCAGCACTGGCCAATGCATTTCTATGGGGAAAAGTTAGCTTGCGAAAATCGCAAACTGACAGGGATTTCCATGAAATAAAGTGACTTTTATGCCCCCAGACATGCTTCCCCTGCTGTCCCAGTGTCATTCCAGGGTGTTGGTATCATTTCCTGGGGTGTCATAGTGGACTTGGTGACCCTCCAGACACGAATTTGGGTTTCCCCCTTAACGAGTTTATGTTCCCCATAGACTATAATGGGGTTCGAAACCCATTCGAACACTCGAACAGTGAGCGGCTGTTCGAATCGAATTTCGAACCTCGAACATTTTAGTGTTCGCTCATCTCTAGTGAATATAATAAAATCAATACAGGTATTTAAAGGGAGTCTGTCATCACAGTTCAGTATCTCAACCAGCCCTGCAGACAGATTGGTTAGAGTCATCCAAATGATACGGTATTTTATCCTTGTGAATTGGTGCCTCTGTTATTGTCAGTCAGTACGTAAATGACTCTTTGTAGCAATGAACAATTACCCTTTCTCCTAGAATGTAAGTAGATACAACCTTGTTGCACCAAAGAGGTCATATGCATACTGACCTAAACAGTGATATCTCAGCAATGGAGGCCCGATTTTGAAGGAGAAAACAATGCTGGATTTAGTTGAACCTATCTATCTGTGGGATTGGGTTGATATGTTGTTCTGGTGGCACACTCCCTTTAAAGTGGCAAAAATCTGTACCTAAAAGCTAATGAGATATAAATCTGATACTACAGAACTGGAGTATTACTTTAAAGGGGTTGTCAGAATATTGATACGTCTCCCCAACCTACAGGGGTTGTGTAGTTTAAAAATGAGTGATGTGCATGTCTTTTGCACTACATTGTCTATGGGATTGGCAGTAATAGCCCAAAGCCAATACATGGCTATCTCTGGCAGTCCCATAGTCTTGAATGGAGTACAGGAGACACACACAGCCATTGATCAGTACAGAGCTTACCGGACCCTTGTTCTGGAAATTGGGGTGTCAATAGTGACCCAGCCCCTTCAAGTAAGTGTGCCCTGCAGGTTTATGCAACATTAATTTTCTTTACTTTTTGCCTGGTTTCATAATATAGAATCAGTGAAGGTGTATTATGTATACTATGACAACAAAAGAAATGTCACTTTAACATTTTTGTGTAAAATGGGAAAAGTCAGAACATTTCAAAAAACATCTGAAAATCCTGATCATTTCAACCTTGTGTTTTTGGTGTTGTTAAGTTTGAGTCACTTATATATTTCTACTAACAATGTAGTAATTGCTTTGTAGAAGGACGCATTCTGTCCTACACCAGTCAACTAAACCTCTTTTCTATATACATGTATTTTCTTGTCATTTATGGTAATTATTGCTTGCACAGATTTTATTCTAGAAATTTACAGAATAAATGTTACTATGCATTATGGTAAATTCATGTATTATGCAGAAAAGTTACTGTTATGTAATGCTATTTGGAAGTATGCTTTATTCATAGCTGTGAACTGCTGAATTATTCTCTTGATAGTGTAGCAAAAGGGCTGGGTGTTATAGGATTTAATTCACCAGTCCCTGATCAACAATACATTTTTGGTTCCCGCTGTGGAAATTTTAGCCTCACTTTCTAGTTTCTGGAGGAATTTGTGTTTATCTGTTCTTGGTGTCTATGTCAGAGCACAGGTCAGACATCAGTGTCGAGGAGATTTGTTGCAGAAATTTCTTCAAATGAAAATCAATTCTAAACATTTGAGTGTTGTTTCTCTATTAAGCACATGGATTTCGGCAGGCTATATTTAGAAGAATCGAACTGTCACAGAGGTGTCTCCAACAAATCTACTGCCTGTGAATATACCCTTAGAGGGGTTGTCATTAGGGAGATAACCCCCATGCAGATCAGCTGTATGGGACCACCTCCTGGGCCTCTACTATATAAGACAGAGGGCCAGAAGCTCTAACTCTGTGCTCTGTATGGTGAACTGGTGCTGTTACTGCAACTTAAATCCCATTGATAAGATATTTATGGCCTACACTGTGTCCTATCCTGGACAACCCTTTTAAACAATAGAGCTAAATTAAATACATTTACGAGCGGTTGTGCCTGGTATTGTAGCTCAGTTTCATTCACTTGTAATGACTTTTCCCATTCCCTGGTTGAACTTGATGGACATATGCCTTGTTTTCTAGGCAAAGCCACCATAATGTATTGATCCACTGATCTGTTAAACCTGGCGTATCATACTGCTGTATACTAATGTATATCTAAAAATAATTTATAGCCCTATGGTGGTTCCAAATGCAAAATTGTTGAAAGAATTCCTACCAGCAGATCTGGGTCAAGATCAATGGAAGCAAAATTCAAAATAACAGTATCATTATATAATATGTGGCTAATATATTTTAGGAATATGGTATAAATCATTGGCCTGTCCTTAGAACAGGTCATAAGTGTGGTACGTATACAGTATATATTTATATTTATCTAATAGCACAGATGTTGAATACATTCCTAAATTGTCTATGTTGTTATCAGTATTTACACTGTGCCACATTGTATTCAGCACATTCCCCATCAGAATTGTTTCCATAGAAAAGATTCAATAGTTTTATTATTTACACATCCAGGCCTAAGATCTAATCTTATAAATATTATTCTGCTATTGCTTATTGGTTTATTTTATTGGACATTGCTAATGCCAGTTAGTTTTTAATTATGTTTAATGTACTTTCTGAGCAAATATAGATTATAGGAAAATGAGTAAAATTCCTGACAACAAGTGATTTTATTGTTACAGTGTTATAAACAAAATACCAGCTAATGTTGTAAAATGTGACCAGTGTTTCTTGCAGGAAATGATTAACTTGTATGTAAGAATATGGCCGAATGTTGACAGTAAATCAATGTCTTCAGCTTGGAAAGTAATTTCCTTTTTTGGTGTATATTGATGAATAGCTTCATACCAAACTACTTGTTTCTTGTAGTTATTTCACTCCTGACTTTTTCTGTCTTTGTTTTTAATGTAATTTTAGGCTTGGTTATACATTTATAATAATAAATCTATACCTGGATTGCACATGTATCTGCATTTTGTGACAGTGAATCTTAATCTGTTTTCTATGTAAGGACTCAAATTCACCTGAGGCCACATAGACTTTACAGTAAAGTCGGCCAAATTCACCAATTTTGGCTGGAGGGCTAGACTATTTTATATGTAGGTGGGGGGGCTTACAGTGGCTTACCTCCTTCTCTCCATTGAGGCCACAAGCATTCTTTGCCTAGTCTAGAATGTATGTGTTTGAGAAGATAAGGAGCGGTAGATGCAGCTAGCGGTGGGGCCACCTTTAAGATTTATTCAGATTATTATATCAGATTCTCTAGGGCATATAACCAGTGATAATATTTACATTTATATATAATCATGATTGTAAGAATTTCCTTATATACAGTATATTGCAATTTCTTATCTATCTATCTATCTATCTATCTATCTATCTATCTATCTATCTATCTATCTAGGTTCTGTAGGTATCTGCTATCTGTAGGTGCTGTACCTGTAAGGTATATCTACTACTCATTACCTATTTTGGATGATTGCTCATAGTAACATAATAGATAAGGTTAGATAAAGACACAAGTCCGCCTAGTGCAATCTATAAACCTACCAAGTTGATCCAGAATAAGACAAAGAACCTACAAGGCAGTTGCCCCATCAGAAGAAAAAAATCCTTCCCAACTCCAAATGTGCTGATTGGATCAGTCCCTGGATCAGAATCATATTCCAAAAATTTCTACCTCTCATATCCTCTGATATTCAAGAAAAGCATCAAGCCCCCTGTTGCCCTTGTATAGGTTATAAGTAGAGATGAGCGAACAGTGTTCTATCGAACACATGTTCGATCGGATATCAGGGTGTTCGCCATGTTCGAATCGAATCGAACACCGCGTGGTAAAGTGCGCCAAAATTCGATTCCCCTCCCACCTTCCCTGGCGCCTTTTTTGCACCAATAACAGCGCAGGGGAGGTGGGACAGGAACTACGACACTGGGGGCATTGAAAAAAATTGGAAAAAGTCATTGGCTGCCGAAATCAGGTGACCTCCATTTTAGACGAATAGTGGATTTCAAATCCGGGTCATATGAGAATGTGAACTTTGTGACTATGAGACAGGGATAGCTGTACAGGCAGGGATAGCTAGGGATAACCTTTATTTAGGGGGGAATGTTATTAAAAATAACTTTTTGGGGCTCTATCGGGTGTGTAATTGTGATTTTTGTGAGATAAACTTTTTCCCATAGGGATGCATTGGCCAGCGCTGATTGGCCGAATTCCGTACTCTGGCCAATCAGTGCTGGCCAATGCATTCTATTAGCTTGATGAAGCAGAGTGTGCACAAGGGTTCAAGCGCACCCTCGGCTCTGATGTAGCAGAGCCGAGGCTGCACAAGGGTTCAAGCGCACCCTCGGCTCTGATGTAGGAGAGCCGAGGGTGCACTTGAACCCTTGTGCACCCTCAGCTCTGCTACATCAGAGCCGAGGGTGCGCTTGAACCCTTGTGCACACTCTGCTTCATCAAGCTAATAGAATGCATTGGCCAGCGCTGATTGGCCAATGTATTCTATTAGCCTGATGAAGTAGAGCTGAATGTGTGTGCTAAGCACACACATTCAGCTCTACTTCATCGGGCTAATAGAATGCATTGGCCAGCGCTGATTGGCCAGAGTACGGAACTCGACCAATCAGCGCTGGCTCTGCTGGAGGAGGCGGAGTCTAAGATCGCTCCACACCAGTCTCCATTCAGGTCCGACCTTAGACTCCGCCTCCTCCAGCAGAGCCAGCGCTGATTGGCCGAATTCCGTACTCTGGCCAATCAGCACTGGCTAATGCATTGTATTGGCGTGATGAAGCAGTGCTGAATGTGTGTGCTTAGCACACACATTCAGCTCTACTTCATCGGGCTAATAGAATGCATTGGCCAATCAGCGCTGGCCAATGCATTCTATTAGCGTGAACTGAGTTTGCACAGGGGTTCTAGTGCACCCTCGGCTCTGCTACATCAGATTGCTACATCTGATGTAGCAGTGCCAAGTGTGCATCAGATGTGTAGTTGAGCAAAACTGACTCAGCACTGCTAAGTCTCTGCATTCGCATAGGAATGCATTGGCCAGCCTTCGGCCAATCAGCGCTGGCTCTGCCGGAGGAGGCGGAGTCTAAGGTCGGACCTGAATGGAGACTGGTGTGGAGCGATCTTAGACTCCGCCTCCTCCAGCAGAGCCAGCGCTGATTGGTCGAGTTCCGTACTCTGGCCAATCAGCACTGGCCAATGCATTTCTATGGGGAAAAGTTAGCTTGCGAAAATCGCAAACTGACAGGGATTTCCATGAAATAAAGTGACTTTTATGCCCCCAGACATGCTTCCCCTGCTGTCCCAGTGTCATTCCAGGGTGTTGGTATCATTTCCTGGGGTGTCATAGTGGACTTGGTGACCCTCCAGACACGAATTTGGGTTTCCCCCTTAACGAGTTTATGTTCCCCATAGACTATAATGGGGTTCGAAACCCATTCGAACACTCGAACAGTGAGCGGCTGTTCGAATCGAATTTCGAACCTCGAACATTTTAGTGTTCGCTCATCTCTAGTTATAAGCCATCGCCATATCCTGTCGTAGGAAGCTTCTATAGCCTCACTGCTCTTACGGTAAATAAGCCCCACCTATGACTATGGTAAAACCTTTTATCCTCTACACATAGAAGATTCCCTTTTGTTACATTTACATGTCTTAGTATAATGAGATCATATTGTCCATTCATCTATTGTGCATTGTATTCCGGTCGCCTCATAAACTGTCTTTTTTCCAAACTGTACAACCTCTAGTTTGATAACCTATCTTTATACTTAAATCTACTCATCCCCTTAGTAAAGATTGATTAAACAGTGTATATTGATACAAAGATCTCTTCACTGTTCATTGTATGAGCCACCTCGCAATAAGTCACTTGAAATGACAAGTAGAGCAATAATTTGGCCCGGTGCCGTTGCGACAGAATGTGAAAGTCTCGTGTGGATGCTCATTACAATAACTAATTACATGACAGTGAGTGAGGATCTCTCGCAACACTCTTCTTCCACATAACAGCAGGCTCATGAATGACCCTTTGTCTCTCTAAATACTTTATAAGGTGGTTAAGCAACCTGTCTTTACATATCATTTTATAGCAAAGGAAATTTCCATTTATGTTTTGTGTCCATTGAAATTTGAGTTTTGTTGTCATGACAACTGTCCGCTGACTAGAACGATGACAAAGACTTTTATATTCTCACTTGTTGCATTTATAACATGGTCATCAGCATAGAATGCATTTTATCTAGTTATTCTTCTCATGTGACTGAAGCCTTTTGTGATCACTATATCATGCTGAATGATTGTCACATCGATTAATCTGGATGAAGCCTGGAAACTGCTGAGCTGGAATATTACAAAATGATTGTATCTGATTACAGAATATAAACAGATCAGGTGGATACAATGTTGCATGTAAATATGGGGAGGGCACTGTGGCATGCTGGGATTATATTACTCTGTTCTTACTGACATAATCAGAAGCAAAGGTATGGCTGATGATATGGCTGATGAAAGCCGCCTCCTCCTGGCGCGGTATATGTTGCACATTCAGACAACGCTGCAGTAATACGCTTTCATTAAACTCTGCTCTTCGGAGAGCACCTTTTTAATCCCAGGCTCAGTTATCTCCAGTCAGGAGTAAATGACTTTTTTGCTGTGGCATGCTGGGAGAATAATTGAATAGATGTCATATCAATCAATTTCAGAGGGAGATGTAGGCAGTTATCAACCTTAAATCACTTGTCCATAAATGATGGGAGGTGTCAGCATCACCAGGGAATCCACCAAATGAAAGAGACCCACAGTTATTTTGTATGTCAGGCAAATGAGACATGGGATGAAGGATTTAGTCCCTCAATAACAAATCGCCAAGAAACAAATAGGCTGAAAACTCGGAAAAAAATGAGTCTGATAAAACTGAAATAAATCTGGAAGTGTTGGATATAAGGCTGCTACTGTACTCCACACCTATACAGCTGTTATAGTAATGCCGCCTTTTAAGTTGACTTTCCAGTGAATAACAGTTTACATTATTTTTCTAAATAACCACATACATTAGTTTTCTCATGGCCCTCCCATGTCCCTTTGATTTCTTCGTTTGCACTTTTTCAAAAACTTTTTAAAGGGATCCTATCATACAAACACTTTTTTTCTCATTAACACGTGGGAATAGCCCTAAGAAAGGCTATTCTTCTCCTACTTTTCGTTGTCTTCTCTGTGCTGCCGTTCCGTAGGAATTCCGTTTTTTGTCGGTATGCAAATGAGTTCTCTCGCAGCACTGGGGGCAGGCCCCAGTGCTCAAACAGCACTGGGGGCGTCCCCAATGCTGTGAGAGAACTCTCTCCAGCACCGCCCCCATCTTCATCAGCAACTTCCTCTTCATCCTCTTCTTCCGGCGCAGGTTTAAGACTTCTAGGCCTCGGGCACTGCAGACTGCGCATGCCCACAGGGCCCACGAGAAAATGGCCGCTTACAATACTGAGATGGAGGCGGCGCTGGAGAGAGTTCTCTCGCAGCATTGGGGACGCCCTCAGTGCTGCGAGAGAACTCATTTGCATACCGACAAAAAACGGAATTCTGGGGCCACACGGTGGCTGAGAGGTTAGCACTGCAGCCTTGCTGGGCTCGAGTCCTTGGTTCGAATCCTGCCAAGGGCAAAAAACCATCTGGAAGGAGTTTGTATTTTCTCCCTGTGCTTGTGTGGCTTTCATCCCATACTCCAAAGACATACTGATAGGGCAAAAATGTAGATTGTGAGCCCTATGTGGGGCTCACAATCTACCATATATACTCGAATATAAGTCGACCCGAATATAAGCCGACCCCCCCCTAATTTTACCACAAAAAATGGGGAAAACTTATTGACTCGAGTATAAGCCGAGGGGGGAAAATGCATGACATTCTGTTTGTGCTCATGTTAATCCTAGTCGGCTACAGGCCTATATGGTAATATCCTAGATGTCATGTGGTCTGGGATTTTACCATATAGGCCCAAAGCCTGTGGTAGTAGTAATAGCCTGTTACTGCTAGCACAGGCTTTGGGCCTGTATGGAAACAGGCTTTTACTGCTACCATAATGCTTTGGGCCTGTATGATAATGCCCCAGACGTCTTGCTATTCCGATGTGTTAATGAGAAAAAAAGCATTTGTATGATAGGATCCCTTTAAGCACTTCCAAAAGGAACACACTTTTAATATGACTGTGCTAATGCTTCTTCACCATCTGAACAGGATGTACCCTCACCTACAAAAGCCAGGTTTACATAGGACAGTACGTAAATACTTAGTAGCATCGGCAAAACAATAAAACTGATTCCAGCACAGTTGGAATTTTTTCTATAGCCGCCACCTTTCTCAATCGTAGTTAGTTTTGGTGTCTGATGTGCTATTTAGGTTCTGTAATGTCAGAAGGCCAGAGTCAGGAAGGGGGGGGGGTGTCAGCCATTGACTGCTGCTGCCTGACACTGCCCTCCTGACAATACAGAGCCTAAATAACATAAGAGGTACCAAAACTAACAGCATTGATAGCTCAGAAATGGTGGGAGCTAGAGAGAAAATGCCAACTGTGCCATAATCAGTGGGGTAGTGCCTATTAATTGATGTAAGAGCTGGATTTTTTGGAGGTGGTGAAAGGTCCTCTTTAAGCTTCGCCACCAATATATCATGTCTAAATTATTGACTATACGCTTCTAACCAATTTCAAAGCATATCCTTATAATCACATCTAAACCAGAAAAATAGCTTGTTTTTTTGCCATTTTCCTACCATGCGTAGGAGGTTTTGTTCATTCTGGATAAACTGCTCTTCCTTTTTAATTGCTTCAAAATACAGGTTAAATAATTGCAACTTTTTTCTGTCTATTCACATGGCAAAACAAATGTAAATGTTATCTGAGTGATTCATGATCCTTTGTTTAATAGCTTTATTCCATACACAATGTATGCTAACTAGAGATGAGCGAACACTAAAATGTTCGAGGTTCGAAATTCGATTCGAACAGCCGCTCACTGTTCGAGTGTTCGAATGGGTTTCGAACCCCATTATAGTCTGTGGGGAACATAAACTCATTAAGGGGGAAACCCAAATTCGTGTCTGGAGGGTCACCAAGTCCACTATGACACCCCAGGAAATGATACCAACACCCTGGAATGACACTGGGACAGCAGGGGAAGCATGTCTGGGGGCATAAAAGTCACTTTATTTCATGGAAATCCCTGTCAGTTTGCGATTTTCGCAAGCTAACTTTTCCCCATAGAAATGCATTGGCCAGTGCTGATTGGCCAGAGTACGGAACTCGACCAATCAGCGCTGGCTCTGCTGGAGGAGGCGGAGTCTAACATCGCTCCACACCAGTCTCCATTCAGGTTCGACCTTAGACTCCGCCTCCTCCGGCAGAGCCAGCGCTGATTGGCCGAAGGCTGGCCAATGCATTCCTATGCGAATGCAGAGACTTAGCAGTGCTGAGTCAGTTTTGCTCAACTACACATCTGATGCACACTCGGCACTGCTACATCAGATGTAGCAATCTGATGTAGCAGAGCCGAGGGTGCACTAGAACCCCTGTGCAAACTCAGTTCACGCTAATAGAATGCATTGGCCAGCGCTGATTGGCCAATGCATTCTATTAGCCCGATGAAGTAGAGCTGAATGTGTGTGCTAAGCACACTCATTCAGCACTGCTTCATCACGCCAATACAATGCATTAGCCAGTGCTGATTGGCCAGAGTACGGAATTCGGCCAATCAGCGCTGGCTCTGCTGGAGGAGGCGGAGTCTAAGGTCGGACCTGAATGGAGACTGGTGTGGAGCGATCTTAGACTCCGCCTCCTCCAGCAGAGCCAGCGCTGATTGGCCGAATTCCGTACTCTGGCCAATCAGCGCTGGCCAATGCATTCTATTAGCCCGATGAAGTAGAGCTGAATGTGTGTGCTAAGCACACACATTCAGCACTGCTTCATCACGCCAATACAATGCATTAGCCAGTGCTGATTGGCCAGAGTACGGAACTCGACCAATCAGCGCTGGCTCTGCTGGAGGAGGCGGAGTCTAAGATCGCTCCACACCAGTCTCCATTCAGGTCCGACCTTAGACTCCGCCTCCTCCAGCAGAGCCAGCGCTGATTGGCCGAATTCCGTACTCTGGCCAATCAGCGCTGGCCAATGCATTCTATTAGCCCGATGAAGTAGAGCTGAATGTGTGTGCTAAGCACACACATTCAGCACTGCTTCATCACGCCAATACAATGCATTAGCCAGTGCTGATTGGCCAGAGTACGGAATTCGGCCAATCAGCGCTGGCCAATGCATTCTATTAGCCCGATGAAGTAGAGCTGAATGTGTGTGCTAAGCACACACACATTCAGCACTGCTTCATCACGCCAATACAATGCATTAGCCAGTGCTGATTGGCCAGAGTACGGAACTCGACCAATCAGCGCTGGCTCTGCTGGAGGAGGCGGAGTCTAAGATCGCTCCACACCAGTCTCCATTCAGGTCCGACCTTAGACTCCGCCTCCTCCAGCAGAGCCAGCGCTGATTGGCCGAATTCCGTACTCTGGCCAATCAGCGCTGGCCAATGCATTCTATTAGCCCGATGAAGTAGAGCTGAATGTGTGTGCTAAGCACACACATTCAGCACTGCTTCATCACGCCAATACAATGCATTAGCCAGTGCTGATTGGCCAGAGTACGGAATTCGGCCAATCAGCGCTGGCCAATGCATTCTATTAGCCCGATGAAGTAGAGCTGAATGTGTGTGCTAAGCACACACACATTCAGCACTGCTTCATCACGCCAATACAATGCATTAGCCAGTGCTGATTGGCCAGAGTACGGAACTCGACCAATCAGCGCTGGCTCTGCTGGAGGAGGCGGAGTCTAAGATCGCTCCACACCAGTCTCCATTCAGGTCCGACCTTAGACTCCGCCTCCTCCAGCAGAGCCAGCGCTGATTGGCCGAATTCCGTACTCTGGCCAATCAGCGCTGGCCAATGCATTCTATTAGCCCGATGAAGTAGAGCTGAATGTGTGTGCTAAGCACACACATTCAGCACTGCTTCATCACGCCAATACAATGCATTAGCCAGTGCTGATTGGCCAGAGTACGGAATTCGGCCAATCAGCGCTGGCCAATGCATTCTATTAGCCCGATGAAGTAGAGCTGAATGTGTGTGCTAAGCACACACACATTCAGCACTGCTTCATCACGCCAATACAATGCATTAGCCAGTGCTGATTGGCCAGAGTACGGAACTCGACCAATCAGCGCTGGCTCTGCTGGAGGAGGCGGAGTCTAAGATCGCTCCACACCAGTCTCCATTCAGGTCCGACCTTAGACTCCGCCTCCTCCAGCAGAGCCAGCGCTGATTGGCCGAATTCCGTACTCTGGCCAATCAGCGCTGGCCAATGCATTCTATTAGCCCGATGAAGTAGAGCTGAATGTGTGTGCTAAGCACACACATTCAGCACTGCTTCATCACGCCAATACAATGCATTAGCCAGTGCTGATTGGCCAGAGTACGGAACTCGACCAATCAGCGCTGGCTCTGCTGGAGGAGGCGGAGTCTAAGATCGCTCCACACCAGTCTCCATTCAGGTCCGACCTTAGACTCCGCCTCCTCCAGCAGAGCCAGCGCTGATTGGCCGAATTCCGTACTCTGGCCAATCAGCGCTGGCCAATGCATTCTATTACCCCGATGAAGTAGAGCTGAATGTGTGTGCTAAGCACACACATTCAGCACTGCTTCATCACGCCAATACAATGCATTAGCCAGTGCTGATTGGCCAGAGTACGGAATTCGGCCAATCAGCGCTGGCCAATGCATTCTATTAGCCCGATGAAGTAGAGCTGAATGTGTGTGCTAAGCACACACACATTCAGCACTGCTTCATCACGCCAATACAATGCATTAGCCAGTGCTGATTGGCCAGAGTACGGAACTCGACCAATCAGCGCTGGCTCTGCTGGAGGAGGCGGAGTCTAAGATCGCTCCACACCAGTCTCCATTCAGGTCCGACCTTAGACTCTGCCTCCTCCAGCAGAGCCAGCGCTGATTGGCCGAATTCCGTACTCTGGCCAATCAGCGCTGGCCAATGCATTCTATTAGCCCGATGAAGTAGAGCTGAATGTGTGTGCTAAGCACACACATTCAGCACTTCTTCATCACGCCAATACAATGCATTAGCCAGTGCTGATTGGCCAGAGTATGGAATTCGGCCAATCAGCGCTGGCCAATGCATTCTATTAGCCCGATGAAGTAGAGCTGAATGTGTGTGCTAAGCACACACACACATTCAGCACTGCTTCATCACGCCAATACAATGCATTAGCCAGTGCTGATTGGCCAGAGTACGGAACTCGACCAATCAGCGCTGGCTCTGCTGGAGGAGGCGGAGTCTAAGATCGCTCCACACCAGTCTCCATTCAGGTCTGACCTTAGACTCCGCCTCCTCCAGCAGAGCCAGCGCTGATTGGCCGAATTCCGTACTCTGGCCAATCAGCACTGGCTAATGCATTGTATTGGCGTGATGAAGCAGTGCTGAATGTGTGTGCTTAGCACACACATTCAGCTCTACTTCATCGGGCTAATAGAATGCATTGGCCAATCAGCGCTGGCCAATGCATTCTATTAGCGTGAACTGAGTTTGCACAGGGGTTCTAGTGCACCCTCGGCTCTGCTACATCAGATTGCTACATCTGATGTAGCAGTGCCGAGTGTGCATCAGATGTGTAGTTGAGCAAAACTGACTCAGCACTGCTAAGTCTCTGCATTCGCATAGGAATGCATTGGCCAGCCTTCGGCCAATCAGCGCTGGCTCTGCCGGAGGAGGCGGAGTCTAAGGTCGGACCTGAATGGAGACTGGTGTGGAGCGATCTTAGACTCCGCCTCCTCCAGCAGAGCCAGCGCTGATTGGTCGAGTTCCGTACTCTGGCCAATCAGCGCTGGCCAATGCATTCTATTAGCCCGATGAAGTAGAGCTGAATGTGTGTGCTTAGCACACACATTCAGCTCTACTTCATCAGGCTAATAGAATACATTGGCCAATCAGCGCTGGCCAATGCATTCTATTAGCTTGATGAAGCAGAGTGAGGGTTCAAGTGCACCCTCGGCTCTCCTACATCAGAGCCGAGGGTGCGCTTGAACCCTTGTGCAGCCTCGGCTCTGCTACATCAGAGCCGAGGGTGCGCTTGAACCCTTGTGCACACTCTGCTTCATCAAGCTAATAGAATGCATTGGCCAGCACTGATTGGCCAGAGTACGGAATTCGGCCAATCAGCGCTGGCCAATGCATCCCTATGGGAAAAAGTTTATCTCACAAAAATCACAATTACACACCCGATAGAGCCCCAAAAAGTTATTTTTAATAACATTCCCCCCTAAATAAAGGTTCTCCCTAGCTATCCCTGCCTGTACAGCTATCCCTGTCTCATAGTCACAAAGTTCACATTCTCATATGACCCGGATTTGAAATCCACTATTCGTCTAAAATGGAGGTCACCTGATTTCGGCAGCCAATGACTTTTTCCAATTTTTTTCAATGCCCCCGGTGTCGTAGTTCCTGTCCCACCTCCCCTGCGCTGTTATTGGTGCAAAAAAGGCGCCAGGGAAGGTGGGAGGGGAATCGAATTTTGGCGCCCTTTACCACGCGGTGTTCGATTCGATTCGAACATGGCGAACACCCTGATATCCGATCGAACATGTGTTCGATAGAACACTGTTCGCTCATCTCTAATGCTAACTACTAAATATATACAACAGTTTATACAACTGTCAACTACTAACTTTTTAATTTACATTAAAACTTAATTCTATTTTCATTAATAAATGAATTTGTAATATTTCTAATACAAATTATCTGTCAGTAATGAATAAGAATACCAATGTGAACATATTTTTTAGCATTTAATACAAGATTTTTTAAAGAGAAACTGTCAGTATGAAAATGTTATACAGTCTACTGGCATCATATTTATAGGTATTGAAGAGATGATTAGATTGATATATAGCATTTTGTAGCAAAATTCTAACTTTTAACTTATTGTATTTCCAGTTTATTTTGGGCTTAAAAGGGTTTTTGTACCTCCCTCTGTGATCTGTGTCTTCTTTTTCTCATTTACTGTATTCTTCAACAAGTTGATGGGCAGTCTTTGATTGTTTGATGGACTATGAAGTAGATATACATTGCCTTTACCATGAGAGATTATTTATTATTACTAGAATCAGGCTCGGACTGGCCCACTGGGGTACCGGCGAATCCCCCAATGAGCCCCGTGCTTTTGGTAGGGAAACAGACTTGGCAATTTCCCACGGCCCCCATCCTCAAAAGGGCCCCCTTGGATCTGGAGCCTAATTCCAATAGAAGCCAGCCCAGGGGAGGTCTGTAAAAATAAAAAAATTTAATCATCTTTCCTGGGCTTCTGTTATCATTTTCTGGTCTGTAGCTGATGTCACACATTCCAGACGTCACCGCTGAGGCTTGTGATTTGGCATCAGTGGTGACGTACAGAATGTGTGACATCAGCTACAGACCTAAAAAAAAGCTGGTGGGGATAGCGGAGCAGCACGAGGATGCCTAGGAGAGGTAAGGCAATGTAAGTATAACTGGGCCCCTGGGCCTCCGATTATCCTACAGTGGGGTCTGAGAAGAGACCCTAGAGTGTAATAATAACACTGAAGTGAACGGACAAACCTCACGAATATTCATCAAGACGAACTTCGAGGGGTTCATTTGAAGTGGCTCGAGGCTCTGGGAGTATGTTTTACTGTGTGGGTTCACTGTGGAGCATTATACTTTGGGGGATTCTCTGGGAAGCATATTATATTGTGCACAGCCACTATGGAGCATTATACTATGTGGACCCTCTGGGGAACATATTATATTGTGTGGAGCCACTGTGGAGTGTTATATTGGAGGAGCCTCTAGGGAGCCTATTATATTGTGTGGGGTCACTGCAGAGAACTCAACCACCCTCTCCTTCAGAGAGCAGTGAGTAACCTTATCTGTCCAATAATTCTAAATAAGGAGAGATACAAATTGAGTGTCTTGACAATGAAGAGTAAACAATAAGTGAGAAAAAGAAAGGAATAATTTCACATACTAGGCAATTGAGGCAGCATTTGTAAAGCAATGTATTTACAAAAACTCTTGAATTTACTTCAGCTAGCAGTTTATATAGGAACCTTGAGATGGCAATACCTCTTTGAAGTCCAGTGGGCTGACTAAGTCATTAATTCAGTGATTGACAATCTTCACTTTATGAATGTGCATACTGAAATCGCTGCCAGGCATAAATGACTAAGGACCATCCATTAAACTCAAATCTAGAGTAAGCATTGATTTATAAAATATGAAGTGTATATTTTTTTCAAAAATACATCAAACTCTTACCGCTATAAAACATTCTGACAAGTAATTCTGACAGGTTTGAAATCGGGGCCAGGTATGGATGTGAAATGGACACAGAAACATCTACTATTGTTTACTGTAATACATGTACACACTTCCAGGCATTTAAATTGAAGTAAATATATACAGTACAATCCAATTCAGGAAACTCAACCTTGTAAAAGTCCAACCTGGGCCTATATATGCTGCGAGCTTAGCACTTGATCATCTTCCGCCTGTCAAAGTCTCAGGCAAATTTTGAGGTATTCTCGCACAGTACAGGGAGTTAATCTATAGTACTGCAGGACAAAAGTCATTGTCACTCAGGGATTCAGCTTTCTATCCCATTCAGAACTTCCTATATCAAGATTGTTCCTTACCAACTGCTGGCTAGTTAATTGATTTATTACCTCTTTCTGTGCACTGTTGGCCTGTTATCTACAAGAATAGCAGTGTTATAAGAACACAGAGTAGTAGATTGTTATAACAGCAATTACTTGAGTATATTTTCTAGCAAACTCTTCTGCATAGAGTAAAATGTAGAAAGTAACTCACCCTGAAAAGTTGAAAAACATTTCTTTAATAAGGTATATTTCAGACCTACGTTTTATTTTACATTTAGCGCTTTGAAAATTATTCTACAGGCTAAAAATAAATAAAGATTCATAGTCATGTGGTGATTTTCTAGTTTGTAGTACATTATGAGGACATCAAGCCGCACATTCATATGTGTTACTTATTACTTCTGCTGGGGTACGCAGTCATTTTTCTTGTTAGCACTGTACTGTTTCTATGGCAGCATCAACCATCCATTCAATCCATCATTTTAAAGAGGTTTGTATTTGATATTGGAACGAACAGAAAATTACACATTTACCAAAAGTGTAGAAAATATATTTTTTAACTGCATTTGGTCTTTATTTGCTTTGCTTCCGGTTTACAAATGAATACATTTATTTCATGTTCATAGAAATTATATTTTTCTGGCTACATAAAAATCATATTCGTTTTTTCCACTATATCTTATCATACAAAATAAATGTATAAAAATGGTTAAAAAAAAAAAAAAGTGAAATTAAAAAGAAGGAAGGAGGAAGTTAAAATAAAATATTCACATGACTGAATACCAGAGAGCTGAAACTTTTGTGAAAATTAAAGTCTAACAAAACTTTTTTTTGCATAAATCCATAGTTTAGGTGAAAATAGCAAGTTTTGCAATATACTTTATATTAGAAAAGTAATATACCATAGTTATTTGCCTCTTTCTGGTACTGAACAAATCTGTAAAGTAAAACTCTATAGAGATGGTGAGGAAAAAAAGAGCTTATCAAATAGACAGGCATGAGCAATATAGAGAGACAGTTCTCTCTATATTACAGAATTATTATCCAGCCTTCTCCTGACAGAGATGACTCATTTAGTACAGTATACAGCCTCTTATCTCTGTATTTCTTATTCTCCTCATCACCTCTCCATAGAGCCCATGTAAGCTAAGTTTGATTGTGTATGAACAGAATGAATCAGATAACAAGACAGGACAATTACTTAAAGAGGACCTTTCATGTCCTCGGACACATGCAGTTTTATATACCGCTAGAAAGCAGTGTGCTGAATTCAGTGCACTGTCGGCTTTCCCATTATGTGCCCTAAGGGAAGAGCTATTGGTGCTGTTCCTGATAGTCTAATTTAGAACGCCCCTTCTGACTGTACTGTGTGTAGCACTATACCGTGAAAGGGCGTTCCTTACCGCCCAGGAATGACGCTGAGTGTCATATTATATGGAGAATATCATGCCTCTACTAAAACTGGAACACAGAATACAGTCTCTGTACCCCCATATGGCTTCATGCACATGGTGATCCCCAAAAAAATGAATATATATTTTCTTTCACTAGATAATAATAAAATATAGACAGAGAATATTCTATGTCTTTAGGTCCCTAAACAGAAGCATATCCAAAAGCTGATTGAAGTTAGGGTCATGATAAGCATATGGTCAGCAGAATATCACGTAAAAATTGAAAAATGTGCAGTAAAAATGATTTCCTAAATATGTTATTGCAGCGGAAACAAATTTAACAAATACTTTATTTTGCTCATAAACAGATTGGTAGAATTCTATAATTGTATTTATGGACAGTAATTCTGCGCTGTTATTATTTACTATTAAGTCTCATTAAGTATTCATTGTAAAGTTTTTAGCTTTTCGCGACTATTGTCCCAAATAATTGGAACTTGGTATTTTCAACATCACCGAACACAAGGCCGTTCTTGTATAAAGCATGTCAGACCCCGAGAACAGCTCAGTGTGACTGGGAGTATATGTGACTGGCAGCTATTTTTCCTTTTAATTTGTTTTTCCCTGGAGATTGATTGCTATGAGTGCAGACACAAAGGCTTATCGAGTGCCAGTATCATTAGGAGGCCTCATGTAATCGCCCGCCCCACTGAGAGATATACTAGGCTGTTCTCTTCATGGCCAGTGTCCATTGGACAACTGGAGACAACTGAGTGAACGACCAGACAGTTACACTGAAGAAGTCAGTATAATCTGAGTGCAGTATATATTTTCATTGATTTTAATAAGCAACTATTATATAATGGGGCTATTATAAGGGGGAGACGTATATATATAAGGGGGCTAGTATTTATAATGGATGAACTATTATACATAAGGGGAGCTATTATAAGAGAGGAGCTATATATAAGGGGGGAATATTAAATATAAAGGGGGCTGTTATAAGGGGAGAATTTATATGTAAGGGGCTATTATTTATAATGAAGGATCTATTTTATACAAAGGGCACTATTATAAGAGAGTAATTATTACATATAAAGGGGATATTATAAGGAAGAGACTGTTATATAAGGGGGATTATAAAGGGGAGACTGCTATATATACGGAGGCTATTGTAAGGGTAGCTATTATATATATAAGGGTGATATTAAAAGGAGGAACTATTATATATAAGTGAGAACTATTATGTATAAAGGGCTATTATAGGAGAGGAACTATTATATATAACCTTTGAATACATTTGCATATATAATTCATACAGTTGCCAACCAGTGTGCCCGTGTTAACAATGCCAGATAGAGATTGCCTTATACAGTGTCAAACACAAATATTGACAGCCATTATACGATATACCATCCCAATGTCACTGCAGGAAGTTGTTTGAAATCTGTCATAGAGCCAGTGGTCACTTGTCTCTCAGGGAGGGGGATATCTAGTAGCAGAGATATACAGAGATATTCATTTCAACAGAGCTCTCATTGTCCAGTCCTGCCGAATAGATTCCTACAGATGGCTTGCCTGCCCTTCCAACGTTGTATGAGTATGTCCCAATTATGGGAGACTTCCAGACAATTTGGGTGTTGGCAAGTTTACCTTAAGGTCTATCCAGGTCTGAATTTTGCCCCATAGTTATTATATAAGTTCCTCAAAAACTATATAGTTCATAAGTCAATGTTTTTCATCTTCCACATAAACTGTCTTATCTTTCTCAGCATGTATTGTAACTACATTGATATGTTGTACTATACAAGTAAAGGATATACTGTATTTTCCATCTAATGCTGTATATCCATAAAATAGACACTATAACTATATAGCTTCACACTATTGCTATATACTGTAGCTTTTTCTTCTATTGGGCATATATTATTGATCAGTCTACAAACCATCCTGTATTAGATAAATTTATGCACAGATTTAGCTCTGGCTATGGATACACTGCTGGAATAGCGCACACTGAATTCTGACATAACATCTATTTACGCCATATAGTGTACATCAGAGAACCATGGATCAGTGAACACAATGAAAACATCCCGCAGTGATGGAGATGGAAGTCAAGTATTGTATATTGGATCGCAACTTGTGAATTGTCAGTCATAAAATGAAGTATTGTATGTGGAAACTCAAATTAATATTGCCAAGCAATGGCATATGAAATATTTATATTGAAGTGTAAACTGTACTAACAATTGCTACTTCTGTTTGTTCTAGGTATTCAGAGGAGGAAATACGCCAGAAAGTAGGCACTTTTCGACAAATGCTCATGGAAAAAGAAGGTGTACTGACAAGAGAAGATCAACATGGTCGCCAGATGTAAGCAGCTTTACTCTCCTAGATTCTAACTTTATAAGCATTTTAATTCAGCATTCATTTTATCGAAATATGTTTAAAGAAGACCTTTCATGTCCTCGGGCGCATGGAAGGTCCATGAATTCAGTGCATTGTCGGCTTTCCCATTATGTACCCCAGGGGGAAAGCTATCGGTGCTGTTACTGATAGCTCTTCACTGTCAGAAGGGCGTTCCTGACAGTCTAGCTGGGAACGCCCCTCCTAACAGTACTCTGTGTAGTGCTATATTGGAAGGGGCGTTCCTTACCGCCCAGCGATGACGCTGAGCGGTGAGGAATGCCCCCACAGTACTAGTCTATGGACTTCAGGAGGGGGAGAGGGAGCATTCTTCACTGCTCAGCGTCATCGCTGGGCGGTAAGGAACACCCCCTCACAGTATAGGGCTACACACAGTACTATCAGGAGGGGCGTTCCCAGTTAGGCTGTCAGAAATGACCTTCGGACAGTGAAGAGCTATCGGTAATGGCACCGATAGCTCTTCCCTGGTGGCACATAATGGGAAAGCCAACAGTGCGATGAATTCAACGGTATATAAAACCGCATGTGCCCGAGGACATAAAAGGCCATCTTTAAATATCTCCTCATGCTATTATTAAATGATTTCTGCCCGATTTAACAATAGGCAAAGATCCTGTTTTTTAAGTAAATGTATCCCTTTATGAATTTACTGGTGTTAACTGCTTAACAATGAGGAATCTTTTCTTATAAATAGAAAATTAATAATGTTACTAGCCAAATAGACTCATAGATAGACATATACACGTATCTATCAATGCCAATATTTGAGAATTATCACAATTTAACTACATTCCATTGTTTCATTGTATCTTCTTGGTTTTCTTCTGAATGGATATGTTTTCGTATTTTAGTTTGGGGTCTTAAAGGTCCTCCCTTAACATTGATGTATTTGTTAATTACAAGCACCACAACCTAAAGACTGTTCCGGAACAAATTTAGCCACAAAAGCTTTCAAGCAGAATCAAATGCTTTGAATCACAAGCTTTATTTCACATAGCTGAAGGCTATTTTACGGAAATGTTCCATTATACCTCTTCCGCAATACTTATTTTACTTTACAATGGCATTGAAATAGCAGAATCCACTTAGCCGTGCATTTGCTGGTCTAACATTGAATTACAAGTTATTTTGAGAAATATTTGGTTGTTTTACTGCTTTTTATATATGACTCATGTCCAACAGACCATGCTGGAATATGTAGTATTAGTTTTTAGATGAATCCAAAATCGTAGGCACAAGTAATGTGCGAAGAGAATTGGTTTTACTGATACTGGGCCATTGTTCCACGATTGTTTTTCAAATTACTAGTAAGGAAGAATATTCTGCAGAACCATCAGATGTTCTTCAGATGTACAGGAATATTTTGGGGATTTTTTCCCTCTGTTAGTAAATGTATATTTTCTACAAAGGTGAATCAAAAATGATATTACTAAAGAAGTACATAATATACAAAAAAAAAGGCCAAACTTACACAATACCATTTAAAACATGGCTCTACGTATGATGCAGATGGGGCTTTGTAATACAGTCCTATGAAAAAGTTTGGGCACCCCTATTAATCTTAATCATTTTTAGTTCTAAATATTTTGGTGTTTGCAACAGCCATTTCAGTTTGATATATCTAATAACTGATGGACACAGTAATATTTCAGGATTGAAATGAGGTTTATTATACTAACAGAAAATGCGCAATATGCATTAAACCAAAATTTGACCGGTGCAAAAATATGGGCACCTCAACAGAAAAGTGACATTAATATTTAGTACATCCTCCTTTTGCAAAGATAACAGTCTCTAGTCGCTTCCTGTAGCTTTTAATCAGTTCCTGGATCCTGGATGAAGGTATTTTGGACCATTTCTTTCTACAAAACAATTCAAGTTCAGTTAAGTTTGATGGTCGCCGAACATGGACAGCCCGCTCTCAAATGATCTGAAAACAAAGATTGTTCAACATAGTTGTTCAGGGGAAGGATACAAAACGTTGTCTCAGAGATTTAACCTGTCAGTTTCCACTGTGAGGAACATAGTAAGGAAATGGAAGACCACAGGGACAGTTCTTGTTAAGCCCAGAAGTGGCAGGCCAAGAAAAATATCAGAAAGGCAGAGAAGAAGAATGGTGAGAACAGTCAAGGACAATCCACAGACCACCTCCAAAGAGCTGCAGCATCATCTTGCTGCAGATGGTGTCACTGTGCATCGGTAACAATACAGCGCACTTTGCACAAGGAGAAGCTGTCAGGGAGAGTGATGAGAAAGAAGCCGTTTCTGCATGTACGCCACAAATAGAGTTGCCTGAGGTATGCAAAAGCACATTTGGAGAAGCCAACTTCATTTTGGAAACAAAGATTGAGTTGTTTGGTTATAAAAAAAAGGCGTTATGCATGGCGTCCAAAAAGAAACAGCATTCCAAGAAAAACACTTGCTACCCACTGTAAAATTTGGTGGAGGTTCCATCATGCTTTGGGGCTGTGTAGCCAATGCCGGCACCGGGAATCTTGTTAAAGTTGAGGGTCACATGGATTCCACTCAGTATCAGCAGATTCTTGAGAATAATGTTCAAGAATCAGTGACGAAGTTGAAGTTACGCCGGGGATGGATATTTCAGCAAGACAATGATCCAAAACACTGCTCCAAATCAACTCAGGCATTAATGCAGAGGAACAATTACAATGTTCTGGAATGGCCATACCAGTCCCCAGACCTGAATATCATTGAACTTCTGTGGGATGATTTGAAGCGGGCTGTCCATGCTCGGCGACCATCTAACTTAACTGAACTTGAATTGTTTGTCCAAAATACCTTTATCCAGGATCCAGGAACTGATTAAAAGCTACAGGAAGTGACTAGAGGCTGTTATCTTTGCAAAAGGAGGATGTACTAAATATTAATGTCACTTTTCTGTTGAGGTGCCCATACTTTTGCACCGGTCAAATTTTGGTTTAATGCATATTGCACATTTTCTGTTAGTACAATAAACCTCATTTCAATCCTGAAATATTACTGTGTCCATCAGTTATTAGATATATCAAACTGAAATGGCTGTTGCAAATACCAAAATATTTAGAACTAAGAATGATTAAGATTAATAGGGGTGCCCAAACTTTTTCATAGGACTGTATATGATAGAAACAGCTCAGGCGTACCATTCTAATAGCACCCACACAATTACAATAGAAGAAATACGAGAAATATGGCAGCAACTAAAATATAGAGCCCATGAGGGAAATATTGGGCCCTTAGGTTGGTACTCTGCCCCACACGGAGAGCAACTTGTAGCCTGCCTTCTTTAGATGAGTGGATGAAGAAGGAATAATCTAGTTTTCTGAACCTCCAAGAAACAAACCTTCAGGTCTGTGTCCCAACTTTTCACAAAAAAAAAAAATGGAGGCAGGTAGATTTGAGAGGGACCCCAACATAGCATACTGTATATGGTAAGCATGGTATGACTCATAACTGCTGAGCAGGCACAGAGTTATTAAAGGCCTTGGGAAATGGGTGAAGGAAATCGAGGCCAGAAGTCAGGCAAATAAGTCAGAAGAGTCATTTACGTTTTTTTATGAGGTCCAGCAGACATTACTTATAGCGTTATTCCTATCTTAGCATATCATCGCCAATATAACTACTCCCAAATCTTAACCCTTGCAATGGTACTTTGAGCTGTTCCTCTAACTCCCATAGTGGTGTTTTTGTAACTGTGAAGCTATGGAAACAGCGTAATTTAGCTATGCTGTTTTAATAGGTGTTTCCATGTCCAACCGTTCTCATAAGTGCCACCCTGAAGAATTAGGTACAGTTATTCCCATTTCAGCAATGTTGAGCTGATAATAACACTTTAAGGCTGTATTCACACTGAGTAACGCTGGCGTTTTTTGTGCTTATTTTTGCACATAGCGCTGCGTTAACGCAGCGTAGCGCCGCGTTAACGCCGCGTATACGCCGCGTTAATGCCGGGCAATGCCACCGCAAAATAGCGCCGCGTTAACGCGGCGTATACGCGGCGCTATGTGCAAAAATAAGCACAAAAAACGCCAGCGTTACTCAGTGTGAATAAAACCTAAGAAATGAGAAACTTGAACAAGGCACACCTGGAACCAACACAAGAAGGTCAGTTCATCAAGGCTGCTGGAAAAACCAGGTTGCAAAAGACTCGGAACTTTAGTGAAGGTTATAGGGCAATGTGCTTGGACGAGAAGGTCTTCTGTGCTGCCAGTATGGTAAGCAGGATGGTTGGATGGGGTGGAACATTTGGGTATACAGACACCAGTCAAAAAACAGAGACATGCAAAGATGGTGGAGTCCATGCCAACCCAGAGTTTAATGTTCACATGGCAGTTCCTGTCAACAATTCTGTAAATATAAACAGCATTTTAAGCTTACTAGTAGGTTTTTGCCCTCCATGGGGATCACAGAGACGTAGGCTCTAAGTTTCATATAATTGAAATCAGTGGAGTGCTGCCTATTAGCAGATGCTATGAACTGGATTTGGTGAAAGGTCCCCTTTAATGTATGTAGTATAAGGTATTTACACCTGTTCTTGAATCATATTATGGCAGAATTCTTGTGTTTTTTATTTACTACATTTGTAGAGGCATAAGATAAGATGCTAAAGATTATGGGGAAAATAAGTCAACTATTTACTAACATAGATGCATCAAGATGAGTGACAGGGAACTATACTGGCAGCCTGGAATCTTGTGAGTTTGTATAGTATAGAAATTCTTCTCTATCAATATAAATTGTATTACTGTACATTAATAAATATATAGTACAGAGTGTTTTATATATTGTACATCAGAAGGAATTATAAAGTCATCTGGGTAAAAGCAATATGACAAATGGGATCAATTAGCAAGTGACAGTAATATACTAATTTCTTCTTCAGCACCACACGACTTGTAATATAGTTTGTAGCTGTATTCCAGAATCCATTTGTTACATTTACATGATCCCAAATGTAGTGTCATTCAGTGTATGACCTTTGAATTTCTTTCTTTATTGTACATGTGCATGTATAACCATAAAATATTTTATTTCTACATCTTGCTTTATAAGGAATTATTTCATATTATGAATAGTGCAGTGTACAGTATTAATCTTCTAGTGGCCCCAAATATCTTAGACATGTCATAAGAAGATTTCTACATAATAACACAATAACATCTATATAAATCCCTTTTCTGTTTAAAGACAACTCTTGAGCTGGAGGATTACACTTTGCAGGTGATCTGTTCAACTGTTCAAAGATACCTTCTGTGTTTCTACCAAAAGGAAAATGACTATTAATCTACTCAATAGCTGAGTATAAGCTCTTATTAGCGGGATTATAAACCTATTGTATTTAGGCCTAGAGCCAGTAATAAAAATCATCCTTTTTCATTAATATAAATTGAAATACAGTAACATTTTGTTATTGTGCTACAAAATTAAAGTGAAAACAGCTAACATAACAAAAGGTTACTTATCTCTTCCCAATCTTCTGTAGACTGGGCTCCACTTTCTGGTGTCTTCCTGACACACACAGGAAGTAGTCAGAGATGCCATCCTAGATTATCACGCCGTTCTCTGCCTGTCTGAGTGGGCATATCTCCTAGTAGTTGCTTGTTGGGAAAAATGATATCATGTTATCGGCTACATATAAGTGCCTGGTTTTACTGACACATCAAATATTTGAGAAAGTATCTTTTTAAAAACATATGTAGAGGACTAAGTATTTTTTATTCTGTGTAGTTTTCATTGCATTTTGGGCAGCTAACATGATACAATTAAATGATAAATCTATGATATATATATATATATATATATATATATATATATATATATGTATATATACAGACGAATACATATACATATACATATGATATATATATATCACAGGTTATGATATTATGCGCTGTATGTTTGGAGTTACTTTCTAATAAAACATATACTTCTTTTATTTTAAAGTATTTTCCCTTCATTGTTATTTTACCAGAATTATTGAAAACCATTATGTGGTTCCTGGTGAAGAAAGTGTCACAGAATATTCAATGTATGGGGAAGGCTACACCCTGGAATGTGATTGTCACAGTGACTGGTACCGAGAAGACGGTGGCCACAGGGACTACAGGTAATGGCCATTTGTGCACAGTCAGTATGTAATCAGATTAATGGGATTTTTCATGCAATAAATATATGCAGTTATCACTTAATCCCTGCATTGACATGGCAAATGTTGTTTATTAGAACTTCATACCTCTACAGACCTTTCTAATAAAAAACAATCTTGAGGCTATCCAGCTTTTTTGGCTACTGTGGAAATACAGTGGAAAATAACACTATGTTTTAGGCTTGAATCTCAAATAGCACGAACGCGGCGATTTTACTATGGTCAAAACAATGCGGCAAAAAACATTGCATTTTACAGTAACTGCAAAGGGGATGAGATTCTGGCTAATCCCATCCACAGAAAAATATGCCCAGTGGAAATACTGCAATTTCAAAAAATGTTGCGTTTTTGTAAATCGCAGTATGTCAATTATATTTATGGAAATAATGGCATTTTCCGTATAGCTATAACTAAAGCAGAAAGTCCACAAAGGACTTTCTGTGAGAATTGCTGCGGAAAGACCGCAATGTGTTTCTGCTGTGGTTTTTACATCAGTGCTTTTTGGCTACGCCCCCCTAAGTGTGGCCTTTACCTTACAGTACCATCAAAGTGAATAACATTTTGGTTGATCTCACCTACACAATGCAGAAAAAAAGAGCTGCGGGAAAACTGCTTATTCAGAAACACGTGGTTTTTTTGAAAAATACAGCATTCTAATTTTACTTGTGGTAAATGAAAGGCAAAAATGATACAAATAGTGTATATAAGGGCAAAATAGATATCTCTTTTTTCTAGGATATAGGGATGGATAGTCCACGAATACACGACTGTATTTACATATTATGTGACCTAACTGCTTGTACTGACCCTTCCCTATCACTTTACAGTGTTTAATACCCTTGAATACCCAGCAAAACGTTTTATGGTTGTTACGGAGAGGTACATTGATGAAGCTTACAAATATAGTTTCATTGTGATAACTGCACCAGTGAATGGCTTTAGCGCCATTTCCATTGTCCAAAAAGATGAACTTTAACCATCTTTGCATGGCAGAGAACATAACCCCTTTTATGAACTGACAATGTGAGAAGAGGATGGCTTAGTTAATAAACTGAACCAGACAAGTATTCCTCCCCATTGGCTGCTTATATCGTATTGGCAGTTGAGTTACACTTTCCTGCACTATGGAACAGACACTGAAATTGGGCCATTGGTGCAAATTTCACATTGAAACTATATTAATTAATCTTTACTAATATATATTTCTATAACAACCAAAAACTGTTATGTGGCCCTAGACAACCCCTTTAAAATGAATCCATATCTTTTACATAATATCGTGTTTAGGTACAACATTTTATGGTTAATGTATTTGCAGTGTATCTTTAGGAGAGAGTCACGGATCCCCTCAGACTAATGTACTAATGTGACATGCAGCCTCTGTCACAAGCAGTAAATTAACCCACCACTAGGTGTTTATTCTATTAGTGAATGTGCTATTGAACATCTGATTAACATGAGGACACCATGCAGCCATTAATGCAATAGTTCTAAAGCATAGGGCTCCGAAATGTCCATTTTATGTGGTTGACCTAAATACTGTGAGAACACCACCATACTAATACAGATTTTTGTCACGGGCAACATGATCCCAGAGTGAAATGTTGAAGGTCAGAGCACAGCTTCTTACGGTATAATACTACTAGCAGTGTGAAAAGCAACATAGTGTGTAATACTTTATTCACATACAGAAAAAATAACAGCACAGTAGGCGTTGAAAGACAAAAGGCTGACTTCCATGTGACGTGCTGTTTCAAGGACGGTTATGGCTTTGTAGCTGGAAATCCTTGACTCTGAAAACATAACATACTGTGTTTGGAAGAAAAGCAGAAATCCAACTTTTATGGTTGGCATATTTTCATCAGCTACCTTATTGAAATAGGTAAAAACAATTTGAAAGCACTAGAACATGCATATATGTAGACTAGAGATGAGCGAACAGTGTTCTATCGAACTCATGTTCGATCGGATATTAGGCTGTTCGGCATGTTCGAATCGAATCGAACACCACGTGGTAAAGTGCGCCATTACTCGATTCCCCTCCCACCTTCCCTGGCGCCTTTTTTGCTCCAATAACAGCGCAGGGTAGGTGGGACAGGAACTACGACACCGGTGACGTTGAGAAAAGTAGGCAAAACCCATTGGCTGCCGAAAACATGTGACCTCTAATTTAAAAGAACAGCGCCGCCCAGGTTCGCGTCATTCTGAGCTTGCAATTCACCGAGGACGGAGGTTTCCGTCCAGCTAGCTAGGGCTTAGATTCTGGGTAGGCAGGGACAGGCTAGGATAGGAAGGAGAAGACAACCACAACAGCTCTTGTAAGAGCTAAATTCCAGGGAGAAGCTTGTCAGTGTAACGTGGCACTGACGGGCTCAATCGCCGCAACCCAGCTTTCCCAGGATCCTGAATGGAATACACTGTCAGAGTATTCCCGTATACCCGATATATACCCCCGATACCCGTTCCAACGGTGTGCCCCCCCACCTTCACCCCAGAAATACCCTGCAAGTCCCCTAGCAATAGAATTGGGGCTATATACACCCACTATTTTTGCTACTGCCATATAGTGCCATTGTCTGACTGGGAATTCAAAGAATATATTGGGGTTACGTGCACCCACAATTTTTACTACTGGTATACAGTGCCAGTTTCTGACTGGGAATTCAAAGAATATATTGGGGTTATAAATACCCTCATTTCTTGCTACTGCCATATAGTGCCAGTTTCTGACTGGTAATTCAAAGAATATATTGGGGTTATAAATACCCTCATTTCTTGCTACTGGTATATAGTGCCATTGTCTGACTGGGAATTCAAAGAATATATTGGGGTTACGTGCACCCACAATTTTTACTACTGGTATACAGTGCCAGTTTCTGACTGGGAATTCAAAGAATATATTGGGGTTACAAATACCCTCATTTCTTGCTACTGCCATATAGTGCCAGTTTCTGACTGGTAATTCAAAGAATATATTGGGGTTACGTGCACCCACAATTTTTACTACTGGTATACAGTGCCATTGTCTGACTGGGAATTCAAAGAATATATTGGGGTTATAAATACCCTCATTTCTTGCTACTGCCATATAGTGCCAGTTTCTGACTGGGAATTCAAAGAATATATTGGGGTTACGTGCACCCACAATTTTTACTACTGGTATACAGTGCCATTGTCTGACTGGGAATTCAAAGAATATATTGGGGTTATAAATACCCTCATTTCTTGCTACTGGTATATAGTGCCATTGTCTGACTGGGAATTCAAAGAATATATTGGGGTTACGTGCACCCACAATTTTTACTACTGGTATACAGTGCCAGTTTCTGACTGGGAATTCAAAGAATATATTGGGGTTACAAATACCCTCATTTCTTGCTACTGCCATATAGTGCCAGTTTCTGACTGGTAATTCAAAGAATATATTGGGGTTACGTGCACCCACAATTTTTACTACTGGTATACAGTGCCAGTTTCTGACTGGGAATTCAAAGAATATATTGGGGTTACAAATACCCTCATTTCTTGCTACTGCCATATAGTGCCAGTTTCTGACTGGTAATTCAAAGAATATATTGGGGTTATAAATACCCTCATTTCTTGCTACTGGTATATAGTGCCATTGTCTGACTGGGAATTCAAAGAATATATTGGGGTTACGTGCACCCACAATTTTTACTACTGGTATACAGTGCCAGTTTCTGACTGGGAATTCAAAGAATATATTGGGGTTACAAATACCCTCATTTCTTGCTACTGCCATATAGTGCCAGTTTCTGACTGGTAATTCAAAGAATATATTGGGGTTACGTGCACCCACAATTTTTACTACTGGTATACAGTGCCAGTTTCTGACTGGGAATTCAAAGAATATATTGGGGTTACAAATACCCTCATTTCTTGCTACTGGTATATAGTGCCATTGTCTGACTGGGAATTCAAAGAATATATTGGGGTTACGTGCACCCACAATTTTTACTACTGGTATACAGTGCCAGTTTCTGACTGGGAATTCAAAGAATATATTGGGGTTACAAATACCCTCATTTCGTGCTACTGCCATATAGTGCCAGTTTCTGACTGGTAATTCAAAGAATATATTGGGGTTACGTGCACCCACAATTTTTACTACTGGTATACAGTGCCATTGTCTGACTGGGAATTCAAAGAATATATTGGGGTTATAAATACCCTCATTTCTTGCTACTGCCATATAGTGCCAGTTTCTGACTGGGAATTCAAAGAATATATTGGGGTTATAAATACCCTCATTTCTTGCTACTGGTATATAGTGCCATTGTCTGACTGGGAATTCAAAGAATATATTGGGGTTACATGCACCCACAATTTTTACTACTGGTATACAGTGCCAGTTTCTGACTGGGAATTCAAAGAATATATTGGGGTTACAAATACCCTCATTTCTTGCTACTGCCATATAGTGCCAGTTTCTGACTGGTAATTCAAAGAATATATTGGGGTTACGTGCACCCACAATTTTTACTACTGGTATACAGTGCCATTGTCTGACTGGGAATTCAAAGAATATATTGGGGTTACAAATACCCTCATTTCTTGCTACTGCCATATAGTGCCAGTTTCTGACTGGTAATTCAAAGAATATATTGGGGTTACGTGCACCCACAATTTTTACTACTGGTATACAGTGCCATTGTCTGACTGGGAATTCAAAGAATATATTGGGGTTATAAATACCCTCATTTCTTGCTACTGCCATATAGTGCCAGTTTCTGACTGGGAATTCAAAGAATATATTGGGGTTACGTGCACCCACAATTTTTACTACTGGTATACAGTGCCATTGTCTGACTGGGAATTCAAAGAATATATTGGGGTTATAAATACCCTCATTTCTTGCTACTGGTATATAGTGCCATTGTCTGACTGGGAATTCAAAGAATATATTGGGGTTACGTGCACCCACAATTTTTACTACTGGTATACAGTGCCAGTTTCTGACTGGGAATTCAAAGAATATATTGGGGTTACAAATACCCTCATTTCTTGCTACTGCCATATAGTGCCAGTTTCTGACTGGTAATTCAAAGAATATATTGGGGTTACGTGCACCCACAATTTTTACTACTGGTATACAGTGCCAGTTTCTGACTGGGAATTCAAAGAATATATTGGGGTTACAAATACCCTCATTTCTTGCTACTGCCATATAGTGCCAGTTTCTGACTGGTAATTCAAAGAATATATTGGGGTTATAAATACCCTCATTTCTTGCTACTGTTATATAGTGCCATTGTCTGACTGGGAATTCAAAGAATATATTGGGGTTACGTGCACCCACAATTTTTACTACTGGTATACAGTGCCAGTTTCTGACTGGGAATTCAAAGAATATATTGGGGTTACAAATACCCTCATTTCTTGCTACTGCCATATAGTGCCAGTTTCTGACTGGTAATTCAAAGAATATATTGGGGTTACAAATACCCTCATTTCTTGCTACTGCCATATAGTGCCAGTTTCTGACTGGTAATTCAAAGAATATATTGGGGTTACGTGCACCCACAATTTTTACTACTGGTATACAGTGCCATTGTCTGAATGGGAATTCAAAGAATATATTGGGGTTATAAATACCCTCATTTCTTGCTACTGCCATATAGTGCCAGTTTCTGACTGGTAATTCAAAGAATATATTGGGGTTATAAATACCCTCATTTCTTACTACTGGTATATAGTGCCATTGTCTGACTGGGAATTCAAAGAATATATTGGGGTTACGTGCACCCACAATTTTTACTACTGGTATACAGTGCCAGTTTCTGACTGGGAATTCAAAGAATATATTGGGGTTACAAATACCCTCATTTCTTGCTACTGCCATATAGTGCCAGTTTCTGACTGGTAATTCAAAGAATATATTGGGGTTACGTGCACCCACAATTTTTACTACTGGTATACAGTGCCATTGTCTGACTGGGAATTCAAAGAATATATTGGGGTTATAAATACCCTCATTTCTTGCTACTGCCATATAGTGCCAGTTTCTGACTGGTAATTCAAAGAATATATTGGGGTTATAAATACCCTCATTTCTTGCTACTGTTATATAGTGCCATTGTCTGACTGGGAATTCAAAGAATATATTGGGGTTACGTGCACCCACAATTTTTGCTACTGGTATATAGTGCCAATTTCTAACTGGGAATTCAAAATGCGCAAGGCTCCCGGAAAGGGACGTGGACGAGGCCGTTGGCGAGGTCGGGGGAATGGTTCTGGGGAGCAAGGTAGCAGTGAAGCCACAGGGCGTCCCGTGCCTACTCCTGTGGGGCAGCAAGCATTGCGCCACTCCACAGTGCCAGGGTTGCTTGCCACATTAACTAAACTGCAGGGTACAAACCTTAGTAGGCCCGAGAACCAGGAACAGGTCTTGCAATGGCTGTCAGAGAACGCTTACAGCACATTGTCCAGCAGCCAGTCAGACTCTGCCTCCTCTCCTCCTATTACCCAACAGTCTTGTCCTCCTTCCTCCCAAAATTCCCAAGCTTCACAGAACAATAACCCCAACTGTCCCTGCTCCCCAGAGCTGTTCTCCGCTCCTTTCATTGTCCCTCAACCTGCCTCTCCACGTCACGATTCCACGAACCTAACAGAGGAGCATCTGTGTCCAGATGCTCAAACACTAGAGTCTCCTCCATCTCCGTTCGATTTGGTGGTGGATGACCAGCAACCCACCCTCATCGACGATGATGTGACGCAGTTGCCGTCAGGGCATCCAGTTGACCGGCGCATTGTGCGGGAGGAGGAGATGAGACAGGAGTTGGAAGAGGAAGTGGTGGATGATGAGGACACTGACCCGACCTGGACAGGGGGGATGTCAAGCGGGGAAAGTAGTGTGGATGTTGAGGCAAGTGCAGCACCAAAAAGGGTAGCTAGAGGCAGAGGCAGAGGTCAGCAGCTTAGGCGAAGCCAGGCCACACCCGGAATCTCCCAAGATGTTCCAGTTCATACCCAGCCCCGAAAAACTCCCACCTCGAGGGCACGTTTCTCGAAGGTGTGGAGTTTTTTCAAGGAATGCGCCGAGGACAGATATAGTGTTGTCTGCACAATTTGCCTCTCGAAATTGATTAGGGGCTCTGAGAAGAGCAACCTGTCCACCACTTCAATGCGCCATCATTTGGAATCCAAGCACTGGAATCAGTGGCAGGCAGCAACGGCAGGACAAAGGCCGCCTGCCGTTCACGCCACTGCCACTGCCTCTGCCACTGCCTCTGCCTCTGCCACTGCCACTGCTGACTGTGCTGGCAATGCACTCCAGAGGACGAGCCAGGACACCACTTCATCTGCCTCCGCCACTTTGTTGACTTCTCCCTCATCCTCCCCTGTTCCTGTCTTATCTCCTTCTCCTGCACCATCAAAGGCACCATCAGGCGCTTCTTTACAACAACCCACCATCTCTCAGACATTGGAGCAGCGGCAGAAATACACTGCTAACCACCCACACGCGCAAGCCTTGAACGCCAACATCGCTAAACTGCTGGCCCAGGAGATGTTGGCGTTCCGGCTTGTTGAAACTCCCGCCTTCCTGGACCTGATGGCAACTGCGGCACCTCGCTATGCCGTCCCTAGCCGTCACTACTTCTCCCGGTGTGCCGTCCCCGCCTTGCACCAGCACGTGTCACTCAACATCAGGCGGGCCCTTAGTTCCGCGCTTTGCACAAAGGTCCACTTGACCACCGACGCGTGGACAAGTGCATGCGGACAGGGACGCTACATTTCACTGACGGCACACTGGGTGAATGTAGTTGAGGCTGGGACTGCTTCCCAAACTGGCCCGGTGTACCTCGTCTCCCCGCCTAACATTCCTGGCAGGGACACGAGAAGAACACCCCCCTCCTCCTCCTCCTCTACCGCCTCCTCCTCCGCCACCGCCTCCTCCTCCGCCACCGCCTCCTCCTCCGCTGTTAGATTGACCCCAGCTACGAGTTGGAAACGTTGCAGCACTGGGGTTGGTAGACGTCAGCAGGCTGTGCTGAAGCTGATCAGCTTGGGGGACAGACAACACACTGCCTCCGAGGTGAGGGATGCCCTCCTCGATGAGACGGCAATATGGTTTGAGCCGCTGCACCTGGGCCCAGGCATGGTCGTTTGTGATAACGGCCGGAACCTGGTAGCAGCTCTGGAGCTTGCCGGACTCCAACATGTTCCATGCCTGGCCCACGTCTTCAACCTAGTGGTGCAACGTTTCCTAAAGAGCTACCCCAATGTTCCAGAGCTACTGGTGAAAGTGCGGCGCATGTGCGCCCACTTTCGCAAGTCGACAGTAGCCGCTGCTAGCTTAAAATCTCTCCAGCAACGCCTGCATGTGCCACAACACCGGCTTTTGTGCGACGTCCCCACACGCTGGAACTCAACGTTTCAGATGTTGAATAGAGTGGTTGAGCAGCAGAGACCTTTGATGGAATACCAGCTACAAAACCCTAGGGTGCCACAAAGTCAGCTGCCTCAGTTTCTCATCCATGAGTGGCCATGGATGAGAGACCTTTGTGACATCCTACGGGTGTTTGAGGAGTCCACAAGGAGGGTGAGCTCTGAGGATGCGATGGTGAGCCTTACAATCCCGCTCTTGTGTGTTCTGAGAGAATCCCTGATTGACATCAGGGATAACTCAGATCACACAGAGGAGTCAGGGATAGCATCCGATCCGTCACAGCTGGAGAGTAGGTCCACACATCTGTCCGCTTCATCGCGTTTAATGGAGGAGGAGGAGGAGGAGGAAGAGTTGTCCGATGATGTGATGGTGATACAGGAGGCTTCCGGGCAACTTCGAATCGTCCCATTGTTGCAGCGCGGATGGGTAGACATGGAGGATGAGGAGGAAATGGAGATTGAACTTTCCGGTGGGGCCAGAGGAGTCATGCCAACTAACACTGTGGCAGACATGGCTGAGTTCATGTTGGGGTGCTTTACAACCGACAAGCGTATTGTCAAAATCATGGAGGACAACCAGTACTGGATCTTTGCTATCCTTGACCCCCGGTATAAAAACAACATCTCGTCTTTTATTCCGGTAGAGGGGAGGGCCAATCGCATCAATGCTTGCCACAGGCAATTGGTGCAGAATATGATGGAGATGTTTCCAGCATGTGACGTTGGCGGCAGGGAGGACAGTTCCTCCAGTAGGCGACCAAGTTCTCACCGGTCCACACAAACGAGGGGCACACTGTCTAAGGTCTGGGACACCTTGATGGCACCCCCTCGCCAAAGTGCCGCCACAGAGGGTCCTAGTGTCACCAGGCGTGAGAAGTATAGGCGCATGTTGCGGGAATACCTTTCCGACCACAGCCCTGTCCTCTCCGACCCCTCTGCGCCCTACACGTATTGGGTGTCGAAGTTGGACCTGTGGCTTGAACTTGCCCTATATGCCTTGGAGGTGCTGTCCTGTCCTGCCGCCAGCGTCCTATCTGAGAGGGTGTTCAGTGCAGCCGGTGGCATCATCACTGACAAGCGCACCCGTCTGTCAGCTGAGAGTGCCGACCGGCTCACTTTGATAAAAATGAACCACCACTGGATAGAGCCTTCATTTTTGTGCCCACCTGTGTAAAGCACCCCAACATGAAACTCCATGTCTGTACTCAACCTCTCCAATTCCTCCGCATCCTCATACTCATCCACCATAAGCGTTGCACAATTCTGCTAATACTAGGCTCCCTCCAACATGATTTCCCCCAACTCTGCTGGTTAGAGGCTCCCTCCACCCTGATTTCCACCAACTCTGCTGGTTAGAGGCTCCCTCCACCCTGATTTCCACCAACTCTGCTGGTTAGAGGCTCCCTCCACCCTGCTTTCCCACAACTCTGCTGGTTAGAGGCTCCCTCCACCATGAATTTGCCCAAACTGGGCTGGTTAGAGGCTCCCTCCACCATGAATTGGTCCAAACTGGGGTTTTTAGAGGCTCCCTCCACCATGAATTTGCCAAAACTGGGCTGTTTAGAGGCTCCCTCCACCATGAATTGGTCCAAATTGGGGTTTTTAGAGGCTCCCTCCACCATGAATTTGCCCAAACTGGGCTGGTTAGAGGCTCCCTCCACCATGAATTGGTCCAAACTGGGCTGGTTAGAGGCTCCCTCCACCATGAATTGGTCCAAATTGGGGTTTTTAGAGGCTCCCTCCACCATGAATTGGTCCAAACTGGACTGTTTAGAGGCTCCCTCCACCATGAATTGGTCCAAACTGGGGTTTTTAGAGGCTCCCTCCACCATGAATTGGTCCAAACTGGGCTGGTTAGAGGCTCCCTCCACCATGAATTGGTCCAAACTGGGTTTTTTAGAGGCTCCCTCCACCATGAATTGGTCCAAACTGGGGTTTTTAGAGGCTCCCTCCACCATGAATTGGTCCAAACTGGGTTTTTTAGAGGCTCCCTCCACCATGAATTGGTCCAAACTGGGGTTTTTAGAGGCTCCCTCCACCATGAATTGGTCCAAACTGGGGTTTTTAGAGGCTCCCTCCACCATGAATTTGCCCAAACTGGGCTGTTTAGAGGCTCCCTCCACCATGAATTGGTCCAAATTGGGGTTTTTAGAGGCTCCCTCCACCATGAATTGGTCCAAACTGGGGTTTTTAGAGGCTCCCTCCACCATGAATTTGCCCAAACTGGGCTGTTTAGAGGCTCCCTCCAGCATGAATTGGTCCAAACTGGGGTTTTTAGAGGCTCCCTCCACCATGAATTGGTCCAAACTGGGGTTTTTAGAGGCTCCCTCCACCATGAATTGGTCCAAACTGGGGTTTTTAGAGGCTCCCTCCACCATGAATTGGTCCAAACTGGGCTGGTTAGAGTCTCCCTCCACCATGAATTTGCCCAAACTGGGCTGTTTAGAGGCTCCCTCCACCATGAATTGGTCCAAACTGGGCTGGTTAGAGGCTCCCTCCACCATGAATTGGTCCAAACTGGGTTTTTTAGAGACTCCCTCCACCATGAATTGGTCCAAACTGGGCTGTTTAGAGGCTCCCTCCACCATGAATTGGTCCAAATTGGGGTTTTTAGAGGCTCCCTCCACCATGAATTTGCCCAAACTGGGCTGGTTAGAGGCTCCCTCCACCATGAATTGGTCCAAACTGGGCTGGTTAGAGGCTCCCTCCACCATGAATTGGTCCAAATTGGGGTTTTTAGAGGCTCCCTCCACCATGAATTGGCCCAAACTGGGCTGTTTAGAGGCTCCCTCCACCATGAATTGGTCCAAACTGGGGTTTTTAGAGGCTCCCTCCACCATGAATTGGTCCAAACTGGGCTGGTTAGAGGCTCCCTCCACCATGAATTGGTCCAAACTGGGTTTTTTAGAGGCTCCCTCCACCATGAATTGGTCCAAACTGGGGTTTTTAGAGGCTCCCTCCACCATGAATTTGCCCAAACTGGGCTGTTTAGAGGCTCCCTCCACCATGAATTGGTCCAAATTGGGGTTTTTAGAGGCTCCCTCCACCATGAATTTGCCCAAACTGGGCTGGTTAGAGGCTCCCTCCACCATGAATTGGTCCAAACTGGGCTGGTTAGAGGCTCCCTCCACCATGAATTGGTCCAAATTGGGGTTTTTAGAGGCTCCCTCCACCATGAATTGGTCCAAACTGGGCTGTTTAGAGGCTCCCTCCACCATGAATTGGTCCAAACTGGGGTTTTTAGAGGCTCCCTCCACCATGAATTGGTCCAAACTGGGCTGGTTAGAGGCTCCCTCCACCATGAATTGGTCCAAACTGGGTTTTTTAGAGGCTCCCTCCACCATGAATTGGTCCAAACTGGGGTTTTTAGAGGCTCCCTCCACCATGAATTGGTCCAAACTGGGGTTTTTAGAGGCTCCCTCCACCATGAATTGGTCCAAACTGGGGTTTTTAGAGGCTCCCTCCACCATGAATTTGCCCAAACTGGGCTGTTTAGAGGCTCCCTCCACCATGAATTGGTCCAAACTGGGTTTTTTAGAGGCTCCCTCCACCATGAATTGGTCCAAACTGGGGTTTTTAGAGTCTCCCTCCACCATGAATTGGTCCAAACTGGGGTTTTTAGAGGCTCCCTCCACCATGAATTTGCCCAAACTGGGCTGTTTAGAGGCTAACTCCACCATGAATTGGTCCAAATTGGGGTTTTTAGAGGCTCCCTCCACCATGAATTGGTCCAAACTGGGGTTTTTAGAGGCTCCCTCCACCATGAATTTGCCCAAACTGGGCTGTTTAGAGGCTCCCTCCAGCATGAATTGGTCCAAACTGGGGTTTTTAGAGGCTCCCTCCACCATGAATTGGTCCAAACTGGGGTTTTTAGAGGCTCCCTCCACCATGAATTGGTCCAAACTGGGGTTTTTAGAGGCTCCCTCCACCATGAATTGGTCCAAACTGGGCTGGTTAGAGGCTCCCTCCACCATGAATTTGCCCAAACTGGGCTGTTTAGAGGCTCCCTCCACCATGAATTGGTCCAAACGGGGGTTTTTAGAGGCTCCCTCCACCATGAATTTGCCCAAACTGGGCTGGTTAGAGGCTCCCTCCACCATGAATTTGCCCAAACTGGGCTGTTTAGAGGCTCCCTCCACCATGAATTGGTCCAAACTGGGCTGTTTAGAGGCTCCCTCCACCATGAATTGGTCCAAACTGGGTTTTTTAGAGGCTCCCTCCACCATGAATTGGTCCAAACTGGGGTTTTTAGAGGCTCCCTCCACCATGAATTGGTCCAAACTGGGGTTTTTAGAGGCTCCCTCCACCATGAATTTGCCCAAACTCTGCTGGTTAGAGGCTCAATCCACCCTGATTTTCAAAACAAATGTTGGTGCCAACCTCAACTTACTACAAGGGCCAAATTCACTGCTGGTGACAAGCTCTCCTCACTGCAAGTGCCAAATACACATGTTTCAAGGTGTTTTCCTACTGTCAGAGAGGTGGTATTGAGTGTGTAAAGTGTGTAGTTGTTAGGCTGTGATGTTGGGGTAATAGAGGGTCTTTGGTGTGTTAGATGCCCCCAGACATGCTTCCCCTGCTGTCCCAGTGTCATTCCAGAGGTGTTGGCATCATTTCCTGGGGTGTCATAGTGGACTTGGTGACCCTCCAGACACGGATTTGGGTTTCCCCCTTAACGAGTATCTGTTCCCCATAGACTATAATGGGGTTCGAAACCCGTTCGAACACACGAACAGTGAGCGGCTGTTCGATTCGAATTTCGAACCTCGAACATTTTAGTGTTCGCTCATCTCTAATGTAGACAAGCCAAGGCATTGGGTCATAAACTACTGTTTAGGTAGGCAACTATGGCTAGTTTATCACCTGATGTATATTATATATGGGTATTTATCCTTTTGCTATAACCTTGACTCAACCTTGTAAAGGTCCACATGGCTAAATTCCAAATAGTCCATGATAAATGCAAGCCAGGTTCAATTAACTTTGGGTTGATTCACAACATGCATTTGATGACTGTGTCTGTGAGCACAATGCATGACTATTGGCCTACTTTTGGTATCTACCAGACTGTGTATGTTGGCATACAGTTGTATACATAAAACTGTAACACGGCCCTCACCCTCCATGCTCACATGTGCCCTGTTATCTTTCAAAGAAAAAGGCATTGTCCAAAGGGATGTCTTTATATGCTTCCACCCTGAAAAACTTTCATGCATTATGTTATATATGATATCTTTTTGTGCATCAGAAACAAAACATGGAGCTACCTTACTATACAGGCCCTGTTGGAAAGCCACTGAGCAATGGAAACGAGATGCAATAATCTGTTTCCACCATTCCTATCTCCTGAAATCATTTTTCCTTTTTTTTTTTTCCAAAGTGCACTTTATAAGATTTTACAAGATAACACCTTTTGAAAGTGCCAGCTCTTCATGCTTCAGAAAATCTGACCCTTAACGCCCTGTCAACCACGTAAAATGGACATTTCTGAGCCCTATACTTAATGTACTGAAAAGAACAAAAAGGAGGTTTTGCAAAGGTACCTTTAAGATGCCTTGAACGAGCGAATATGATGAGTCTAGGCTTCTCCCTTACCTACGCTGCTTTTATTCCATCATTTATGCTGCATCTGGAAAGTCGCCTCTGACAGTTCTTCAGAAAAAAATTAAATTAATTCTAGGAGAAAGAACTGGGGCACTGAAAGGCCATATCCGCTGATCCCGTACTGATTGGTTCTTTCTAGATAATATTTGATATCATTCACTCCTTAGTCTGTAAGTATATGACTTTACAAGAATGACATGGCCATGCTCCAGCACTGCATGGGTTAACAAGCAGCGCTTTCTTTTCTTCTGCAGCTATAAGTCACAGACTACATATTAATCATTCAGATATTGATAGAAAGGCTTTGAATCTATAAGCTGCTTGAACTATTCATCTGCTCAAGAGGCTTACAGTAAACTGAAGTGTCGTCTCAAGTAACCACCTAAATGCAATAAATAGCCATCCAATGCTCAGGAGCCATAATGGTAGAAATGACTTTTATTATAGTGAATTATCTCTGTTTGAGGGGTCACATATGCAACTCATGTCCATTAGATATGTCAGAAATCACAAGCAGATCCCACTTTTTTATGTTTTTAGTTAAAAATAATAGACGTCTGATGTAATGGGTCTGAACCATTATAGTCAATGGGTTCCTCTGTTCTTCCAACTGACCAGAAGAACAGAAAACCAGTGTACATGGGAACCTAATCTTAATAGTATGGTTTTCAAATTCTCCATTGTGAAAACCACAAGTTTGAACAGAATAGATTAGAATAGAATAGATTTCCCTTTTGTGCAAACGAGACCTTTCACAGTGTGCAGACCGAAGAAGAATTTAATAATTCTATTACATCTGCCACCAGGACTCACAACATTAAGACTGGTTTAATAAATTCCCCTCAATCAAAAGTATAGTGTGTATATACATTTTATTAGTGAATAGAGATGAGCGAACAGTGTTCTATCGAACACATGTTCGATCGGATATCAGGGTGTTCGCCATGTTCGAATCGAATCGAACACCACGTGGTAAAGTGCGCCAAAATTCGATTCCCCTCCCACCTTCCCTGGCGCCTTTTTTGCACCAATAACAGCGCAGGGGAGGTGGGACAGGAACTACGACACCGGGGGCATTGAAAAAAATTGGAAAAAGTCATTGGCTGCCGAAAACAGGTGACCTCCATTTTAGACGAATAGTGGATTTCAAATCCGGGTCATATGAGAATGTGAACTTTGTGACTATGAGACAGGGATAGCTGTACAGGCAGGGATAGCTAGGGATAACCTTTATTTAGGGGGGAATGTTATTAAAAATAACTTTTTGGGGCTCTATCGGGTGTGTAATTGTGATTTTTGTGAGATAAACTTTTTCCCATAGGGATGCATTGGCCAGCGCTGATTGGCCGAATTCCGTACTCTGGCCAATCAGTGCTGGCCAATGCATTCTATTAGCTTGATGAAGCAGAGTGTGCACAAGGGTTCAAGCGCACCCTCGGCTCTGATGTAGCAGAGCCGAGGCTGCACAAGGGTTCAAGCGCACCCTCGGCTCTGATGTAGGAGAGCCGAGGGTGCACTTGAACCCTTGTGCACCCTCAGCTCTGCTACATCAGAGCCGAGGGTGCGCTTGAAACCTTGTGCACACTCTGCTTCATCAAGCTAATAGAATGCATTGGCCAGCGCTGATTGGCCAATGTATTCTATTAGCCTGATGAAGTAGAGCTGAATGTGTGTGCTAAGCACACACATTCAGCTCTACTTCATCGGGCTAATAGAATGCATTGGCCAGCGCTGATTGGCCAGAGTACGGAACTCGACCAATCAGCGCTGGCTCTGCTGGAGGAGGCGGAGTCTAAGATCGCTCCACACCAGTCTCCATTCAGGTCCGACCTTAGACTCCGCCTCCTCCGGCAGAGCCAGCGCTGATTGGCCGAAGGCTGGCCAATGCATTCCTATGCGAATGCAGAGACTTAGCAGTGCTGAGTCAGTTTTGCTCAACTACACATCTGATGCACACTCGGCACTGCTACATCAGATGTAGCAATCTGATGTAGCAGAGCCGAGGGTGCACTAGAACCCCTGTGCAAACTCAGTTCACGCTAATAGAATGCATTGGCCAGCGCTGATTGGCCAATGCATTCTATTAGCCCGATGAAGTAGAGCTGAATGTGTGTGCTAAGCACACTCATTCAGCACTGCTTCATCACGCCAATACAATGCATTAGCCAGTGCTGATTGGCCAGAGTACGGAATTCGGCCAATCAGCGCTGGCCAATGCATTCTATTAGCCCGATGAAGTAGAGCTGAATGTGTGTGCTAAGCACACACATTCAGCACTGCTTCATCACGCCAATACAATGCATTAGCCAGTGCTGATTGGCCAGAGTACGGAATTCGGCCAATCAGCGCTGGCTCTGCTGGAGGAGGCGGAGTCTAAGATCGCTCCACACCAGTCTCCATTCAGGTCCGACCTTAGACTCCGCCTCCTCCAGCAGAGCCAGCGCTGATTGGCCGAATTCCGTACTCTGGCCAATCAGCACTGGCTAATGCATTGTATTGGCGTGATGAAGCAGTGCTGAATGTGTGTGCTTAGCACACACATTCAGCTCTACTTCATCGGGCTAATAGAATGCATTGGCCAGCGCTGATTGGCCGAATTCCGTACTCTGGCCAATCAGCACTGGCTAATGCATTGTATTGGCGTGATGAAGCAGTGCTGAATGAGTGTGCTTAGCACACACATTCAGCTCTACTTCATCGGGCTAATAGAATGCATTGGCCAATCAGCGCTGGCCAATGCATTCTATTAGCGTGAACTGAGTTTGCACAGGGGTTCTAGTGCACCCTCGGCTCTGCTACATCAGATTGCTACATCTGATGTAGCAGTGCCGAGTGTGCATCAGATGTGTAGTTGAGCAAAACTGACTCAGCACTGCTAAGTCTGCATTCGCATAGGAATGCATTGGCCAGCCTTCGGCCAATCAGCGCTGGCTCTGCCGGAGGAGGCAGAGTCTAAGGTCGGACCTGAATGGAGACTGGTGTGGAGCGATCTTAGACTCCGCCTCCTCCAGCAGAGCCAGCGCTGATTGGTCGATTTCCGTACTCTGGCCAATCAGCACTGGCCAATGCATTTCTATGGGGAAAAGTTAGCTTGCGAAAATCGCAAACTGACAGGGATTTCCATGAAATAAAGTGACTTTTATGCCCCCAGACATGCTTCCCCTGCTGTCCCAGTGTCATTCCAGGGTGTTGGTATCATTTCCTGGGGTGTCATAGTGGACTTGGTGACCCTCCAGACACGAATTTGGGTTTCCCCCTTAACGAGTTTATGTTCCCCATAGACTATAATGGGGTTCGAAACCCATTCGAACACTCGAACAGTGAGCGGCTGTTCGAATCGAATTTCGAACCTCGAACATTTTAGTGTTCGCTCATCTCTATTAGTGAATAGTACAAGTTATTATAAGAAAATTAGTAATATATCTTATTATAGAAATCATTTGTAAGTAATGTACCGTCACTCGGTTAAATCTGTATGGTGCCAGGAAAAGGCTTCTCATGGCCATAATCAACAATAAAAGGAATTTCCGGCACTCAGAGTTGTATGCTTCCAATGTGCAAATTTTATTTACATCCGACAATGGTACACCGACAATGGTACAGACGTTTCGGTCAATCAGACCTTCTTCAGTGTGTCGGTTTGAGGAGTTAGAAGCTCAAAGGTATGGAATAGGGAGTCCAGATAAGGGAGTGTGACGTCCTTACCATTGTTGATGTACCATTGTCGGATGTACAGTAAATAAAATTTTCACATCGGAGGCATACAACTCTGAGTGCCGGAAATTCCTTTTATTATTATAGAAATCAGTTTCCTTTTCCATATATTAGACTGCTCTCCTCCTACCTATCTTCTTTCAGGATATGTGTTTACATAAGATTCCTTCTCTATATTAAGCCTCACACTTAGAATTCTCTGAGAAGGGAGGGGTGGAATAGGAGGTTGCTGTCAGACTTGTTAATTGATTTATTGCCTTATTCTTTGCAGTAATATCTGTAGTGAAGTCTTATCTTGAACAGTCGACCCCCATTCCCCAAGGAATAGCAGTGAGTGGGGGGGGGGGGATTGTATGTAGTAGAGCTGAGTGTATGGTAGAAAACATGGACGGAGAATATGAAGATAGCCCATGGACTAAGTGCAGTGGAGGGGGAGGTCACTAATGAAAGTCTCACTTGAAACAGGGTCCTGGTTTCAGAAAGTTTTTGGAACCGCTGTACTAAATGAAACCAAAAGACTTATTCAGACGTGTATCCATCAGATGTGCTATCACATAGACGTTTTATGAGTTACATTAAATCAAAAACAACCTCAGGGACACCCCTCATCTCCCTTCCATGCAAACCCAATTAAGACATTAGGTTTTTGCCAAATTTGATAAAACGGGATGGAAGGCAGCGTGCCTATCCATTAGGTCAGGACTATCACTCACATAAGCAAATATCATAATCATACAGAATTAGCAAAAACTATATCAGAATCTTGCTACTATATTATACTTTTATACATTTTCATTCGTATGAGCAAAGTACTTGTTATAGTTGGTTTCACTTAAAGCGGATTATTGTATATATGTGGGAAACACATAAATGGAAAGCTTTAGCCAACCTTATGTGTATTAGGGCTTTCTGACATTTGGTATAGGAGGTATGGAAATGGATTTCAATTGCTCAATTCTTTTGTTCTCGGAATAATAAGCCTTCTCTGACAGTTTATTACAATGTTGAGCTCAATCAGGGCAGTCCATGGAATGTCTCTGGTTGTCTATGGGGATGAATGGGTGACAATAATATAACTGATGAACCTTTGTAGTTAGTGGGATCTTCACAAAATCTGAATAAGGTAAAATATGCTTCAAAGATATAGTGCCTACCTGTAGTGCCCTCTGTTGTTGGGAGTGGAGCAGTATAATGAGGTACAATGGTGCATAGCAATCATTACTGCAGGAGATTCAAACTATTACATGATAACTATGCTAGAAATACCTTTTAAGCTTTAGCTAGTTAAGTTGGCCCTGCAAGCTCAACATACCGTAACAGAACATATAACAACCCTTTTAAGGTCTAGCCTCACGCAGCATATGAACATTCATGTATGAATGGTCTTCACAAATGAATGAACTTAAATGGTAATATAGCTTATACCCCCCCCCCTCTCTCTCTCTATTTATTTATGTATAGAACAGATGATAACACAGTTTTATATATTATTCATATTCAAAAAAGGCAATGGTCATAATATTTATCTGTAGATAGGACCTATATATGGGTTAAAGAAGAACAAAGAACAAAAAGTTTGGCTTAAAGGGGTTGACCCATCTCAAGGATCCTGACTATACTGGTAACTTATGTAAATTGAAGCTTTTACCTAAATATTTTGCTATAGATATTCTGCTTTGTTATTCTGCTATGTGACCTTATTCCTCCCATTATTTACACAGCGTTGCTATAACCATGGACCTATAGGACACGTGACATCACTTACTCGGTGCTCTTGCTGGCAGGGCAATCATTCCGCTAATTGCAGTTTGCTGATAAAGCCAAGTCTGTCATCTCTCTATGTAAACATACAGATAACATTTTGTCTAAGCATCTGCATATTATCTGATCTGTATAAGTGTTGTGAGACTTCTCCAGTCGTTTAGCAAGAGGGAGTGGGAAGGAGGAGAAATATAGGAAGTGAGATGAAAAAACTGCAGCCAGACTGCTGAGACACTGAGATGGGAAAACCCCTATAGGTGGAAACATAGAATCAGTAAAGGGGAACAAAAGCTAGGTGTAAGAGAACACCTAATATTAGGCATTAAGAGGTAAAACTAGATTTGGAATGTAGCAGAACAGTATGGAGGAAGAATAGAAAGCAGATATATGGAAGTATATGTGGACTAACAGGGTTAACCTAACAGATTGAATGGAGAAGAAGGTGTGATGTGACCAATTACTAGGGTAATTCAATACGGCATTTGGACACCATGCTGTCTACCTGCCAGTCCACCAGGAAACAAATGGGCAATGGCAAACCACTTGCACATATCCAGTGTCTTCTGAAACACCAAAATATGTGACATCACATGCAGTGGCGTGACTAGCAATGGAGGGGCCCTGTGGCGAACGTTTGACATGCCCCTCCCCCCCCCCCCCCGACTGACACCAAAGACCTTGACCGCCCCCTCCTCCACAGTATTATATCCCTTAGTGGCCCTTGCACACAGTATTATGTCCCTTAGTGGCCCCTGCACACAGTATTATGTCCCTCAGTTGCCCCTGCACACAATATTATGTCCCTCAGTGGCCCCTGCACACAGTATTATGTCCCTCAGTGGCCCCTGCACACAGTATTATGTCCCTCAGTGACCCCTACACACAGTATTATGTCCCTCAGTGGCCCCTACACACAGTATTATGTCCCTCAGTGGCCCCTACACACAGTATTATGCCCCACTGTGGACACCCATAAACAATTATTATACTCTGGGGTCTTTTCTGACCCCAGAGTATAATAATCGGAGACCCAGGGAGGATAAAAAATAAAAAAAACACTGTTACTCACCTATATCCCGGCTTCGCTCCAGTCCTTCGCTGTCGGCCTCCGCTGTAGTTCATCTTCTATGACGTCAGATGTCACATGACCTGGAACACAGGCCGTGGTCATGTGACGTCAGAGACATCAGGCGACTAGGCCTGAAGCCTGACCGGATTGTGGAGAGGTAAGTAACTGTGTTTTTTTATGCTTCTTACCTATCCCTGGCCTCCGATCATTATACTCGGGGGTCTGAAAAGATAATGATAGTGTTTGTGGGGCCCGTGGCATCACTTACCGATCCCAGCCCTGCCAGGATCGGTAAGTAAATAGGGCCCGTTACCGACTGGAGTAACTCCAGCCGGTAATGGCCTATTAAAAAAAAAACCCAAAAAAACGCAGTGGTAGCAGCTGTCGCCGGGTCCCTAATGTCCCGGGCCCTGTGGCAGCTGCCTCTACTACTACGGTGGTAGATACGCCACTGATCACACGTCGTATTGGCTGGGAATGGAGTGCACATAATTACTGACAAAAACAAATATATAACTTTTTGATAATAGTAGAAAACATCCTACTAATATTATAAATGTGAAAGTTTGTGTGTTTGGATGTTTGTGAGTTTGGATGGATTTGCGTGCAATTTTCCACAAACATAGTTTTACTTTAGGATTGAGTCATAGGCTACTTTTGGTGCCACTAAACAACATGGCTTCCTAGCAGGAGACTCACAAAAGCAGGACTCCTAGCCCCAGATATAGACTCACACACACTGCCTGGCATTTCCTGCCTCAACCTGCCTGCACACTCCTTACTGTCACCTCAGGAGTAGCCCTCACTCTACTCACTCACATTTACATATAGCTTTCCACTATATAACAGATCACATTGTCTGTATTACTACATACACAATATAACAGATCACACAATATAACACATCACATTGTCTGTATTACTACATACACAATATAACAGATCACATTGTCTGTATTACTACATACACAATATAACACATCACATTGTCTGTATTACTACATACACAATATAACACATCACATTGTCTGTATCACTACATACACAATATAACACATCACATTGTCTGTATTACTACATACACAATATAACACATCACATTGTCTGTATTACTACATACACAATATAACACATCACATTGTCTGTATCACTACATACACAATATAACACATCACATTGTCTGTATCACTACATACACAATATAACACATCACATTGTCTGTATCACTACATACACAATATAACACATCACATTGTCTGTATCACTACATACACAATATAACACATCACATTGTCTGTATTACTACATACACAATATAACAGATCACATGGTCTGTATTTCTACATACACAATATAACACATCACATTTGCTATCCCACCAAACTTTTTAAAGCATTTTTACAGTTTCACACGTCTTTGTCCGCCCAATTCTCAAATCACCGCAGACGAAGTCGCGGGTAAAAGCTAGTTACCCATATGGAGATAGATACACAAGGGACAAAACCAGACACCATCAACCAACGTGCATTTGGGCTTGCGCCTTCGTCAGGGGAACATGTATCCGTTTTTTTGGGTTTTTTTTTTAACATTGGCGTCCGTTATGATAGGTGTCCGTTTTTTTTGTTTTTTTTTTAAATGGACACCTGAGCTGACACCAACGGTAGTGTGAACCCTACCTTACATGTTAAGTTAAAGTTTGATACATACACTGCTGATACTATAAACCTCTAATGGAAAAATAATTCCGATATCATTTTGTCACCAGTTTTTCCATTCTCTATCCTTATCACTTCTTTCTTCACTGTCGTCCCTCTTCTTAGTAACACACCATCAAGGAGTTCATGAAAATGAATTTTCTCCACCAGTTGTCAGGCATTAATGTATTCATATAAAATCACAGCTTACAGCCTTACTGAGACGTTTTACTAGCTACAAGCACTGCATTGAAAAGTTGGCAACATTTTTTTGGCCAAATATATCACTTCAAAAGCTCCTTCAAAGACTCTGAACTCAAGTAGAAATTTGGAAGGTTGAAGTTGTAACGCTCTGCAGAGCTGACATTTTAGAAGTGCAATGATAGCTTGAAAATGTTAACACTTTAAAATAATGTTGCTGGTAGCAATGACAGTGTAATCATTTGGTAATGTACATACTGTCGGAAATGCGCGGTATAAAGCAATTTAGACTGAACTCGGTCAAAGCTAGAGAATCTTCGAGAGTCGTTCGATATGAGCACCGCAGACAAAACTACTTTTCTGTGAGGTCCTCGTATAAAGGGGCTGAGGTGAAGAGGCCACAAGGACAAGTTAGCCACTCTCTGACCATTAATGATGGCTGTTTTAATGTCTGCATGTAAGATGCAGGAATTGAAGCAGCAAATTGCTGGTCATAGGGGAGCTGAGATAAATCCGCACACTATGTGGCACTGAAGATGATTGATTCTTAACGGCTCCTGATTAAATGCTCTAAATGCTGAAAAATGTCTGCCCTCTGCCGTGTAATAACTTCCATTATTAATGCGGCTCCTTACAGGATAAGCGGAATAGAAAGGAGGGCTGGACGGGGAGGGGAGGAATTAGGCTTCTGAAAAATAGTCATTGAGCAAAGGTGCTGAACAGAGAAAAAGAATGGAATGAAATGGAGATGTGTCATTTCTGTTCCTTTCAGGTTGGCAGCTAAAATGTGTCTGATTTCATTCATCTTAACCAAGGCTGACAACTAAGGGCAGATTATCCTAATGGTAAACCACAGGATATCGCAAAGATTATAATAAGGACAAACCAATGAAGACAAGGATGTTTTATTTTTAATGATCATTATTATTTTGTGCCAGGGCTTAAATCTTGTCCTTCATTAATCTTCAAAATCTCTTCTACAGCAGCCAAGGAAAGTACAAAATCTTACTATACTATAGCATTGTTACCAATTGCTTTGTATTTGCTAGTACTGTCTCAAATTTTTAGAAACAATCCCAAAAAATCGGTATGTCCCAGCTCCAAAAGGAGCATAGCTTTTCAAAACTCTGCCTAAAAGTGGGTGGTGTGGGACATAAAGGTGTCTCTGTTACCAATGCAAATATTGGTGACTGTGCTACAAGCTGCTAACTGGATATTCTAATTAGATATGATACATCTAGAACTCGTGTCTATTAAGCAGCATGTGTGGAAGTGTCAACAGGCCCCAGTGGATAGTCAGCAGTATTGGCAGTACAACTGCAGCCGACACTGCACCGCTCTGCAACCAGTGCTGCACTGTGCATTCCTAACTTCTTCCAAGCTGCTGCCCAGGCATTGATCCCTATAACTCACCCAAAAGTGCTGACTTGCATTGGAGAATACATAGTCTACACTCTCAATGAAGTCATCCTGATTAAGGTAAATCTTGCATGTACAAAGGATGTAGCCCTTCAGTGGCAGAAGTGTGAGAGAGGGTGGGTATTGAATTCAGTTGAAAATTAGGCAGAGTTAATAAGATCACAAGCCATGCCAATAAGCAACCCACTTCCACTGTTGTTGAGGATGCACCGCCTGCCACCAGAGAACCTCCTCTTACTCATAAGTGTTCAGTTCTTGAAACCGTATGGCATCTTTGGCTAAGAGGAGACGTCCCTTCTCAAGCTGTCCAACAGGCTTCCAAGCTGGTCATTCTCTAAGATGTTCTCCACCCCTGCAGGTAGACCTCTTCAAAAGCTGTCCTCCAAGTCTGCTCACTCACAAATAACATAAGAACAGGCCCTTAAATAGGGAGACATTCTTGCTCTGGGTAATCTGGGCAACAGCTGAGGACATTCATTGCAGAAAAGCTGTGTTTTTGTGCAGACCTTGCTGTGTTTTTATGAGCAAAAACTGGGAGTGGATTTAGCAGAAGGGAAAAGTGTAAGTGCTTCCTTTATATTCACATGGTGTAAGCATCATAGGGAATACATGTAAAAAAAAAAAGTGGACCCAGTCCTACATCCACTTCAAGTGACCATGTATTATTGTATTCCCTATGTAACTGTTGTTTTATCCTTATGCCTACATCATGTGAATTATTATATGAATTATATGATTTGTCTAACACTGATTGACTTGTAGTGATCACCTCATGACCTGAGGACCTTTGGGGGCGGGGCTACCACCATTTTACACGTTTTTTTATGCTATATATATGTGTTGTATTTTATGTGCATTATGTACACTTTTGAGAAAGGGTAGTCAACCCAAAATGTATGGTGTGTTGAATAACAGATTGAACTTGGTTCAGCGCGCCTCCTGCCGTCTTCTTTGATTTATCCTGGATTGTTGCTTGAGAGTCATACATTGTGCTGGTCTTTCTAGTGCTGTTGTTCCTGATTCTGACTCATGTTTGAACCCTGCTTTGTTACATAGTTACATTTCCTTGGTTCCATTCATGAATATGCTCATGTCTTAGGAAGCCTTCACACGATGTAACGCTGCGCTCATTCTGATCGTAAAAACACGTTCAGAATGAGCGCGTAAATAGCAGCTCCCATTGACTTGAATGGGAAGCGGCATACGTGCGCTCCCCATTGAAATCAATGGGAGGCTTTTTTCCCTATGCTTTCAATGTATTACGCGCGTTACGGGCCAGAAATTACAGTCATGTGAATGGGGCTTTACAGAGCTTTTAATAATACAAACAACTTTGTACTGAAATGTAAGGGTCTCTGCATTTTGTACTTTAAACAACTAATTTTCACTATTTACATCGCACAGGATTTGTTTTATAGTGACCGTGTAATATTCTTACATCCTGTACTAATATCACGACTGCTATAAAAAAGATACTGTGTGATATAAATAGTGAGGGGACCCCATACAGAATTATATGCTCCACAGTAGGCCCACCACACAGTATCATATTCTCCACAGTACCACAGTAGCCCCCCAGTGTTATATGCTCCACAGTAGTTACCCCCACACAGTATTATACGGTCCGTAGTAGTCCCCACATGATTATATGCTCCACAGTGGTACCCATATACAGTATTATAATAATATTATATGCTCCTCAGTACGCTCTCTGCCACACACAGTATTATATGCTTCTCATTACACATCCTCCTCATCTTATATGCTCTTTAGTACACCCCCCCAGTATTATATGCTCTTTAGTATGTCCCCCCAGTATTATATGCTCTTTAGTACGTCCCCCCAGAATTATAACCTCTTTAGTATGCCTCCCCAGTATTATAAGCTCTTTAGTACGCCCCCCAGTATTATAAGCTCTTTAGTACGCCCCCCCCCCAGTATTATAAGCTCTTCAGTATGCCTCCCCAGTATTATATGCTCTATAGTATCATATACACATTCACACACAGTCAGCCACAGTCAGTCACACACTCTCATACTCACCCATGAAGAGCCGCCGACGTCTACCTCCTTTTCACTGCAGGCACTGATGACGGCATCGCGCCCGCGTCAGGGCAGAGGTCAGACTCTGCAGTCAGTGTAGGCCACAGTTGCGTGATCCGCGGCCTACACTGACAGCTTTCATCTGTATGTGCATTTGCACATACAACTGAAGGCAGTGATCGCTCATCAGTGGGGAATGCTATACCGGATTCACCGTTGGTGAGCGGTCCGGGCGACCGCACACGTGCCAGCATTGAGGGCTCTGCGTGCCCTCTCTGGCACGCGTGCCATAGGTTCGCCATCACTGCTCTAGCTTGTCACATCCTGACTGATCTCCTGGTGACAACTCTTGGCTCCATTCCTGTATAAGTTACAACTGGTTTAATGCTATTGCTGCCAATCCTTATTCTGGGGACTGCGACCTGAGACTCCTCTCGCAGCAAAGTTCATACCATCTTTAGTAAGTTAAGGGTAAAAATTAAAGCATCCCTTACAAATTACAACTCACCTATGCTAAATGGATTACATATTAGACAATCTAAACAAATGGCACATGTGAGCAGACACATTTACCATTGCATTATTCAACCTTTGGTAATAATTTCCTTATGTGTTTAGTATACAGACTTTTTTATACAACATAACCACAAGGTAATCAAGTTGATACAAATTGGTAATCTTTGACATACTCTTTGCTGAATAAATAATATAAAGCTAAGGCCCCACATTGCGGAAACGCAGCTTTTTTTTGTTGCAGATTTTGCTGCAGTTTTTTCAGCCAAAGCCAGGAGTGGATTGAGCAGAAGGTAGAAGTATATGAGCTTCCTAAATATTTTCATTACTTTTGTAGTCATTCTTGGCTGTCGCTCAAAAAAAATGCAACAAAAAAAAAAGCTGCACTTCTACAAAGTTGGGCCTTAGCCTAACACCCCTAAACCTAATTAATAAATAGCAAATGTTAAAACTATGTTATAAGTCGTAACTAAATTTCATTTCACACTGGTATCAGGGCGCTGTTTAACAAGTTTACCCTTATTGTGCAGAAGGATTCATTACAAACAGGGGCGTAACGACCATAGAGGCAGCGTAGGCGGCTGCCACAGGGCCCGGGTCATTAGGGGGCCCGGTGACAGCCGCTACCGCTGCGTTTTTTTTTTGTTTTTTTTAATAGGCCGTTACGGGCTGGGCCGGGATCGGCAAGTGACACCGCGGGCCCCGCAAATACTATCATTATACTCAGGGGTCTTTGCAGGAGGGGGCCGGTCGAGGTCTTCGACGTCGGTTGGGGGGGGGAGGCCATGTCAAAAGTTCGCCACGGGGCCCCACCATTCCTAGTTACACCACTGATTACAAACTAATAAAATCCTTTTGGATCTGCTACAAAATAAATCGAAAAACATATCTTATATTTGATATTGATTCTTTAAAAATGGGGCCATTGTCAGCAGAAAACATGCTGCAATATGAGATCACTTCAGACCAGTTATAACAATATATTGAATTACTGGTTACAGCTTTTGTAATGAAACAAGTACATCTGAGATAATCCTTTATATTTACTTATTAAGATAAAACCAATGAAGCATGGAGTGAAATCCAGAGTTACAGTAATTCAGTTCTACTGTGTTAATACAATTTAGACTGGTATTTTAAAAAACACTTAACAATTTCTTTATTTTTTGCTCTCACTTCTTTAGGACACACAGAAGACTAAGCAGTTCAGTTTCCCCTCCCCCAAAGAAAAGAAAGAAGAAGAAATCTGGACATAAAAGAAGCCGGTGAGTGGACCTGTTATCTATCTGGCAGTCTTTGCTATGTGTCTGTACTTAATCAGACTAACCTGCTGGGCCGGAGCCACCAGTAGAAGCTAATGATAAATTGGCAACATTTAGAAGCTATTACTGCTCCTCTGCAATGCAGTAGCCGGATTCTTTCTAATTAGTTCTGGAGATGAATGGAAAGATGCTATCTCATGACATGAATAAATAGCAGATGGGGACGTCAGTCAATAAATTGTCCTAAACATAAATACTTCCATGAAATATACAGTAAAGCTGCATATGAAGCTCAGTGCTTATTCAGCTTTGACCCAGTAGGAAACCACATAGGCCTATTACAGTATAACAGGAATCTTGTAAGTGTAATTCTTCCTAATTAAAAGTAAGAAAGATTACTCTATAAACACGTTGGTGACGTTTGTGGTCTTGTCCGAGTGTTATTTTCCAGAATAAATGCTGACTGTTGAAACCCTTTCATTGCATTCTAAGTAAATTGACAATGATTCCAATGTTATCCAGCAAATAGTATTTATTTCAAAAACAGCTGTGAGTGAACAAACACAAAAAACAACATACTCAGCTCACTTTGGTTGTGGCATTTGTCCACTTGTTTGTCCACCATTGGCTTCCAATTTCACTGCATGCCATCACTTCAGCAGTAACCAGAGACTACTGGGTTGCCAGCAGTGCTGAAGTGAGTGGAGGCGGAACAGTGAGCTGACCAGGGGCATTTAGCCTTCATGCTGAAGCCTAATGAAGGGTTAACTATCCTAAACATTTTTTTATGTGAAGCAGGGATTACTTAAAGGGGATAGTAGTATAAGAAGGCAGGCAGCACTCTCTTCAGAGTAATGGTGGGTGCCTGGTCTTAAAGAAACTCTATCATTAAAATTCCCTTTTTCAACTAAGTACATGTCAGAATAGCATTAAGAAAGGCTATTCTTCTCTTACGTTTATTATTTTGATCCGTGCCACAGTTCCTCGGAAAGTTTTCTTTCTTCCATATGTAAATGAGTTTTCAGACAGCACTGGAGGTGTTCCCCGGCACTCAAACAGCACAGGGGGTGTCCCCTATACTGTTTGAAAACTCCAGCGACGCTACCATCTTCTTCTCCGGACTTCCTCTTCTTCCTGTGGCTAAACAGGAGAGGCCACAGGAAAATGGCTGACGGACATCCCAGAAGGCGCTTTAGGATGAAGAGGTGAGGGTGACATGGGAGAAGAGGTGGTCTGGAGAAGAAGACAGAGGCGTCACTGGAGAGTTTTCAGACAGTACAGGGGATGCCCCCAGTGCTGTTTGACTGCAGGAGAACGCCCCCAGTGCTGCGAGAAAAATAATTTACATATAGAATAAATAAGAAATTTATCAGGAATGGCAGCGCAAATCAGAATAATAAAGGTAAGAGAAGCATATCCTTTCTTAACGCTATTCCAATGTGTACTTAGTTAAAAAAGGGAATTCTAATGATAGATTCTCTTTAATAGAGGTGGGACACAGGGAGAAGAACATAAGAGCTGCTTTTGCACAGATATACATGATGATGAGATGCTACTATAATAATAATGTATGTACACTAAAAGGCATAATAATGAGATGATGCTGTAGTAATACTGTATATAGAAAAACATTTTTGGAATGAGTGTACACTTAAAATATAACTTTTATTCATCCATATAAAAGTAAAAAGGTGTAGATTAAATAACGTTCACAACTAGCGAGTGTGTGTATGTGTGTATTATTAATTCATTATTAATCAAAATGTCTCTCTGTCCAGAGCTCCACAGACACTCGTATATTGACAGGAGTGACTAGAGTTGGATCCTATATAACACACAATTCCTAAAACCAAACACTCCGGTTGATAGTGGTTGGACCAACCCTACTATCCCCAACACAGTAATGAGCCACAAGGGGTGTTGGACTAAAAGATAGAGTCTATAAGAGCTGCTTAATAGAATTCGCCCCTATACCACAGCCACCCAAAAAGTGGCTAACAACAATCCTATAAGACCAATGTGTGCTAATAGGGGACAAGGTTGTCAAGCTGGGGGGATTTTTTTTAATGTATATAATTTGTCCACTCAAAGGGGGTATTGTTGTCAGTTTAACCACCACCCACTCGAGCCAATCCCTCTCCAGATCGCACACACCAATATCCAATCACTCAGATGTTGCTGAGGTTAAAGGCTAGGGAAAGCTGACTAGGAGAATTTTTCTAGCTTAATAGGGTACGATTCTGCAGCTACTATGTACACACACACCACACACTCAAATTAAGACAGCCCGTGAGGCATCTAATGATGAAACTGGCTGACGTGTTTCTGCTAACTTTAAGGCTGATCAGATGCATTACATACAAGTTAGAACTTCGTTTGATTGCGGCCCCCCGGTCGGCTTTAAGGCTGCATTCACACTGAGTAACGCTGGCATTTTTTGTGCTTATTTTTGCACATAGCGCCGCGTTTGCGCCGTTCAACGCGACCGCAAAATAGCGCGGCGCAAACACGCCGTATACGTGGCGTTAACGCGGTGCTATGTGCAAAAATAAGCACAAAAAACGCCAGCGTTACTCAGTGTGAATGCAGCCTAATAGTAAGCTTTGTACCTCTTTTGTGCATTCGGCTCTCTCCTGGTACAAGTCCCGATGCACAATGTTGTCCAAAATACTTCCTTGTCAAAGTGGCTTTATATGTTTTAATTCTTCCTATGGCTAATACAAATTCAATGCGAAATTAGGAAGATAGATAGATATAATAGATAGATAGATATAAAATATAGATACAAAAAAACATGAAGTTGCTTTTTGTGAGCCTGTCTTGGGTTGGGTTCAAAGCATTGATTCTTGCACTGGAGTAGCAGCTGGGGTGTTGTTCATAGAGTGTTTTATCATTGCGTTCCCTTAGCACAGGGCACTTGCTAACAAATTTCAGTATTTTTACAGTCTGTGAACTATTTCACTTTAATTTCGCTTATTGGACTCTTTCCACCGCTATCCAGCTTTAGTGCTAACCCACATTTTTTAAATGACTAAAGCACTTATCATTTGGCTGCCACAGTATCTTACCGTATGTTATAGTATCTGTCGTATAAGACTGTAATGCAGGCTATGAGCTCATGCTGCAGTCATTACAGATCACTGGATAGAGAGATAGAGCTTTGTGATCCAATATTCAATACTTCTTCTGCCATGGACATGAACATATCAGCAATATTAATATGTAGGGCTCAGTCTTCTTACTGCACAAGGAACATTATTCATGGGTAAGCCACAAGCTGTTTAGTATCTGGTGAACGCTCTGGGCAGTCTGATATTCAATCCTTGTATGGATGTTGCAATAATTCATTCTTGTGTGCGCACAATGTTCATTTGTATTAGGTAGCATAATGTAAAAGCCTCAAATGTAGATTTTGGGATCCTTCGAACTGTGTGTGAGACAGGAGGACTATGAGCAGTATGTGAGAGAGAGGGGCTATAAGAAGCAGAGTAGGAGCAGGGTGGCATTTTCAATGAAATGCTAGAAGCAGAGCATGGTAGCTTTCTTGACCGGTTTGTTTTGCTAAATAATTGCAATTGCATTTTTTCCTAACCCCTTCCCGCCACGGGCATTTTTTTATTTTTGTTTTTCGTTTTTAAAAAGTCACCATATTCTGACTCCTGAAACTTTTTTATACTTCCATGCACGGGGATGCATAGGACTTCTTTTTTGCAGAGTTGGGTGTACTTCTCAGTTATACCATTTTGGGGAATTGCTTTTGCTTTGATCACTTTTTATTCAAATTTAGTGTGGGCACCAACCGTGGGCATTAGTGCTGGGTGTCTACTGTATAAAACAGTAGACTCCCAGCGGCTATGGCGGACACCCAGCTCCCGAGCGGCCGCCATGTTTAAACACCCAGCATCCGCCGTACTAGTATCTATCTATCTATCTATCTATCTATCTATCTATCTATCTATCCAATTTCCAGCTCTCTAAGGCAGTGGTTCTCAACCTTTCTAATGCCGTGACCCCGCAATACAGTTCCTCATGTTGCGGTGACCCAATTCAGTTTGGAATGTGCGTCCATAATGGCGTGCGTTCCAGCTGAATAGTATTGCTGCAGACAGTAGCGCGGCTTCTGAGTGGCTAAAGCCATCGGAAATATAGGCTGGCTGTGACAGCTCCTGCTTTAATTGCATGTGTGTTCAACTCATCGGCGTCCTCCAGGCGCCGATAAGTTGAAACCGGGACATACCTCCCACCGACCGGGACGGTTGGGAGGTATGCTTTAGGCGACCCCTGTGTTTTGGTCGTTCGACCCCCGCCGGCGTCGCGACCCACAGGTTGAGAACCGCTGCTCTAAGGTAAACACAGATGAAGTTATGTCAAAGTACACATGATGAATATCTATGGAAAAACAAATTGTAAGCAGAGGATATAAATTCTGAGTTTATCTATGAACTGTGATGACACTTGCTATTATGAGTTTAAAATTTTGAACGCTCCAAAATTTGAACCATTTATTAGGGAAATGTGCATGATCGTGATTTTTTGGACACATATGGCGGTTGTATTGAAAAAGCAATGTTTTTTAGAATAACTAGCCAGTTTTTCAACATTAGAAGTTTTATTGAAGTTTTTTCAAAGAAAATTTTTTTTTCACAAAACCGGAGGGGAAAAAGAAAAAAGGGGGGGGGGGGTTGAAGGGGGGGTTGGGGGGGGGGAAATAATGTACAGAAATATCAAAGAATGGCAAAACTTGGGGGGGAAAGAAGGGGGTGGAGAGGGGGGGGAAGGGGGAGGCGAAGGGTGGGGGATGAGCAAAAAACAGATAAATGCTCTGGCGCAGCAGAGCTGAAAAACAAACCATATGCGAAAACCTCAGAACATATGAGTAGCAGTAGAGAGAGGAAATAAGGAAAAATTTTGACAAACAAACTGCACAGGGGGACATTACACAGGGGACACAGAAGGAAAGAGGGAACGGAAGTCGGCAGAATAATAAAAATTATTCCAAAGAAGCCAGGTCTGTTGATGCTTGGTATCATCTTGACGGAGCTCAGCTACCAGGGTCTCTATAGTTCGCAAGGCAAGAACCTCATTCAGCCAACAAATGAGCGAGGGAGGGATCGTGGACTTCCATAACCTGGGAATGACAGAGCGAGCTGCCACCAATAAAAATCCAAGAAGTCTACGGGTGGGTTTACGGAACGTCCGGGAGAATAGGGAAAGAAGTAGCGGGGCCGGGTCATCTTCCAGGTCAATCCCCGTCACCTGCCGAATAACCCGTCTGACCCCAGTCCAAAACGGACGAAGGAGAGGACATTCCCACCAAATGTGGGCCATCGTACCGCGGTCGGAGAGACATCTCCAGCATCTATCAGAGGTGGAGGGATAAATATCATGTAGGAGGGCCGGAACCCTATACCATCTGGAAAGTATCTTAAAGTTGGTCTCCTGCGCCCGACATGATATGGAGAAAGTATGACACGCACGGAAGGCCGATGACCACACATCTGGGGGGAACGAGACCCCCAATTCCCTCTCCCACCCGGTAATAAATGACGGAAGCGAATCCTCAGCCCCAACCAGTAAAAGACCATAGAGAAGGGAGACAGTGTGAGAGGGAGGGGAGGGGGAGATACAGAGACGTTCGAACGGTGACAGAGGCCTATGAAGGTCCCGGGAGGACCACGAAGAGGAGTAAAAATGGGAGAGCTGGGCATATTGCCAAGAGAAGAGTGACGTATCCGAGCATGAGGTTTGGGTCAGAATCTCAGAGCGGGAGAGAAGCGAGGAAGACGAAGTGGCCTGCTTAAAGCGGAGGGTGGGAGAACCCCCACGGTGAGACAGAAAGGGAGAACCCAGGGCTGCAGGAAAGTCCGGATTACCCGATACGGGGGTCATGGGACCATCATTCGTGTAGAGAAGGCGCATGGCACTATACCTGCGACACACTCCCAAGGTCTGGCGCGCTACATAGGGAAGCGGACACCGCTTATTGTCGGACCAGTATTTCTCATGGAACCAGGGGAGTGCAGTGAGGGGGATGGGGCTCGACGAGTCTTCTAGGGAAACCCAGAGCTTAGTCTGAGCTGAGTGGTGCCAGTCAAGGATGCGTGTAGCAACCGCCGCCAAATAGTATTTGACGCAGTCCGGGGCCGCCAGGCCTCCTCTCCGTTTGGATCTTATCAACGTGTTGCGGGCAACACGAGGGGGTTTCGAGGCCCAGATGAATTTGGTAAAGGCTTTGTTAACCACCGAGAAAAAACACGAGGGCAGGACCACCGGGATGGTTTGAAAGAGATACAGCAACCTAGGAAGAACATTCATCTTCAATAAATTGATGCGTCCCAGCCACGAAAGGCCCTTGGTGTCCCATCACTCAAGATCAGACCGCAAGGTACGCAGTATTGGAAGAAAATTCACAGTGTACGTGTCACCCAAGTTACGGGGTAGTTGCACTCCCAGGTACTTAATAGATCTAGGGGACCACGAAAAAGGAAAGGAAGAGCGCAAGGAACCAAGGGCCGATGGCAGCAGCGAAACATCTAGGGCTGTGCTTTTCGTCAGATTGATCTTATAATTGCTAAAGAAGCTGTAAGCGCTAATCTCCTTAAGGATAGAGGGAAGTGAAGTTAGTGGGCTAGTGACAAACAGGAGAACATCATCAGCAAAAGCAGACACCTTTAGATGATGCTTGCGAATCTGCAAGCCTCGGATGTCAGGATTATTCCTAATAGCAATTAAAAAGTGCTCCATCACTAGCGTATATAAAAGGGGGGAGAGCGGGCAGCCCTGCCTAGTGCCATTATAAATAGTGAAGGGGGAGGAGAGTGAGCCATTGACCCGGACCCGAGCCATAGGAGAGCTGTAGAGAGCCTGAATACGCATAATCATGGCAGGACCAAGACCTATCTGAGCCAAAGTGGCCTCTAGGAACCTCCAATCCACCCTATTACAAGGGATAAACCCCACTTGGTCAGGATGTACAAGCTCTCCCATGAAAGGGCCCAGACGAATAGCAATCAACTTGGCATACAGCTTAGCGTCCGCATTCAGGAGCGAGATCGGTCTATAGTTAGCACAAAGCAGGGGATCCCTCCCTTCTTTGGGTATAACAGTAATATGAGCCTGAAGAAAGGCAGGAGGGAAGGGGGCCCCGGACGTGGAAAAGTTAAACGCGCGTAAAAGCGGCTGCGCCAGATCAGCCTTAAGCACCTTAAAAAATCGCGCCGTATAGCCATCAGGGCCCGGGCTCTTACCCCCCGGAAGGGAGGCAATGCCCAATTCCAGTTCAGTCTCAGAGAAGGGAGCTTCAAGCGCAGCCACGTCCTCTGGATGCAGAGATGGGAGAGCAGTTTTAGCGATATAATGTGGAAGGGAGGTTCCCGTGGCAGGAGCCGGATGAACCTGTCCTGGCGGGGGTAAATGATAGAGGGAACTGTAACAGTCCTGAAAGGCTGAGGCAATCGCAGACGTGGAGTGAGTGATCGAGCCTGAGGGTGTTTTAAGGGCCATAACATGTTGGGCTGCATGACGCTCTCGCACCGCCCGAGCCAGCAGGCGGCCCGCCTTGTTACCCCACTCATAAAACGAGCGCTGACCTAATAGGCGAAGCCGCTGATGTTTCCTCTCAAGAAGGGACCTAATCTCCTGATGAGTGGCAGTCAGAGATGCCAAGGTCGCCTGCTGGAGCGAACGCTTATGCTGAGCTTCCAAGGTCGCCAGATCACTCAGGAGGGAACGAAGTTTCCGGCCCGCCTCTCTCTTCAGACGAGCACCGTGTTTCATCAGCACTCCGCGGAGAACACACTTAAGGGCCTCCCACTGTATCGGTGGAGTGGTGATGTCACAAGAATGATCCAGAAATAAGTGCGAGGTAGAAAGTTTCAGTTCTGCCAAAAATTGCGGATCAAGAAGGAGCGATTCATTCAATCTCCAAGTGTTGGATCGCATGCTGGCAACAGGCGAGCGAAAAGCACAGGAGACAGGGGAGTGATCAGAGAGGAAGGCAACTCCAATTGAAGCCGCTGAAACGGAGGGAAGAAGATTATGGGAAAAGAAAATATAATCAATCCTACTGTATGAGCCATGGGGGTGGGAGAAAAAGGAGTAGTCTTTGTCGGTCGGGTGGAGGATTCGCCAAACATCACAAAGCAGTGAGGCGTTAAGCGCCTTCCTGACTTTATTTAAGGCACCATAAGAGATCTGGGACCTACCCGTGGAGGTATCAAGTAGAGGAGTAAGCGGGAGATTGAAATCACCACACACAATCAAGTGACCCCTAGCAAAGGACTGGAGTGCAGACAGGGTAGACAGCAGAAAAGGAACCTGGTCTACATTAGGAGCATAAATATTAGCAATAGTATAAACAACACCCGATATCTCACAGATTATGAATAAGTATCTCGCATCCCCATCTACTAAGGAATCTAGGACTTTCACGGGAAGATTTTTATGGAAAAAGATGGCCACTCCCTTAACCTTACCCGCTGCGCTGCTACTATGAAACCACTGAGGATAGTACCTGTTCCTAATCGCAGGCGTGTCGGCAGCTAGGAAGTGAGTTTCTTGCGGACAAAGAATGTGCACCCTTCGTTTATGAGCATCATACAGGACCTGAGAACGCTTTTCAGGGACATTGAGCCCCTTAACATTGAAAGAGGAGACAGATATCTCCGACATTGAAAGGGAGGGGGGGACAGAAAAGACACAAAAGGGAAGAACAAAAGGGAGGACAAAAAGACCACACTACACAGCCAAAGCACGAGAACTGAAGAGTTAGAGCACAAGTAACAATGCACAGAAAAGGACCAAGAAGCACAAGGATAAAGAAAACCTGGGACTAACAAACAGAACACCGAATGCGAACACAAAAAGAGGGATAATAAGGTACCCTCAAGGGTAGGCTAAAGAACAGGAGCACTAGTCTCCGGATGACCCCGCACTGCAGGGACGCAGCTATGTGGGGGCGAAGAAGGCAATCCACGCGGTAGGACACAGAACAATGACTGTGGATCACACAAAAAATGAAAGGGACAAAACAGACCACGAGGCTGCTCCAACTCCGACACACGGGCATCTAAACATACATATGACAGAAGAAAATAGAGCAGCAGCTAGATAACAAGTGCAAACAATCTAGAATCGTGGACAACAATGTAAAGGGCAAAACTAAAGAGAAAATCATAAGAAGAAAAAACAGGGCATGGAACAAACTCACAAAGTCCGGTCACGAACGTCCAAAGTGCAGTAGGACAAGTCATTCCTGGGAACCCCGAGCAGACAGGGGTCTACGTTGGCGTTGCGGCTTCTGAGAGCTCAGCGAACCGGAGACACCGGGATCATCCGCAGCATCCCATTGCAAACGGAAAGGACCGGATTGGTTAGGATCTGCAAGCAGGGAGGACCAATCAGGAAGCTGTAAAGGCGGTAGACCCAGGGAACGGAGAAAGGTCGGAAGATCATCTGGATGAGCAAGAGATCGCAGTCGGTCACCTCGGCGAACTTGTAGGGAGAATGGAAAGCCCCAACGATAAGGAATCCTGCGTTCCCGGAGAAGGGAGAGGAGAGGCCTCAAAGCTGCTCGCTGTCGGAGAGTGTATCTGGAAAGGTCCGGGTAAATCGACAGGGAGGAGCCCTCAAAGTCCACCTCGCCAACCTCTCTAATCTTGTGCATTATAGCCTCCTTGACTGCATAAAAATGGATCCGACAAATTACATCCCTCGGCTTACTGGGGTCGTCACTGCGGGGTCGGAGGGCCCGATGAGCACGGTCCATCTCAATGTGGGAATCAGGCGGGCATCCCAGCAGCGAATTAAAGATGACAGACAGGACCGGGACCAAATCTGTGGTCTGAACCGATTCCGGGAGGCCCCGAATACGGATATTATTGCGGCGGTTGCGGTTTTCAATATCGTCCATGTGGGAGACCAGAGTGCAAATTTGTGCGGAATGAACGGCTACTTGCTGTTGGATGGAACTGAGAGTGGAGGAAGCAGCCGACTGAGACCCCTCAAGGACCTGCACCCGCTGTTGTAAATCAGAAATGTCCGCTTGGACCACACGTAAGTCCTGACGCCAGGCGCGTTTCAGATCAGATGCAAGACTGTCCATATGCCTCCTACTTAGGGCCAGTAAAGCCTGTAGTTCTGGAAACTTCTGCAGGGTGAGAGCAGCCTCCTCAGGTGGAGGAAGATGAGACACAAATGCAGGTGCATCCGCACGGAGGGTCATGACAGGTGACCCAGGACCAGGGGCCCGTACACAGGTAGCTGGGGGGGCCAAGCCACTGTCAGGAGCAAAGTCAGACCCCGGGGTAGGGGGTATCAAGTCCTGGCCAGGATGGACAGGTAGTGGGCTAGCACCCCATTCAGTCGCACCCTCCAGGGATCCCTGAAGTCATCTGGGTTGGTTGAGGTGAGGAGGGGATGCCTGCAGGGTCCTAGGGGTAGACCTGGGGTCAAATGGAGGCGATGCAGCCCTTGAGAGCAGCGGCGCCGCTGTTGCCACTGCTCCCTGTGAAACAGCATGATGGACAGAAGCAGGGGACTTGGTAAGGGCAGGGACTGGTTCCAGGGTAGGAGGGCTGGTAGCAAGTACCTGAGGCCTGTCCACAGGCAGCATGGAGGGTCCCGGAGCGGTCGAGTCCCGGCAGCGGAGGTCCGGCATGGAGGAGCAGAGCGCACCAGACTGTTCTCTCAGGCGCCCACGTGCAGTGAGGGAAGATGGCGCCGGCAGCGGGAAGTAGGCCGCGTCCTTCTCGGGCTCCCGATGCCCCGGCCGTGGGGTGAAGAAGGTCGGGATCTTGCCAGCTGACGGAGGGGGGGCAGGGGGTTCCCCCCTGGTACGTTGTGCCCGAGACCTGCCCATGATGCCGCTGAATACAGCCCAAGTGCCGGAGTTCAGAGCGGAGCTCTCAGGGTAAGCTGCCGCTCGCGTGCATGTCCAAGCCACGCCCCCATAACTAGCTAGTTTTGATGACTTGCAAGTGCAACAGGGCTAAGTTTAGAAGTTAATGGGTTAGTAATTGTGAAGAGTATGTCATCTGTGGAGAGCCTAACTTTTTATTCACATACTCCAGGTTGAACTCAAGAGATGTCTGTCGAGGTTAGAGTGTATGACTATAGCTGGTGTTTCGAACAACAATAGTAGAGGTCAACCTTGACAAGTGCCACAGCGAATATGTATAGGTGATGTGGCGTCTGGCAAGAGTTTTAAATATGCAATGGGTTTGCAATAGAGCGCTTGTAAGGACCATTGGAAAGGCTAGGTACCTTCAGGACAGACTATCAAAGGCCTTCTCTATGTTGAGAAATAAAAGTGAGATATGCATCTGATGGGAGTTGGCCCAGTGTATAATATTAATGTACAGTAATAATTCTGTACATTACAAAAGTATGCTGTGTGATGTATATCTAGAATGACATATGTGCATTGCAATTGAGCATACAGGGAAACACTTCAAATATTTTGTTCAGATTACGAACAATGCTCCTTCACACTGTGTATGGGTCCAGATCAGGATGGAGCAGAGAAAAACACCATGCTATTCCTAAATGTTTTTTAATATTAACGCAGGGTCTTGGGTGAACTAGGCAGCCCTGGAAGCATAGAGGTGAGATCTCCAGGTATATAAGGTACAGCCTAAACAGGACAAGATAGAATTTTCAGGGAGGATTCCATTAATGCGGCCTGCCAGCTTCCCTTGCCAATGATCAACAGACTTGCCATTGGGCAACCAGCATTGTCTCCAAATCTCTCTCCCAAGGTGTCATTAAATCTAATTTGAGCATAAGTGTCTGAGAATTCGCTTGTTGGAAATAAAGGAGAATGAACCTCTGTCAGTAGCCCTGAATAAATAGTCTTTCAAAATGAGTACTCTGGATAGTAGTCATGATAGGAGAAAGTGTAAGAAATGAAAAATCTGAAAAGTCTCTCCCATGAGTTAGTGCGGGTGAAATATTCCTTAGTGATGACACGTTTCTTGAGTAGAAAATCATTAAGCATCCACCACTGAAATCCTCTGGAGAAACACCAGACAGAACAGGGTGTTGGAGAAAATTAGGAGGAGGGGTGATACAAAGTTCTCAGGATATATTGGAATTTCGTCCATTTCCATAAATGCAACATATAGCCAGTGATCCTACAGTCCTGCCAGGGAGGAGAGAGTAGGTAGAGTGCAAACATAGTACAGGATTATTGTGGCCATCCTGTATGAACTGTAGGGATTGGAGAAGCAAAGTTCCATTAGAAATAGCTGTCATGGGTGTTGCATAGATTAATTCCCAGATAAGGAATATATTTTTCCCATGTCTGAAATCCATAGCTCAGTGCTATCAGCTTCTGGGTCACATGAGAACATTATAATGCATAATTTTAGATTTAGATGCATTAGTTTAAGTCCTGATAAGCCTTCGAAATGGGAAAGAATGCTGAACAAGTTTGGAAGGGTGGTTAGTAGTTTTGTAAGGGTGTGATGTAGTAAACTGTCAGGAACTAACTTTGGTCAGTAGGTGGCAGCAAATTAATAAATGCCCATAGGGAATTAATGCAATTAATTCTTCAGAATGTAAATATTGTTCGAGGTTGCAAACTCTGATTACAGATAATTACTGGGACATTTTGGACTCCTACAAGCCTGGCAGTGTGCTGGGATTGCAGTTTTGATACCTTGCACTGGAGATAGTCTTTTGCATCATCCATTACCAGGAAACAGGAAGTAGAGTTCTGTGGAGAGAAGGGTCCTGGCTGGAGGTGATGTGCTGAGGGGACAGTGGAGACCTGACATGCTGGAAGGCAGCCTGTGCTCTGCTGGATGGAAGAACTGCCATGCTGGCTGTGGACTGAGTCTGGAGACACAGAGTCTGTGGTGCTACTTTTGGGACTGAGTCTGGAAAGCTCTGAAGCTCAGAAGGTAAAGGAGACCACATGAGAGGAAGGCCTCAAGGACTTGTAAGTACGGCTTGGCCGCGTCCACGTGGTGAAATATAAGGGACTCTTACGCTGACACCTTATCATCTGGGAAATTGGCCTGTCTGTTAAGTGGAGAGCTGGAGCATAGGATATAACTGTACTTTTATGTGAAGACCCCATTTCACTGTGGATTACAAATAGTATTGCGCAATACTTAGGGTGCACCCCAACGAGGGACCGATCCAGGAGAACCGTGTTCTTAAAGGACTTGTATCTGGTACCTGTTAAGTAACTGTGGGAACTAGGAGTATAGTGTTAGTTTGCTGCAATATTCTGTTGCATATTAGTTTGTATTTCTTCTCTGTTTATACCGTGTTACATGTTTTCCCAGGTCGCTATTCTGTGACTTATTCAGTAAACTTTGTCTTGGGGATTAAAACACTGTGTGCGTCTGTGTGGCATCGTGTACCTGCTGAACCTGTGGGCCCAGCCCTTGGTCCTCTTTCATTTGGCGCTGCGAGCAGGGTACATTGATCGCCATGCAGAACGCTTCAGAGTCCGGGGAAGCTCCACCTGAGGCCCCAGTCAACCCTCCTGCCATGGCAGCAGCTCCGATTATGTGTCTGCCTGCAGGGGCGATCTTGAGTCAATTAGTACGATATGATGGTCAGAATAGGCCACTAGAAGACTGGGTTGCACATCTTAAAAGCACCCTCCGGTTATATAATTTGGCTCCTGATCTGCAATCAGATGTGGCGCTGAATGCCTTGGAAGGAGATGCCCGACGCACTGTAATGCTGCGCCCTGAGGAAGAAAGGAAGACACTGGAATCTATAATCTCGATCCTCGAGTCCATTTATGGAGAAACATCCAGTACCGGTAGCCTTAGATCCCGCTTCTTCACTCGCTTCCAGCGTGAAGATGAGACCATCCCCCAATTTGCCAATGCCCTCCAGGAGATTTGGTCACATGTACGAAAGAGAGAGGCCAGGGGTGCTAATGACCTTGGAAATGGAGATGAAATCCTCCGGGATCAGTTCATCCTCGGTTTGCGAAGCCCTCCTCTGCGCCAGGTGCTCAAGGACCGTATCCGGGTGGATGCTACTTTACAGTTTCAGAGGATACAAGCAGAAGCAGTGGCTCGAGATAAAGAAGAAGAGTATGGAGTGTACAACGTGAGAATGCAGTCTGCAGCAAGTCAGAGAACTCCTTCCAATGAAGAAGATTTGCGAGAGTTGGTGAAGGTACTTAGCACATCGGTGGGAGAAATTCAGAGACAGTTGGAACGGTTACAGGCCCCAGTTCCGCCTGAACACTGGGAAAGGGGTGCTGCTCTGATGGCTACTGCACCATGTCAAGCTCCTCTGGAGGAGGGAACAAGAAACTTCACCATGCATCACCCCAGTCCGTATCCACCTACACCTGGACAGACTTGGGGTTCTGCAAGTTATTCGAGGGCAAGGGGCCCCCAGTGTTGGATATGCCAAGAAAGAGGACATATCGCCCGGCAATGCCCGAGGAACCACGCAAACCCAGAATGTCTTCCGTTAAACGGGAACTCCCTGTGGCAGCGGGGCATGCCGCGGGGGAAGTAAAGTGCCAGGACGCCCCTGAAGACCCTCGGGACCTTGTGGCCGAAAGCCCTTACTTGGAAGTGCTGATTGAAGGACAATGGGTGAGATGTCTTATAGACACAGGATCAGAAGTAACCACGATGCCTTTGAAATTCTTTGAGAGAAACTTCGGCCATCTGATGAAACCTGAGAAGGACACTTTGATTAAGTTAACGGCTGTGAACCAGACTGCTATACCTGTGTTCGGAGTAGCTTGGATGAGAATAGAGCTATGCGGACAAGACGTTGGCAAGAAGGGAGTGGTGCTGGTGGAGAAGCCAGCTCGAGATGAAGCCCCAGTCGTACTGGGAATGAATATCCTGCGAGAACTAGATCAAGTCATGTTTTCAAAAGAGGGCCCTGGTTATTGGAAGAAAGCAACTTCCCATAAGCCCACCCGGAGAGCATTCCAGCGCTTGATCAGAGCATGCGGTATCTGTAAAAGCACCCCTGTGGGTAAACCCATTGGAACAGTATATGCTCCATATGGGACTACTTGCACCGTACCCCCACGTCAGGAGAAGATAATACGTATGCCGATTGGAGGAAACCGGAAGCTGAATGGCATAGATGTGCTAATTGAACCCCTGGGCTTGTCAGAAGCTAGCCGAAGTCCAGTGATCGCCAGAACAATTGTATCAGTTGCAGATGGACAAGTGCTAGTCCGGTGTATCAACGTACATGATTATGAAGTTACATTTCATGCAGGAGAGAAAGTGGCTGAATTGCATGTGCTCCAAGCAGAGACACTCACAGGTAGACAGTTAGCCCTACGGGTAGTGAAAGGTGATGCTTGGACTTTGGCAGTGGACCAGAATTTTGAAGAGAAGCCCACACCTGAGTGGAATGGCCAGCGAATTTTGGAGCAAATGGAAATTGATGCAAGCCAATTCACCTCTGATCAAATGGAAAGAATTGAAGCCGTACTGTGGGAGTTTCAATCTGCTTTCTCTCGGAGTGAGGAAGACTTTGGGTGCACAACGGCCATTGAGCACGAAATATCCACTGGGGATACTCCCCCAATACGAGAAAGATACCGGCAGATCCCACCTACTCTCTACCAAGAGGTGAAGACCATGCTGTCTCAGATGATAGACAGTGGGATAGTGAAGGAAAGCCAAAGCCCATGGGCTGCGCCGGTGGTTTTGGTGCGGAAAAAAGATGGGTCCTTGAGGTTCTGTGTGGACTATCGAAAATTGAATGCAGCCACAGTAAAGGATGCCTTTCCTCTGCCAAGGATAGAAGAGTCATTGACGGCTTTGCAGCGTGCCAAGTATTTCTCAACCCTAGATCTGGCAAGCGGCTACTGGCAGGTACCTGTTGCAGAAAAGGATAGGCAGAAAACTGCCTTTATTCTACCGATGGGGCTGTACGAATTCAACAGAATGCCATTTGGGCTGACGAATGCTCCGGGTACCTTCCAACGTCTGATGGAACACTGCCTGGGTGAATTGAACTTCGAGTCGATACTGATATACCTGGATGACGTGATAGTCCATGCACCCACATTTGAAGAACATTTGAGGAGATTGCGGCAAGTGCTCAGTAGGCTCCGCGCTCATGGCCTTAAAATCAAACCAAGAAAGTGCCATCTCTTTCAAACCAGCATAGAGTATCTGGGACATGAGGTATCTGCTGAAGGAGTTCGTCCTGCAGATAGTAAGGTGGAGGCCGTGAGCAAGTGGCCTCAGCCCAAGACACTTCGGGAAGTGAGAGCGTTTTTGGGACTGGCCGGTTACTACCGAAGATTTATAAAAGGGTTTGCGAAAATCGCTGGTCCACTACATGAACTCTTGAGAGGGACTTCCCAGGGTCCGAAGACACGCCCTATCTCATGGGGGCCGCCTCAGCAACAAGCATTTGATGAACTAAAGAAGGCCCTGACTAGCGCTCCCATCCTGGCATTTGCTCAATTTGACAGGCCATTCATCCTGTATACCGATGGAAGCCTGCACGGATTAGGAGCAGTGTTAGCTCAAGAACAGGAAGGCCAAGAACGAGTCATCGCATATGCTAGTCGATCCCTACGGGACTCTGAGCGGAATCCGGATAACTACAGCTCCTTCAGGCTCGAGTTGTTGGCGTTGGTTTGGGCGATGACCGAGAAATTCTCAGGGTACCTGACCGGGGCCCATGTACTAGTACGAACAGACAATAATCCATTGGCCCACCTGCAGAATGCAAAGCTTGGTGCTCTAGAACAGAGGTGGATGGCTAGACTAGCGAAGTATAACTATACCATCAAATATCGTGCTGGCAAAGACAATACCAATGCTGATGCACTATCTAGAGTCACCTGGGAGGTGCCAGTCAGAGAGGTCGATGAAGAAAATGAAGGAACTGAAATACCTGATCTCAGTCGAGTGCCCCGACGGTCACCCTTGGCAAGCTCAAGTGGGGTGGCTACTGGTGGCACGGTGCTATTAGGGAAGACTGAAGAAGAATGGGCACAGGTGCAGGATGATGATTCGGACTTACGGAAAATAAAATACTGGGTTAAAATGGAAACCTGGCCTAATCTTGACATGCGAAGTCATTTGTCTTCAGACGGATGGAAACTGTTACAACAATGGGACCGGCTAATAATTCAAAATGAGGTCATGTATCGGAGAGTGTTCCTGCCGACAGATCTTGAAGAGAGGTGGCAAATAGTGATCCCAGGTGTCTTGGCCCGAAGAGTAGCCCTTGAGGGACATGAGAAGGGTGCCCACTTTGGAGCAGAGAAAACGTACAGGTGGGTGCAGAGATTCGTATACTGTCCCCGGCTGGAGCAAATTGTCAGGGAAGTGTGCCAAAAATGCCGAGTTTGTGAGCTGGCGAAACCTCCAGAGCAGCGGGCCCCCATTCAAGTGATTCATACATCCGCACCACTAGAAATTCTGATGATTGACTACATCTTAATCGGACAATCAGTGAGTGGGCATCAGTATTGCCTTGTGATGACGGATCACTTCACAAAGTTCTCTGTGGCAGTACCAACCCGTGACCAGACGGCAGAGTCAGCCGCCCGTGCAGTGTGCAGACACTTCATCCAGGTGTATGGATGCCCGAAACGAATTCATTCTGACCAAGGAGCTTGCTTTCAAGGGAAACTGATGGAAGAGCTATGTCGACTGTATGGGATGGAGAAGTCAAGAACAACTCCGTACCACCCGCAGGGCAATGGAGCCTGTGAGAGGTTCAACAAAACACTTCTACAGATGCTCCGTACTCTGGAAACAGATCGTAAAAGGCGCTGGCCTGAATATTTGCCCGAGCTGCTCTGGGCATACAATAATCGTGTTCATAACACTACTGGCTATACCCCGTACATGCTGCTGTTTGGTCGTCCTGGACAGGAAATCACGGAAATGAATCTCAACCCACCTTCTGAAGAGATAACTAGAACCGCTGACTCTTGGGTGCAGGAACACCGAGACAAACTGAGAACCATCCAACGGGTGGTCAATGAGAGATTGCAAAAGCAAGTCCCTAGAGATCATCAACCGGTGCAAACAGTACCATTGTTACCAGGTGAAAGAGTACTGGTTCGTGAAAAGCGGCCCACTAACAAATTGGATCACCGCTGGGAATCACAGCCCTACATTGTGAAACGACAAGTGTTTTCAGAAGGTCCAGTCTATGATGTCCAAGCAGAAAACTCTGATGGGCCAACTCGGAGGTTACACCGTAACATGCTGAGACCATGTCTTTCTGAGGGACGGTCCTTGCTTGAAAATACTGGAGAAGTTGAGCAAAGACGTCCAGACCCAGTGCGTTCAAGAGACACCGGGTGGTGGCTGGTCACTATGCCGCCTGTACAGACGAATGAAGTGCCTACTCCTGAATGTCCTGTGACAAATGATACCCCAGAAACTGCAGTACTACCCCGAGAGGAGTTGAATACAGTTCCTACACCAGTGACACCAAACCCAGGCATTCGCAGGTCGGAGCGCTCCACGGCAGGTATCCCCCCTCAGCGCTATGCAGCTGATGATTTTATTTGGTAGAGTTGTCGGGACGCCAACATTTTAGTGGGGTGGCATGTAAGGGTGTGATGTAGTAAACTGTCAGGAACTAACTTTGGTCAGTAGGTGGCAGCAAATTAATAAATGCCCATAGGGAATTAATGCAATTAATTCTTCAGAATGTAAATATTGTTCGAGGTTGCAAACTCTGATTACAGATAATTACTGGGACATTTTGGACTCCTACAAGCCTGGCAGTGTGCTGGGATTGCAGTTTTGATACCTTGCACTGGAGATAGTCTTTTGCATCATCCATTACCAGGAAACAGGAAGTAGAGTTCTGTGGAGAGAAGGGTCCTGGCTGGAGGTGATGTGCTGAGGGGACAGTGGAGACCTGACATGCTGGAAGGCAGCCTGTGCTCTGCTGGATGGAAGAACTGCCATGCTGGCTGTGGACTGAGTCTGGAGACACAGAGTCTGTGGTGCTACTTTTGGGACTGAGTCTGGAAAGCTCTGAAGCTCAGAAGGTAAAGGAGACCACATGAGAGGAAGGCCTCAAGGACTTGTAAGTACGGCTTGGCCGCGTCCACGTGGTGAAATATAAGGGACTCTTACGCTGACACCTTATCATCTGGGAAATTGGCCTGTCTGTTAAGTGGAGAGCTGGAGCATAGGATATAACTGTACTTTTATGTGAAGACCCCATTTCACTGTGGATTACAAATAGTATTGCGCAATACTTAGGGTGCACCCCAACGAGGGACCGATCCAGGAGAACCGTGTTCTTAAAGGACTTGTATCTGGTACCTGTTAAGTAACTGTGGGAACTAGGAGTATAGTGTTAGTTTGCTGCAATATTCTGTTGCATATTAGTTTGTATTTCTTCTCTGTTTATACCGTGTTACATGTTTTCCCAGGTCGCTATTCTGTGACTTATTCAGTAAACTTTGTCTTGGGGATTAAAACACTGTGTGCGTCTGTGTGGCATCGTGTACCTGCTGAACCTGTGGGCCCAGCCCTTGGTCCTCTTTCAGTTTAGTAATTGTGAGGAGTATGTCATCCATGGAGACGCTCCAGTTTGAACTCAAGAGATGTCTGTCGAGGTTAGAGTGTATGCCTATAGCTAGAGGTTCAAACAGAAATAATAGAGGTCAACCCTGACGGGTGCCATGTACAGGTGATGTGGTGTCTGACAAAAGTTTTAAATATTCAATGGGTTTGCAATAGAGCGCTTGTAAGGCCCATTGGAAAGGGCCATGAACCAGAGAACCTGGGCCAAGTACCTCCCGGACAGGCTATTGCCTTCAGTTACACTTATCTATCTGATCCGTGTTTGGCAGCATCCGAGGTGCATGTAGTATGCATTCAGTGTGCAGTATATAAACCCAACTTAACACTGGGAATTGATTGAGAATGAGCATTTGTATGAATTCTCATTCAACTGTTAATCAACCCTTTTAAATGGCCCTGAAACCTTTAGCCTAGCGGGGGCCGATAGTCTTTATACAGCCAGAGAGGCCCATGGTAGATTTAATCCTGGCAGGATGCAATACTCTGTAGAAAAATGCTCTGTAATTAGGGAATACTGTTGCCTGGGCAGGGTGTACTTGGTTTGAAACAGTGTCTAGGTAGGTGGTACTGGACATGTTAATGTAATATCAATGAATGCTAGGACTTAATATTTCCCAATAGAACATTACAAAAACCATCCCACTGCCTCTTCCAACTTGCTTTCTTCTCAAAGCATACCTTAGCCCAATCTCTTTCCCGTAAGAAAGCAGTGTATATACACCTTGCCATTCACATAATGTAATGAATCAAACTAGGGCATATTCTTCTATTGCTCTACAGACTAGTTGTTATGTTTATTGTAGACAATTCTAGTAGTGGTCAGTTTGGGCTCTCTTTCTGATCTGTGGCTATGCAGTCTCATACAGAGAAAGCCGCAATGCATTTTGTGTTCTATCTTAGTCAGGATTAACAGGCTCAGGCCACAAAAAAATATTCTCTATCCATAGGATAGAAGGTAAATTACTGATTAATTGAGGATCTGTCCACTGAGACCTCCAACAATCCTGAACATGGTGAAGACAGCCAACCCCTGGTAGATACAGACATGCCCCGCTTCCATTCACTTTAGTGGTAGGGCAGAAGACAGTCGAAGTACAGTATCTCCCACAGAAGTGAATAAGGGTTTGTCTGTGTCCACCTGGGTTTCAACTACCTTTGCCACAGCTGATTTAACACCATGAAACACCCCCAGCTCTCCACTGGGGGTGTTTCCAGCTGGGGCCACACGGGCTGGAAACGCCGTGAAAAATCGCGGTGTTATACAGTAACTGAAACTGGATGGGATTCATGCGAATCCTATGCTCACTTTGTATTTCAAATTGCAGCGTGGACATGCGCAGTTTTGGAAATTGCAGCATGTCAATTATATCTACGGAAACACCGGCAGCTTTCCCGTAGATATAATGGTAACAGAAAGTCCACGGAGGAAAAGTCTGTGAACTTTCTATTCATAGCGCTGCATATCGTCCTGTGGGGCCTTAGCCTTAGGGCCCCTTCACACAGAGTTTACGCTCCGCTCATTCAGACACATATACACGAGTGCTTCAAAACACTTGCGGACTTAGTCTTTGATATAATCAATTTTATTCACTTCACTTGTCACTAAGTTTGTCTGCCAGGTTTACAATATTAGGGAGCCTTCACACGGAGTAAACGCGCGTGTATTTTTGCAAAATACACGTGTAAAAATGGGACTCCCATTGACTTCAATGATATTTTTTACACATGTAAAAATATGCCTGTAAAATGTCATTGAAGACAATGGGAGTCTTATTTTTACATGTGTATTTTTACACATGTATTTTACAAAAATACACGCACGTTTACTCCGTGTGAAGGCTCCCTTAGACCAAGGCCCCACGTTGTACCTGCTGTGGAAATGCAGCAGAGAAATACTGTGTTTTACAGTACCAGCAAAGTGGCTGAAATTTTGGTTAATCACATCCACACGTTGCAAAAAATTGCAGAAAAGCTCCTCATCTAAAACCGCAAGCGTTCTTGAAAAACACAGCATGTTAATTTTAGCTGCAGAATCGTGAGCAACACAGTTAAAAAAAATGAAAAAAAGCAGAGAAAAACAGCAAAAATGTGTTTTCCTTTTCGGTATGTAGTAAAACAGGGACCAACAATACGTAACCACAAAATGTATAACAGTCCTTAGAAGACGGATAGGAGTTTTGGACAGTGTCGTTTAGTGCTGTTGCAGGTTTACCATGATTTTATAGTATCAGATTTTATTTAATCTGATAGTAAGATAAAAGACAAAAAGAAAAGCATAAATATGTCTTTTAAGTGCGGTATAAATGATGTGCTGTTCCTCATTTGCATTAGGACAATTTTATATAGTTTAACACCTACATAAAGTTGCACGGTATGAATTATTTTTTACTACCTTTCTAATAGCAGAAATGGCCATAAATCGTATTACTGCTCCCAAAGCCAGATTTAAACCCTGAAGTCCTGTCCCTTATAGTGCCTATAAAAACTAGTCACCACCTCCCTTTCCCTTGGACTTTTTCATGTTTTATTGGATAACTACATTTTAATTTCAGCAATTTCACATTTACATTTCAACAACTATTTCAATTTATAGTATGTTTTATTAAAACTGAATCAAAAATTTCTTTAACCCTCTACACTGGGTAGTTTGTACTCGGTATCTTTTTTCATATTTGCCTTCCCCGCCTTCCAAAATTCATAAAGTTTTTATTTTTCTGTCGACATTGCTATGTGAGGGCTTATTCTTTGTGTGCCAACTTCTACTTTCATTCTATTGTACATAATAATGTTTTGATTTGCGTCTATTAACGTTTTCAGGGGATCCATGTAAAAATAACTAAATTATATCATTATTTTTTTTATTTTGTTTTTCCGGTGTTCACTCAGCATTAAAGGGATCCTATCTTTCAAACCCTTTTTTTTCTAATTAACACGTTGGAATAGCCTCAAGAAAGGCTATTTGTCTCCTACCTTTCATTGTCTTCTCCGCGCCACCGTTCGCCTAAAATCCCGGTTTTTGTCGGTATATAAATGAGTTCTTTCGCAGCACTGGGGGCGGACCTCAGCACTCAAAAAGCACTGGGGATGACCCCAATACTGCGAGAGAACTCTCCAGGGCCGCCTCCATCTTTGTCTGGAACAAGGTCTTCACCACGTCTTCTACTGGCGGTGTCTTCTAATTTCTAGGCCTTGGGCCTAGGGCAAGCTGACAGCGCATTCCCGTCGGCCCAGGATAGAGGATACCTAATATGTTTGTTTATTTTTTGTTGTTTATGTTATGTGTTTTTTAATTAAAAGGTGGGTTTTTAAAACTTGGAATCTTTATTACAATTATTTTTAACTTTTTACCTTTCCTACAGGGGACTTAAACTGGGATATTTGATCCTCAGTGCAATATACTGCAATACATTATATTACAGTGCATAGTACATAAGCTCACTGTGTGTAATGAGGATAGGTAGCCAGGTGGCCATTGCTCAGCCTCCTCGCTGCCATGGCAATCGCTTGGAACCCACATTCTTATTGCAGGGAATCTGAAGGGTGGCTGGGGTCTATTGACCACAATATCTGCTGGAGTCAGAGTTTTTTCCGACTGTTAATCATGGGCCTCGGCTGTGTAATACAGTTAAGTGCCGGATGTAATGCCGCAGAAACAGCTTTACAGGGCCATCCCATCACAGCGTTAAGTATTAACTATATGCTCAGCGCAACGTAGTTGTAGAACGGGAAGGAGTTAAAGCTTAGTGAAACACAGTAGAAAAAATGCAACAAAAACATGGGGGTTTTTTAGTGATTTTCCGCTGCTTTTTAAAAAAAATTCTTGCATCCCCATATAAAAACTTGTATAATGTAAGGTGTGTTCATAGGCAAAAGATGTGTTGAGCACATAAAAATTTTCTACTCCTTTGCGGAATTGTGTTAGCAATATCATGATCATGTACCATAAGTGGTTTAAGTACCGCCACTACGGCTGCTACGGGGCCCACAACCTTAGGAGGCCTAGCGGGCCTTTGCTTTTTTTTTTTTTAATAGTTTGTTAACTGTTGGAGTAACTCCGCAACATGGGACCCCGGCCTGACACTGCATTTTTTTAAACACACATTCTGCATTGTGTGGTTGAGATTAAATGAAATCTAATTCACTTTGCTAGGACTGTAAAATGCTGTATGTTTTCCATTGTGTGTCTGCAACAAAAGCGCTGTATTATCACCTCATATTTAATCGTTTTTTTTTGTTTTTTTTTACCAAACCACAGATCACATCCTTAGTAAACTGATAGAAACATACCTACTGTGTGGTCCCTGATTTTTGCTGCCCATTACTTACTCTTTTCTGATCCTTTTTTGTAGGGCCTGAAATGAGCTGTCCAACAGTGTATGCATAGAGCTATAATCCTCTGCTCCTCTTTCCCTTTTGTGTCTCTGATATCAGTCACTAGCTAGCAGTTTAATTGCCTATTAACTGTAGATATGCCGTTTATTCACATTACTGCACATGCCCACCTTACAGGTACAGGATGGAGCTAGTGCACTCACAAAATATTGTAATTTCCCATTGCCCAAACTAAATATCATGCAAAATAAAAACTACAGCAGGGAATAACGCTAAGTTCACACCAGCGTTCAGGTTTCCTTTGTTTTCAGGTTGTGTCTGGTATTGCAGGGCAACTCCATTTATTTTAATGATGCTGAGTTTTAACCCCTTAACGACCAAGGACATAATAGTACATCCTAAGTCATATGGGTTTTAATGGAAAGGGCTCAGGAACTGAGCTCTCTCCATGCACAGCGGATGCCAGCTGTATAATATAGCCAGCACCGGTCGCTAAGAGCTACAATCGGTGCCATTACCAATTGCAGCTGTTAACACTTAAGATGCCTTTGTTAAACACATCTGCTGCACCTAAAGTGCACAGGTGCCATGGGCGCCAATGACATTCGAGACGTAGCATGTGATAGAATGAAATGGGTTTTACTATTCACTTCAATACATTAGTATTGCAAGGAATAGTACGAGTGATCAGACCCCATAGAGTTCAAGGTCCCTAGGGGGTCTGATCATGAAAGTAAAAGAAGAAAAAAAAGTTTTTAAAAGTATAAAAAAAACCCACAAAAGTTCAAATCCCCCCTTTCCCTAGATCACATATACAAGTAAACTATTAAAATATTTATCTTAAACGGTAAATAGCGTAAGAAATCAAAATAGTCAAATGGAAATTTCAAAATTGAATAAAATATGAGCAAACCATCAGATCTTACCCCAAATGGTATCAATAAAAGTGTTACCTTGTCCTGCATAAAAAAAATGCAATACCCATATGCCATATGAAAAAGTTACAGGTGTCAGAACATGGTGACCCAAATTTTCATTTTTTCATTTTTTAAAAGCTATTAATACATTACAAATACTATAGAAATTTGGTATCACCATCTTCGTACTGACCCACAGAATACAGGTAACATGTCATTTTTACCACACAGTGAACACTGTAAAAATGAAACCTGATTTTTTCTCCAGCTGCCAAGTACATTGTACAGGATATTGAATAGTGCCATTACAAAGTACAATTTGTCCCGCAAACTATAAGCCATCATATACCTGTATACAGTGCACTGAATGAGAGCTATGTATACAAGGATTGGGAAGACAGGGATGGTAATGTTGTGTTTGCAGGAAAACAGTTGCATATTGTTGCTATCTAAATGTATATTGAAAACACAAAGTCCAATAAGAAGAAGCTCCAAAAAGTAAAGTGAATTATGATCCTTTTCAACTTTTTAAAGACATTTTTTCCATTTTTTAAGCTTTTGAAGGTTTCCTTGTAACATCAGTTTTGCGAGTCAGTGTTAGCATGTTGAGGTTTGGAGCCTAGCCACTGACAGCATGCATCCAGGCCCTTGAAGATTGTCCCTATGGCTAAGGCCCCACATTGTGGAAACACAGCTTTTTTTGTTGCAGATTTTGCTGCGTTTTTTGAGTGAAACCCAGGAGTAACTACAAAATGAATGAAAAATACTTAGCAAGTACTTATACGTCTCCTTTCTGCTCAATCCACTCCTGGCTATGGCTCAAAAAAAACCAGTAAAATCTACAACAAAAATAGCTGCATTTCCGCAACATGGGGCCTTAGCCTATATTACAGTTCTCATCCAGTTCATTTATGTCTTTGAATCGTGTATGTCCACTGGTATGTATTATCAATGATATGGATTGTTGTACTGTGAATTAAATTGGAAATGTATCTGTTCTTTTTTTCTAGATGTGATAGTTCATCACCAGTTCGGAAAGAAAAAAAGAAGAAAAGTGGGAAAAAGCACAAAAGGGACAGGTAATATCAGAGTAAACATGTTTACTAGTTCACGCTAGTAATTGTTTGAGGCACTGCAATTGTAAATGACATTCAGTAGTGACAGCAAAAACTACATAGTGATTATTTCTTGTGAAATTGGCATGGTCCATCAGTTCCCACCAACATATAATCATTTTATTTAAAAGAAATTTTACTGTTAGGTGTTAAATAAAGTGGTGTAATTGATTGCAAAATAACAGACCTATTTTACCTAGCCGCTACTCCATAATAGAAGAACAGCATGTGCTATTTTGTTATTGGCATCAGTCTGGCCCATTTTAATGAATATCTCTGCCACTTGCTGCCAATTAGAGAATTTCATACAAAAAGCTGCAGAATTTAACTACATGTTTTTGCCATCCAAATATTAGTGTGGCCACTGAAGCTGTTGTGCTGTATTACCATCAAAGCAATAAAAGCCTAAAGAGAATAATAAACTCAAAGAGGATTAGTAAGGCAGGGTTCACACTATTGTTGGATTCCGTTATGAAGGTGTCCATTTAAAAGGAAAAAAAAAAAAACACCTATCATAACAGAAATTAACTGACACTAACTGATGCTAAGGGCTCATACACATCTGCGCCCCGGTCTCTGTTTTGCAGGTTTCTGTTTCATGCCCGAAACTGTCCATTAATTCTTCGGGAGCCTGCATGCGGGGTTATGCGCCGCTCATTCTGAACTTGAACAGAAAGAGCGCGTAAAAACCAGCTCCCATTGATTTCTATGGGTGCCAGCATACGCGCGTATCACATTGAAAGCAATAGGGAAAAAAGCCTCCCATTGATTTCAATGGATAGTGCACGTATGCCGACACCCATAGAAATCAATGGGATCTGGTTTTTACGCGCTCATTCTGACGCTGGGTTCACACCTGCGTCTGGGGTCTCCGTTCTGTGGTTTCCGTCTTCTGCATGCCAGAAGACGGAAACCACAGACCGGGTCCGGCCGTGCGCGGCGGTGAGCGTTTTGCGCTCTCCGCCGCGAAACCGGATTTTTTTTATCCGGACACAGAGTACTGCATGTCCGACTCTGTGTCCGGATTATAAAACCCGGTTTCGCGGCGGAGAGCGCAAAACGCTCACTGCCGCGCACGGCCGGACAGCTTTCTCACCCATTCAAATGAATGGGTGAGAAAGTCTCCTGCAGGCTTCCGTCTCCTGCATCTGTTTTATGCAGGAAACGGAAACCTGCAATAAGGACCGACGACGCAGATGTGAACGAGCCCTGAACGAGTTTTACGTTCAGTATAAGCGGAGCGTAACCCCAAGTGCAGGCTCCCTTACTGTAAAGTAAGGGAAAGTATAGCTAGGAAACGACCTATTGTTTAAATTATGTTTATATATTAAACATAGTTTTAAAGAATGTTTGATATTTTTGTTTTTAACTTTCTGTGTTATTTTCTATATTTAAAAAAAAAATCCTAAACATTTTGCAATTCCAACCCTTGCCACTAAGCTTAAAGTAGTCTGTCACCTCCTGTTTCCTAGAGGTGGACCATGCATCACAGACACAATGGTCTGGATCAGACTATTGACTTCTGTGGGAGAATTTTCTAGGCATGCTCTGTGACCTTTGCAAAGGTCATTGCATAAAGAAAGAAGTAAATAAACTGAGACCATTACCTATTGTGATTGGTGGATTCTGTGTCTGTAGCTGTAAACTTTAGTGTGCTGATAAGTGAGATGGCTGTTGTAAGGGATACTTCTACAGAAAACAGAAAGTTTCAGCATATTATTTGGCTTAAAGAGGACCTTTCATGGTTTGGGGCACAGGCAGTTCTACAGTATATACTGCTGGAAAGCCAACAGTGCGCTGAATTCAGTGCACTGTCGGCTTTCCCGATCTGTGCCCCGGGTGAAGAGTTAGCCATCTCGATACCGTAGCTATTCAAAGTTAAAAGGGGGTTTCTGACAGTCTGTCTGGACCGTCCTTTTGTACAAGCAGCGCCAATAGCGCTGTGCTCTGAGACCGGGGAGGAATGCCCCCTCTCCTCCTGATAATACTCGTCTATGGATGAGTACTGTGAGCAGAGGTAGGGGGCGTTCCTCCCCGGTCTCAGAGCACAGCGCTATTGGCACTGCTTGCACAGAAGGACATTCCTGACAGAGTGTCAGGAACGCCCTTCTGACTGTAAAGAGCTACAGTACCGGGACCGCTAGCTCTTCACCCGGGGCACAGATCGGGAAAGCCGACAGTGCACTGAATTCAGCACACTGTCAGCTTTCCAGCAGTATATAGAACTGCCTGTGCCCCGGACCATGAAAGGTCCTCTTTAACGGCTAGAGTCAGAACTACATGATTTTTAGGAATTTTTTAAATTGTAGATATTACATGGAAACATTTTTAAAACCACACATTAGTCTAATATAAATCTTTGCGGCTGCTCTCGAGGTGCATGAGTAAGATTTGTTTATCACATATGCTTCTTGTAGTAGTTATAAAAATAGAAGAGTATCTTTTTGCTGTGGTGGCTGTGAAAGTGTTCTTCAGAATTGTAATAACAAGGTCTATCAGATTTTTCCAAGTAGGATAATCAGATGTAGCTGACCTGCTTGTTGTAGACAGAAACATGACCATGCTTTCCTGAAGGATAATGCATTTATTTTTCTAATGCTTAACGAGAAACATATAAAATAATATTTGAAACTCAAGTAAATCATCATTCTTGAAGTCATACTCTGAAATACATTACCATATTAACGTCTCTGGAGGTTAGGCTCTGCCCATCAAGAAAGTAGCCCCTTAAGGCTAAGGGCCCACATTGCGAAAAAAAGCTACATTTTTGTTACGGATTTTGCTGTGAGGTTGAACAGAAAGGAGAAGTATAAGTACTTCCTATATATTTCCCATTTCTTTTGTAGTCACTTCTGGCTTTGGCTCAAAAAAAAAAAAAAAAACGCAGCAAAATCTGCAATATAAAAAAAAAGATATTAGATTCACTAGCGTTGGATTTCTGTCCTTTGTTCTGATTGGGTACCCAAAAGACAGAAACCCTATTTGCTTAAAAAGTGGTTACACATGGAAACCAGTGGACCCCATAGACTATAATGGGGTGCGCTGGGTTTTTCATTTGGTTTCAGAAACAGTGGAGAGAAAAGTCCTCCTTGAAGGACTCTTCTCTCCGCTAATTTTAAGCAGAATTTGGGATGAGAGTTGAACACTAGTGTAATGAGCAGATCCTAAGTGCCAGAGACATCACTATGGTAATGCATTTCAGAGCAACATTTTAAAGTCGGGACCCCAGGAGCCGGAAACGCAGCGAATCGCGGTGTTATATAGTAACTGCAAAGTGGATGGGATTCATGTGAATCCCATGCCCACTTTGCATGTAAACCCACAGCGCGAATACGCTACGATTTCCAAAACCGGCGCGGTTTTGGAAATCGTAACATGTCAATTCTATCTATGGAAATGCGGGCGGATTTCCCATAGATATAATTCTAACAGAAAGTCTGCGGAGGAAAACTCAGTGAACTTTCTGTTCAAAGTGCTGTGGGAAGAACACGCGATGCATTCCCGCCGTGGTTTTTCCTGCAGCACTTTAGCGCTGCATATCGTCCTGTGGGGCCTTAGCCTAAGAGTGATGATTTAGAGTGGAATATATAAGGGTGTGTTCCTATTCTTTTATATTAAGTTTTTTTTAAGCAAAAACGAGGGGTTGAACCCATTTTTTTTGAAAAATACAACATGTCAATTTTATCTGCAGAAACAATTTTGTTTTCTCAATAGATTTAATATAAGAAGAAAAACTGCAGAGAAAAACACAATGAAAAATGCTGTTGAATAAAACACAATGCATTTCCTGGCGGCTGCTGTGTTTATTCTGCAACATGGAGCCTTAGCCCCAAGTGGTTTTCTCACTAATGACACCTATTCCCTATCCACAAGAGCCCCATTTGAATATAGTGGTCCTGCTTCAATCACGTCTTTTATACTGATGAAGGTCGCTTTCCCATAAAAGGGAAGGGAACAGTAGCCAAACTTATGCACCAACTCTCTATTACCATTGGACTCTGTGGATATTGGATAAGTTTTATTAATGGGAAAACCTATTTAAGTCATTTATGACTTTAAAATATTTGTTTTTAAGAAAAACTACTACCAAATGGAAAATATGCAGGACCAAATAAAAGGTTACAAGTTTGTTTTGTCATCCATAATAACATCCAAAATAGGATTAAAAAAGCAACACAAAGATATCAATGAATTCTGAACTTATAGTAAGACATACAAACACATAAAGTGTAAAGCATACAAATGTAAGGTAATGGGATTTTTTTTTGTCTGTACTGTACCGACAACCAGGATATGATGTTTGGCCTATTTAGTTGACCCATTTAAAAGCAGTCTAAGTGACAAAATGTCTAGAGTCCTGCAGCTTTATCTGATATGAAAAATCATTATGGAGGCTTAAACCATTCAATTGGAAAGAAGTCTGTTTTAAACATGGTTCTATGTTTTTAAAGGTCAAATTCAGGGACCAGAAAGAAGAGAAGACACAGGTGAGAGACTTAAGTGCCATATATTAATAATAATATTGCCATCAGTTTATTCATATGCCTCAGAGACTTTCCTAAGTATTGAAACCCTTTTCTTATGGATTTGTACCATAAAAATGTGAAAAATAATGTTTATTATTTTACTTCTATGATGATATGTGATGACTTGAACTTAAAAGAAACTGAGGACTGACAAGAAGACATTTCTTGGTCTTTGAAGTGACATGGTGAGGATATAGCGGTAGTGTGAAAAAGACATAGGTAGCCAGAAAGTAACTGTGACATATTTAAGGGTGAAAGCTAGTGAAGTGTTGGACTTCTATAAAAGATAGACAATTCAGCATGGCAAGACCAAGTGCAGCTAAAACTTTTACCTTTAAAAGCTCCATCAAAATATTTATTTATAGACAATTGTACTCTACCAAAGGACACCCAGTGCTTGGTAGGACATACAGCAACATGCGTAGACACACAGAACTTGTAGATGTTCATTGTGTCATAATTGCTGAGAAAATCCATAAAGCCTGGTTCACATCTGCATTTGGTATTCCATTCAGGGAGTCCGCTTGGGGACTCCCCGAATGGAATACCAAATGCATTAAAAAGCCGTGAGCAGAGAAACCACACGGACCCCATATACTATAATGGGGTCCGTGTGTTTTCCTTGCGGAGAGAAAAGTACTACAAGCAAGCTAATATGATAGTACTAAAGTAGATTCTTCTTTAGGACAGCTGCCGGGTTAACACTAGAACATCATATTAAACCTGGGTCCTGCAGTCACTGGCTCCTAGATGGTTTGATGTCATCTATGTCAGACCACTCATTGATCTTGTGCATGGATTCTCTGCTGTGAACAACAGCCTCACTGTTCATATACTGAACCTAAAACAAGTAGCTAACGTTTCGGGTAGTACTATTCATATTACTCTTTGCCATATCAAACACTGGAATTTGTTTGATAAGGAGAAATCATCTGCAGAATAGTCTTTGAGAAGTGTCAAGATAGCAGACAGAGTAAATTCATCACACAGTTGCCCAATTTGTACCTTTTTGTAAAATTTGCTAATAATCCAATATTTCTGATCCACAGTTCAAGATTTTGTGAAAACAGCTATTAATATCTTCTTAAGAGTTTCAAGCAAAATATGCTAGAAAATGTAATAGAGCTATTTAAAAGGCAATTTGTATGCAAAATACAACTGCTGAAATATCTCAAAGGGGTTTTTCCATCTCCATCTCTCATCAGCTAGCCTGCTCTCTTTTTCTGTCTTCTTGTATTCCTCAACAAGCTGAACAGGACACTGTGAAGTGCTTCAGTAGTTATAGACATTTTCTTTACCATGAGAGATCAATCATTCTGATTACTAGAAATCTATAATAATGCAGATGAAATTATTACACAGTAAATGTATATTACCTTTCACAGGTTTGGAGAGAAACGGTCAGGACACACAACAGACTAGCAGTAAACTCAATGTTATCTTTGTGTTTACATATAGAGAAAACATACACAACTGAGCCTTAATCAGCAAACTCCAATTAACTAACCTAAGAGCAGGAAATAACAGCTCCCAAGCATCATTTGAGAACTCAGCCCCCCTCCCCTCCAAAGAACAGAGAATCATGTAATCCCCTGAGATGCTAAATAAGGAGAGATACCAGGCCAGGTAACTTGACAACATTGTGTAAATGATAGGGAGGCATAATCTATCACAGCAGGTGAATGAAACAGCAATATTTTCAGATTACATAAGCTAGCAGTTTAGATAGGATCCTTGAGATGGGAATACCCCTTTAAAATGCCAGAAATAGGTCTTCTATGCTTCCTTGTCTATGGACAACGTAGGATGGAGGGGGTGTTGGGAATAGTAAAGCTTTTAAGGACTGTATGATTTTGCATGCTGGAAGAACTGCAAATAAATCTGTGTGGATGGTGGGATGGGGATGATTCACAGGCTTTTAATATGGGTACAAAAATACATTTTGGACAACAATGCTTAAAGGAGTTTTTCAGTTTTAGCAAATAAATGTTAATGTTTGTGCAGTATAAACAGTTTTCCCATATACTTTCTGTATCAATTCCTCACAGTTTTCTAAACATTTGCTTGCTTTCATTTTTTGTTACTTCCAGAGGATAAAAGCAGTCTATGGTCATATGATGGACAGTCTATGGTCATATGATATACTGTTCAAGTATGTTGGAAAATTGTAAAACTTTTCATTCTACAAACAATAACATAAATATTCTGAGACTGGACAACCCCTTTTTGTCCATAATTGAACACCATTTCTTTATGCACATAGAATTAGGCTTCATACAAAGCTAAACAATGTACAAAACATTTCTTAGCTTCTATTGATCCCCAGTTTCACTCCAGAGCTTCATTCATACATCTACAGTCAGAAGGAAAGCTGAAATCTTCCAGTATTTGTTGCTGGCTAGCAAAGAGCCACTAGATTAGGCAGTCATCAGATCCACTAACATTATATAACCCTACAACATGTTCAGGAAAAATATGCACAGATTTTTGTCTGCATTGTTTATCTGTAAAAATTACCTTGATAGTGTCCTAGTCCTCTATACTTCCCTCGTCCTTAAACCTAGCCATCAGGTGGCTTATACTAAGTGTTATAGAGGCTGAGTGGGGGAGCTAAGACTTGTAGGTTTGGCAACTGTGTTCTGCGTGTGGCCCTTGGGCTGCAATTTGTCCATCACTGCTTTAAGTACAGTACTACATCATTGCAGTTCATTTGCCAAGCTAATTTTAGAACATGAACACCCTTTCCTATGGATATACTATAAGCAGAAATGGCATATCTTCAAAACCAAGGTACCTAACACAGAGCTGCCTAATAACATGGGCAGCTTGTAGAGTTTCTCTTGCTATCCATATGGTCTATGCCTCATTGAGCTAATAGATGGCTTCTACAATTGCAAGTGTAGCTGTTCATTTTATGGTGCCAAGGTCATTGGACGTTTTATTACCTGCAGTTTTCAGCACTTATTGAAGAACCACACAGAGATGGGAAGGCAGCACACATATAACCGCTAAACAATAGTGTACAAAAGGAAAGGGTAGAGGCAAATGACAGAGGAGATGATAACAAGTTTAACAGAAAATTGCCTCTAATTGGAAAATAGTGCACCTACAAAGAGGAACAAATAGTACCATTCATTTAAAGATTGGACCAAGAAAGAAATGTGCTGTTAACTGCTTAGCTATTTCGCTGTCAAGTACTACCCTTTTCTCCTGCTGTACATTGAGATTACGCAGGCTACCTGAATTACACATCTGTGAGCCTTAGAAGGTCCGGATCCTCTGTTCCTCCCTTTCTATCTACAGGAGACTATATCAGCAGGACATCCAGTTAGGTGCCAGACAACGTAGGCTTAAATAACATGTGGATATAACTATACAGTGTTAAGAATAACGGTAGACGGTACATGAACTGTTTATATTTTCTAATAAACTGAATATTACATCCATATTAGAACACACTTCCAGTAGAAATTAGGATTATTTTCAATTACTGTTGACAGGATACACATTATCTTTGAAATAGTCTTATTGTTTGGTTTGGCTACAAAAACTAGTCACATTTCATGTACATTACAAATAGAGGTATTTTCTTGGATAGAACACTGATAACCTATTTTTAGAATTGGGTAACAGTGTGTGTCTGTGTGGGGGGACAACTCTAGCACTCTGTTCAGTTATTAGGGTAACTTGCAGATTGGTGGGGGTTCTACAGCTGGAAACCGTGCTGATTTTGAGAACCGCAATGTGACTCGCGTTTCAGGTTAGAGATGTGCAATGTAATGGAGACCACTGGAGACGGCAGAGCAATGTTCTTCAGTTCTGGTGATTTCCATTAAAGTGAATGAAGTGGTGGAACAGCTTTCCAGCCACTCATTTACTCTGGTTCCAGTGCTTCTAGTTGTGCCTACATCGTACACACATTCATGGCCTTGCCTAGGGATAAGTCTTAAGTGTTTCTTTTTCTTTTAAAACCTTTTAAGGATAAGGCCCCATGTAGCAAAACACAGCTAAAAAAAAAAAAACACTGCGGAAAAAAATGTGGTGGAAACGTAGCGCTTTTTACTGTCCACAGAGTTTTCTGCTGTTTCCCATGGTAACACCTCAGGCAGGAAGTTGGTGTGTTTTGTGTGAGGGGAATCTGAGGAGAATGTGAGGAGAAGAAGAGAGAAGTGAAGTCCTGTGAGGTAAACAGAAAGCTTAGTGCAGGTATCTGAAGTTCTAGACAGAGTAGGAAGGTTGGGGAGCTGACATATTCCAGCTATTCAGAAGATCCTGTCCCTTGGCTGCCAAGCCATCGCTCTGAAGGAGGTCAGGCATCATCATCTTGTAAGCATAAGACTATGGAGAGAACATTCTGGAACATGTGCTCCATAACAAGTATCACAGGATCCAGGAGATAAGGCCAGACCTGTGGCACACCCCACCACCCTGATTATTGCACCCCGAAACTCTGAGCTATCAGGACCACATAATGTTAGTGGGGAATATTGTGTGCTAGTATGGTGGTGGGCATCCTCCTATCAGCCAAATAGAAACCCAGATGCACTTTAGGGCTGCAACACTGACATTTAAAGGGCTAGGAACAAATTTTATCAAGTCTACCCTGCACCCCAGAACTTTGCTGTGTCACCAGGTGTACCTTGTTATTGTGTACTGAAGAAACGGTTTAAGCATTTGCGCCCTCACACCCGTGGAAGAGTTTTAAGTAAAAGTTCATCTCTGTTTTAACTTTACAACATTTCTGTGTCTGACTCTGCACCGACAACATCAGGGCACCCCGAACATCACCAGTCAGCACAGTATAGAAGTGCCCCAGGGGAACAATCACCACCAACATTTGTGCAGCCCCCTCATTACCGGTACCAGTGGTGGTAACATGGGACAGCACCAGCATTATGCCCTCGTACCCAGAGACCATGACAAGTCTGCGCTGTCTACACCCCGCAATTCCAACTGCAGTGTTACCCTCCATTTGGTTACTGCATCTGGTAGTCCAAGCAAGTGGTGTAATCTGACAAAGACATTCTCGGGAAGCCCTTGCTCTGGGTAGGTGAGCATTGTCATGCTGAAAAATACCAGTTGGAAGCCCTGCCATGAAAGGAAACACATGTTGCTTCAGGATTTCCTGCACATAATGCTGAACTGTTAGAGTCCCTTGTATTACTATAAGGGTGACCGATTTTCTCATGTAATGGCTCCCCAGATCATCACACTAGCAGTTAGAACAGTGTTTCTCTCACAGCAGAGGAAGGATTGAAGCACCCACCATGAGGCCTCTATAATTTCCTCTTGGAAATGGTCTGGGCAGCGACAGGGATGTAATAAAGGTGCTGCCTGTGTCTGGATGGTGGACAAGGAAACTGGGGATGCTGCTCATGTTTGTTAGTAGATCAAACCATTCTGTCTCAGGGGCAACACGGTGGCTCAGTGTTGGGAGTCTGGGGTTCAAATCCTGAAATGGACAAAACATCTTCAATGAGTTTGTATGTTCTCTCAGTGTTTGCATGGATTTCCTCCCATACTACAAAGACATTCCAATAGGCAAAAAATTTACATTGTGATCCCTATATGGGGCTCACAATCTACATTTAAAAAAAAATTCTGTCTGCTGTTTGTCTGTCTGGGGTATCTGGAGTCTGTTAGCATGTGTGCATGGTCTCATGTAAGTGCTGCTCCCAACGCCTCATGACAGCTAGGCCACAGTGACCTTGATGGTTGGCAGTTCACTGAAATGACCATACCGCTTCTCTCAGTCCAGTGAAGTTCCCCCTCTCAAAGTCTGTCAACTGGGCAAACTGTCTTTGAAGGCATTGTAGAGGCCTATGTAGCAGTCTCTACCCAAAAATAGTATCCTCTTGTGACAACACCCGATGTTTAACCACATCACATCTGTAATCATCTATATATCTGCCTGAGACATAACTACATGCTCATATTTCTGTCTGGGTGCATTATATTTTTTTAGTTTTGCATTGTGCATATTAGTATTTCCTAATCTAAAACTGTTATACAGATAAACTGTTCTAATAATAAAACCAGAAGGGCTGTACAAGATGACATCAGGCAACTTTCTGTGTTTGAACCTATACACATTATAGGGAAAGCTATCGATTATCCTGTATAGTGGCTCAGGGTCACAAACTCACAGAATAGAGGGATGTACCTGGCATATTACAGTATGATACGTATTTCCTAATATTTTTTTTTATAAATGATTGGATTTTTAAATACTGTAGATCCTTGTCTGTGGCAGCCCTGCATAAAAGTGTTTAGCACAAGCTTTCCCTACTACTCTTTTATGTCCAAGACAGGCCAAGGAATAATAATACCTTAGCACAAAAACATATTAGAGCGACTGTACTATGCACACAGAGCCTAAAGTGCTTGAGAATTAAGGAATACAAATACAATATTTGACATTACAAGGGCCAAAGATTTAATATAGACACAACAAACATAGGCACTACATGAAGGGATTTTCCGATATAAGGATTTCACCTGTCCTCCTAAGTCTCCTCCCCTCCAATTCCTGGGTGCTCAGTCTTGTAGGGGGCTCATGCTTGTTTCTACATTGCTGTTAGCTCTGGATTTACATGCATAGGTAACAGAGGCATTGATTAAGGGGCTGTTCTAGCCCTTTCAGGGATCAGCAGCTTAAAACACGTTGCAGAAAGAAAAACAGAAAAGAATATACGTGGCTAGAAACAGAGACTGAGTTCCAGGAACTGAGACCAAAGGAAGTGGTCTAAACCCTAGGCAACCCTAGTGGTCTAATACCTAAGCAATGAGCTGTAAATACTGAGGAGACATAATAAGTATTGGGTAAAACCTTTCAGTTTGAATAAGGTCCTGTAGATACTCCTTTAATAGACCGAATATATGGGCTGGCAGGTTTGCATTGATGGTGGCACAGTGGAGGTTATTGTTTCAGTGTTTCTGCAAATGGGATTACAAGGGCAGATGTTATTGCCTGTCTATTGCGATAGCTAGCCGATCAGTTATTTAGGCATCACAAATGTCACTGCCATTTCTGTATAACCTTTAATAGTACACAGGACATGATAAGAGGATAAAGTAAGGAGATACTTGTATACAAAGCAGAAACACACACCAAAGTTATGCTTTTTTGTTTTAGTTGCGCCTAGGCACAGCTTTTATATCAGCAGGTTACAACTCATTTAGGTTGACTACAGTCATCCGATAGTAAAGTACTTCAACAAAGCTGAATAGTGGGAAGAGAGGACCAAGCACACACTGCCTGAATTCTGTTGAAGAACTTCCAACCATAGAGTAGGTGCTACAAGAATTTGTATTTGAAAAAGACTACAGGTTTTTAACTGGCTTGACCCCTTTATCAAGTAGATTCAACACAAAATAACTTTAAATTTTAAAAGTTTTTTTGCTCAACTAAGTAGTTGGAAGTTCTTCAATTGTGTTCTGTATCCTCTATTCCCATTCCTTGGGAGCAGAAGTTCATATTCAATCATGAGGGCAGCCATTTTGTTGGGTGTCCAGTCAGAAAAAAAACAGTATCATCAGTCCCTCCTCAGCCAAACAAAATATATCTTTATTAGAGAATTTTCTGACTTATCTATTGATTGCTGTATCTTAATGTATAATTCTACTGATCTTGCTTTGTCAAGTTCTTTTCTACAGTTTATCATTTGGTATCTTTAATGTTTTATTACACGTATAACTCATTTTTAATGTAACTAAGTTACTGTACTTGCTAACTAAAATATCTTATTTTGTATTTTTCTAATTCCTATAGGTCTAGAAGTCTTAAGAACAAAAGAAAGGATAAATCTAAAGACAGAAAGAGGTACAGGTGGTTATGTTCTTTCACATACATGGAAATTCATCTTAAAAAGGATCTTTCATTTCTTCCACCAAGTCCAGCTCTTTGCATCATTTTTCTGTAACTCCCACTTCCCCACCAATAAGTGTTACTTTTGGTGCCTGGTGTGCTATTTCGGATCTGTATTGTCAGATGTCCAGTGTCTACTGGGGAGAAGAAAGTGAGTAAGAAGCAGAGTTCCAATCAAAGGAGGATAGTGTCAGAGCTCAGAATCTCAACCCTTGCTTGCTCCTGTCAGTACAGAGCCTAAGTAGTATATCAGGTAGCAAACCAAACTGCATTGATTGCTCTGGAATGGTGGGGGTTAGAGAAAAAATTCCAACTATGATGGAATTAGCAGAGCGGCACCTATTAACAGATGCTAAGAACTGGAGTGGATGGAGGTAATGAAAGGTTCTCTCAGAGGACCTTTCACCACCTACATCAACTTCAACTCTTTGCTGAACCACTTTGCTGTTGAAATTGCTGTTGTTTTTCTCTAGCCCTCACCATTCCCAAGCAATAATTTCTGGTATTCTCAGTACCCATTATACTAATTAAGCTCTCTGGTGGGGGGTCCCTGCCTATCTGCTGTACCGCAGAACCACCCACAGTAGAGAGCGTAATTAGCATACTGGGTGCAGAAACCAACAGAACTGATTGCTCAGAAATGGTAGTGGCTAGAGAAGAATTTCCAGTAGTGCTGGCATCAATGGAGCACAACCAATTGAATGATGCCAAGATTGATTTGGAGTTGGTGGAGGTGATACGTCCTCATTAATCTAGATTGACAATTTGATTATTTTTCTGCAAAAATTAAACAATTTTTTTTTTTTTGGAACCACTTCAGTGTGTAGTAGCATCAATTAGGTCTAAATTACCACTCTCCAAGTTTTTGCTCTCTTTGCATGTTACTTTGGGCTGTTGTCTGCCCAGGTTGTCCTTTAGTTTCATAGTACATTTTTGGTATACATTTGGAAAAAAAATCTAGGCTGCAAATACCAGAACATTCAATCTTTACACATCGAAGGGACCAACCCCAAGGTTGCTTGTAAAGAACAATGGGCTTCAACTCCTCCAGCCTATCGCACAGGATTGGCTGTATCCATGTGGTTGAGTTTGGTACTGTAGGTTACTTGAAGTAAATATGCTAGACCTGAGTTAACCAGACACAGCTTCATGGAAGCAACTCTATTGGTTACTGCAGGTATAGGCATATAGCACTTCAGCGAGTGCCATAGTCCTTTTATATTCATTGTGGAGATATTGCAATACAGACTCCCACCAGGCACACATTGATGGCCTAACTATATAATGTTTCGTCTATATTTTCAAAGCATTGTTATAATCTCACTCAGTCATTGCATGTACAGTAGCTTACTTCCCTTTGGTTTTTAGGTTAGCAGCTGTGTAGATCTGATGTTATACCATCTATAATTCCTTTAATTGTTTAATTATTTTTGACAGATCACATAGTGGATCAACTGTCCGAAGAACACACAGACATAGTAGTTGCAGTTCTCACAGTGCTTCTCCTTCCTCTGACTACAGCACATCCAAATCACCAAGCAGGTAATTTAGATGCAAAAGATATTTTTCCTTTTTTCTTTTAAGAAGTTCGGCATATAATGAAGGGACAGATACAGAATTTTGTCAAGGTTAAAGTTTACAAAATCATAGATGTGTAAGCTTACAGGCAAACACGCATGCATGCATGTTCCATTTCACATCATAATGTTCCACATAAAAGTTGCAGCAATTGTTTCCTATATTAGATTCAGCCATGCTCCCAAGGGAGGGACATCCTCTTGTTTGCTTAGAGAGGAAAGAAAAGAAGGTCATATAGTCAGACTACTTTGCTCTAGCAACTCATATACTGTATAATCATGTGGTTTTTTTGCCCAGGTAAAGCCATACAGTTCCCATATAAAGCCAAACAACCTACTTTGTGCTATACTTTTCCCACATATAGCCTGATAGTGCTCACAATGTGCCAACCTACTTTATCTACAGGAAACTAAAGAGTGTTCACTATTGTGCCTATATTACACCACAGAGTCCCCACATAATGCTATATATTACTTAACAGCACCTAGAGAGCCCTCTTACTTTATCAGCGTAGGTCAGTATTTTACCCATTTCCAGCTAATCTTCACGTGCCTTTTTATGCCTGCATGGACCCAAACTGTGCCCATGTTATGTCAGACTTTTTATGCATAGTAACAAAATCACCCTCACATTGTCCACATATAGAGTGATGTAATGGCAGGAAAATGATAAGAAAAAGCAAAGCATGTGTTCACTGGCCATAGTCAGTCTTAGGGCCCCTTCACACGGCGTATACGCTCACTGCTTTGGAGCGTGTAAGGGTCAGTTCACACGTGAAAACCGCCTAGCTTATTTGTGCGAGGTAAAAAACCTCGGGGAGTTTTTTTGACGCTGTTTTTTGCATTCCACGCGGTTTTTGACGAGGTTTTTGACGCGGTTTTCGCTAGGGTTTTTTTTTCCTATATGTGCTATAGAAACTGCAGGCGAAAACCGCGCGTTTTGTTTGCAAAAAACCGCGTGGTTTTGTGTGCAAAAAAAACGCGCGGTTTTTTACCGCGCGGTTTTCGCCTCCCATTCACTTCTATGCAATTCTTCAGGCGTTTTCCGCCTGAAGAAAGGTCATGTCGCTTCTTCAGGCGGAAAACGCTAGGAGGAAAAAAAAAGCTAGTGGTCTACATAGACCACCATGTTAAAGGAGAGGTTTTTGAAGCGAATTCCGCTGTCAAAAACCTCCCCTTTGCCCACGTGTGAACTAGCCCTAAACGTTCCGTAGCAGCAGCGTCTAAAAGCAGATCGCATTGATTTCTATGGGAGCCGGCATACGCGCGCTCGCCATAGAAATGAATGGGCTGCTTTTTCCATTCATTTCTATGGGGAGCGCGCGTCTGCCGGCTCCCATAGAAATCAATGGGAAGTGCTTTAGACGCCGCTGCTACGGAACGTTTACACGCTCCAAAGCAGTGAGCGTATACGCCGTGTGAAGGGGCCCTTACAGAGGGTGGAATGAATTTTCAGGCTAATTGCCCTCATTTGCAAGCAACTGCTTTTCTGTTTGGGAATAGCCTACCTTGGGGACATGTATTCTGGGAAGTATAAGCTATAGAGCATATTCTAGTGTTCAGGAAGCCAACTGTCCCACTATATTGTAGCTTTACTGAGGTGTTAGGACACTATGATATTTATCAGTCTGTCACTCCATACTGGCAGTTCAGATTGAAGGTTCTTTATGCTAATTAATATTGGTATATTTGTTAATTATTTATTGCACTGCCACATTTTTTTGTGCTACAAATTACATTATTTGTGCCAAGGTTTGTGAGTCATAATTAAACAACAAGCCCAGTATCTTATCATGTAGAACTATTTGTTCATTATTTTAGACATAAAGATTGACTGATTTGTCAAAGTGAGGGCAGGTTCACACCAGCGCCGATCTCCGTTTTGCAGGTTTCCGTTTTCTGTCGGCAGAAGACGGAAACCCAGAATTCAGTGTCCACTGGTGAGCGTCCGTGAGCGTCTTCTGCTCTCCATGGCAAAACCTTTTTTTTTTTTAACCGGACACAAACTCCTGCATGTCCGACTTTGTGGCCGGTTAGAAAAAAAACATTTTGCCGCGGACAGCAGAAGACGCTCACAGGAAGACACTTTACAAACCCATTCAAATTCCAGTTTCTCGGGCAGGAAATGGAAACCTGCAAAACGGAGATCGGGCGCAGGTGTGAACCTGCCCTGACATGTTATTTTTACAGAAATCTGAAACCTTTGAAAAAATTGTAGAGCTAAGAATGACTCATAACTCCTCTGAACAGTTCCTGAAATTAAATCCCTAAACTAATATGCAGTATCATACATCATGTTTTTTTAACCATAATTTATATACCCTTCGTGAAGAATACCGCCTTACCAAAGTCACTTTGGCACAACTGGCGATCACCCTTCTTTCTTACTTTCCACTCGCGCCCCACAAGTGTGCCCAGGTCTTAAAGGGTAATACAAAACGAGCTTTATAAATTTTATATATTTATTAACCTGAGTGGGTCGGTACTAGCCACTAACATATACAGAAATATATATGACAAGTGGATGACAAGTATGGACCTTTCCTCAGCTGTCAACACTAGAGAGTTTGGACTTTGAGCCTTCGGGTCCGCCTGGCACACTTGAGAAATTTAACAGTGCAACTGTGGCATGTCCTCTTAGGCAAATATTATCAGAAAGCCATATTCCCTTTGAAGTTGAGCTTGAAGACAACTGGTTTGGGTTACTTTTATTCATAGGCATTTCAGTATACAACGCCAGAATACCCCCCTGCTGGGATAATGAGGTTAGCACAGGTTTGGTAATGGTTCTGGGCATGAAACAACAAAAGACTGTGATTACAGAGTAGACAAACCACATTCCTGCAAATAAACAGGTTTTGTTAACAGACACCAACGCCACCCTGTGTATGAGAAATCTGGCTAGGTATAACAAGGCCAAATACATAATTGTAAAATACACAGCTGGGAGTCCCTAATCCTCACACCCTTTCTATTTTTTTCTTTACAGGCAAAGCCCCAAGCATAGGCAGGATGACCACAAACCTTCTAGCCACAGATCCAGCCGCAGTCTTTCCTCTTCCTGCACTGCTCACAGTCGATCTGCCACGCCTCACCAGAATGGGCAGAAGAGTGGCAGTCACAATGGTCACCACAATCAAGGCCATGGCATCATTCTAGAGAAACATTTGGATGTATGTACACATTTGTGGTTTTCCATCTACATGTATCTACTGCGTATATTCTTACTCTAGATTGTGCTACCACTTCCATCTCTATCTTGTCATTACCAATTGTACCAATCCCCTAGTCTTGCACTTCAGTACTTTATATACCATATGTAAAAGTGAATCTCGCACATATGCATCTACGGAATACTATTGAGATGGAGTGATACAGTTTACAGGCTACATTATCTGAAAAATTTAAGGAAAAAATACTTTAGCGTTGAGTTGAGACAGAGTTTGTCTGTAGATCCTTCAATGTTTGTAGTGCAATTCAAGTTAAATCTCTTACATAAACCTTTTACAAGACAAGGAAAGTGTGACTATGAAATAAGTATATCATTTTGCACATTAGTTTTCTAGATTGACCACATCTTTTTACTTAGGATAGGTGTAATTAAACTAATATAATTTTAACTATTTTATTTTAATTATTTAATTTTAATATATCTAGATTATAGGAGAGAAATCCAGTATTTAGTAAAGTCCTGTTGTGCAAGCTACCACATGGACTGCCAATTCAATATATGTGGAAAGAGGTCACAGCATCACAAGGCTTCTTAAATGGCTATTCCCATGTACATAATCATATCTATATGTGTAGATAATTAAAAGTTAAACAGTTTTGCGAATATAGGTAATTAAAAATTTTGCAAAGTTTTAAAGATTTTCTCTAACTTTCTTAGTGGTGACAGTCTGTTATCTTGATTGGTTGCCAATGGTTATGACCACTAATGCAGAAACTTCCTATGGTCTGGGACTTGTCAGGAACCCAGCTATGACTTTCTTATTGTAGCTGGGTTATCAAGCAGTGACACTACATGTATGAGATGATATTCTGGCAACAATAAGGAAATCATAGCTGATTCTCTGACCTTAGAAAGGTTCTGCATTCATGGTCATATCCATGGCAACCAATCAAGACCTCAAGACTGTGACCACAAGATATTTAGAGAAAATCTTTAAAACTCTGCAAAATATGTAATTACTTATATTTACAAAAAATGTTTAACTTTTAATTATCTACAAATTTAAAAATAATTATGTACATGGGAATACCCCTTTAAGGTGAAAAGATCTTGCCATCTTTATTGAAACAGGTATATCCATAAAATGCAAGAGTGCAAAGTTACAGCAAATACAACTGCTTTTATCAAGCATGCAAGATGTTTTCACCTTAAGAAGCCTTGTAATGCTGTGCCCTTTTTCCATGTAGATTATAAGATATTAATCTCCAATTAAAAATATATATATTTTAATAATTTCTGCTCCTTAGATACAATTAACATTTTCAGTTGACATTGTTAAGACTACAGTCTCTTCATAAATCTGTCTGCCATCCCTGGACCAGAATGGGAATCTACTCCAGTTAGGGGTTGCGTAAATTTCCATTGTAACTCCACCATAAAACTTATTCCTCCTTGATCCCTGCCTCCATCGTGGAAAGTGTCTTGCGCTAAACGTGTGCCTCCTATTTCATCCCTCTATGCCAGTTTTCTGGCATAGATGTAATGATGAATTTTCCCCAGTTTTATCCATTTTAAAGGAAAGCATTGTGTATGACTCTGTAATATATTTGCACAATGCAAGGATTTTATGTATATGACATGGTACACATAATACAGTACGTGACCATTGTGGTTGCATTGAGGTCTAATCCCTTATGCACGGACCTTTGATTTCTGAATGTCTACTGAAATTAAGTTGGATAAATAATGATCTTTTTTCCTAAGCCCCTCCCTCACTGCTTCTGTTGAACAGCTGTACGTGTCCTTACCATAAACTTGGTTTAATGTATGTTTTATGAAAACTCCCTAGCTATATGACAAGTAATGAGTTTCCCCATTAACATAACCATATTAAAATTTTTATCCAAATAATAAGTAAACATTTTGAAAATATAAATAATTAAAAACCATGTAGTATTTTAAAGATTTTTTTAGCATTTTAGTGGTGGTAGACTTTTGTTTTGATAGATTGCCAGTGGATATATCCACAAAGGACCAGAATGTTTCTATGGTTTGGCACTAGTCAGAGATTCAGCCATAGTTTCTTTATTGTGACCAGGTTATCTTATTGTGCAGGAATACAGAAACATGTAGGGACAGTGCATGCGTGAGCAGATAACCTGACTACAATAAGAAAATCATGGCACAAGTGCCAGACCACTGGGAGTCCCTACATTCATGGTCGTATCCATAGCAATCGTAAATACAAAGCAAGCAAGACTTTTCTCTCTGCCGATTTGGGGTGGACCCCATTATAGTCTATGGGGTCCACGAATTTCTGTGGGTAACTGCTTTTTAAGTGTATAGGGTTTCCATATCCGGGTCCCAAGCAGACCTGAAGAAAGGAAACCTGAACACTAGTGTAAGGGAGATTCAGGAGGAGAATAGAATACATATAGTAGAAAAAGATGACAGAACAAACATATAGCACAGGTACAGATCAGCACAGTACAGTATTTGCATAACAGATCGGGATTGTCTATGACATTGTAAGTTGAATATACAGATAATTTTACTCCTTCATAGCCCTGGAGTGACCACTGTAATGTTATTTGTAATTAATATACATTATATGTATATTAGAATAATATTAGAATACAGAGAATTATTAGAACACATATAAATTACCCCAAATAACATTTTAGAGAAAGGTTATCAGAAAACAGATAACTCTGGTGTGACATCACTTTATGATCAGTGGTGGTGGAAGGTCAGAATTCTGGGATCAGCACTGATCTTAAAAAATGAAGGGATTGCAGAACTGGTGTGGTCTATTCTCCCCTTTATGACTTTCTGAACAGCAGTTGTGAATGGGAACTTCTGCACACCATACAAGTAAATGGGATCATGCTGCAGTTTCTTGCACAGCTGGGTTGTTGGGATTGACAATGTGCAGTACAAATACAGAAGAATCTATGGGAATCCCAGAGGATGGACCTCCACTGATCATAAAGTAATGACATGTTTTAGCAATATGCTATCTCTTTATAAGAAAGATGTCCTAATAGCAGCAATAATAATAACAATAATAATAATAATAATAATAATAAATACAGTTATAACACCTTTAATTGAATCAATACAGTTGAAAATAAATGAATAACCATTTTCATTTATAAATTTCAAGTTATAGATTATATTATTGTTTAAAAGGATTATATCATTAAAATCCCTTTTTCAGTACTACCACGTGGGAATAGCCTTAAAGGCTATTCTTCCCCTACCTTCAGAATTCTTCTCTGCGCCACCGTTCTGGTGATATTCCCATTTTTCTCCATATGTAAATGTACACGAAGAAGAACAACACTGGAGAGTCTTCAGGCAGCACAGGGGACGCCCCCTCTGCTGTCTGGAGACTCATTTGCAAACGGAGAAAACCAGGAATATCACCAGAACGACGTTGGGGATAAGAATTCTAAAGGTAGGGGAAAATAGCTTTTCTTAAGGCTATTCCGAAATGGTAGTACTGTAAAAAGGGATTCTAATGATAGAATCCCTTTAAAGCAGAACTAAACTTTTCTTTTTTTCCCATGAATCCGTAGTTTGGGTGAAGAGTACAAACTTTGTAATATACTTTATATAAAAAAAAGTTCCCATTTCTTTATTTACCTCTTTCTGTCACTGATCATCTGTATAATAGAACTCTATTGAGAAGGGAGAGGGAGGAAAAGGAGAGCTCTTAAAACAGAGCAACATCAGAAATATATAGAGACATAGCTGGGTTATCAGGGATTCTTATCCAGTCTTCTTCTGACAGAGATGACTCATTTAGAGCTGTTGGCACCCTCATGTCTCTATCTTTCTCCTTTTCCTCTTCCTCCTTCACAGATCCCATTACAATCTGAGATTGATTGTGTATGGACAGAATAAATCAGATAAGAAATAAAAACAGGAGAAATTCTTAGGGCTAGTTCACACGGGGGACAAAGAGTCTGATTTTGACAGCGGATTTCGCTTCAAAATCAGCCCCTTTACAATAGTGCAAAAATTGCAGGGAATAACAGGGAAGGGAGAACACAGCCCAAAAAGGTTCACAACAATGGCAAACGGAACACTCACAGACCCTCTGGACGGGGGAAGAAGCTGCCCGGACCTCCAAAGCGATTCCTCCGACATAGGAAAGATTCCGTACAGGAAGTTGCACAAACAGAAGGATGGTCCAGCAATATTCTTCCTTAAAAATTCTTCTTTATTTAAACACACATATAAAAAGATATATATTGTGTCCAAAGGGATAATTGGATATATTACACAGCGAAGATGAGATGACTGACGCGTTTCGAACACTAAGTTCTTATTCGTAGTCTGATGTTTCAGAAATCCACTGGTTCTTATATACCACAGTAATCATGTGTAAGTAATCCACATAATTACATGAACCCGTGCTGACATATACCAGAAGACACACCTAAAATTTCTAAAAAAACACACTGTGTAATATTAGATTATATGTATTTTCTTGTGACTGACAGCGAAACCAAAAAATAATGAGTTGGAAATATTAAGTCCTACCATATATTAAACACCACATGTATATATATATATATACACTGTTATTTTTATAATGCTTTTTGCAAGGCACACTGATGTTCAGGGTCAACCTTCCACACCCTATGTGTCATATGATAATTTCTATTTTTCAAAAAATGTATTTAGGGAAGGAGAATGGATCCCCTTGATAACAGAGGTTGTGCAATAATGTATATCTAAAAATGTACATGCACAAATAAGAGATACCCTGGTCAGGGAAATCCCTCGATGGCAATGGCCACACTTTGACTAATATGGCGCGTGCATGGACTACAAATCCTGCAGTTGCAAAAAGTTAAATATGTTCGAGACCACCCATAAACTATGCAACTCTGTATGTCTGAGATGCGCATGGGCAATTACGGGATGCCAAAAACAAGGGAATCCCTTACTAAAAATGGCCACACCACACCCAACATGATACATGGGCATGCGCAGACAACTAGTCCCGCAACTTACGGAAGCCAACATTGCCCAAAATAGGTCACAAACAAAAGAAGCTCCTAAGAATCTAGAAAACGCGGACATCCAAGTCCCAAACAGACACCCATGAATGAAAGAAGAGGTGGAGTCCAAGACCCAAGGTAAGCACTGAGCGGAGAATCAAACAACTTATTGCTTTTTGTATTATTAATCCCTCTACAGCATTGCACAGGATTGCAAATGTAAATATCCAATATACAAAAACCCCATATCGAAAAAGTGAATAAATGGATAAATGATAATTAATGACTAATAAATATAGGATAAGTCATTCCTCCTATTTAATCCATTGGGTGATCGTGTATTCAATTTTAAGATCCATGACGCTTCTCTTAATTTAAGAGAGCGTTCCCGGTCGCCACCACGTAAAGGTTTCCTGACCTGATCAATGGCTTTAAAGCGGAAGCTCGCAACACTTCCACCGTGTATACGGATGAAGTGCTGCGAGACTCCCGTGCTCTTGGTACAGTTGCTGCTGGAAATGCTATATAGATGTTCCGAAACCCTCGTCTTCAGGGGGCGTGTGGTGGAACCTATATAATCAAGGTTACATGTGGTGCAAGATATCATATACACCACATAAGAGCTGGAACAATTTAAAAAATATCTGATGTCATACTGTTTGTTCCCACTTGAGTTTTTAAAAAAAGAAGTTTTTTCGGTATATTTGCACACATTGCAACGACTAGTGCCACATCTATGAAAACCCAATAGGTGCATCCACGTTGTATTAGGTTTGGTGTTATTCGTATAGACACTTGGTGAAAGAAAATTCCCCAATGTCTTACCCCTCTTTGAAATAAACTGACATTTTTCAGACAATATTGATCTAAGGATTTCGTCTTGATTAAGAATGGGTAAATATTTCTTAATTATATTTGTGATTTGCTTGTAATTGCTACTATACACAGTTGAGAAGTATGTCCTGTTCCTATTTTTGTTTTTGGAATTCCCTGTGGGCACTTGTTTGGGAGATAACAATGATTTCCTATCAATCCGTGAAACGATGTTTTTGGCTCTATCCAGAGTCCACTGTGGATAACCACGTTCTCGGAATCTGTGTTCCATAGTAACGATGTTATATTTTTTTAGAAATTTTAGGTGTGTCTTCTGGTATATGTCAGCACGGGTTCATGTAATTATGTGGATTACTTACACATGATTACTGTGGTATATAAGAACCAGTGGATTTCTGAAACATCAGACTACGAATAAGAACTTAGTGTTCGAAACGCGTCAGTCATCTCATCTTTGCTGTGTAATATATCCAATTATCCCTTTGGACACAATATATATCTTTTTATATGTGTGTTTAAATAAAGAAGAATTTTTAAGGAAGAATATTGCTGGACCATCCTTCTGTTTGTGCAACTTCCTTTACAATAGTGGTCTATGTAGACTGCTAGCTTTTTTTTTTTCTGCTAGCAGATTTTACAAAAAAAACGCTCCAAAAAAAACTACAAAAAGCGTGGCAAGGTCCAAAAAAAGCTTCCTAATTGGGAAGCGTTTTTTTCTGGTGCCAAAGTAAGCCACAAGTAATTTACGTGTAAACTAAGCCTTAAAGTGTAATTAAATTTTTGTACATATTTTCTGGCAGCATTTATGTAAATAATAATTTAGTAATATACTTTAATAATAAGTAATATTACTTTTTTTTTTAATTGAGAGCTGTCCCCTGCTTCTCACTGTGTACCTTGTACAGGATGACATGAAATGTAGAGAAAATTAGGGGAGGGGGGGAGAGCATTTCAAACAGCTATATCTCTTATAAATTGTAAAAATTTGCTTCTGGTGTCATATAATAGAGGATATTCTCATCTTTCATATGACACTATCCATTCTACCTGTATGGTTTATGGAGCTATCACTGGTTGAAAGAACAGTTGGGATTTGGATATTCATGTGCAGCTGTAAATAAAGCTGCCAGAAAATCAAAAGTTGTTGGAAAGTTTAGTTATGATCTAAAGACCCAGGCACTGTTTTTAGTGACGTATATGGCAAAGTTTTTTCCTTTTACCTGCACTATTGATTTATGCATATATAAATAAAAGTATATTATATTATAAATAAAAACTTTTAATATATTTAGTTACGTCATAACAATTTTAAAATATTGTCATAAATTTAGATGGCCCAGTACTCTGGACTAGCTGTGATCTCCAGTAATAATTACATAAATATGTTTTTTCTTTTAGCTATTTAGATACCCCTCTCCAGGCAAAAGGGTTTGCAATAGAAAAAACAATCCGGTCTGTCAGCAACTTGTATGGATGGAAAATGTGCTTTTATTGGAAAAAGCAGTACGCTACGAATTGGTACATGCGGTGTACTGCTTCTTCCAATAGAAGGACATTTTCCATCCATACAAGTTGCTGAAAGACCGGATTGTTTTATTTATATATATATATATATATATATATATATATATATATATATATATATATATATCGTATATACTCGAGTATAAGCCGAATTCTTAAGCACAGTTTTTGTGCTGAAAGAGCTGAAAGAGCCCCCTCGGCTTATACTCGAGTCGAGCAAAGAAACAAAACAAAAAGAAAAAAAAAAAAAAATATATATATATATATATTTTTTTTTTAATTTATTTATTTTTATTTTTTTTGGGGGGGGTGTCTATGACCAGCCACATTAGTAATGTATAGAATCTCCCATAAAATAGTAAAAAAAAAGAAGCTTTTCCCTAGAATACATATAAAAGTAGAAAATGACTGTGAAACACATACACATTAGGTATCCCTGTGTCTGAAAGTGTCCGGTCTACTGAATATAGGGTATCTGCAGTGCTCCTCTTCCGTCAGGAAGGGGTTAATAGGAGCACTGCAGATATCCTATATTCAGCCAGGCTGAATTCCACGTGGGGGAAAAAAACCCTCAGGCTCAGGGAAGGGGCAGACAGACAACCAAAACACCCCCTCCCCTTCCCCAGCAACTACTGCACCCAAACACCATTTTAATTTCCCCCCTAGGCTTATACTCGAGTCAATAAGTTTTCCCATTTTTTTGTGGTAAAATTAGGGGGTCGGCTTATACTCGAGTATATACGGTATATATATATATATATATATATATATATATATATATATATATATTATATATATATCTTAGTTGCTATTGTTTTGCTTTAAATTATTTCTAATTTGTTAACAAAGTGTTTATTAGCTGACATGTGTAAAGCTGAACGATTTTGTTTAAACATGTTTATGTTCTTAAGGCTAAAACCCACGTGGTGTGGCCAAAAAAAGAAGGGGGAAACTTGCTGAGGCAACTCATTGCAGTTTTTCCTGCAGTGCTTTTCACAGACTGTTTGCGGAGTTCTCCTGCACTGTAATGATGGATTGGTTAGAATCCCATCCACTACACAGTGACTGTAAAACACCGCATTCACACTACGTGGCGTCCCAGCCTAAACAATACTAACACTAATCCACATTAGGTAAATGTAGCATCTGATGTGTATGTATGCTGTCTGACTTTCCCATGCTCATGGACTACGGGAGAAACAAGAATGGGACATGCTGCATTTTAACATGCCCAATTTTATATTTTGCAAGAAGATAAGATGTTCATATAGCTATCAGCAGCAAATTGTTGTCCTACCACATAGAGAATAAGCACTTTTATTGAAAGGATGGGAGATATCATGCTGCTGAACAAGTTAGTAGGTAGCTGTGTAGCTGGGATAAACAGCCATATGCATTTAATCTCTCTTATCAGAGTATTCCATCTCCTTAACACTAGGGCCCCACGTTGCCAATATGCAGCATTTTGTCTTCAGCAAAAAATAATGAATATTACACTACTTGCAAAGTTGATGGGATTCTGGCTAATCCCATCCACACATTGCAAAAATAAAATCTGCAGCATTTCCACTTGTGTTTTTGTAAATCGCAGCACATCAATTATACCTGCGGAAATGCTGGCATTTCTATATAAGTATAATAGAAGCAGAAAGTCCACAGAGGAAATTTCTGTGGCCCTTCTGTGAAAATCATTGCTTAAAAAACGCGATATGTCTTTTCTGCAGCGTATTTTTGGCAGTGATTCACTGTGTGGGGACTTACCCTCAGATAGCCATCTTGGATCTATGCTTCGATGACAAAACAGCATATTTTAGCACATTTGCAAATGTTTATGAGCTCGTCTATCACTGTCTTACTTGTGCTAGAACAAATAATGCTGGATTGTAGTTGATTTCCTCTGTACCACAGAGATGACATAGGGACACAGAATCTATTGATAGGAAACCAGAGTCTTCTGACAGGCCAAACTTCTCTTACAGCACAATGGAGCATATAAAACTTGTGAAAAATCACCTTGAAGTGTTCTACATAGAATAATGGACTGATTGTATAAACTGGGAATATAAATAACAATGTTATAGTAAATTTGGGAACTGAATTTTATATTTTTTAGCACATTTCTTTACATGTAAAGCAGCTAGATACCATATACAATGTATACAGTGTTTGTGTTTTTGATCTTTATTATAGGGTATAGTTGATAATGTGGCTTTGGTGTAACTTAATACAAAAGTATTACTAAGGAGATTATGATAATGTTAAAAAAAAACATTTTGTCTCTTTCTCAATCATTGTTTTTTTTTATAACTTCTTTTATTTTCTGTTTCTCTATTTTTTTATGTTACACTTTTCTGATTCACGCCTTCTCTACTGGTATACAACAATCCTATGTATCTTCACAGTTTCGCACATTTCGCCTTTTTCTCTCCTCTACCTGCCCACTAACTTATTAGATATGCTTAGCTGTCTTGTATTACCGACACGTAAAGCTGAATGGGTCGCATCCACACAGTACATTTTGGTCATATTGAGATATTAGGTCTTACTTATTTAAAACTGCATGCTTTCTTAGTGAATGTAGACAAGTATAACTTAGATTAATTTATTTCTATTTTTTTAATCTCATCTGTGTTTTTCTTTAGCCTCTCATTTGAAAAGCGGTAATACTTTGACTTTATTTTAGGGAGCAGTGGTCTCATTAGTGTATTTTCACTCATTTCTTCATTTTCTTTCCCATAACAGAAGTGCAATTTTCCTTTTTTTTTTTTCCTGTGATGTTTTAGAGTTTGTTTTTGTGTGTCTGTCATTGTGGGCATTTTAGTAGTTATGGAGATTTTTTTTCTTATAACTATACATATTTCTATTTTTGTAGCTAATTTAAAAGGGAAGATAACTGATTATTGTAGATTAGTATTTATTTAATAGCCATGGAGATAAAGATGAACTAAAAAACATTTTATTAATCTGTAGTATTATTTACACACTGTCTACTTACTGTAATATTTTCATTATTATATTAATAACTAAGAACTAACTTTGGTAACCAAACAGCCTCAAAATCAATTTGATAACAGCTAAATAAAAACTTTCAGGCTATATGAATAATACACAGGGTATTATATGTAACATACAATGTCTATATCTTATCATATGTAATTTGACATTGAGATTTTATAAATTGATAGTTATTATTGACATTTCATAGTGAAATTCATCTAAAAGTAAGTACTTATTATAGCCAATACCATATTGTCGGCATTATATGTCTATCGGACTTGGCATTGTGCAAAGTATTCTATAATTTTTCTGCCTCAAGGTGAGCAGGTTTAATTTCCTGAATAATAATTTGCACTTCATAATTGTAAATATATATCATAAGGTAAAATAAAAAATCGTATACCCATTTTATTCTGTGTAGGTATAAATATACCTTTAAGAAGTGTCAGACAGAATGTATTTGTTAGGACGGCTTTGAACTGTAATGCCAAGGGACTTAATGTTGCAACTTTCGAGAGTAGACTATGTAGTTACCTTTCATAGTATAGACAAGCTCTATACAGGACAAAGCATACAGTAAAGTTCCTTTAATCCGGCATTAATGGAAACTGACATATGCTGGATTATTCATTATCCTGTTATATAATAGTGATATATAAAATTGTTTATTACTACTATGAAACGTCTTGAAAGACAACCTATTAAAACACAAAGTGACAATATAATATGCTACAGTAATAAATTAGTTTTAAATTCTATATCACTGTATATTTTATATCACTGTTGTATCATCAGATACCTTCCTTCCATAAACAGCATCACCACTGTCCATGCCTGGTATTGTAGCTGAGCCTTGTTTACCTGATAGGGGCTGAGCTGCCATTTCAGGCACTGTCCACAGTGATCCTGTTTCTGCAAAGAAAGGTGTTGTTTTTTTTTGTTGTTTTTTTTTTATGCTTCTCTTTAATATTTGGTGATGTCAGCTCAGTCTTGTGCTATTGGTTTAGCAAGACAATTCTGGAATAAAGGAATTTTACTGGACCTATTTGACATTTTATACAGGTTGAAAGTAGCTCTAAATTGTTTCAACACAAGGGACTAGTTGACTTCCCTTTTAAATAGAATTTCAAGTTTCCATTTCATACTGGTTGGCTTCCACTTCTGCTACTTTCTCTCACTTTCTTGACTTTTCTCTGAGGGCCTCCAAAATGGTGAGGGGTCCTTGAGTTGTTACACATTTGTTTTGCTGGTGACACTGCATGCACATAATGTTTAATGAAATCAAAAAAGTGTCATACCTGTTTCTTTTCACCTCCTCTTCCCTCCCTTAAAATGGCTTGAAAATTGAATTCCAAATTTAAAGATGGTGTAGTACATAGCTGATATATTTGATTGGAAAAAGAAAACTAATTCTAGTGAAGGGATGTGAAACATATTACTAAAAGAGTCATTGTCTTTTTCCTCCATTCTGCACTCCAAATGTGGAGATTATTCTTTTCTGTTATTGTTCCATTCCTGTCTCTGACAATTAAAGAAGGTAGGTATTTGTCTACCTCTGCACGTTCACATCTGAAGATGAGCCTGTTGAAGCACAATAGCTTATTTCAATGCTAATGTTTAATTTCATTCAATTATTTAACAATATTTCAGCTTAGTGTCTTAGTTAAAACCTTTCAGAAAATCAACTGTACTAGGATATTGGTATGATGCTTTAGACATAAACTATATACTGTCTTTTAGTAGGATGAAATAGCATAATACTGTATCTTGACAAATGGCTTTCCAAGTCAGTGCTTGTACGTTCCCTACTGTGGATGATCAAAAGTCCAGCAGGTCACCATGTTTTGTTTCAAAACCTAGTATGGGACCCAGTAGGAGTGCGCCTACCCTATATTTATATTCCATAGTTTTCATGTTTTGTTTCTGTTGTTGGTAAAATTTCTATTCCTTTGGTCCTAAAGAGAATGCTGTATGACCTTATTGGGGGCCTGAGGATTATTTATGCAGATATTGACATGGGCCTAATTTTGTCGTCAATGATGGATTGTTGATTATTTTTATTATTTAAAAAATTATGAAAAGATATGCTTATTCAAATCATAACATTGCTTTTTTTCGAATGGCTAAATTTATACAAAACTAAACCATTTTCTACTTTATATTTCTTACTTAATGGGAGTTATAAGTGGAGGGAATTATTCTAAATTACATAAAAACCACTGGGTTCATTTGACTTCTCTGCAGCCTGTTACCACATACAGGTGAGCATGAGTATACAATCCCAATTCCAGAAAAGTTGGGACGCTATGTAAAATGTAAAGAAAAGAAGAATGCAATGATTTGGAATTCTCATATAACCATAATTCATTTACAATATATCCTATAACACATATCAGAAGTTGAAAGTTAAAAATTTGCACATTGATGGTCGTTTCATATATCAAAAAAGATTCTCCAAGTGTTGGAATTTTATGGGAGAGGAATGTTGTCCTGTTATTTTCTGAAAAATTTGCAAATCTATCTTCCATGATGTAAATAGGAAGACAGTGCCTCAGTCATGCAGCCCAATAGAGGGCGCTCCCTTTAACATCATTCCCGACCTTCCCAGAGGCCTTTGCTGCAAATGATTTTACCAAGCCAGTCTTCTCAGCCGAGGACAGCTGTTTCGATCTGATTGGATCTCTTCAGCCTGGCGCAGAGAAGACTGACTTGGCAGAGGTGAGAGGCTTCTATACAGGTTCTGATGTAGTTCCAGCTGCTCAATGTAGCTAGATGAGCAACAAAATACAATGCTTGTGTAAAGAAATTATCTAACAGAAATCTCTTTCACACACATATACACACTTGGGTCAATCTTAGAGAAAGCCAATTATCTTGTTAATTTGTTTTTGGAATGTGTAAAGAACCCAACACAAATATGAGGAGACATGTTGAATAGAACAATGTTTTGCTTTTTAGGTGAAAAAGGTATAATAAGTATAAAGACAACTGTAGTCTACCATAAATGTGCATTGTGGATCATAGAGGAGGTCCCAAACAGGGGTCCACCTCTATCATGTCCATATACAACATATATATATATATATATATATATATATATATATATATATATATATATATATCTCCAAATAGGGTTTATAAATAGAGGTTGTCCTCATAAGGCAACCACCTAAACCAGAATCTATTTTCAGTAATTATTGATGAGCTAAAATGTAGGGAAAGTTTGAATGTCGATTTTTACAATGAATGTAAAATTATATTCACAAACTGTCTCTGTGAGTTATAGTCATTAAACATCACATCTTACTTCCCCCTGTCTGAGCTGCAGGAGATAAGTGCTAGCAGTAGCATAACTAGGAATGGCAGGGCCCCGTGGTAAACTTTTGACATGGACCCCCCCGACCGACCAACTACTCCCCACATTCCTGCACATACTAAAAAGACCCCTGAGTATAATAATAGTGTTTGTGGGGCCCGCGGCCTTACTTACCAATCCCCCCTCTCTTGCTATCAGCGGCCTCCACAGAAGAATCGCAGGTGGCCGTGGGTAGGAAGCAGGACCGGTATGTAAATAGGGCCTGTTACTGGCAGAAGTTACTCCAGTTGGTAACAGCCTATTTAAAAAAAAACAACAAAAAAACACAGCAGTAGCAGCTGTCGCCGGGCCCCCTAATATCCCAGGCCCTGTGGCAGACGCCGCTACCACTGCTACCCCAATAGTTACGCCCCTGAGTACTAGTAACATTACAATTCATATTACAGTACAGTTTTATTCAGGATACTGAATAAAAGTAGATTCATTATAAAAATCATTTAAGCTGCATAGTAGGGATAGCAGAGAGAGGAAAGAACCTCTTCATGTACTGTGCAGCCATACTGGAGGGAATTTATTATTGGTACTCAGTACACCTCTTAATAAATCTGACACACCAAGGGAGAGACTGGCGTAGATAGGGGTATAACTCATGCCAGGTTTCTGTCTTGAATTATAGTAAATCAGTCAGAGGCAACACCACCTCAGACATTGGAAAATGTACAAAGTGGCACATTTGTGGCCCATGTGGCTGTCCACCATGTTGCTAAGGAGAAGCATCACGGGCAGTTTTGACATTAAATTAGCCCATCCATCTTAATAAAGTATATTAATAAATCTTGATTATCTTTCCCTTTACATATGGATTTAAAAAAATTACACAATAGTACATTCCAAAAAGGGAATGGATTTTAAATCAGTTAGTGAAATCTATCACATTTTCAGTTTTTTTTCCCTATTGTAGATTTTTAATTTTTTTCTGTACATGACTATGGGGCAGCCATTTTGCCTGAGCTTTTTCTATATTTTATTTACAGCAATTTAGTGATAGTCTTTGCAACCGTTTCAAGGTTTTGACATCATCTTTTGTGAGTAGTGTATGCAATATTGGGTCAGTGTTCTTATCTATACATGTATTATCTTCTATTATAGTCCCTACTATCTTGTTTGTGATATAAATGAGATGATAGCTGCAAATAAAACTACTGACAAATTGATGACTTGTCAAATATTAGGTGAAGTGGCCAGAGTGAAAATTGCATGATATAGTAAATGCAGATAGTGACATGGAAATATAAACTTGGTTTAAAAATTAGCTAATTTTCTTGCTACACCTACTGATTCTTTTTTTTTTTTTTTTTTTTAAATCATATTAAGTTACAAAGGCTTAAAGTAAGAAATTCTGCATCCTCACCTCTCCATTTGGCCAGTCGAGAGTCTCAATTCAGGTCCCCAGTTTTCCTGACCTTTAGCCCATACATGATAGATATAGCCAATTAGTGGCTATTCAGATGCAGTGTCTGTACTGAGCCATTGATTGGCTGACGTGCTAACGTTTGGGCAGCAAGAATAAGATAGTGAACTGAAACCGATATGCAGCATTAAACAATTTTATTATTAACCCTCCATAAGGTCTTGTGCATACACTTTTATTTCTGTTGAACTCTGTAACATGCTATATTAGGTACTGTTTTACTCAAGTATACTTCCATATGTGGTGCCGTGCATAGGCACCATGTGATGCTACATATGATATGGAGTGCATATGTGTATGACACCGGTGTAGTATTATTATTACAACAAGGTCATTTACATAATACAGATGCAGAACTGTGATAGTAATCCTATTGCACAGGAGTTCAGCACCTTTAAATAGGACATTTGTATCACAAAAGGTGGATATATATATATAATTTTTTTTTTTGTTTGCAGTTTTCAGTAACAATAAACATAGATGTAGTTTACAATGCAAAGGAGCATATAATGTGTTTGTGTTAATAGTACGCTCTTAGGCAACTTTCACATTGTGTTGTTGTAGTCTGTTTTGATCTGTGATATGATCAGAACGATGGATTGAAAAACAAATAGAATGATGGATGCAGACAGAGAAACCTCTGCTTGCATCCATCAACATTCACTCAAGTGTTAAAAACAAGATAGAAGCTTTCTTCTGTTCGGTTTATGTTTTTTCAGTGGATGTGCATGCAGGACTTTATCATGTTTAAACTCCTTTCCAATATCCCCCATCGTAATGTTATGGCATCTGTTATGTCTTTGATTACAGTTGCCACCCTGAAGCAGGCATTATAACTTTTTAACTGATGCCCCTCCATGTGTCCTCGCAACAAGTGCCCACTAGCCCCGTAGACTTCTCATTGCAGGGTGGCTCCTGCATGGCAAGATCGTGGGAACCTTTTTGTTTCCATGACAGCCAGGAGCCTTATGAAGCTAGATCTCCATTGAGGCTTGCCTATAGCAAACCTTAATAGAGACATAGTGATTTTCCCATAGACTGCAATACACCAGCCCCATATTCATAAATACAAAAAAGTTGTGGTGACTCCAAGAAAAAAATGTTTTTCAAAGTTTTGGATTTTTTTATTAAAAACATAATAAAACCTTTAGAAATCTGGTACTAATCATAATAACCTGACTGCATCACTTTGGCTGCACAGTGAACACCATGAAAATAAAACATGTAAGAAAGTGGCATGAATGCAGTGTTTCTCTAATTTCACCCCATAACGATTTTTTCCAGCTTCCTAGTGCATTGTATGAAATATTAAATGGTACCAATATGAAGTACAACTTGTTCCATAAAAATAAAGCCTTCAGTGAATGAAAAAAATTAAAAATTTATGGCTATGGAAAGAAGTAAAAAGCAAAAACAGAAAAATAGCTATCACAGGAAAGGGTTAAAAATATCAAAGAAGATTGAAGAAAGCTTCATACTTTATCTGTATCCCTAAGCCTACATTCAGTGAAACATGGTACAAAACAAACAAAGGCACATATTTTCACAGATCTCTGATACATTTGAGTGTACTGAGGGATCTGTGAAAATGGACAAAAATAGGACGTGATCTATTTTTTGATAGTCCATTAAAGCGGCAAAAAATTGGGCATGTGAATAGCCCCATTCACATACAGTGAATTTAATGCTGTCGCACATGATTTTCACTGTTGTGTGAATGTAGGTTTATTCTATTAGTTTTCAATCCATTGCACTGATCAAATCACAGGTCAGATCATCAGGCAAAAACAATACGGTCTGAAATTAGCCCTACTAACTAGTGTCAAATATTAGCTTAAACCCTTGCTGACACATGATGTAAAAGTATGCCATGTTCGGAAAGGTGTTCCCACATTTTGAAGCTAAGGCCTCATTTACATCTGCGTTGGTATTCCATCTGGGGGAGTCCGCATGAGGACCCACTCCCCCCCTCCAAATGGAATACCGAATGCAACTGCAAGCGATGTGCCAGTGAAAGCACACGGACCCCATAGACTATAATGGGGTCCGTGTGCTTGCCACCAGATCTCCGCAGAGATCATGTGGACAGGAAAGTAGTTCACAATCTACTTTCCTGTGCGCATGATTCGTGTGGGCAGCATACGGCAAGCACATGGACCCATTATAGCCTATGGGGTCCGTGTGCTTTTACTGCACAACGCTTGCAGTTGCGTTTGGTATTCCGTTCGAAGGGTGCCTCACAAGATATAGAAAAAGAAATTCTCCAAACCTTACAATGGTACAAAAAAAGTATAATTCTCCCCACCCAAAAACAGGCCCTCAACCAGCTCTGTTAACAGGAAAATAAAAATGTTATGCCTCTGAAAGGATGGTGATACAAAAAGATTTTTTTCCTTAGCTGGATCTATTATCCATTGTAGATATTAGTTCTAAAGACAGCTAATGGACAGCCTATTAATTTCAAGAGCAACTTCAGGAATTGAAGAATTGTCTCTTGGTGTCCGCATAAATTGCAAATGATCTATAAGGGTCCCAATCAGAGAGAAATCTTCTAAGGTAAAGAGATTACCTGTTAATAGTATTTTTTTTAATTTTTTTTCCAGTTTGTACCTTAATAACACTTAATAATGTGACACATAATAACATTAACCACAGTTATTGCAGGATTTTAGAGTTATAGGATTGTTTTGTATGCCACAAAAGTTAAAAATTACGGTACATTTCACTTTATTCAGTGGCAGATTTTTTTTTTTTCTTGTTTTGCAGAAAATTAATAATTTTCTTATGAATTGCTAGTACTATAGAAATGTTGCCATATAGTGTGCAAGTGGTATTGAATTGTTAGTGGGTGGTCACATAGAGAGAGTAGCACTTGCCTTTCAAGGCCAAGATAGGAATAGCCCTGAAGTGGTTTGGAGTTACAGTTTTCTTAACATCTATAAAGTTATTTAGGATTTATGGAAACAACAACCCTGTGATGTTTCTGTAACCCCTATTTACCTCTTTATAGAAGGTCCATATTCACCTCTCTCACACTTATATAACGTCCAGCTTTGTGGCCAAGAGAAAGCCGTATATTCCCACCGTGTCCTTTTATTGGCCATCATGGGTGTGACACTTTAAAGTACGTACAAAATTAATGAAACTACAGTAAGGGTCCAGTCACACAGAGGAAAATGGTGAGGAATTCAGTGTGGAATTCCAGCTCCCATTCTCCTAGCAGAAAAAGGAACCCATTGAAGACAACGGGAGGCTTTTTTTTCAGCGCTGAAATTCCACACCAAATTCCTCACCATTTTCCTCCGTGTGATTGGACCCTAATTAAACTAATGAAATGTACATACTTTAGATGATGATGGATATGAGTAGAAAAGAACCACCACCTAATTTCACAGATCCCTCAATAGACTTATATCTGTGAGGGATCCATGAAAACTGATTACCCTTGGTTGTACATGGTATTGTCATGTGAACATAAGCTAACGTTGCTGAGACTGTTTAACTTACATTACTAAAATGAATGCTACAAAAATTGTCTCTAGGATTTGACATGTATGACCAAGGTTACATGTATTGCAGCATTAAGGTTGGGTTCACATCTGCATTTGCTTCAAAAGCTGATTTTAAATGGCTCATTTTAAACACATGATTTCAATGGGTTGTAAAAACCATCCACAGGTTTGTATTTGGAGCAGGTCCATCTGGTATTCGCACTTTTGAACAGAGAAAAAAGTCATACTTGCAGTACATTTTCTCTGTTCACAAAAAATAAGGATTCCAGACGGACAGCAACTGATCTGTTTTTTTTAACATTGAGGTCTATGGAAAGCAGATTACAAGCCAATAGTAAGGGCGGGTCCACACCTGCGTCCAGTCTCTGCTTTCAGGTTTACGTCTTCTGCCCGAGAAACTGGACAGGAGACGGAAACCGGCAGTCCGTTTTCAAACTCATTCACTTGAATGGGTTTACAAAATGTCCGCCCGTGAGCGTCTTCTGGTCTCCACGGTGAAACCGTTTTTTGTTTTTTTTTACTGGACAGAAAGTCAGATATGCAGGACTTTGTGTTGGTTGAAAAAAAACTGGTTTCGCTGCGGAGACCAGAAGACGCTCATGGGCGGTCACTTTTCCAACCCATTCAAGTTTGAAATCTGACTGCCGGGTTTCCATCCCCTGTCCAGTTTCTCAGGGCAGAAGATGGAAACCCAGCAGAATTGCCTAAAGCGGGCACAGATGCAGGTGTGAACCTGCCCCAATCAGTTTTGCAATCCATTTTTCTCTCTGCACATGCTCAGAATGAAGAAGGGGAACAAAAAAAAATGAATTGGTTAAAAATGGACACAAACTGACACAAACGATCAGTTTTTTTGAACAGACACCCATTGATTAATCCGTCTAAAAAGACAGATTCGGGTATCCATTACGTAAACGTTTGGAATCCTTTTTATAAGGGGGCGTTCACACTACCGTCGGTGTCCATCAGGTAGTGTCCGCTCCTAGTGTCCGCTCAAGATCTGGCACGGACATTAGGAGCGGACACTAGCTGTGTCCGTGACACCTGTCATTCACTTAAATGGGCATCGGGTGCGTTCTTTTGCACTCCGTGCCTGTCCTTCCCTGTCCGCAAGTGAAGATGTCCGACTTCTCAGGCGGACAGAAAACCCGACATGTAGGGTTCTTCTGTCCGCTTGAGAAGTCGGACATCTTCACTTGCGGACAGGGAAGGACAGGCACGGAGTGCAAAAGAACGCACCCGATGCCCATTTAAGTGAATGACAAGTGTCACGGACACAGCTAGTGTCCGCTCCTAATGTCCGTGCCAGATCTTGAGCGGACACTAGGAGCGGACACTACCTGCCGGACACCGACGGTAGTGTGAACGCCCCCTAACAAACCATTTTTTTTGTTAAACATTGTGCAAACAGAAGTTTACCAGACACAAGTGTGAACCTAGTGTAAACTGTACAATTTCTGTCACATTGTTTGCATTTTGTAGTGCTAATATAGGTATTTGTTTGCAACTGATATAAATTTTACATCAGGGTTCTTGGTTCCGAAATCTTATAAGGACTTAGCATGTTGTGGATTTTTAATGTTACTATTTGCCAGGTGCCCTATGAATGGCTGCCCTTTAACTTGGATTCCTGGAAAAAGAAAATAGGCACTAGTCAAATTTGTCATTGCATGGCTTATTTACTATTATTTGAAAGAGCGGTCATCTAAAACTGAGGTTTTGAAAAGGAAAAAGTCTAGATGACAGTTTAACATTTCCTTGTTTTAGTTGTGTCTTAATGTTTGACCCATACTTTAGCCACCATTCACCTTATGAGTGTCACTGCAAAGTTGTAGTAGTATCCAGTATGGGTGCATGACTGTACAGTTACAAATGTTGCATGTCCTAGGTGGAATTATTATTGACTTCATACAACGTTGTCCATGACACCACAAGTTTCAATTACCCTTTAAGTATAGATAATAGGTAGCTGATTGTAATTCTGTCCTTCTATCTAATACTCAGTTTCCCTCAAGAAACAGTGAAAAAATCTGATCTCTTCCACCAATTAGTGTACACAATACTTTACTATAGCTAATATTTCAGATTATGCTGTTGATATGTTGTTCATCGATTTACCATAACCTTTGTAGTTCTAAAATATTCCATAGTATTGTATAGAGAATGTCTCTATTCACATCAGCTCTGAGTTCAATTTAGCTTTTTAAGATTACATTACAGATCTTCAATTTTAAGGTGCTAAAAGACAATGATTTTCTTGTTATACCTATAAGTCTTTTGACTAGTGCAATTAAAAAATATTCAAATAATTTTTGGAAATGTTTTGGGGTTGTACTGGTTGTGTAGGTTCTTACTTTGATGAATGGAAAGAAGATGGTAATATAACATGGGAATAGTCAGCTATACATTTTTCTTTGGACCCTAGTGGCCTTTCAATGGCTTTACAAAGATCTGTCACTGGAGAAAATCAATTTAATATTGTAGTAGAGTTTTCTTTTATTATGTAGAAACAGAGCCCCAACTGCAGTCACTATCTTTGCTACAGGAAGATCATATATTTTGGCATTGGGTTTAGAGATAATTGTTAGAGGCTTAACAAGTGTTGGAAAGACAAAATAAATTTAGTACTTGGTATGGTATACCTCTTTTTTGGCATAATTTGTGTACAATTCTGGTACATTTTGCTTGGTGTAATGTGGAGTTTTTGTTATAACTCATAATTATAGGCTAGTGTAGGGATGTATAAGGAGAAACAAAGTATGCTATAGCTTTATGCATTAGGAATGAGATAAGATACTTAAGAGCCATATGCAGATATGGCAAAGTGTACCCTTACACATTATGCTTGGCTGGTTTGTGGTGTAGACTCACTTATTCTATACTCGTTTTAGGAGCATGCCCAGATCTGAAGATCAATAGGTTGTCTAATATCCTGTAGAAGGGACCTAAGGATAATAAAGGAGGCACAGGAGAAGTAATATACTTACATAGTATAGTTGAAAAAAAGATGCAAGTCCCTTAAGTTCAACCAAGGTAAAAGGACCTGTGAGAAGGGAACAATCACAGTGAATGAATCAGGATTGCCCTTAACTCAAGAACTATGGATCAAAGAAAATGTGGATCCCAATATAGTAATGCATAAAACTTATCTTTTATATGTTTTATGTTTCTGCCCCCATTCTGCCCCACATCCCCAGGGAGCCAATCAAAATACAAGAGGTCTCCCATGTTTACCTGATATGGTGGGGGCAGGATGAGTAGGTTCCAGATGACAACTACAGCTGATCAAGCAGTCAAAAGCCAGCATGAGGATGAAAACACATAAGGTAACCACAGATTCCTAGTAATGGTAAATCCAGTATATGCAGGATACCAATAGTGCAATCTTATCCAAATGATTGGTGCAGTGTCATATGATACAGTGGATCTGGAAAACACCCCAAGATTACAAAGGCATGAAGGGGCAGTTAAACAACAAAAAAATAGGTATATATGGGCCCTAATCTGAGGTGCATCCTCCTAGCACACTCTAGAAGCATAATAAAGGATATATAAAATATTCCCCTACTAGAGGGTTTATATGTGATATCAGCTAAGTGCTAACAAATTCACAGCTAACCCATCGCCATATTTAAATACATAAATAAATCAGTAAATGCTCCCATGTAATGGAGAATCACCCACCAATACTGAGCTATCCCAATTAGATGTCAGTTGAGTGGGCAATGTAGGCAATTATTGCAGCAAATGCATATTAGAGAGGATACAGCATAATGATCAGCCTGAATAAAGGCATGGCTAGTTAGAGAAATTGGTAGGGTAAAGTAAATCAGAATACTCAGCCTATCCAATCAGGCAGTTACCACCAAATAACAACATGTAGTAATGTCGAAAATGCTAGGAACAGCACCAATGTCTATCATGGCGAAAGAAAATATGAAAAATGGGGACGCCATCCCATTTGCCACTTCCTCGTTCATTCTATCCCTTGAAAATGGATAGCTGAGGCCCCATTGCACTCCTGTATATGTAGGGCAAGTGGTTTCTGCCCAGCATGATATATCACCAATGTGGTCAAGGATACGTCTGCATAGTTGTCTCTTTGTCTTGTCCCTATTGGGCAAGAACACAAGGCCATGTACACCACTCCCTCAGTCAGACAGTTAATGAAATCTCTGATGAGGAAGGTGGAATCGGTAGCAAAGGCAATGACCTCTTTACCTTTATGTATATAAGCACAAGCCCTACAGGAACCACACTTAAATGTGCCAATGGGATGAGCCAAGATGTAGCCGTCCTGGTTGGAGGAAGATGATTAATGGTCAACTGATCAATTCCTGCCCCTCCAAAATTTAATTGATGGCTTGGATGACTCAACATCACAGATGTCAGAATCCTGTTTGAGTATGTCTCAGAAGGTTTGTACAACCATCAGGGCATCCCTAGTTTTCTGGTTTTTGGTTTCAATTATCCTTTCCTGATTATCCTGGACCTCTCTAGGACGTGGTACAAGCAGGTTACTTTGGTGGCTTTGGCTTGCCAGTTTGTGGGCCTAAACAAATATAGATTTAGGATAGCCTCTGGACAGAAACTGATCAGTCAACAAGCTATTCTGATAATGATATCTTCTGAGGAGCAGTTTCTCATAACTCTGAGGAACTACACCTTCGGAATACCACTCCTTAAAGGAAGGGGATGGTGGCTGTCCCAGCGTAATAATGAATTGGTTGCCGTCTCCTTGCGAAACAGTGTAGTACTAATAGTACCCTCATTGGTAATAGAAATCAGAACATCGAGAAAGGGAATCTGATACTTATCAAACGAGGCTGTAAACCTCAAGTTTAGGTCATTCCTATTGAAGAAGTCAGTGAATTCCCAGAACAAATTGGAGGAGCCTGACCGAACAATCAAAATGTCATCGATATAACGTGACCACAGAAGGATGTGGGACATCAATCTCTCACAAGTCTTGATGAATATGTGGTGCTCTTCCAAGCATCCCAAAAAGATGTTAGCATACATCTACATGGCTTGGCAGTTCTACTCATCGTGGTGCCCTGTTGCTGGTGGTAGAAGCACCCGTAAAATAGAAAAGAAATGTGGGTAAGCACAAATTCCATGAGACCTAAGACAGAAGTATTGTAAGATAAGATGGTTCCCACACATACCTAAAAAGTGCCATGGGGTATGGAGCTATACAATGCCTCCACATCCAAAATAGTGAGGGCTGCCCCATATGGTAGTTGGATGCCCTCAAGATGTCTGAGGATATCCATAGTGTCAGATATGCGAAGGGAGAGCCAGAACAAAAGGACGTAAAATTCTATCAATGTAAGTACTAGCTCCTTGAGTAATCCCTTCGATGCCGGATACACATTGGGAACTTGAGTTTTATTTTATAATTATAATAGAAGTTATGTTTTATGTATTACTATATTGTGACCCATTATTTCCTGTGTGAAGGGAAGAAGAATTCTATGCAGATAAGTATCTATGTCATTTTGTTGTAAGAAGGCACCTGAGTCTTTTTTTCAAGCCATCAGAAGTTATGGCTGTGACTAGCTCCTGGGGTAGGCTATTCCTCAGACTTATGGTGAAGAAGCCTTTTTATCTCTGGAGATTTTAGCTTTTTTTTCTCCAGATGGAGGTGGTGCGCCCGTGTCATTTCAGGAGATTTTATAAAGAACAGCTTTTTATTGTATATTTTTTGTATGGGTCATTTCTCTATTCCTAGTGATCATCTTCCCTAGTAAGCATCACTTCTCAATCTTAATTCTGTATCTTTTCTAATAACTGAGGCCCTCCATGCCCCTTATCAGTCTTAGGTCTTTATCATCCCCCTTTTGGCTCTCCTTTGTACCTTTTCTTACTTAAAGATTACCTTTCACCGATTTGGGCACAGGCAGTTCTATATACTGCTGGAAAGCTGACAGTGTGCTGAATTCAGTGCACTATCGGCTTTCCCAATCTGTGCTCCGGCTAAAGAGCTATCAGTGTCGATACCATAGCTCTTTACAGTCAGAAGGGCATTCCTGACAGTCTGCCAGGTACACCTTCTCCACAGCAGCGCCTATCGCGCCGTACTGTGTGAGCGGGGAGGAACGCCCCCTCCCTCTGCTCACAGTGCTCGTCCATAGATGAGTATTATTAGGAGGGGAGGGAGCGTTCCTCCCCGCTCACACTGTGCAGCGCGATAGGCGCTGCTGTGGAGAAGGATGTACCTGACACTGTCAGGAACGCCCTTCTGACTAAAGCGCTACGGTACCGGCACCGATAGCGCTTTACCCGGGGCACAGATCGGGAAAGCCGACAGTGCGCTGAATTCAGCGCACTGTCGGCTTTCCAGCAGTATATAGAACTGCCTGTGCCCAATCTGATGAAAGGTCCTCTTTAAGGAAATCCTTTCTACGAACTTTTGCCCAGAACTGAACTACATATCCCAGATGAGACAGTGACAATGCTTTGTAAAGTGGAAGACTTACGTCTATATAGGTGAGAATGCCATGCTGGGAAGTGAAGAGAAAATTCTATGCAGTATACAGATTTACTGGTATTTCGATATTAGTGAGGAACTATACTCTATAGGAGGACAATTTGGAGAGAGCTTTGTCTGTTAGCAGCTTATTAAGAATTGTATTCATTTAGTGACAGGTGAAACAATGTGAATTTCTAGAGTGGTGGAATTTATAGATAATCAAATCTAGAGTGTTATTATGTATTGTTTGTACTAGTACAGTAAGTGGTACTGCTATATAAGCCAAACTACTACAAAAGGAATCAAATCTATAATTTCAGACAATGTATATATAACACATACTTTACATCCAAGGTAAGAGTGAATTATGAAAAAATATATGGAGACGTGCAATACGTTTACTTTACTTATCGTTATTAACAGTCATAATATGATAGCTCTTACATCCAAAAGACTCTTGCTTCAACGATTTAGCAGACCAGACAGTGTAAACTTAGGCAGTCTGAGAATGTGCCAGATCTATCACAATGGCTGATGCTAGATATTAAATCCTATATCCTAGCCCTGTCTCCGCCTCCTTGAGGGTGTCCACAGTTACAGAATTAGCTGAATGCGACTGGCCTACACTGTATCTGTAACTTCCACCAAGGTAAATTACAGAAGCATTGTATCACAGTGAGCTGTGTGGTTTCCATAACTCCTAAAGATATGGAAATATACTTCTATGAGAGTTACATGAAGTAGAACAGCTAGGTTTGTCTGTTCCCATAACTCTAAGGCCCTATTCACATCTGTGATTGGGTTTCTGTTCGGGGAATCCGGTTGGAGGCCCCCAAAATGGAAACCTATCCACATAAAATAGCAGTTACCTAAGGTAACCAGCGGACCCCGTAGACCAGGGGTAGGGAACGTACGGCTCTCCAGCTGTAGCAAATCTACAACTCCCAGCATGCATACTTGCTCTGCTGTTCTTGGAACTCCCATGGAAGTGAATGGAGCATGATGGGAGTTGTAGTTTCACAGCAGCTGGAGAGCCGAAGGTTCCCTATCCCTGCCGTAGACTATAATTGGGTCCGTGTGGTTTCTGCTCAGTTTTCGCATGAAACATGCGGAGAGAAAAGTCCTACAAGCAGCACTTTTCTCTACAAATGTTTTGTGCGGAAACCACATGGACCCCATTATAGTCTATAGGGTCTGCAAGTTTCCTTAGGTAACCTCTTTTTTATGTGGATAGGTTTCTGTTCAGGGGGATTTGAATAGGGCCTAACCTAGTAGTAAGGAGTACAAGCCTTGCATTTCTATTTCGGCCAGAGTTGGCTGAAATGGCAAGACTGGTTTTGTTACATTTAGTAGTATAACTTACAGTTAGTTAGATAAATGATATCTTCTATTTTCTATTTCCTTAGATGTCTATTTTGATGTTTGTGTTACTTCAATACTTGTAAAGTAGTTTTGTTTCCATTTTCTGTATGATGTAATATGCAGTCAGTCATCTATATACATTGGCACATCACCCCCAAAACTACTTTATGGATACATCAAGCCTTTGTCCACTTTTGCTTACTTTTTAACAAGTCTAAGCTAGGTATGTTTACCAGAAAATACAACCGTTTATTTGATATAGTGGATGTTTGGAGACATAACCTTTGGGAGATAGAAGTCACATGTGTATTTACATTGATTGTCATATCAAAATTGATATAGTATCAGATAGACCTTGCTCTGTATTATTTTATAGGAAGTATAAAATACATTTTCCTATCAAAATAATGCCCATACATGAATACCACATTTTTTCTTGCTTTATTTTTTTCTTCTATTTTTAAGCATGACACGCACAATAAAATATTCACCATCTTTTTCATTTATAAACTATTCGCAATGTAAATGTGCAACGTATGATCCAGTGCAAAAATTCACATGAACTCAAGAATTCAATGCATTACATAATGTAGGAACAAATTAAGTTGAACACAACTACGCCACTGAAAGTTCTGAAAGGTCACTCAAACCTCATGATTGGCCTATACAACCACTCTCAAAATACAAGGCCAGGAAAGTGGGTTTGTGTGTTTTTTTTCTTTATTATTTTTTCTCTCTCTCTATCTCTCTTGCATTTTTGTGAATCTAATGATGCACTTATGTTGCCCCACTTTTCCCTTCTCTTCATACCTTACCTACTAAAGGAGGAAATGCCACTTTCTTGGTAAGTGGATGTTAACCAAGAGGGACTTAAATCAAAAAAGATCACAGTGTGACAAAACTAAGACCATAGGGTGCTGATGAAAGCTCAACAGTACTCTGCCGGAAAAAAAAGGAATTCAGACAAACTAAAATGAAAAAGACAATTTATTTATTTCCAGTAACATTTGTGAATTTAATTTCATCTTTATTTTATAATTTTATTTTCAACTTTCCCTTGTTCCCTCCTTAAACTCTACCAGTTTTTGTGCTGTTTTGTCCAGATGTCTATCTCACTCCTCACTATTATAATTATTTTATTTATTCCTATCTTTTGTTTATCTAAGATCATTTAATCTACATGACTTTTTAAATTTCTTTCGTTTTTTTTTTTTTTTTTTTTTTAATTAATTCATTTATGTTAGGTTTTAATCTTAGAGTTCTCTTTTCCCCACCTGCTCTTTACAGTTATTTTCTGTTATCAACTTTTTGTTTTTGCGTTTTGCATGCAAAGTTGCATGAGCTGCATTGTTGGGGTCGGAAGGCTAAGCAGAAAGAATAGTCTCAGTGTAGAATCTCTGTGTTAACGTGCTGTATGCAACTGTGAGTTGACTTTTTTAAATCATTTTTATGAGCTCATGCTAAGGCATCTCTCCATTTTTTCTCTTTCCCCCTTTTCTACTTTTTTCCTTCCACAGCGGTTGAATTCAGTATCTCCAACCTCAAAGACACATTCAAAAGTGGAGACATCACCCAATCGTCATAAGGCTAATAACCGTAATGATGTTAGGAGTCCAAGGTCTGTTTCATCAAGTAAAGGTGGCCGATGTTCATCAGATGATAAGCGAAGGCGGCACTCCAGGTCACCATCGTCAGAGAGACACCATGGGCGATCCAGAGTACGAACCAGAATGCACCAGGAGTCTTCGGTGAACTCAGGAAGTCATACAGGCTATAGCAGTGATTCTGAAGCATCTATATTTTCAAACACATCTGGAGTAGAAAAGACCCATGGTGCTTCAACAAAAAAGTAAGGCCATATTATTTGGATTCAAGGGGAATTATGAATAATCCTAAATTTCATTGCATTATAGCATATAACAGATATCTATGATCGCTATGTTTAGGTCTAATTTATACCTGGACCTTCAAAGCATTCCTATACTAACCATAGCACAATTATGTGTAAACTGGAATTGCCTTTACTTGACATGAAAAATAAGTACAAACTATATATATTGTCACAGGCCAGTGGTCAAACATCGTCGTGGTAAACAAAATAGTTGTTCTGAGTCTTCAGTGAAGCGCGCACGACAAAACTTTGATAGAAGGAAGAGTCCAGATCGAAGCACTGGCAACAGAGGTAGCTCTTGGAGTTCTAGCTGTTCACCTTCCCGTTCAAGGTCACGAGACAAGAGATCAGCAAGAAGCAGATCTCGCTCTCCTTCTCCAAAGAAGAATTTAAACAGGTAAAACCTATACAATAATATAATGTAATACCCATTTAGTATAGCAGTTTTTCGGTTTATGTTAAAGTTGACATATATATTTATATTTTTTTAGTTTTCACAATGAAATGATCATTTTCTAGCTGTGGTTCAAGTGTTACATTTTTGTGGAATAAATGATAACATAAATGTACGTAGCTTTGAGTGTATCTCGTCACAAAGTAAACACATGCTCCACCGGTGCAGGAAACATGAGTACAATAAACCAGTCTTGATAAATCCCTCCCTATGTTTTAGAATAAAATTATCCTAATTAAATGACTAAACCAAGTGCATAGCATGTACAGTTTTTTAGTTCGGCATCCCAAATAAGTACACTGTTATAATTGAGGAAAGGAAAAATATAAGATGCCACAAAATGGATAGGGGATAAGTGTATGGTTGGAGGTCCTATCACTAACAGATGCATGCTGCTTCTCCATTCATCTCTAGTGGAGGACTGAAGCAGATTTTCAGTCCTCTAGCAGATGAATACTGTAGAAGTTAATGATGTGGCAGCACACATTTGCAGTCAACCACCTTTTCAAATACTCCCAGTATTGACGTTCAGACCTATCAGACACTTATCCCTAACCTGTGCAGATGAGATAACATTAATTTGTGGTCATACCCCTATAAAGATGACATTTACATTTGTGCAAATTGTTGTCTTTGTGCCTATTATAACTATAAGCAAAATAGCAATAAATAATGACAACTTCCAGTCTTGTGAGCATAGAACTGTCACAGTTGGATGTTTCCTTAACTCTCAACATGGGATGGGAATAACAGTAATGGGGAGCAGAAGGAAAGCAAGCTCTAGAATGGAAGGGATTAGAGATGAGCGAACACTAAAATGTTCGAGGTTCGAAATTCGATTCGAACAGCCGCTCACTGTTCGAGTGTTCGAATGGGTTTCGAACCCCATTATAGTCTATGGGGAACATAAACTCGTTAAGGGGGAAACCCAAATTCGTGTCTGGAGGGTCACCAAGTCCACTATGACACCCCAGGAAATGATACCAACACCCTGGAATGACACTGGGACAGCAGGGGAAGCATGTCTGGGGGCATAAAAGTCACTTTATTTCATGGAAATCCCTGTCAGTTTGCGATTTTCGCAAGCTAACTTTTCCCCATAGAAATGCATTGGCCAGTGCTGATTGGCCAGAGTACGGAACTCGACCAATCAGCGCTGGCTCTGCTGGAGGAGGCGGAGTCTAAGATCGCTCCACACCAGTCTCCATTCAGGTCCGACCTTAGACTCCGCCTCCTCCGGCAGAGCCAGCGCTGATTGGCCGAAGGCTGGCCAATGCATTCCTATGCGAATGCAGAGACTTAGCAGTGCTGAGTCAGTTTTGCTCAACTACACATCTGATGCACACTCGGCACTGCAACATCAGATGTAGCAATCTGATGTAGCAGAGCCGAGGGTGCACTAGAACCCCTGTGCAAACTCAGTTCACGCTAATAGAATGCATTGGCCAGCGCTGATTGGCCAATGCATTCTATTAGCCCGATGAAGTAGAGCTGAATGTGTGTGTTAAGCACACACATTCAGCACTGCTTCATCACGCCAATACAATGCATTAGCCAGTGCTGATTGGCCAGAGTACGGAATTCGGCCAATCAGCGCTGGCTCTGCTGGAGGAGGCGGAGTCTAAGGTCGGACCTGAATGGAGACTGGTGTGGAGCGATCTTAGACTCCGCCTCCTCCAGCAGAGCCAGCGCTGATTGGCCGAATTCCGTACTCTGGCCAATCAGCGCTGGCCAATGCATTCTATTAGCCCGATGAAGTAGAGCTGAATGTGTGTGCTTAGCACACACATTCAGCTCTACTTCATCGGGCTAATAGAATGCATTGGCCAATCAGCGCTGGCCAATGCATTCTATTAGCTTGATGAAGCAGAGTGTGCACAAGGGTTCAAGCGCACCCTCGGCTCTGATGTAGCAGAGCCGAGGGTGCACAAGGGTTCAAGTGCACCCTCGGCTCTCCTACATCAGAGCCGAGGGTGCGCTTGAACCCTTGTGCAGCCTCAGCTCTGCTACATCAGAGCCGAGGGTGCGCTTGAACCCTTGTGCACACTCTGCTTCATCAAGCTAATAGAATGCATTGGCCAGCACTGATTGGCCAGAGTACGGAATTCGGCCAATCAGCGCTGGCCAATGCATCCCTATGGGAAAAAGTTTATCTCACAAAAATCACAATTACACACCCGATAGAGCCCCAAAAAGTTATTTTTAATAACATTCCCCCCTAAATAAAGGTTATCCCTAGCTATCCCTGCCTGTACAGCTATCCCTGTCTCATAGTCACAAAGTTCACATTCTCATATGACCCGGATTTGAAATCCACTATTCGTCTAAAATGGAGGTCACCTGATTTCGGCAGCCAATGACTTTTTCCAATTTTTTTCAATGCCCCCGGTGTCGTAGTTCCTGTCCCACCTCCCCTGCGCTGTTATTGGTGCAAAAAAGGCGCCAGGGAAGGTGGGAGGGGAATCGAATTTTGGCGCACTTTACCACGCGGTGTTCGATTCGATTCGAACATGGCGAACACCCTGATATCCGATCGAACATGTGTTCGATAGAACACTGTTCGCTCATCTCTAGAAGGGATCTAAAAGATAAGTTTGCTTCTTCTGATTTCATACAATTTTTTCCACCAACACCAAACAACCCCTTTAATTTTTTCACTGCCAACAATATGTATTATAGTACATCCCGGCTGTAAACAATTGCCATGGCTCATATGTATGGCCAGAATCTTAGCAATTGAATGACACTAGGCTCATTGTAGGTACTATATTTAGGATACAGTAGTATTTAAAACCAGATGTATGATGTGTGAAAAGTTTTATTTGGTGTTTCTGTAAGAGAGATAAAGGGATAAGCTGCAAGAGACAGTGAAAATAAAGATCCCACCCTAACGCTATAGTTACTTTGAAATTCAAGAAACTCCATTCAACAATTTCCATTGTTTTATCTAAGCCAAGATATATTAATTCCAACAACAGTGTATTTTATTCTCTTAGGGAAAAAGACAGTGAGACTCGAGCACGCCACAATGACACAGAAGCAACAAGACCTAGACGACGCTCAAGAAGTTACTCACCTATTCGAAAGAGAAGGAGAGACTCACCAAGTTTTATGGAGCCAAGAAGAATTACAAGGTAAATGTTACAAATTCCGTTGAACAGAATGTATCATCTATATTTATGCTTACTGCATAAATCCAAATAGGGAAACATGATATATATAATTTAGAGATATGCTATACGGCAATCATAGACCATAAAGGCTCTCTGACCTATGCAGAGGTCATTGTGCAACGAAGAGGAATAGATATTGTAAGCTGTAACCATCACCTATTGTGAGTGGTAGTTCCTATGTAATCTATGTACAGGTGTCACCTTTTCTTGTATTTCTACTTGTGCTGATAATTAGTTGATTGCTGCCTATTATTAGGCACAGTGGCCATAGTGAAAACTGCAGGAAACATATAGATATTGACATGAGAAATAAAAAATAAAAAACATAATTTTTTTTCTATTTGTATAATCAGTGTATGGATATGTTAGTGAATGCTGCTTGAAATTAAAAAATATTTAGAAATGTGCATTTTTTTTGTTTAATTCTTATTTTATTAACTTTTCAAATATACATACAGCATGTAAAGGTACATTGGCAATGTGTGAATATACATAGTGCATTAACTGTAACCATCAGGAAAGATGGCAGCATGGTGGCTTAGTGGTTAGCACCGCAGCCTTGCAGCGCTGGAGTCCTGGCTTTGAATCCTGCTAAGGACAATATCTGCAAGGAGTTTGTATGTTCTCCCCTCTCACTCTCCAAAGACATACTGATAGGGGAGGGAAATCAAGAAATAGTACAGTGAAAAGTAGCTAACTGGTCAAAAAATTACTACATAACCTTAGCATAGGGTATAGTTTTATCTAACAGTTAGTGAAATCTACATTCTTGTCCAGGTGTAGGAAGCCACCTCCTTTTTATCCGGGTATGGGTTTAGTGAGTCAGTTTATGTTTTTACTATGTTTGTAAGTTAAAAGTTACTTTGTTATTTAAAACAATTAATTCCCAAAAATATTTTTCAGGAATTCAAGTGGCCTCAGTTCATTATTAATTTTCCTTTAGTATTATTTTAGCAGAATTGTTCAATCCTCTACCCATCAAAGAAAAATATAGTGTTACATACAGGATCTTACACACTACAGTGATTTCATTGTATGTAACAATGCCAAAATTGCTGTGTATAAAAAAGACTGTGCATTTTGTAAGTCATGTCGCTGTTATGCAGACCTATTGTTTGTGTCGTCATAGTTAGAGACTACAAGCAATCTGTGTGTAGTCTGAACCTGCAGTCATATGTTACTCTACTCTGCATGCCCACTATTGTCTGAAGGTTAGAAAATAGAAGAAGCAGAGTCAGTAGAGTAACATGACTGCAGGATTAGACAACACAATGAGTTTGTTTATAGGTTGTTTTATCATATTTGCTTTATGCATTAGACGTAAAACAAAAATTGGTTGAAGAAGTATAGATATCCTTAGTCCCCATTATCTTTAAATTCAGGTTCTGGTAATCTTATAAACTGCTTCTTGCAATATATGAATTTTTTACCAATCAGGCTAAATAAAATACAAGACCAGTGACACCAAGGCTAAGAGCGTTTCTGGGTTATAGCAGTGGGTGTCACTTTTAAAGACCAGAAGCTGTTATACTAAAGAGAAGAGTTCATTTCATTTATAATGCAAATTGATGCTTAAAATACGTGAAATGTTATTTTGTGTCATGTAAATTGATGTTGTTCCATCCCATGTTAAGGTTTCTTGTGATGACCTGCTGCCAGTGACGTCCATTACAGCAAGTACATATGGTTACTAGGGTAATCTTGTCCCTCCAATTTTTCCAGATGAATCTGGGCACTCTAAAATATACTAACTGCTTCCAGGATGTGTCTGTCTTAATGTAGTCTGTACTACATGGGGATCTGATTTTTTCGCTCTGTACTTTTAACACCTTTCTATACAGTATGTGCAGCACAACTTTTATCAGATGTAGACACTTTTCTAAAGGAAAAAAGCTATTGCATTCCATTCCTGTAAAGCAAGCAATTTATGTCCTGACGAATCCAGTACAAGAAAGCACAATGTGTGTCTGCCCATTATGGAAACTTGTATAGGCTCTGCTTTATTGTCTGGAAGCTTGTGACGTTTTAATATATCGTGGATAATAGCCTAGAAATTATTAATATTCAAATACTAGTAGTTTCTGGTGTCTGTTGACAAAAAAAACACATAAATGTGTCAAAATACATACAGCCAAAGGGTGCTGATAATAAGTAGGTGCCACTTATGGCATCTTTTCATTTCTGCTTGGCTGGGCTCTGTAACAGAAACAATGTTGAGAAATGTGCAAAAAGCTTTCATGTTTATGGCTTCTATTTGCATCATCTGTCAGTCTGTTGTAAATTACATAACACATTGGCCCAGATTTACTAATACTGTCCAAAAGCTAGACATTGCAAACTCAGACTAGACAATCTTAAACCGCAACAGATTTATCAAAGTGTCAGATAAATCTCTTTTATACATCTGGTGTATTCTTAGACTATTTAGTCTAAGTTTACACCTTCTATTAGTTGGCATAAAAGTTCAGGATGCATTTGTGGTGGATTTTTGTTGCACACAGCGCAAGTCAGGCCATATGCCTCTCCCACAAAGCCATGTCTATTTCCTATAAGACCACAGCCCCCTTTTTTGGTGCAGAATATGCCAGAATTCTGTTGCATTTTACTTAATAAATCACCCCATTGTTAGTGCCACAAATATATTGCCTAATACATAATGTACATATTTCCTCTTTTATATTTTTGTACTTGAGCTAACAAGCACCAATAATTTGTATTGAAGGATAACAACCATAAATAGAACATTATAGCACATTATATATGATATTAACGTTAGAGATGAACAAATCAAAGTTGACAAAGTGGAATTTGATCTGAATTTCGGAAATATTCGCTTTGCATTGAATCTGGATTTTCTCACGTTTTGTGGTAACAAATCGCATTTTTTAGTAAAAAAGCTGCTGCACATTAGGACATGGGGCAAGGAACTGTGGGACGTCACAGCCTTTAACCCCTTCACGACCACTCACGACATCGGGAACAGGCGTTAGCTGTAACTGACAGTTAACACTCTGCTCCATACCCCTCAGTCGGAGCACAACTTTGATTGGTTGTTTAAGCACCTTGGATGCCGTGGTCAAACATAACCGTGGAATCCAAGGGGTTCCGCCATGCTACATGTCCCACTCAGTACCCCCCGCAGCAAGATCGGGGGTGCCAATATGCATTTTCTGCAGCCCGGGGTCTGGCTAGTACCTGGTTGATCCTGCCCAGAAGTGATGAAGTCAGCCTATATATCTCCATAGGCTGACTTCCTCTATAAACTGCAATACATGTGTATTGCAGTCTATAGTGCTGAACCAGTGATCAGTGCATTGCTGGTTCAGGTCCCGCACAGTGTTCTGCACCACTATGCAGGCTCTCTGCAGCCAGGAAAAAGCTCTTTTTAACGTGATTCTCCGCAAATTAATTTTGATCGAATCGTATTGGAAAATTCGGCGAAGCTGCTGAAGGAAAGGAATTAAAGGAATTATCTAGTCCAATGGTATGAGAATAGTATAAAATAATGAAACAACTGATAATCCCCTAAGCAATCCTCCCTGCTCCTTTACTAGTGCTTTAGGCTCTCTTAAAGGTCTCTATCTTCTGGTCCATCTCAGTGACCAGTGATTGGCCGAGTTGTCACTTCCTGTGTTGGACATTGGACAGTTTTGCATTGATGGAAAAGGGTGCAATTCCTTTTTTCGTGACACTAACGCTTTAACCATGATTTCAGTTGTACTTATTTACTAACCTCCTGTTTCTACATTTTCAGAGTCTGTCTGAGTTGTGGCGAATATGGGGCAAACATTACTGTACAAATGGCGCACTAGATTAAACTTAAACCTTCTTGATTTTTACCTTTTTTCAGCCTGAACAATTATCATGGCTGGCAATTGAAATGTTTTACTTAGACAAATACACATATTAGCTCCATAACCAAAGTTAAAAAACGAGTAAACTATAAAGCCTAAGAAATAGACATTAAAACGAATCTTCATATTTTGTTAAATCTGGCGATAGTTACTTTTTGACTACGAAAGAAGCACTCGGATCTGTTATCAGATGCTGCTGATAATTCGTATACTATATTATTGTATCCCTTGTGCTTGATATAATGTACAAACTTCTCTAGTCCTTTTATTGCCTTAGCTAGGCCCCATTTCCACTATCGTTTTCTATTTAACACCCAGCTCATTCACTTTTAGTATTCACTGATAAATGTTCATACCTGATATGTTGGCTTCTGAAATATGTGCGGAACCAAGTAATGTCTCAGCGCCCTAATAAAAGTAATGGCTGTTGTGTGCTTGCTGCTATAACGTATTCATTGTTCTTGTTTGCAGTGCCCGGAAGCGACCTATTCCTTACTACAGACCAAGCCCTTCTTCCAGCTCTTTGAGTAGCTACTCTCACAGTCGTAGCCGAAGTAGGAGCTATGACAGCTACAGCAGCTACAGTCGTAGTCGGACTCGGAGCCGTTCCCCCAGCCATAGTAGGAGCCCCAGTTGCAGGAGCAGCTCAGAGAGTGCCGGCTTTTAGGACTCTGTGCGTCAAATCAACCGTCTACTAATCACATTTGCTTCCTAAAGTAGATTGTGTGTTAGCCCAAGAAAACTCACAGGGTTGGAATGTGAAATAGAATAATATATGTATATATATTTATATATATATAATGGATATTCACTGTCTTTCACATCCATAACATCACAGTAATGTACAGTGAATCTGTCCTAGGAAAGCTCTTACAATGCAAACAAGTCACCAAAATATAAATTCTGTTCTTCTTTCTGTTTTCTACATCTTGATTTTTCCTATGTGTTCTATGAATAGAGCTATTAATGCTGCGAAGCACAGAAGCCACAGCTTCTTCACCCCTGCATAGAATGGTGGCACAACATGGACAGAATGACAGCATCCATCTTGGTTATTTGACTATACTTTCTTAAGTTCTAACGTCTGCAGTAAGAAAGTGTTTTTTCAGTATTCTAACAACAGTGATTTGGGATTCAATATACTTCTGCTTCATCATCACAACCATGGAATATGTTTGGAGGTTATAGACAGGTCACCAAAAGATTTTTTTTTATTTTTAAAGGAATGATGGAAGTATCAATTAACCCTCAAAGAAAATAAGAATGTGTAATTCAGTTGATGAATTTTGATATTTGTCTATTTCAGAGTATGTCTACTCTCAGGTATCATTTTTTAGGCCCACCATGTTCCTGATTCCATAGAATTGCATCCTCATTCAATTTCCTATCCCAAAAAATTTCTGAGAACGTCCATGATGTGTGTCAGCATGAGCCCATACATGACAGTTCAACAATTCTACAGTATTTGGTATTGGTTACTTTAATATAGTAGAACTGAGTAAATGATATTGAAAGAGTAGTTCTGCTTACAATGTGCTTAGGGTTTCAACCTATTTAGTGTTTGGGTTTGGAAGTTGAATTACTAGTAGTCTACCATAACTCACCAGCAAAAAGATCCTATAACAATATGCATAAATGCATACATACGCTACTTATTACATTATTACATCAATGCAGCCATTAGAGATGTAGCTAGCCTGGAGAACATATTCAGTTTGCTCTTCGTCAAGGTAGATTGTGTTGTTGCTGTTCCTATGGCACCAGCGCCTGGAGCATGTCTTGCCTTGCTAACTTCCCTCGGCTGTGATTTTCTGTTACATACAAGTAACATCTATATTTATAGCGTCTTTTCTTTGTTAAGAAGGTAAATATTGTATGCAAATGGATACTATCCATTAGCGCAAATCTGTACATTTTTACCATGTTTTATGAGAAGTATTCTAAAAATGAATTCCTCATTTCATGCAAAACGTAACCATTGTAGAAGCACTTTTAACCTCTTGAAGAACACTTATTTACTTGATTTATTTATTTATTTATTGGAATTAAATTATTATTTATTATTACTGTTTACTGGCTTTAAGAACAAGTGTTGATTTCTCATTTGAGATTTTAACAAAACTTTTTTCGGAATGAACAAGACAATCTGGTAACATGGTTGTTTAAAGAGATTTTTAGAGAAACAGTTGTGAAACAATTGTGTGCAATTCTTCCATTAAAAGGGTATTTCCAACTCAAGGACCATATTCAGACTTGTAGTATAAGAAAATTGAAGTGTTTTACCCAATACAAAAGTTGCTCTGTTTGCCAGATACTGCTCATCTTCCCTCCTCCGTGTTTACATTTAGTTGTCTAGGTTACAGACCTCCTCTCAGATCAGGCTGATGACTCAGTCCCCGCTCCCAGCCAACTATAGTCTTCTTTCTGCATATTACTTTCAGTTGCTGAGACCCTGATAAGGGCTAGAACAATCCCTTGTGTTATCTCTAAATGTAAATCCAGAGGCAACTGTGCAATATACCACAAGCTAGAGCACACTACTGGACCGAGCTAAAAAACCAGGATGAGTAGACAGGAGTCCATTTGAAACCATGAGATGAGAATACCCCTTTAAATATACAATTCTTGTTATAAAACATGATATGTATTTGAGCTGCAATGAACAAATACACTTTTGGGTATATAGTGCTTCTGTACACAGTTGTGGATTGGTCACCAATGCTGCTTATATTTCTATTTCTTCATATGCACAGTTCAGTCCATGCGCAAGTTACAGGAGCCTCAGAAGAGTGATGGCTGCAAGACAGGTCATAATAGGCACGTAAGCCTAATCCAAAGTGACATGGCACAGTGAACGCTGAAGCAATAAGGCTAGGGCTCAGTGATAATATTTAGTAACCCACAGTATAGCTGTGCTACCAAACACAGTCTAAATATTTTCTGGCTTAAAAAACAAGAGTAAAGACATTTTAATCCCTTGTAAGAAAATACTGAGATCATGTGCAAGTGGCGTTATGTGGGTACATTACCGTGGAGCCTTAGCCTTAAGTGTTTTTAGTGCGGCATTCATCACTGAAAAGCTGCATTGCAACAAATGTTACTTAAATAATGTGTACAAATACTTTATGTTTACTTGTACTAGAATAATATATATGTTGTATAGTTTCTCTAAGATTATGGAATAATTGTATAAGTTGTGTTCTGACTGTTGAGCAAGGCAGCGTTTACTTTGTATACTTATGTATTATTTAACAAGATAAGAGAAATTCTCACTATCAAGTTCAATTTGGGCTATGTTCACATCTGCCTTTGCATCTGTGCAGAAGAATGGATTAAATGATGCAGATGTGAACACACCCGTACAAGGGTCCAGTCACTGTCAATGGAAATGAATAGAACCCCTTACATACTGACTGCTTTTACATTATTCTGATATACAGTGTGATCCCCCAATGATGGCAAATATAATGTATGCAAACTACTGACTGCTTCACCAAAATGTCATCAATGAAGGATTAACCATTTCTGTTTCATCCCTCTAGATTTGTAAAATTAGCATTTTTATTGCATTCTTAATGTCAATGATATCTTACATAAGCAAATGAACATCGATTGCTATTTCTTATGAAGATGTATAGTTTCAATTATTTGGAGTTTATCTACTAATCTTGTATTTGGTAACTGTCATAACGTCCCAAAGGATTTCAATGTGATGTGATATTGGCATTTTCCATAAACTCCTCTATGTTTTAACACCTATGGCTATTGTTTTTCTAAAATAACAATAAAAGCACAGTATAGAACTGGCATGGATCTGTATGTAATTATGTATCTAGACTGTGGAACTCTACAAAATATTGCATGTCATGTCACTAATGGAGAGAAATGGGAAGCTTTTATCAAAATTTACTATATACTGTAGGACCACTACTACTACTGCCATTATACTCTGCCCATTTAACAAGCCATACAGCTACTTAGGGACTACAGATGACCCCAAATAACACAAGCTACACGTACCCGAAGGTATACTCTGGCCAGAACTGCAGATGAGGGTATCCAATGCCTCAGTTTAATTCCAAATATACATGCAGTAAACAATGCCCTGCTTATCAGACATCAATTCTTCTTTAATATGATGTACAAATATCCAAATGGAAAATCATACTCGCCCATCAGTGCAAACTCTCATAAAAAATCCATACATATAGTCCAGTGTGGTGGCTCACATGTCTGTAATACAGTTCCAATCTTGAGCAGTCATATCTGGCAAGGAAGCCACGGGAGATGGATCAGGAGAAGTTGGTGATCTTCTAATATAACATTTCAAAAACTTATACATCTACGTCTGCTGTAAAGCTCTTATAGACAGGACGGTTTACATTCAGAGCCACACAATCTTGCGATAAGATCTGATGGCTTCACACTGTATGGGTTTATGGAAGGCTACACTGGATGCGATAGGATCAGGCTTAAGAGGAAGTTCAGTGCAAAATACTTTGGTGAGTTGGAAAATTCGCATAATCTGTACACACACTTAAAAGTTTTTGTTAACATTTTATTACTATAGTCATATTTAGATAATTCTTTTTTTGTGAGGGCTAACCCAATGGTCAGAACCCACATGTTAGGCCCCCTTTACACAATTTGAACCTTAAAGTATGCCTTTGATTTAGAGAAATTATCTGAAAAATGCAGAATGTCAATTATGAGCAAGCAACTTTGGCTTCCAGCGGGACAGATCACAACCTACAATGAGGCAGGAATAGGAAATTTATAAGAGTGTTCACATAGTTTAGTATAAAAACTAAGACCTTATTCACATGACAGTTCCTTTTGCAATGGATCTATCATTGGTTATAAATCTATGCAATCGTCTGTTTTTGATATCCATTTTGCATCCGTCCACTATTCCATTTTTGATGGCCAGGTGTCATCGGTTGGGCATCCGTTTATAATCAAAAAACATCTTTTCTTCAAAAAAAAAAAAAAAAAATTCTTTAGTCTTTCTTCTTTGACCTAGTCCACTGATCCGTTTTTAAAAAGGACCTTTCATGTTCTCGGGTAGATGCAGTTTTATATACCACTAGAAAGCCGTCAGTGCGCTAAATTCAACACACTATTGGCTTTCCTATTATGTGCCCCAGGGGAAGAGCTATCGGTGCAGTTACCAATAGCTCTTCACTGTCAGAAGGGTGTTCATGACAGTCTAGCTGAGAACGCCCCTGCTGACAGTCTGTCCGTAGTGCTATACTGTCAGAGAGGGGGGGGGGGGGCGTTCCTTACTGCCCAGCAATGATGCTGAGCGGTGAGCAATGCCCCCTTCCTGTGACAGTACTTGTCCATAGACTAATACTGGGGGGGGCGTTCCTCACCACTCAGCATCATCGCTGGGCGGTAAGGAACACCCCCTCTGACAGTATTAAGCATGTCTTCTTTCTAGCAAACTAACCATTTCTGTTGACTTCTGTTGTTTTTAAATTGAATGTGTGAAATGCATAAAAAAAGTAGAGTGAATAAAATCTGAGGGTGACTACTGAAAAGCTAGGTTTAAGACGTCCACACTGCCTTATTGTGCTGTATGGTTTATAGGGCAGAAAATCTATACATTGTTTTCTGCTTGGTTAAAGGAAACATGGTCGGCAAGTGACAGCTCTGGAGCTGAATACTAGTGTGGTTTAGGTACTGTCATACAAAGTATTCTTCATTTTAACTTTGCAAGTAATAACTGAATTAACATTAACATCCAGAGATGTATGCCCCTGTTATTGTTGACAAGACACATGTCAAAGACATCTATCTAACTTTCTATCTAGTTGTCACATACAGTAATATAATCACGTCACTGCATCAACTATAGCCTGCGGCTCTGCACATACAGAACAGTATATGCACAGGATAGACGGACAACTCTTTCCAACTACTACATTTTTTTACAATCTTGGCGAACCAATTGAAAGAGGTATACATTTAGAACAGACTGTATATCTCATAATGAACATCATGGTAATGTTATCTTGACATGTGGCTTAATTTATCAATAGCAATTCATTACTGCCCATTAATATATTATCTGCAATTTTATCAAAGCCCTTTATTGAATTGGTCCAATCATGAAGTTACTAAAATGCTAACTATACCGAAATACTGTGTGTACAAAATGGAGAGTAACATTCCACGAACTGAACATGTGCTGTGGCCCATACCATTGGACATAAGGTGTCGATGTCACTAGAAGCTATGGAATTCTTCCAAGAAAGATAAGTTGATGATGCCACTGAAAGTATGGACCAGAAATTGTATCACTGTACGATATAGGGCGATAATGCCACTGGGATATATGTAACTGTATCACTGAAGATGAGTTGATGATGCTACTAGAGGGAAGGTAATTGCATTGGACATATAGAGATGATGTCATTGGAGATAGAATGATGTCACTTCAGAGATAATAAAGTCACTGAAGACATTATTATGATGCCACTAGGTGACAACTGTTTTTGTTTTTCTGCACAATGTATTAAAAAATGATGGACAGTCAACATTTTTTTCTTACGAACTGAAAATCATATTTAACCATAAAAATTCTTATCGATAGATGTATATAATTTATATCAGCTGTTACTGTAAGCTGTAATATGCAGATAACTATAATGCTGCTCAAAGTGTTAAAAAAAAATCACCAATGCTGATTTTTTTCTCATGTGTAAAATGTCCTATTTTTATGGACGGCCCAGGAATTTATGGACGGTTGACAAGCCTGCAGTGGAGGAAAGGTAATTCTACACAGTGGATAAGATTATATCACTGGAGCTACAAGTGCAACAAAAAGTTGGCTTGTTGCCAGTGTTTCTCATGCAGATGGTGTCTGACTCTTGCCATTTTTTTTCTCTGACAGACAGTATATATATATATATATATATATATATATATATATATATATATATATATATATATATATATATACAGTCCTATGAAAAAGTTTGGGCACCCCTATTAATCTTAATCATTTTTAGTTCTAAATATTTTGGTATTTGCAACAGCCATTTCAGTTTGATATATCTAATAACTGATGGACACAGTAATATTTCAGGATTGAAATGAGGTTTATTGTACTAACAGAAAATGCGCAATATGCATTAAACCAAAATTTGACCGGTGCAAAAGTATGGGCACCTCAACAGAAAAGTGACATTAATATTTAGTAGATCCTCCTTTTGCAAAGATAACAGCCTCTAGTCGCTCCCTGTAGCTTTTAATCAGTTCCTGGATCCTGGATAAAGGTATTTTGGACAAACAATTCAAGTTCAGTTAAGTTAGATGGTCGCCGAGCATGGACAGCCCGCTTCAAATCATCCCACAGATGTTCCCTGTCGTCCTCAACAGCGGCACAATGTGGGGTATTTCTGCCCCTGTGTGCTGGTAGGACAGGCGGATATTTAATTAGCCAATCAAATGCGTGGCAGGCCCTATAAGAGGGCACAAGAACCTCCCCTCTGCGTGTTTTTTTCTGTCCTGTGTGGACAGAGGACAGGTGGGAGGACTTGTGTCCTCTTAGAGAAGCTCAGCAGGATCACTCACCTCCTGAGCGGTTGTTTTTTTCTTGTCACCTTCTGTGCCCTGCGGGGAGAAGGTGCTTGTTAGCCATGTGTGGCTACCCCCCTCTATCCCCCCTGCCCCCCCTCTCCTCCGCTTCCCCTGCTCCTTGTGACTTACCTGACATTTTGGTGAGAGTCCGGGGACTCCGCATGCCGCCTCTGGTGGCCGCGCGGACTGCCGGCGGGTGGAACCACACTGTTGTGTATCCTGTTCCCCGCCGGCCGCTGTAAGCGCGCACTTCCGGTTTCGCCGGAAGTATCATAGCGCCATGGCAACGGCCTGGCGCTGGCGGCCGCTCACTCAGGGAAGATTCAGGCCTTATTAAAGGCCGGAAAAGACGGGGAGATGTGGGGGTAAGTGCCCATGTTAAGGGCCTCTTGGTGGGGGGGAATGTATATCTTTGCAGACCCCTGATTACAGGGTTAGTTGTCTGGGCAGGTTGCCTCACCTGCTTTGATTGTGGCTCCGCCCACTTCCAGCCGGCCAGAATTAAGAGGCTGGCTGGCCTGGTGTCAGAGACCTTCCTGCAGTATCTGCTGAAGGCGTGCGATTGTGGTGTTCATTGATCTTGAACTCTTTTCCAGTTTGCAAACTTTATTGGGATCCGTCACCTCGCTGTCCGGTCTACAGGACCTGGTAAGATTTACCCTTTTTTTAAAAAGCTGGTATGATGTCATGGTGACAGTGTTGCATGGTCTATTATCTCTCTCTGTAGGATATGTCATCCTCTACTACCCCTCCTGGGGATGGTAGGAGGAAAACCTCTTCCAAGAGGAAACATCTTTCCTGCTTCGATTGCGACACACCGCTCCCTGATGGTAGGTAGCGGCTTGAAAGGTTGTGCCCTGCGGGGTACTACTGGTCCTATAACTTGCCTATTTTCAGGCTATGAGTGGGCCCGTTGTCGCGGGTGCAGAGGTCCTCCACCTGTGGAGCCCTCTCCCAGAGATATGATGGCATGGGTCAAGGAGATGGTGAGTTTGGGCATCGCTTGGGTAAATAGTTTTTCCCTTGCTTGTGCTCTCCTTTTTGTTTTGCAGGATGATTCCCTCAAAGGGATCCATTGCACCTTGTCTCAGCTCACCAGGAGACCATGCTCTGAGCTCCGTTCCTCGTCTCTCCCCCCCCCCTTGTAACACCTGCGGGTGGCGGAGGATGATTCCTCCGAGGACGACTCAGTTATTCCAGCAGAACTGCGTTCCATTATGAACAAACGGGCAGGCTGCTGAAGTCCATCCGGTCTACAGTGGGCCGAGATGTTGACGGGGAAGCCTCCACGTCTGCCTCTGGGGGACATATTGCCTTCCATGCGGACGCCACGCTGACCGACCTTATGGCGCAGCAGTGGAAACAGCCAGAGAAAGGACATTCGCTTTCCAGGATCTTCAAGAGTTTGTTTCCTGTTAACACTACCCAGTGGGATTCCTGGGGGCCTCCCCCGAAGGTGGATTTGGCCGTAGCAAAGCTGTCCCGCAGAACCCTGGTGCCCTTGGAAGATGGTTCAAATCTTCAGGACCCTCTGGATCGTAGGGTGGACTCCGTTCTGAAGAAGGTCTACTCAGCTTCCTCCGCGCAAGCCTCTGTGGCCATAGCCTCCTCTATGGTTGGTGACTTTTTGCGCAACCGCTTAGCCGCCTTGGAGCGGGATATAGACTTGGGCGTAGACAGAGATGAGATTCTGGCCTCTATGAAAAGAGTTCATAGGGCTGCAGATTATTTGGCGGAATCCTCCTGCCATCAATTAAAAATCTCCGCCAAATCTATGGCGTTGTCTACTGCGGCCCGTAGATCCCTTTGGCTAAAGCCTTGGCGGACAGATTTTGCGTCTAAAGCAGCACTCTGTGCTCTCCCCTTTGAGCCGGGAAGGGTGTCTGGCCAAAGCTTAGACGCCATTATGGAGGGATTAGCTGAAGGTAGGGGAAGGTCCCTACCTCAAGCATCCAGGGGCAGACGTGCTCCCTCTAGAGGCAGAGGTTCTTCCTCTAATTATAGACGCCCTTCCCAACAACGGCGTTTTAGATATCGCCCTAGGGGAGCTGGTCGTGGCGCTTCCAAGGAGGACACCAAGAGGAAGCCTGAGTTTTGACGTGGGGCAGCTCCCTGTGGCCCCCCTTCCTGTGGGAGGACGTCTTTCCTCCTTTTCCAGAGCATGGTTCACCCATATCCAAGACCCATGGGTGTTGAAGATCATACAACACGGGTATCACATCGACTTTCATCTTCCACCTCCAGATCGGTTCGTTTCCACCCAAACTCTTCCACCTTCTCAGCAGGCCAGTCTAGAAGCCTTGGTTGCCGAATATGTTACCAAGGACGCCCTGGAGAAGGTACCAGCCTCAGACCTCGGTCTGGGAGTCTACTCCCCCGTCTTTCTGGTCCCCAAGTTCACCGGGGGCTGGAGGATGATAATAGATCTGAGGTACCTCAATCGGTTTATCAGGAAGAGGTCATTTCGAATGGAAACCGTGGATTCCGTGGCTGTGTTTCTTCAGCCAGGAGAGGTGATGGTTACCCTCGATTTGAAGGACGTCTATCTACATGTCCCCATTGCTCATTTCCACAGGAAGTTCCTCAGGATTGCCGTCGCTATGGCCGGCCACAGGGAGCACTATCAATTCACAGCTCTGCCATTCGGCATCACATCTGCCCCACTGGTATTCACCAAGGTGATTTCTCCGGTCGCCGCGGCCCTCAGACTTCAGGGTCTTTTCATCGTCCCTTATCTAGACGACTGGCTACTGAAAGCTCAGTCTCCTGCTGCCCTCCTCCAGCAGCTCAACCTTGCCATCAACTTCCTACAGGAGTTAGGATTATCAATTGGGAGAAGTCCGAAATCGTTCCATCCACCTGAAGAAAATTCCTCGGATTTATAGTGGATTCAGAAGTGATGCAGATCTTCCTCTCCAGTCCAAGGAAGGAAAGAATCCAAGCCAGTGCACGATTCCTATTGCGCACTCGGCAGGTAACCATCCGGACCGCCATGAGAGTCCTGGGCCTGATGTCATCCTCGGCCAGGGCGGTGCCTTGGGCTTTATGGCATTTGCGTCCCCTGCAGATGGAAGTGTTGAGAACCTGGAACAGGTCTCCACGGGGATTGCACAAGAAGATCTGCCTTTCTCCCGCTACCCGTCTTTCCCTCAGATGGTGGATACACCTGAAAGACGGAAGGTCCACGGTCCCGACAGTGTGGACCCTGTTGACAACAGATGCATCCCAGTGGGGATGGGGAGCCCATTGTCAAGACAAAACTGTACAAGGACGATGGAGATGTCCGGAGCTGGGGTCATCCAATCTCAAGGAACTCAGAGCAGTGTACCTGGCCCTAGTACACTTTGCCCCGGAATTGAAAGGCAAGTCTGTCAAAAACCGGTCAGACAATATGACGGTGGTAGTCTATATAAACAAACAAGGGGGCACCAGGTCACCAACCTTGCTGAGAGAGACGAATCTCATATTTGCCTAGGCGGAGAAGAATCTGGTCCAGTTATCCGCAGTTCACATAAAGGGCTCCCTGAACATAGTAGCGGATCAGCTGAGTCAGGGTATTACCGTATCAGGAGAATGGTCTCTCAATCCAGACATGTTTCAACAGATCGTCCAGAGATGGGGTCTCCCGGAGGTCGATCTTATGGCTACCCGACTCAACGCCAAGGTGGGGACCTTCTGCTCTCTGTACCAGGAGGACAATCCCTTGGCGGTGGATGCCCTGTCCATCCCATGGAGGTTCAGGCTGTTTTACATATTCCCTCCAATTCCAATCATACCGAAGGTATTGATAAAAATAAGACAGGACCAAGCCTCGGGAATAGCCATAATCCCGTTCTGGCCAAAAAGGGCTTGGTTTGCTCAGCTCATACAAATGAGTCAGGGCATATATTGGAGGCTTCCCCCCACTCCCAGACCTGGTAACCCAAGGAGAGCTGAGATGCCAGGATCTGAGGAGACTCAACCTGACAGCCTGGAGGTTGACCAGTCCCTATTGAGAAATAGAGGACTGTCACAAGCCGTCTTGAAGACCCTATCCAGCGCCAGAGCAGATTCGACTAACAGGAACTACCGTCGAATAGGTAACATCTTTAATGCCTGGTGTCTGCAGCATCAAGTGGACTCCGCCGATCCCCCTACGGAGGCGATCCTGGACTTCCTTCAAGACGGACTAGACAGAGGTCTTGCTGCGGCCACACTCAAGGTACACGTAGCGGCCCTGTCCGCCTATCTGGGGAGGCGTTTGTCTCAGGATCCTTTAGTGAGCACCTTTATTAAAGGGGCAACTAGGCTGAGACCGGTGGTAAACACCCCTGTCCACCAATGGGACCTTATTCCGGTCCTGAACGCCCTATGTGGCCAGCCATTTGAACCTCTGGAAGAGGTCTCCCTCAAGTCGCTAACCGGCAAAATGGCGCTGCTATTGGCAGTCACACCTGCCAAACGCGTTAGTGAACTACAAGCTTTGTCCGCTGAGGAGCCATATACCACCTTTTTCTCTGACCATGTACAGCTTAGGTTCCTCCCTGGGTTTCGTCCCAAGGTGCCATCTGCTGTAAACAGGAACCAACTGATTTCCCTTCCAGTATTTTTTCCGTTCCCTTCTTCTGCTGAAGAAGAAAGATGGCACAAGCTGGATGTGGTTAGATGCCTGCAGATCTACTTGCAGCGCACTTTAGGTGGACTGAAAACCTGTTGGTCAGCTACACGGGGAAAAACAAGGGCGCCAAAGCCGCCAAAGCTACAATATCCCGGTGGGTTACCGAGACTATTAGAGTCGCCTATACCGCCCAAGGGCTGTCGGCTCCATCTTTCCTTCATGCCCATTCAACCAGGGCAGTGTCCACTTCACGGGCAGAAAGAAGTGCTTTGTCTGTGGACCAAATATATGCAGCTGCCTCTTGGGCATCTGAATCCACCTTCATTCGGCATTACCGCCTGAAGGACCAAGTGGCAGATTCCACTGCCTTTGCCCAGACCAGTTTAAGTTCGGTCATGGGTTTGTCCCACCCATCTTGGGGACCTGCTTGCTATATCCCCACATTGTGCCGCTGTTGAGGACGACAGGGAACGAGTGATTATGAAGATAATCTTGTTTCCCTTAGTCCTAACAGCGGCACAAGATTTCCCACCCTGGGAATCATATCTTATGTATAAAACTGTATATAAATGTAATGGAGGTACTTTTGTATTTACACGCAGAGGGGAGGTTCTTGTGCCCTCTTATAGGGCCTGCCACGCATTTGATTGGCTAATTAAATATCCGCCTGTCCTACCAGCCCACAGGGGCAGAAATACCCCACATTGTGCCGCTGTTAGGACTAAGGGAAACAAGATTATCTTCATAATCACTCGTTCAATGATATTCAGGTCTGGGGACTGGGATGGCCATTCCAGAACATTGTAATTGTTCCTCTGCATGAATGCCTGAGGATTTGGAGCGGTGTTTTGGATCATTGTCTTGCTGAAATATCCATCCCCGGCGTAACTTCAACTTCGTCACTGATTCTTGAACATTATTCTCAAGAATCTGCTGATACTGAGTGGAATCCATGCGACCCTCAACTTTAACAAGATTCCCGATGCCGGCATTGGCCACACAGCCCCAAAGCATGATGGAACCTCCACCAAATTTTACAGTGGGTAGCATGTGTTTTTCTTGGAATGCTGTTTCTTTTTGGACGCCATGCATAACGCCTTTTTTTATAACCAAACAACTCAATTTTTGTTTCCAAAATGAAGCTGCCTTGTCCAAATGTGCTTTTTCATACCTCAGGCAACTCTATTTGTGGCGTACGTGCAGAAACGGCTTCTTTCTCATCACTCTCCCATACAGCTTCTATTTGTGCAAAGTGCGCTGTATAGTTGACCGATGCACAGTGACACCATCTGCAGCAAGATGATGCTGCAGCTCTTTGGAGGTGGTCTGTGGATTGTCCTTGACTGTTCTCACCATTCTTCTTCTCTGCCTTTCTGATATTTTTCTTGGCCTGCCACTTCTGGGCTTAACAAGAACTGTCCCTGTGGTCTTCCATTTCCTTACTATGTTCCTCACAGTGGAAACTGACAGGTTAAATCTCTGAGACAACTTTTTGTATCCTTCCCCTGAACAACTATGTTGAACAATCTTTGTTTTCAGATCATTTGAGAGTTGTTTTGAGTAGCCCATGATGCCACTCTTCAGAGGAGATTCAAATAGGAGATCAACTTGCAATTGGCCACCTTAAATACCTTTTCTTATGATTGGATACATCTGGCTATGAAGTTCAAAGCTCACTGAGGTTACAAAACCAATTTTGTGCTTCAGTAAGTCAGTAAAAAGTAGTTAGGGGAATTCAAATCAATAAAATGATAAGGGTGCCCATACTTTTGCACCGGTCAAATTTTGGTATAATGCATATTGCACATTTTCTGTTAGTACAATAAACCTCATTTCAATCCTGAAATATTACTGTGTCCATCAGTTATTAGATATATCAAACTGAAATGGCTGTTGCAAACACCAAAATATTTAGAACAAAAAATGATTAAGATTAATAGGGGTGCCCAAACTTTTTCATAGGACTGTATATATATGTATGTATATGTAAAGGTCATACAGAATGATTAATACAGTTCATTCTTGAGACACAGTTGGGTTCTTTGTTAATAGGATTGAACTATGGAGATAGAACACATAACAGGACAAAACTAGAATTGCCTTTTAATGTAAGAACCTATCTACACATCCATTTACAGTCATTCTTATTATCTGGTAAATGCACAGAAATATCACGAAAAAAAAAAAAAACAGAAATCCCCACTGCATATGTATATCTTGTGAAAGTGCCGATACTGTAGCATTTATGGAACTACATGATTGGTTGGAGACCCCCCAGTAACATGTCATTACTTGGTTCACATGTCACGTTTTAACGTTCCACCACACACAGGCAATTTATTTCCATTAGTGTTTGGCAGAGCATTCACACAAGTAAAACCGACCATGGGAGATCTCGATGAAGGTAAGAGAAGGAAGAATATTTATTATGAGCACCGTTAATTTAGATGCTCATTATATGCATCAATGCTTCATTTTAATTACAAGTTACAATAGCAGGACTACTCCTTGGCCCCGTGTTATTTACTACAGGCAAATATACTGGTTTCTAAACAAACTGAACATGGTTGCATATATTTACTATAATTGTTTCTTAATGCAAGCTTTAGGCTATCACACTACTATAGTATACAAATGTGAATTTACACATGCAGAGGGACTGACACTTAATATATAGCATAACTATATGTGATTATGGTGTTAAATTTTCTCTATGTACTTTATATTCAGAAGGGAATGAGCTACCATCTGCCAGGACTTTCCAGTTACAATAGAATACTGTACAGCTGACATCAAAGTATATGAATACTTAATATGGCATAGATGTTATTAAAGTCTGATCCTCTTCCATGTAATGAAAATCATAATTCATAATTTTATTTATATAGCACAAACATATTCAGCAACCCTATACATATCAGAGGGTACATGAACAGATAATATTTGACATTACAATGGGACAAAAAAAAAATTACATATCAAACAATAGGAGTGAGGGCCTTGCTTGCAAGAACTTACGATGCATGAGAAAGCATGGGGACACAAGAGGGAAGAGGGCTTATTTGGTACAATGGTACACTCATCTTTTTATAAACAAGGTCATATAGCTGAAGTTGGATGAGCTAGTCACTGTCCGGTATCTGTGAATATACGGATACTAAGTGTGTAGTGAGGTCAGGTCCAGAAGAAAAGAATATAGGAAGGAGGAGGCAAGGATCCTCGCTCAAATGGTCATGTAGAAGTAATGGAAACCAATCGGCAGATGAAATAAGATCAATATTTATTGATGTCAGGTACAGATACGGCACAACGCGTTTGGGGTAAATAAAAACCCTTTTTCAAGTGTGTAAAATACTGTAAACATAAAAATATAAAAAAATACATATGTACCAAAAGATGATAGGTTTAAAACACTAGATAAATGAGAATAAAACCAAAAAATTACGCATCAAGCCCAATTCAGATGAAAATTTGAAACAACATATAAAGAGTAAACAATAAACATACACCAAGTTTGAAAATGGGAGCATTTGAGAGTAATCCTTGTCAGTAAACATGGACTACAATAAATAAATAAAAAATAAATAAATGAATAAATAGTGTGTGCCAATTCAAATATCAGACCAAAATGAGACACACAGTGTTAAAACATTAGGAACTCACAGAACATTATACTAAAAAGCATATACTCAAAAAGGGTTTCATATTAAAGGATGTAATCAATACATATTGTAGATTAACAGAAGAATGGTTGTTACCCATATATGAAATAAAGGAAGCAGCTTCACACAGAGCTCATACCAGGGCTGATAGGTATCCCCAGGGGGCTGATAGAATATACAGATAAATCAGGTGGGACATCTAAAAGCCTATCTTTGGTTGAAGGCAAATGCATCAATCAATAATCCAAATATCAAAGGAAACTACGGATTAAACAAAAGGAGGATTGTTAGAACTCACCTAAGGAAGCAAGTCGGGCGGGATGCGTGTCTCCCCGATCTCGACTGCTAGTTTATATAGTGGCTGCGGCGCTGGTGTTTCCGCGCGCCCGAATTGAAACAATGCGCATGCGCAGTACGCTCCATGTGGAGCGCAGCCGCGAGGACTCGGCGTCCTGGCTGATCCTTTGCGCATGCGTGGGAAAATGTTAAAGCCGGCAGACGTGATGGCATAGTTTAACAGTGCCTGTCGGGCTGAGAGGTAATTAAAATGCTTGTGTGGAGAGAAAGACTGGCGCTCATATAAAGAGAGAAGGGGAATGAGTTAGAAAAAACAAAAAATGGAAAAAACAAAAGGAAAGGAAAGATGGGATACGAGGACAGAAACAAAGGAAATTTTTGTTATAAATAAGTAAGTAAATAAATGAATAAATAAATAAAAGGGGGAATACATGAATTCTAGATAATTGCAATACTTAATTATATAAGGGGAAATCAATGATTAAACTCATGAATACATAGAGGAACGATGTAAAATTGGCCAGCTAGGAGGAGCTTGACTATGTAGAATGAATTAAATACAATGGATTGGGTATATACTAAGAAGTGGCCATGGGACATGGATAGATGGAAAAACTTGAAGTGAGAAGGGAAAAAGATGCTAAAATATGAAAATAAAAAATTAATAAATATATATATATATATATATATATATATATACATAAGGAGATGAAAATAAAGATGTATATATAAAAAAATGAATCCTTTAATTTGCAGCAACATCTTGATTGCTCTTCCTCTTGGGTCATCTATCTGCTTCAATGTCCGTGCGGCCTACAGTATGTGGGCCGCACCACCAGACCTTTAAGGGAACGAATTAGTAAACATCGTTGTAACACCACTAATGGGTACCAAAAACATAGCGTTTCCCGGCACGCCTCCATATATCATCAAAGAGACTTCACAAATTTTCAAGTTATTCCCATAGACACCGTCCCCCCGTCCATCCCGGATCGCCTTAGAGCCCTCAACAGGAGGGAAATGTTTTGGATTCATCGTCTTAATACACTTCATCCCGCAGGTTTAAATATTGCATCGGAAGATGTGACCAAATAGGTTGTGCTCTTTATTTGTTCTGCTCTTCACTAGTCATCCTTTTCCTCTCACATTTCTGTTTTTCATCTCTCCCACTATTCGTACAGGTATATCCGATTTTTGATATTTTTCTCCCCGTATAACTTTAACTATCCATTACTAGCACGCTATAATCAATCCTTGTTTTCATTTTTTTATATATACATCTTTATTTTCATCTCCTTATGTGTATATATATATATATATATATATATATATATATATTTATTAATTTTTTATTTTCATATTTTAGCATCTTTTTCCCTTCTCACTTCAAGTTTTTCCATCTATCCATGTCCCATGGCCACTTCTTAGTATATACCCAATCCATTGTATTTAACCCCTTCCCGCCGATGGCATTTTTTGATTTTCGTTTTTCGTTTTTGACTCCCCTCCTTCTAAACCCCATAACTTTTTTATTTCTCCGCTTCCAGAGTCATATGAGGTCTTAATTTTTGCGGGACAATTTTTTCTTCATGATGCCACCATTAATTATTCTATATAATGTACTGGGAAGCAGGAAAAAAATTCAGAATGGGGTGGATTTGAAGAAAAAATGCATTTCTGCGACTTTCTTACGGGCTTTGGTTTTACGGCGTTCACTGTGCAGCCAAAATGACCTGTCCCCTGTATTCTGTGTTTCGGTACGGTTCCAGGGATACCAAATTTATATGGTTTTATTTACATTTTGACCCCTAAAAAAAATTCCAAAACGGTGTTAAAAAATTTTTTTTTCTAAAAGCCGCCATATTCCGACGGCCGTAACTTTTTTATACATAGGTGTACGGGGATGCATAGGGCGTCTTTTTTTGCGGGGCCGGGTGTACTTTTTAGTTCTACCATTTTCGGGAAATGTTATTGCTTTGATCACTTTTTATTCAAATTTTTATCAGAATTAAAACAGTGAAAAAACGGCGGTTTGGCACTTTTGACTATTTTTCCTGCTACGGCGTTTACCGAACAGGAAAAATATTTTTATAGATTTGTAGAGCGGGCGATTTCGGACGCGGGGATACTTAACATGTATATGTTTCACAGTTTTTAACTACTTTTATATGTGTTCTAGGGAAAGGGGGGTGATTTGAACTTTTAATACTTTTTATATTTTTTTATATTTTTTTTACTTTTTTTTTTATTTATTTTTTTGCATTTATTAGACCCCCTAGGGGTGTTGAACCCCAGGGGGTCTGATCACTAATGCAATGCATTACAATGCTAATGCATTGCAATGCATTGCAAAAAATCATCATCTCTTTTGCAGGCTGTATACACCAGCCTGCAAAAGAGAGAATTTGCAGACTGGCTGGGAGCCCTTAACAAGGCTCCCGGCTGTCATGGCAACGGGGGGTCGGCCCTGGAGCATGCTCCAGGAGCCGGCGATCCTTGCCAAAATGGCGGCGACAGCAGCGCCGGAGGGGTTAATGCCTCCGATCGGTCCGGGGACCGATCGGAGGCATTAGAGCCGGTTGTCTACTGCTTAAAGCAGTAGACACCCGGCGGCTATGACGGCCGCCCGGCTCCCGGGCGGTCGCCATAGTTACAGACCCAACACGCGCCGTACTATTACGGCGCATGTCGGGAAGGGGTTAATTCATTCTACATAGTCAAGCTCCTCCTAGCTGGCCAATTTTACATCGTTCCTCTATGTATTCATGAGTTTAATCATTGATTTCCCCTTATATAATTAAGTATTGCAATTATCTAGAATTCATGTATTCCCCCTTTTATTTATTTATTCATTTATTTACTTACTTATTTATAACAAAAATTTCCTTTGTTTCTGTCCTCGTATCCCATCTGTCCCCTCCTTTTGTTTTTTCCATTTTTTGTTTTTTCTAACTCATTCCCCTTCTCTCTTTATATGAGCGCCAGTCTTTCTCTCCACACAAGCATTTTAATTACCTCTCAGCCCGACAGGCACTGTTAAACTATGCCATCACGTCTGCCGGCTTTAACATTTTCCCACGCATGCGCATAGGATCAGCCAGGACGCCGAGTCCTCGCGGCCGCGCTCCACATGGAGCGTACTGCGCATGCGCATTGTTTCAATTCGGGCGCGCGGAAACACCAGCGCCGCAGCCACTATATAAACTAGCAGTCGAGATCGGGGAGACACGCATCCCGCCCGACTTGCTTCCTTAGGTGAGTTCTAACAATCCTCCTTTTGTTTAATCCGTAGTTTCCTTTGATATTTGGATTATTGATTGATGCATTTGCCTTCAACCAAAGATAGGCTTTTAGATGTCCCACCTGATTTATCTGTATATTCTATCAGCCCCCTGGGGATACCTATCAGCCCTGGTATGAGCTCTGTGTGAAGCTGCTTCCTTTATTTCATATATGGGTAACAACCATTCTTCTGTTAATCTACAATATGTATTGATTACATCCTTTAATATGAAACCCTTTTTGAGTATATGCTTTTTAGTATAATGTTCTGTGAGTTCCTAATGTTTTAACACTGTGTGTCTCATTTTGGTCTGATATTTGAATTGGCACACACTATTTATTCATTTATTTATTTTTTATTTATTTATTGTAGTCCATGTTTACTGACAAGGATTACTCTCAAATGCTCCCATTTTCAAACTTGGTGTATGTTTATTGTTTACTCTTTATATGTTGTTTCAAATTTTCATCTGAATTGGGCTTGATGCGTAATTTTTTGGTTTTATTCTCATTTATCTAGTGTTTTAAACCTATCATCTTTTGGTACATATGTATTTTTTTATATTTTTATGTTTACAGTATTTTACGCACTTGAAAAAGGGTTTTTATTTACCCCAAACGCGTTGTGCCGTATCTGTACCTGACATCAATAAATATTGATCTTATTTCATCTGCCGATTGGTTTCCATTACTTCTACATGACCATTTGAGCGCGGATCCTTGCCTCCTCCTTCCTATATTCACTTTCCCGGTCCTCCGGTGTTTAGTCTTGGTACCGCTGCCACTCTCACCAGAAGTGTTTTTGCTTTTATGGAAATTTAGGGTGTTGTGATCCCATCACAACCCCACCAGGTGAGAGGCCCATTGGTCATTCTTTATTTATGTCTACTCATTTGTAATACTACTACACTTAGTGCGCTCGGTGTCTCTCTCTTTTTTTTCTCCTTTGCAGAAGAAAAGAATAGACAGGATAGCTTAGGATAACAAATGTTAGCTTAGTGTGAGAAAATGTAGAACAATGTGATCAGGCTCTGTGATAGACCTGACTAAACAGATATGTCTTTAGGGCATGTTTGAATCTGCTATAGTTGGGTATTAATTGGATTGTCTGGGGTAGAGCATTCCAGAGCACTGGTACAGCTCCAGAAAAGTCTTGGAGATGGAAGTGGAATGTTCAGATAACAAGAAGAGGAAGACAAATTAGGAGAGAATTGCAATGGTCAAGACGAGAGTGAATCAGAGTGACATTGAGGGCTTTTGATGTTTCCACAGTGAAAGCCGAATTCTGGAGATGTTTTTGAGGTGCAGGTTACAAGAGCATGAATATGTGGGGTGAAGGTGAGATCCGAGACAGGAAACATACTGCCTCTGTGTAATAATAAGACCACAGACAGAAATACAAATAACAGATTTCGGTCAGTCAGTAGATATAGTGAACACAAGAAGTTAATTTTTTGTAAGATTCAGTTTCAGATAAAGATAAGACATGATGTTAGCGACTGTCACTGGTATTTTGTAATAATGTAGTGGTGATGTCATGAGATGAGGTATATAGTTGGGTGTCATCAGCATAAAGATGGTACTGAAAACCAAATCTGATGATGGTTTGTTCAATAGGGGCTGTGTATAGAGAGTAGAGGAGGGGGCCTAGGACCAAGCCTGGAGGAACCCCAAGGCAAGGGGAAGAGAAGAAATAGTGTCAATAAATGATAGACTAAGGGTATGATTACACTGAGTTTTTAGCAGGCTGAAAATATCAGTAAACTTTTTTTGATACGTTCTTTTACATGATGCAGTTTTTCATGCATTTTTTTATCACTTCAGAACACTGTATATGGATCTGGAAATCTCACTTAAAAAAACAAAACATGCTTTTTGTAAAAATCACGTAAAAACTTCTAAAAAAATGTTTAGATTTCAATGGACTTTTTTTAAAGGCGGAATCTGCTGAAGATAGGTCATAACACTTTTGCTGCTACTATCTCCTATTAAAATTAATGGGAGGCGTTTTTAAGGAGGATTTTGAGGCAAATTCTTCCTCAAAATCGACCTGCAAAAAACTCTGTGTGAACATGGCCTAAAGGAGCTGTCAGAAACATAGAAAGAAAACCAAGTGAGGGCAGATTCACGTCTGCGCCCAGGCTCTGCTTTCAGGTTTCTGTCTTCTGCCGACAGAAGACGGAAACCTGTCAGACCGTGTCCGGCTGTGAGCGCCTGTGAGCGTTTTGTGCTCTCTGCAGGAAAATCATTTTTGTTTTTAACCAGACACAAAGTCCTATGTCCGACTTTGTATCCGGTTAAAAAAAAAACGGTTTCGCTGCGGAGAGCACAAAATGCTCACAGGCGCTCATGGCCAGACACTTTCCAAACCCATTCAAATGAATGGGTTTGAAAACTGCCTGCAGGTTTCTGTCTCCTGTCCAGTTTCTCAGGCAGGAAACAGAAACCTGTAAAACGGAGACCGGGCGCTGGTGTGAACCCGCCCTGAGTGCAGTGTCCTTGAGGCCAATAGAGAGGACCATAGTTAGGAGGAGTCGGTGGTCTAAGGTATCAAATGCTGCTGAGAGATCCAGAAGAATAAGAAGTGGATAGTTCCCTTTAGATTTAGCCGTCAGGAGATTGTTGGAGACTTTTGTGAGGACTGTTTCTGTAGAGTGCAGTGCGCGAAAACCTAATTGTAAGGAGTCCAGAAGAGAGTTAGCAGAGAGACAGTGGATTAGGCGGAAATAGGCCAAGTGTTCCAAGAGTTTAGAGCTAAAGGTTAGGGACGGGTCAATATTTTATAGGCTGTATTTTATTAAAAAGAAGTAAGATAGGTTAATTAAGTACATTACAAAAAGGTTCCCAAAACACCTCCAACATAATAACAAAAATAAAATATATAAAATAGGAATAACACTTTAAACTCCAGTTAATAGCACTAAAAGGACAGTTATTTGGGTGTGTTCCTGGTAGTCACTGGTGACTACCAAAAGTTTTTCAAGGAAGGATACACGTAGTGAGAACATGCTAATCTGTTTATCCTGATCCAACAGAAGAGTAATGGTACCACAAATTACTAAAAAGGCTAGAGGGAAGGTGTCAGAGCACAATGCATCACAGCTAGCTGTATACATCATTGCATTGCAGACCAGTTAGCATTCCAATAGTAACCCCTGTCCAACACCAAAACCATTACCAATGTGCATGTGAGCATCAGAACTGGACATGGAACAATTGAAGAGACACCACCCCATCAATGCACAATAGACTGCAGTATCCTGAAAGGTGTCATCAAGGCTTGTGAGGGGCATTCTGCTTCTACTTGACAAGTGTGTCCCCCGAGGAGATATATTGCAACCGTTCATCCTGTTTTTCCATGAGAGGCTGTAGTAACCACCAAGCATATATGCCTTTGTATGAGCAAAGTCTGTTATAAGTTGTTATCTGTGTCAACCTATTTCTATGTATCATCATTGAATGATGAAGCACATATACCACTCACTTGCCTGAAATCCTAGTAAGGTTTGACCCCCATACAGATACCATCTAGAGTTCCTAAAAATTGGTAGAGGAACCCTCAAGGCCTCCTCAGAATCTAGGCTTAGTGGTAACAGCTACCTTAGGGGTTTAACTAAAGAATGTGGGCCCTGATGCAATCTTTTGTCCAGGGCCCCCTACAGAGAATTCTTGATAGTGATGGTTATGGGTGCTAAGGGGCTTAATAAACCATTGTGTGGTTAGGGTAATCTGTGGGTCTGCTTGGCTTATGGGACAGATGGAAGCGGCAATCTCAATACTGATATCGGTGCTTATGGGCCCCCTAAGGCTCCTGGGCATCAGTGCGACTGCACCCTCTGCACCCCCTCAAGTTACGCCTCTGCTTAGCCTCCTTTTATAGCTATGCATTATAATGGTGAACCTTAATGGCAGTGGCTACTTTCAGCAAGATGATGAGCCCTGCCATACTGCATAAATTCAGAATGGTTTGAGGAAGGTGACAAAGAGCTCAAGGTGTTGATGTAAACTATAAATCTCTCAGATTTATACTTCTATTTATATTCCAAATGTTGGCATGTTAGGTATGGGGCTTAGCACAGGCCCCTCTTTATGCCTGAAACTGGTGTAATTATAGCTAAAATCTATGTCAAATCCTAGTGTCTACCTCTTAATAAATTAGGCACATCTTCACCATGGTACCCAGGGGATCACACAGTATAATGCCCCTTTAGTTGTTCTGTCATGGTTTCATGCTGTCTTGTTCCCCCAACACAATATAAAATCACCCTTGTGGATTCCACACAGTATAGTTCTCCCTTGCGGCTCCCATATGGTATAATGTCCCTACTGTGGTCCTCACACAATATAATGTACTCCTTTGTGGCCAAACACAGTATACGATACAATTTGTGGCCTTCAAGCAGTAAAATGTTCCCTTTATGGCCTCAACACAGTGGCGAAACTACCGTGGTAGCAGCTGCCACAGGGCCCGGGACATTAGGGGCCTGGCAACAGCCACTACCCCTGCAGGTTTTTTTTTCCTTAATAGGCTGTTATCTCCAGCCGGTAATAGGCCCCAAGGCTGGCGTTGGGGGGGGGGGGGGGGGCAGGACCCCAGGACCCCCACACCCTCAAGGGCCCCATAACTTCCCTACTATACGGAGAAGATCGGCAGTAGACAAATCACTGCTAGATGCAGGGCTGCAGATGCTTCTTGTAAAAGCTTCCACACACAGCAGCTTCCTGTGCCATCCCTCCCCCTCCTCAGTATCAGAGTGTGAAGAGAGACATCCTGTGTGATGTATCTGCTCTCTTCACTGCTAGACAGAGCTGCACAGCCACATGTAAGTATATTTTTGGATAAAATATGTATAGATTAGAGATGAGCAAGTACTGTTCGGATCAGCCGATCCGAACAGGACGCTCTATAGAAATGAATGGATGCACCTGGTACTTCCGCTTTGACGTCGGCCGGCCGCTTAACCCCCCGCATGCCGGCTACGTCCATTCATTTCTATGCGAGCATGCTGTTTGGATCGGCTGATCCGAACAGTACTCGTTCATCTCTAGTATAGATGTGTATGTGTGTTTACATTATGTGTCTTATATACTGTGTGAGTCCTGTATGTGTCTAGACAGGTGTATGTATATGTTGTATATGAATGTATGTGTGTGAGTAGATGTGTATATGTGTAAGTATATACAGCATATCAATATCTATCTATCTATCTATCTATCTATCTATCTATCTATCTGTCTGTCTGTCTGTCTGTCTATCTATCTATCTGTATTTGCTTCTATACATGTCTACCATTACATACTACAATTGTATTTTATAATGTGATGCTTAGGCCCGATTCATATCTGCGTTCAGGTTTCTGTTCGTGGAGTCTGCTTGGGACCCCCCAAACAGAAACCTATACGCATTAAAAAGCGGTTACTTTCAGGGTCTCCAATTATTATACTCTGGGGTCTGAAACGACCATGGAGTATAATAATTGTTCATGGGTGTTCATTATGGGGCATAATGGTGTGTGTAGGGGCCACTATGGGGCATAATAGAGTGCGCAGGAATGCGGCGGAGGTCGGTCAGTCGAGGTCTTTGGTGTCAGTTAGGAAGGGAAAGGGGGCCATGTCAAAAATTCACCACGGGGCCCAGCCATTCCTAGTTACGCCACTGCCTCAACACATTATAATATCCCCCTTGTAGTCCTTAAACAGTATAATATCCCTTATGTGGCCCCCACCCAGTACAATGTCTTCAACCCAGTACAATGCCCCTTTGTTGACTGAACACAGGATAGTGTCCCCTTTTGGCCAACACATGGTATAATTTCACCTTGTGGCCCCTATTGTGGACCCAAAACTGAATCCATGACAGATGAGAGGTAACTTGTGACTGGAGGGTGCAACTTGTAAACAGTGTTTCATTTGCACCTAACTCCAAGGGAACCCTGAAACACCACTAGTCATGAGACCAACAAGGGACTGAAGAGAGACAGAGCAGGGAGTGCCCCTGGGAAAACCTCTACCATCACCCAGGCATGAGCCCTTTGACACTGTGTCACACCACTGCCTATAAGAGGATTTGGCGTCAAAGGCACCATAACACAAGGAGAGAGTAGCATATTGGACCATATTGTATCCTGGGTTGTTGCAAGTGGATGTTAAACAAGAGTTATTCAGGCCAGTAGCCACGAAAAGGGAACAGCAGTATAAGTGTTAAAAGTCCTGTTTTTGCATTGGGGTCCAAGCTGCTGTACACCCACCCCTGAAAGTAAATATAAGTTGCAAGGTATATTTTGTGTCAAACCAGTTTAATGTTGATTTCACATCATAATAATAAATGTGATGATAACTCACAATCTCACTGGGAATTCTTGTAATTTGCCTGACTCTCAACAAATTAACTGAATAATACATTTTTAATTACTTTCGAAGCATCCACCAAAACATACAATTCCCACCAAACAATGTAGCATAACCCAATTATTTCTTATGACTACACGGTATACTGTACTTTTTATTTACTATAATGCTCAACTCTTTGAAGTGAGTGACATCTTCTGGTCAGTTTATAGAATACAAAATCAGAAAATCAACTTAGTAAGTTTAACTTGGTTTTTCAATACAAACCAGATTTCATGATCAATTTATGGTATTCCCATTTTCACACTTATAGCATATGTTATAGATATGCCATAAATTCCTGATGGGACTGTGGCACACTTACTTATTGAGGGAATGGGGGCTCACTGACACCCATACATTCATTGATTGATTTTTTTTTTGGTCTCCAAATTCCATTCCATTTCAGGTAGAGTAGAGATTGACAAGCCTGCCTGTTCTCAATGGCAGTTATGTATACTTACCAACCCATCTCAGAATACCCGGGAGATTCTCAGAATAAAACAGATGCATTAAAAAGCAGGAAAACCACTCTTTCCAAACACCTCTCAGGGCGTAGTCACAGAAAATGTCCTGAAGCTGGCCCTGTGGTCAGAATAATGTCTGCAGCAGTGCCTGGGAGTGACGTTGAGTACAGGACTGGATAGAGGTATCTTTATGTCTGCTTTGGGGGTCTATATTTAGAGATAGCCTGGTCTTGGATCTGTGCGATACATCACTTAAGTTAATATAGCTGCAGCATGTAATTGAGTTCTTTGGAGTGATGAGGGCTCTCCAAAGAGCTCATATGCATCTTAACAAAAATGGCTATACCTCAGCAATGAAGGCATAGATTAACAAGAGGAAAATACAGTTTGTTTCAGGTGACCCTAAACTATTTATTTTCTAGATACGCTAGATGTTGATACGCTGGGTTCTTGCGACACACACTTCAATTACACTAAATTTGTGTATTTTATAGAATGAATATTAAATCAAAGTGTACCTCCAGTTATAACCAACTTTTCATAAATGAATAGTGCAAATAAATATAAGAAACTCTACAATATATCTAGCACTTATTAAGCTGTTCTGCTTTGTATCTTCAGTCTAACTGCTTGTTTACATTATATCTGTGTATGTCTGTAAAGCTCTGCAAAAAGTCTTATACAAGTAATCTAAATAAATAAAAGTAACATTCATCAAAAAATATCCAGCATATATATTTGCAATGATGCAAAATGGCCATAACTATATATTATTTCCCATGCCTTTCTGCTACCAGAGGCTCAGACAACAGAATGTACAGACACCTGTGGCGAAGTGGATGTCAGGATTCTCCATCTGGCTGCTGTACCTTTAAAGTTACCATACTTCTAGTCTTACCTTGCCTGTCTCAGTTATTTCATGTGATACTTAGATTTTTTTCTAAAGACGTTCTTGACACTGTACATAATAGTGCTGAGACTTATAGTACCTCTCTGCTATTTGTGTTTTATAATGAGGTCAATGGCTCAGTTGAGGTTGCTCGTACTAAGACTCCTAGTCCCGCCTGCACAGCATAAAGTTATGAAGTGGAGATTGTGTCTAACAAACTGTACACAGTCTGGGATCAGGACCAGTCGCACCTGGGAAAATCACAGTCTGTTTAGAGACAGAGGACTTATTCTATGAGTAAAATCTTCCATTGTAAGATTTGGAGATCTGTTTTAAAAATTAAAAGCCATTCATAAAGAAAGATGGGAGTACTGTCAGGATTCTCTATCCGGCTGCGGCACCTTTAATGTTACTATACTACTAAGGGTTCGTTCACATCTGCGCCCGTACTCCGTTCTGCAGGTTTCCGTTTCCTGCACAAAACAGGGGCAGGAGACGGAAACCTGCCGGCATGCTTCAATCCCATTCATTTGAATGGGCTTGAAAAGTCTCCGGCCGTGTGCGCCGGTGAGCGTTTTATGCTCTCCGCAGCGAAACCGTTTTTTTTTAAACTGAACACAGAGTCGGATATGCAGTATTCTGTGTTTGTTTGAAAAAAAAAACGTTTCGCCGCAGAACGCATAAAATGCTCACCGGCACTCACGGACGGACTCGGCATGCATGCAGAAGACAGAAACCTCAAAACGGAGATGGAACGCTGGTGTGAACCCAGCGTTTGGAGTTTCAGAGGCTTTCTGGCTTGGTCCAATTAGCTGAGGAGGCCTTTATAAGATGTTGCCCTCCTGACACAGGTACCAACTAATTTGTTTACTGCACCTGGTTTGGCTCCATTGCCTGTTGTATTCACTGCTTTATACTGACCTCATGGCTTGATCTTGGATTTTCCTTTGCCTCCAGATTCTGCTTGTGACATTGGATTTGTGACCCTTGACTTGTTTCTCAGACTTTGTGTTTGTGTTCTGATATGGTCTCTGACGTCCTGATACTGACCCGTGCTTGTCTCTTTCCTCCACTCCACTGTGTAAGTTTTATAATCTATCTGTTTAGCACAAGTCCAACTTGCCTTGCGGTGGACTTTGGTGAAGGCATCTGGGGTTCTTTCTTGGTTCTCAGAGGTGTACTAGTTTTAAGTAGTTGTCTCTACTGTTTGCAGTTATCAGCCAATCTCATGCTACTGTTTTTAATGAGGCCTTGCATCTAAATCATAACAGTGGAATTACAATAAGATGTTCAAAGTAATTACAGAGAAAAGACATGCAAAACAGCCACAAGACCCTGAGGTTCATCATGAGGGCCCTGCTGGTACAATTGTTTGTATAGCATGCTGCGAGGGAATGGGTGCAAGTCATAGATATTCAGAACTGTGCAGTTATGCCTCAGTGTACAGCTATTAATATATGTAGGAGCCAGAGTTGAAGGAATTATGAATTGACAGGAGAGCTAGTTGTTATGTTCAGGAGATTATATTTTTTTCATACATTTTTGTTGTCTTTCTGACCTTTTCTGTTCATTTTGTTTGACACATCTGCAGAAACATGTTGTATTGCTTAATATTGCTTATCATAGTTATGAAAATGGATGACCTTTAGTTTGTTTACTGAATAGTTTTACATGACAGCTTGGGAAATCAGAAAGGCAGAAACATTATAAGAGTCCTTTACCATTCTTTTTACACTTTCCACTAATAAAAGATAACACATAATTAATTACCTAATATAACTATTAGTTACTAATATTGAAGAGACTTTCTGGATTTTAAACATTAAGGCTAGGGCCCCACACTGCAGAAACACAGAATTTTTTGTTGCAGATTTTGCTGTGTTTTTTGAGCCAATGTCAAGAGTAGATTTTACAGAAGGGAACATTCTAAGGGTAAGTTCATACAGAGATTTTTGGTGAGGATTTTGGGGCATCAAAATCCTCACCAAAAAGACAGCTCCTATTGAAATCAATGGGAGCTGCTCAGGAAGAAACGGCTCACGGAAAAAAGCAGCAAGATGCTCATTCTTCAGGCCGAGTCGCCTTGCAATTCGGCCTGAAGGCATTCCCTCCTCCGGACTAGGCCCATTCATTGGGCCTAATCCGGAGCGGAGTGCGTGGCTGGATGCCAGTGCAGTGCACCGGCTTTCAGTCACAGATACCCGGTTTTTGGACCGGAACCTGAAGCGGCCTCCGCCTCAGGTTCCAATCCAAAAATTTCCATGTGAACTTACCCTAAGGCTAGGTTCATACCTGCACCCTGAATCTGCCTTCTCTCTGCATTTTTCTGCAATTTTCAGGTGGAAACTAAGTGGAACCCAGAAGACCCATATGGATGGGTCATCAGTATGAAAACTCCATATGGGGCTGGAAAACTAATTTAGGCTAAGGCCCTGCATAGTGAGACACAGCCAAAAAGTGGCTCTGGCTGCACACAAGTTATTAAATCCTTCAATGACTTCAGATGTCAATGTCGTATGGAATTTGAGGTATATCAAATCTTATACTACAGTCATATATAAAGCTACATATTTGTTTTGTGATATTTGTTGAAGTAATTAACCCCTTTCCATAACATCCATGTCTGTTATCACTTTTTACCACTGCCTTCCAAGACGCATATCTTTTTTCTACATAGTTGTGTGAGGGCTTGCTTTGGGTGGGAAGAATTGTAGTTTTTAATATTATAATTTAATATTCCTTAAATTATTGAAACATGTTTATAATTATTTGCACACTGTAATTGAAAAGAACTCAATTTCACCATTCTTTCTTGGGTTTTGATTTTGCAGCGTCCGCTCTGCTTCAAAAGTGACATATGACGGATTTTTTTGTTACAGTTTGGTGTCCTATGTGTCTCGAGCCTTAAGTTCTTTAATCGCACAACTTTGATGCCACATCACCCAGCTACTTGACCACTCCTAACAGCAACTGCAAAGTCTTAGTCGGAACATTAATGGTGTCCCCCTTCCAATAATTATGATCTACTAGCCCTTGGTGACAGGTTTGTCAGGGATAGGTTAGTCAGGGATATTGAATGAAAAATTAACTGAAAAATATATAATGATTAATCATTTAACTGAAAAAAGGTCATATTTACCTGATGTTAGGTGAGGCCCTGGTGCACTGAGGCATGCAGATAGTCCAAGTGGAATATGATGGAAATTGCATAGGAGCAAATTACTAATGAGCATCCATTCACACATTTATTATATACAACATGAGTCTTGACTTCTTTCTGCTTACAGACCCCAGGAGGGCTGGTGTCTGCACCTGGCTTTCATGGGCAAGTGCCGGAGTCCCAAGCTCCTAAAGGGGCCCACTTGACAGTGGCATAGGGCGCAGGGCCTGCGGCCAGCAGGAAATGACCTGGGCCTCTGACCATCATCATAGCGGTCGGGGAAAGTCTGGTTCCCCAACTGCTAGACATACTGCTAATGGAAAGAGGCCTAGTGATTGCTGGGCCCCTTTCCAATAGATGCCAGCCTAGTGGCCCACACAGAGTATTATATGCTGCACAGTGTCTCCAACACAATATTATATGATCCGCAATAGCCCCCACATTATATGTATTATATGCACCAAAGAGCTCCCCTCCCCCCTAGAGCTGGTGCTATTATTATACTGTGAGGTGACCTCAGACACCAGAGTATAATAATCAGAGGCCCAGGGGAAATGATTAAAACACTTTATATTCACCTTACCTCACCTCTCCTGGGTATCCTTGCTCATTCCTCAGTCCTCTTCTGCCCTTGCGACTGAGGTCCTGCTCACCAGGTCTCACTGCTGGGGCCTGTAATCGGGTCTCAGCAGTCACATGAGACGCGCCAGCGTAATTACATCATCGAGCTCCACATGACTGCTAAGGCAGAAGAAAACCTAGAAAGGAGCAAGGATACCCAGGAGAGGTGAGGTAAGGTGAGTATAAAGTGTTTGTTATTTTTAATCACTGATTTTGGCTGAATCCAAGTGTTGCACCACAGGAGGAGATTTTCATGGCTGTCCAATGGTATGACCTCACTCTGGCTTTAACATGATGTTTGGAATATGCCAGGGCAATTCACACTGTATAGAGAATAGACTTTGTGCTTTTCTAAGAGCTTCTGTATGGAGTCAGTTTAGGTTGTGTGAAGGATGCAGACTAATGCATGTCCCCCATTTTAGATTCCTTGCAAAGGCATCCCTGCAGTCATTTTAAATGTATTTTCTTTGATCTATCCAAGTAGCTAAACCTGCCTGTAGAAGCCACAATGGGATATGGCTCCTATTGTGCCTTATCCAATAGCTATGTTCCAGAACAATGTTATTATGTCATATACCTCCCAAGTTTTGAAGAACAGAAAGAGGGACAAAATGTGCAGCGTGCATAGCACGCCGCAGTAAGCGTAGCACCGCCCACTTTTATGTTGACTTCCCCCATTCTGATTAATTTTTCATGTGTCCCCACACAATATAATCCTCCTACAGTCACCCGTACATTATATGTCCCCACATTTTAATTTTCCCTTCCAACTGCCCCACAGTATTAAGTCCCTCTCCTGCCCTCCTTCATCTACCCCCAATTTCATGTCCCCCTTCATCTGCCCCAGTTTTATATCCCCCTTCATCTGCCCCCAGTTTCATGTCCCCCCTCCATCTGCTCCCAGTTTCATGTCCCCCTCCATCTGCCCCAGTTTCATGTCCTCCCTCCATCTGACCCCCAGTTTCATGCTCCCCCTCATCTCTTCCCCCAGTTTCATGTCCTCCCCTCCATCTCTGCCCCCAGTATAATGTCCCCCTCCATCTCTGCCCCTAGTATAATGTTCCACTTCCATCTCTGCCCTAAGGTTACTGCTCTTCAATTGCTCCACACCACACACACACACACACACACTTTCCACCCTGCATCTCACACTCTCACATCTCACATCTCCATCTCTTTCAGCACTGCACGGGTTATAAAGACACACCTATCTAGTCATGTGACGTCTGATGTCACACAGGTCCTACTGTAGTACAAGCCTTCCCCCGCTCTTATTGCTGCTACAACATTTTATCTGCTATAAGAGCGGGGGAAAGTTTGTTAATAAGTAAAAAATCTCAGGGTCAGAGCAGGATATGTGGTAAGCTGCATGGGTCCTTGGGACAGGAGCTTAAAATTGGGAAAGTACCGCTAAATGCTGGACGGTTGGGAGCTATGCAATCATGTAATGCTAATTATAAAAAATCCCACCATTTTTTTGTCTATACAATATATAACCAGACCTACAATGTATTTGAACTACCTTTTTCCCTCTATTAAACAGAACCCACTATACATGCTATCAAACTGTGTCTGTGTGTTTCTCTGAGCCAGCTCATATACCAATTGTACTGATTTGGAATTCAATACGGTGATACTTGGATCTGCATGGTCAAGGGAAAGAGGATTTGGAGGCCTAATCCATGGAGTAGATGGGTGCATTCCATGTGAGTAGGACAGATACCCGTTAGCTCACAAACGTGAGTGTCATGTGCCTCCTGTTATTGTATTGTGAGCCATATCCTGCATTTTTTTTTTTAATCTCTGCTAGTTAACTGCAATCAACGAATGAATTTTATTTATATAGCGCCAACATATTCCACAGTGCTGTACAATTTGTAGGGTTCAAATACAGACAGAAAGATACATTACAAAGAAAGTTATTTCACACAATGGGACTGAGATGCCCTGCTCGCAAGAGCTTACAATCTAAGTAACGTCATGGTTCTGGTAAAACACAAAGCGTTTCTTGGTTTCCTTTGCAGTCATAAAACTGCCAGAACTATGTGAATGGTCAAGAGCAATAGTTTTAGTGACAGCCACACAGCATGGGCATCCCACATAGTATGGTGAGAAAGTAGCCAGCTTCTCTAGCATGTGGTTAATCAGTTGCATGTCTGGAACCCTGCACAGCGGATTTCTACAAAGAGGTGTAGCAGCAGTATTGTACACCTTGAAACACATACTCTGTCTTTCATTAATCTAAATTTATTTGTGGGAACTTTTGAAGTAAACCTGAGAAAAATGGTGGCACTGAAAAAAAAATTTACTTGCTATACTTTTTTTCTACCACTAGATGGTGATAACAGGTTAGATTTTCTTCAGACATTTAGAACATTCTAGCAAGTAAGGACTGGACAGTAAGGTCTTCATTCTATTAATAAGCAGACTTGGCAGAAGAGTCTAGAGCATGCTGGATCAGTAGATCCTTCAATATGATTATTTATAGCCATTCAAGGTTCATGGTGTACAGTTCAAGCATGTAACTTGTTAAACCTAGCTTGGGCTGAAAATGCCTCTTATTACTGAATATGAAAGGCACCTCTGTATATGAAAAAACTGCATCTCTATATTTAAACACATTACTATATTAAGTATAATAAACTTTCTACATATTAAATTATGTGTCATGTATTAGGCTTGGTCAAAATACTGTATATAGATAGTAGGGTGCGTCATATGGGCAACAGAGGAAAATTGTGCATTGATATATTGTACAAAGATACATTGCACTACCACTCTTAGCAGATAGTCCCAATGTTCTCTGACATATGTGATGGTTAATGGGAGCACAAGTGAGCAAAGGTGACAATGCCCAGGGAATGTAGAGGGGTAATCCTGTAGGCAGCACACAAATAAATGGGTTTCATTCCTGCGTACAATTAGAAGAGGCAGTTTAATGAGTAGTAATTAGGAATAATCAATTAATTAGCTGCAGATCTCCTATATATATGAGGCTGGAAAGACCACATCACACTTGTATTGTTTGTCTTTACAAGTGCATTATAATAATGGTACAGGTTGGACTCTCATGAGTCCTTTTTATTTTATTTGCCTTGACAGGAATATCTTTAGCCTATTATATGGAGTAATTTCCTCCGTCCCTAAGGCTATGAGCACAGGGATGAACTTCACATAAGCCCCTTTGGTTTGTGCAATATACAGGTTACTTGTGCAGTGGACCTAGCCATCATATCGTTAAAGGGATTCTAAAACGCTGTTTTTTCTGCTTTAGACGTCAGAATAGCCTTTAGAAAGGCTATTCGTCTCTTACCTTTAGATGTGGTCTCCGCTGCGCCATTCCTTAGAAATACCGTTTTTTACCGGTATGCTAATGAGTTCTCCGCAGCAATGAGGGCGGGCCACAGCGCTCAAACGGCAATGAGGGCATTCCCACTGCTGCCCGAGACCCTGTCTCCAGTGACGCCTTCTTCTGTCGTCTTCCTTCTTCGTCAGCTCTGACGCCTGTGCAGTCTTGCCTTGCGTCCTCGAAAATATGGCCGCCGGCCAGCATGCGCAGTCGGCTCTACCAGTGTCTCGCTGGCAGAGCCGACTGCACAGGCGTTAGAGCTGACGAAGAAGGAAGACGACAGAGAAGGGGAGGATGCAGGTGAAGAAGAAGGCGTTGCTGGAGACAGGGTCTCGGGCAGCAGTGGGGACACCCCCATGGCCGTTTGAGCGCTGGGGCCCGCCCTCATTGCTGCGGAGAACTCATTAGCATACTGGTAAAAAACGGTATTTCTAAGGAATGGCAGAGACCACGTCTAAAGGTAAGAGATGAATAGCTTTTCTAAAGGCTATTCCGATGTCTAAAGCAGAAAAAACAGCGTTTTAGTGGTAGAATCCCTTTAATATGCATGATGTGTGTGGATGTATGTATGTATATATATATATATATATATATATATATATATATATATCATCTCAAGTACACCTTGTCCTGGTAAGGTGTTTAGATTTTGTGCTGCAAAATGGTTGCCACCTCCTTTGTTTGCCAGCTCTTCAGATGTATGACACCTCAGTATCATTCATTCCTTACTAGTGCACAGCCCAGATGGTGGGAACCTTAGGATAGGCGTAGTAGTGGCAGATGCTGTGCTACTATATAGGCCACATACTCTCCCCAGCTCTGCTCCTAGGCCAGACACCAATGAGTGAGGCCTGCTGTGGTAGGAGTTCCCCTGGGGCGCTTCCAGTTGAAGAGGGGATCGCTCTACTCTGAGCCAGTGTGATGGTGTTTGGAAGGACCCTGATGGTGATGGTGATGCAAGAACAACTCGGGAAGGCAGTGGTGCAGTTGAAACAGGTTTAACTTTACCTCAACAACTGAACAGTGGAAGCAGCAGCTTCCAAATGGGAGTTGTAGTCCCATAATCTCCGGTCTTGGTCTTGAGAGGATACTCAGTGATGTTTAGACTCTAGTGCTGTACTCCACTCCAAAATTAACTCCACTCCTCAGCCTCCTTCAGCAGCAGATACTGAGGACTGTGCTCCAGGGTAAAAGAACAATGCATGGTGGTAAAACATGAAACTGAGCTCCTGTCTGTAACTCACCCTCCATGGCTAGTCTGTGCATTCTCCTGTGACTGAGGCTTGGTTCACATCTGCGTTCAGTATTCTGTTTGGGGAGTATTTCATGAACTACTTTCCTCTCTGCATGACTTGTGCAGACACCGCGTGAAAAACACACAGACCCCTTTATAGTCTATGGGGTCAGTGTGCTTTCTTGCTCACCACTTGTCAATGCGTTCGGTATTTCACTCGGGGGGTCCCCAAGCGGACTTCCTGAATGGAATACTGAACGCAGATGTAAACCAGGCCTGAATTTTACTGTCTCAGCCATAAAAAATGTAATACTGATGCTTGGAGGGTCAACACACTGGTTGTATAGGCTGAGTGAAAACATTGGGTTTTAACCTGAACAGCCATTGCCTTGGCTCCCATGCAGTGCTAAAGTGTAATGGGGGAGACTTTTTAAGCTACCTGGTTGGAAACAGTTATGAAGGGGCATCGATGTAGGTCCACACAGAGTATGATGCTGATGAAAGGGCAGCATGATGGTGCTGTGATGGAAGGAAGATGTTAGACAGCATGCAGCAGTAATTTGCGAGTAATGTAAGAAGGACCTGCAGTCCTGAGTAGCAGAGGATGAGAGTGCACCAGCCCAGAGTCAGGCTACATAATGGACAGAGCGTATCGATGCCTTGGGGCCCATTGTAATATTAATGACCATAATCGAGCTTAGCAGAGAGAGTGGAATGGTGGGGTAAAGAATGAAATCACAAGTATGACTCTTCCACTGAATACCAGAACAAAATATTCAAGTATTTCATTCTATATAATTAGCATGATATGACTGTAAGCAACTTTGTCCCAGCCCACAATGTCACCAGCTGCAGTCAGCGACTACTTTGCCTAAGAAAGGATATTGTATATCCCCTTGTGATATTATACAAGGAGTGCTGCGCATTGCACATAGGTCATCTTATGATTATACTGTGGGAAACATGTTAGTCACTCTGTTCCCCAACCTATTTATGAAATATATGAACTATATTATATACAGTCCTATGAAAAAGTTTGGGCACCCCTATTAATCTTAATCATTTTTTGTTCTAAATATTTTGGTGTTTGCAACAGCCATTTCAGTTTGATATATCTAATAACTGATGGACACAGTAATATTTCAGGATTGAAATGAGGTTTATTGTACTAACAGAAAATGTGCAATATGCATTAAACCAAAATTTGACCGGTGCAAAAGTATGGGCACCCTTATCATTTTATTGATTTGAATTCCCCTAACTACTTTTTACTGACTTACTGAAGCACAAAATTGGTTTTGTAACCTCAGTGAGCTTTGAACTTCATAGCCAGATGTATCCAATCATAAGAAAAGGTATTTAAGGTGGCCAATTGCAAGTTGATCTCCTATTTGAATCTCCTCTGAAGAGTGGCATCATGGGCTACTCAAAACAACTCTCAAATGATCTGAAAACAAAGATTGTTCAACATAGTTGAACTGATTAAAAGCTACAGGAAGCGACTAGAGGCTGTTATCTTTGCAAAAGGAGGATCTACTAAATATTAATGTCACTTTTCTGTTGAGGTGCCCATACTTTTGCACCGGTCAAATTTTGGTTTAATGCATATTGCGCATTTTCTGTTAGTACAATAAACCTCATTTCAATCCTGAAATATTACTGTGTCCATCAGTTATTAGATATATCAAACTGAAATGGCTGTTATAAACACCAAAATATTTAGAACTAAAAATGATTAAGATTAATAGGGGTGCCCAAACTTTTTCATAGGACTGTACAAGCAGTGGCTCAGTGGTTACCAGGTCTACTGGCAATCAAAGACTGCTTTCTGCTTCCACTATTACTGATGGAGGCGATCATTGGTTACCAGCAGGCAGATGCGTAGCTAGCAAAGACTGAGCCCCATAGCAAACCTTTGATCCCCCCCCCCCCACCGCCACACAGTTAGCACCCCATTTAACAACATTATAATGTTCCAAGGTTGCCTCCCGACAGTATAATATCCCCTAGTGACCCCTCTACAGAGTATAATGTCCTATCGCAGTCCCTCCACACAGTGTAATATCCCATAGTGGCCCCAACATACAATATAATGTCACATAGTAGCCCCTCCACACAGTATAATCTCACATAGCAGTACCCCAGAATGCAGTATAATGTCCCATAGTGGCCCCTCCGCACAGTATAATGTCCCATAGTGGCCCCTCCGCACAGTATAATGTTACATAGTGGCCTCTGCACACACTAAAATGTTCCATAGCAGCCCTTCCATACAGTATAAAGTCCTACAGTGGCCCCTTCACACAGTACTATGTCCCATAGTGGCCCTTACGATGATTGTTACAGATGTTGCAAAAATTTCAGGTTCAGTAGAACCGAACATTTTTGTGGTACATCCCCCACAGACTATTATTATATTGTGAGGGTGTCTTCAGACCACAGAGTATAATGAGCGGAGGCCATTGTAAGAAGGTTTCACAGCAAAGTCTCAAGAGCATGGAAGAGACATCTAGACACAGGCAGGGAAACAAGCAGAGCCAGACTGGGCCATAGAAGGGCATCAGCTTAACAGCAGGTACTTGTTCCTTTGTATAAGGAGGAACAGGTGGAGACCTGCCGGAGCCCTGCAAAGTGACCACCAGCCAGCAACAGCTGTTCATGTTTGTGACAAAACTGTGAGTAATAGACTTCATAAGGGAGTCATGAGGACCCACTGTCTTGTAGTGGGACATGTACTCACAGACCAGCAGCCTGCAGCTCTAGAAAACACCAGATTCAGACATGTCAACTCACCCAATTTACCCTGGAGTGTCCCAATTTTCAGGACTCCTCAAGTCCGATCATTGGTCATTCGATCAAATGTTCACTTCAGCTGCCAGTTGAAGATAAATGTTTTATTGGATTAGGAAGGATACTCATGATGAATACTCTATGGCCTAATGGTTTGAACATCTGTAATGAGTTGGTCTTAAATTATTAAAGCCTTTCAATATGTCTATTTTAACTTATTAATTAGCCTGAGTTACATCTGGATCTCCTAGGACAGTGATGGCGAACCTTTTAGAGACCTAGTGACCAAACTGCAACCCAAAACCCAATAAATTATCACGAAGTGCCAACATGGTAATTTAAAGGGGCTCTATCAGCAAAATCATGCTGATAGAGCCCCACATATGCGTGAATAGCCTTTAAAAAGGCTATTCAGGCACCGCTAAAGTTATATTAAACTACCCCCCCGTTTTAAAATAAAACCCTAAAACAGAATGTGATAAACTTGCCGAACGTGCACGGTGGGTGGGCATTCAGGGTGCGCCGTCTTCTTCATCCACGCCTCCTCTTCCTCCGATGTCCTCGGGTCCCAAACTGACATTGCACGCGCCCAGGCCATTTTTTTTAAGCAATGTCAGTTCGCAAGCGCCGGAGGAGGACGGGACCGGAGGACATCGGAGGAAGAAGAGGCGTGGATGAAGAAGATGGCGCACCCTGAATGCCCACCCACCGTGCACGTTCGGTAAGTTTATCACATTCTGTTTTAGGGTTTTATTTTAAAACGGGGGGGGGGGGGGGGTAGTTTAATATAACTTTTACGGTGCCTGAATAGCCTTTAATAGCCTATATGTGGGGCTCTATCAGCATGATTTTGCTGATAGAGCCCCTTTAACCTTAATATTCTGCGGATCCACAATTACAGACAATTACGGACCCGCAAACTACGGTCATGTGAATAGGGCTTTACAGAGCTTTCAAATGTACAAACAAATTTTAACTGATAGGACTGTATTTGGTATAATTTTGAACAATTAATGTTCACTATTTACATCACCAGAGATCTTTTTTTTATAGTGATCGTGTAATGTTATTACAGCCTGTAATAGTATCATGTCTGCTATAAAACAGATAATGTGCCTCCACTCAGTTCAGTCTACTCTACAGTGACCCTCACACAGTATAATCTGCTTCACAGTAGTCCCCAGACAGTACAATCTGCTGCACAGTGCCCTCCCACAGTATAATCTGCTGCAAAGTCGCCCCCACACAGTACAATTTGCTCCACAGTAGCCCCAGAGAGTATAATGTGTTCCACAGATGGGTGCCCACACAGAGGGCTCCGAGTGCCACTTGTACCATAGGTTCGCCATCACGGTCCTAGGAGGATGTTTCCCCACTGGGAGTATTTCAGGTGGATCATTTCCACTATAGCCTTACTATGACTAATGGTGGATCAGAAACCCATCAGTGGATTCCCACTTGCTGTTTTTACCTTGAATGTATCTACTGGATTTGGCAATAAAGGTTAAAGGGAGGCTAATGGATCAAGAAATTGAAGAAACTGTCAAGTTTGGTGGGAGAAGCCTGATGATATGGGGTTGTTACACTTCCAAAGGTGTTGGATACTTGACCAGAATGGATGGTGGTCTCATTACTGAGATTGTATCCTACATGGCAAGTTACTTTGTACACTAGAGTACTAATGGTATGAAAAGGACTACATAGTGTTTTAACGACCCGAAGCATATGTCAATTATAATGAAGTAGAGGCGCTGGATTGGTCCCCACAATCCCCAGACCTGAACCCAGTCGAAAACTTTTGCGGGTAGAGTTGAAGAAAAAGTTGTATTCCTACCCAAGTGAGTTGACCAGTATGCACCAACATTGGGAATGTGTAGTAGAGACCTCAGATCAGATTTCAGTCGAGACATGCTTGAATCTGAGTCCGACAGTGTTAAAAGCCAAAAATATAACAATTCAAACTTAGATTTTTAGGTAGTCAAATTTATATATCAGATAGCCAAACTGATGGTAGGCTCACATTTGAAGCTGTAGTAGATGGTGAGATATGGAGCCTGAAAGTCAAAAGTTCACAACATTGTTACCTTTTTGCTCATCAGTATATATTGTCCCTTTACTGGGCCCCACACAGTATAGAGCCACATTCATTTGCAGCCATACAATATATTATCCTCTTTAGAGGCCCTCACATAGTATACTGCCCCTTTATTGGCTCCTATACAGTAAGTGCCCCCTTTACTGACCTCCACTGAGTGATGTTAAGCCATTACTACTGGATTATTCCAGCAGGTAACTGTCGATATTCACTTACACATGCCCTGGGACATCACTGTTTTGATTTCAGTCTATTGCTGCACATTCTATTGCTGTACATAACATTCCAATGCTGTGTGGAGCCCCCTAGAGACCAAAGTGGATGTGACAGTGGGCTGGAGTAAGGAAGCATAAGTGACTATCGGTTATAACCAGCAGGAATAATGCAGTAGGTAATGGACTATTAAAACCTCATAGCAGTAGCTATTTTACTTGAAAATGAAATTTGTAAAAGTATTAATTTCTATGTGACCTACCTCTGTGTCCTCTCTTAATACAGCACAGGCTGAATATGGGACTTACTGGCTTCTGTGACTCAGATGTGGATTCTTATTTCATATATTCTTGCTCCATCTTACTCACAGACAATTGTTAGATTGTGTCACAGCTACTAATAGCATCATAGCTCTTAGTCACCACCAGAGCACTCAGTGGATCCAAGAGACCAAAATAACTGTCATTAAGGGCAAGAGCAAAATACTTAAGATGACTTTGCCTTATCCTCTTTCCAAACCATAGCAATGAGACATTTTTATTTAGCCTATATTCTTGCAGATCAATAATTGTAACATTGCTTCTTGGTCATAGAAATTAAATCCTTAGGGGCGCGTGTTTAAGATGTTATTATTATTATTGTTTATTTATATAGCACCATTAATTCCATGGTGCTTTACATTATTATATTCATTTCATGGTGCTGTACATTATTATATTAATTCCATGGTGCTTTACATTATTATATTAATTTCATGGTGATGTACATTATTATATTAATTCCATGGTGCTGTACATTATTACATCAATTCCTTGGTGCTTTACATTATTATATTAATTCCATGGTGCTGTACATTATTATATTAATTCCATGGTGCTTTACATTATTATATTAATTCTATGGTGCTGTACATTATTATATTAATTCCATGGTGCTGTACATTATTATATTAATTCCATGGTGCTTTACATTATTATATTAATTCCATGGTGCTGTACATTATTATATTAATTCCATGGTGCTGTACATTATTACATCAATTCCTTGGTGCTTTACATTATTATATTAATTCCATGGTGCTTTACATTATTATATTAATTCCATGGTGCTTTACATTATTATATTAATTCCATGGTGATGTATATTATTATATTAATTCGATGGTGCTGTACATTATTATATTAATTCCATGGTGTTTTACATTTGGGTTTTTACATACAGTACACAAAATATACAAACAGATATAATACTAACAATGACCGACTGCCACAGTGGGATAGAGTTGTTTTATGAAGAAAGACCCTCTTCTTTTGCCCTAGAGGATTAATAAACTGATAACATACTCTGTACGCATGGAAACGGACCTCTGTAACAGACTTTCCTCAAATGAGTGTCCAGGATTAGAAAATATGACTGCTTTGTATACAAATAGTTCTACACCTGTCCATAGATTGTAATGTCAGTTAAAAGCGACTATCGCTGGGTTCACACCTGCGTCTGGGGTCTCCGTTCTATGGTTTCCGTCTTCTGCATGCCAGAAGACGGAAACCATAGATCTGGTCCGGCCGTGCGCGGCGGTGAGCGTTTTGCGCTCTCCGCCGCGAAACCGGATTTTTTTATCCGGACACAGAGTACTGCATGTCCGACTGTGTCCGGATTATAAAACCCGGTTTCGCGGCGGAGAGCGCAAAACGCTCACCGCCGCGCACGGCCGGACAGCTTTCTCACCCATTCAAATGAATGGGTGAGAAAGTCTCCTGCAGGTTTCCGTATCCTGCCTGTGTTTTAGGCAGGAAACGGAAACCTAAGTACGGAGAGCGGGCCGCAGATGTGAACGAGCCCTATAACAGATTTTCAGGAAATAATTCTCTAGGATTAGAAAAACATGGCTACTCTGTTTACAAATAGCACCACACCTGTTAATAGTTCAGTGTGTATGTATATATATATATATATATATATATATATATATATTTCTAACTAGAGAGCAAAATTTACCACATGCACTTATAAATGCATACATACTCAGATATCTATGCATACCTAAACATATAGCCTCGTACTGCCATATACATATACAGTGCCTACAGAAACATATATACAGCCCGTAATCTGCAGGAATGTTGTTGGAGGAAAACCAGAGCAGTGAGCCTGCTGTCAAAGAAAGTTTAGAAACAGCAAGGTGGGAAGTAGATAAGCAGATCAGGCTTCATGTCTCACCACAGCAATATCACTGTCAGTGGGTCAGTGGAACAGATGAAGATCCCCTTTACTGTCATCTGCAGGGGGCACTAAAGCTTTATGAGCAGGTTGGGAGAGGGCTCTGGGTTCTCTAGCACTCGGGCTGAATAGCGGAGGATCAGCTAATGCACAATGCTATAATTCTGATTTCAGCTACCACCTTTCTCACCTACTTGCTCCTCCAGTCTTTCCTTACTTTTTTTTGCCCACCACTCATCCGATTGCCTCTGTTCCTTCCACTTCCTCTTTTCCTGCCACATTTCTCTCTTGCTCTGCCACTTCTTGTCAGTCCATTTGTCTTCTTTCCCCTCTCCTGCTCAAGGAAAGCTAAAGTCTGGCACCCCCCCACCCTCTCACCAGGGCCGGCTCCAGGTTTTTATGGGCCCTTGGGCGACAGAGCCTCAGTGGGCCCCCTTGTAAAGGAGGCGGGGGGAGTTGAGACACTGTGCGTCGCAGATGAAGCGAGTGACGTCACACAGGAGTGTGGCATCACCAACGCCATACCTCCCAATTTTTAAAGAGTAGAAAGAGGGGGGAAATGTGCGGCACTTTTATGTTGACTCCGCCCATTCTCATTCATTTATCATGTGCTCCCATACAGTATAATCCTCCTACAGTCACCCGTAAATTATATGCCCCCCCTCCATCTCTCCCCCAGTTTCATATACACCCTTCCTCTGCCCCCAGTTTCATGTCCCCCTCCATCTCTGTCTCCAGTTTCATGCCGTTCTCCCCCTTCATCTGCCCACAATTTCATGTCCCTTGTCTCTGCCCCAGTGTCATGCTGTTCCACCCCTCCCCTTCATTTGCCCCCTCCATCTCTGTCCCCAGTTTCATGCCGTTCTCCCCCCCTTCATCTGCCCAGTTTCATGTCCCCCTGTCTTTACCCCAGTGTCATGCTGTTCCAACCCCCCCCCCCAACTGCCTCAGTGTCACTCCGTTCCCGCCCCTCCCCTTCATTTGCCCCCCAGTTTCATTGGGGCCCCTCCATCTCTATCCCCGGTTTCATGCTGTTCTCTCCCCACCCCCTTCATCTTCCCCAGTGTCATGCCGTTCCCCCCCTCCCCTTCATTTGCCCCCCAGTTTCATGGGCCCCCTTCATTAAGTTCCACCTTAATATTTAATACAAAACAAACACTTACACTCACCTTCCATCGCTCCCCCGACGCTCCTCTCTCCGCTCTCTCACTCCATTCACATAGTTGTAGGCGTGATGACGCCACAGCGTTAAAGCAGGAGCTGAGCTCACAGCTCCTGCTTTAATCGCCTATGTATTCAGCTCATCGGCGTCCGACGGACGCCGATGAGCTGAAATCGGAGCAGGCAAGTGCTGAGGCGGACAAGTGTCGGGGGGCCCCCAGAGGCTCTGTGGGCCCCGGCACTTGCCCGACTATGCCGTGCGCTGATGCCGGCCCTGCCTCTCACTTTAAACCTTAGAGTATCAACTAACCTTGATAGTTTGCAGCCTAGTCCTTGCCTTGCCCTGGCAGTCCTGCCAGTAGCCTACTTACTAGCAGTTGCCTTTAGCTATGAGACATACTGTTTGCATACACAGCAGCAGGCGCCAAGCAGCAGCAAGGTACTGCAGAATGATTGGTGACTGGGGCTTCAGTAGCAATGGCAATAAGGTGGGGGTATGGGAAGGGAACATATTGGTCAGCCTGAGTCTAGACGTCATCTCAACCACCTAATGCATCTATATACTAATTGTCAGGGTCTGGGGTTGCTAGGTGGGGTGGCATAGACTCAAAAGTCCAGTTTCTTTAGTCCAAACAAAGGTAGAGTTTATTTTCACTCAAAATAAAACAGCAACAAAAGGAAACAATACAAAAATAAATACCTGCCCGGCTAGGCTCTAACTAAACATAGAATAGGTTACCTCACCTAGAATAACAGAAATCCAAAAGCCAGTTGAATCATTCAGGACACAGCTCCAAAAATATAATCTCTCTGTTTGTTCTCCAGCCAAGCTCTGCCAAAGGTTTGCTACTGGAGTTGCCTTCGTAAGCCTCCTTGACGAGGAGACTCTCAACAGCTGAGTCGCTGCCGGAACATCCCCAAAGTGTGGACTGGAGGGGGGTGGAATGACAGGTCCCACTACCAAACCTACCTGCCATTCCTAAAAATCCAGCCCAGTAACCGGAAATTTGAAATAACCCTCAGCAGACAATAGTTATCTACTGAGAAACATTCTTTCTGGAGTTTTCTCATCTCACCCACCTTAGTAGTCTGGATGAGATGTACACTTCCTCCATTACCTGACCAGCCATCGGCTTACATAATCTACAGAGTATTTTAAATACCGTATTCTACCCAGCATGTAGTATAGTGACATAACATGGACCCATTCTCACCTAGTGTCTAAAGGAGTAGCTAATCCTGACACAGGTAAAGAGTAGTAGAGAACATGTAGCACTGTGCTATAGTGTAGAGAGGCGCTACTAGTCAGCCAGTCAGCGCATGCACTTTACTAATACAGGGGTTTACCACTGAAATGACTATTCTGATTTGTTGGAACCTCAGAGTGGGAAACAGATATGAAACTTTTTCCATGTTAGAATCAGTATGAAAAAACTCTGAACACACCATAATTGGGATCTGTTTACAGGGTGGAGATTGATCACACACTGCTTTATCTAGAATATTCAAGTAAAGTGAAGAGTTGGCCAGCACTCTGCAGAGTTATTATTAGCCTGCATGCTTGCTCCACCAGTCAGTACTAAGCCTTCACCCACATCCATTTCAATCCCAAAATTAGTTAGAAGCTTCTTGAAAATTTACTAACATTGTATAAAAAATATAATTTGAACTAAAACTGAATATTACATTTAAAGGGTAAGGCCCCACATAGTGAGCCGCAGTGAAAAAGTGCTGTGGGAAAAACCACGGCAAAAACGTTGCGGTTTTTCCTGCAGTGCATTTCGCAGAAAATCCGCATAGTTTTCCTTTGCAGACTTTCTGTTTTAATTATACTTATAGAGAAACTGCCGGTGTTTCTGTAGGGATAATTGACATGCTGCGATTTAGAAAAATGCATCAGTTTTGGAAATCACAGCATTTGTGCTGCGCATATATTTCTGCAATGTGTGAATGGGATTCACTAGAATTACACCGTGTGGGGCTCGGACATGAGGTTATCCTTGTTTTCTAAAGGGAGTCATATCACTAGGTAAGTTCATACAGGGTTTTTTGGTCAGGGTTTTGCGGCCGTATCCGCCTCAAAGCCCTGACCAAAAAGATGGCTCCCATTGAAATCAATGGGAGCCGCTCAGGTCTTTTTTCCGGGAGCCGTTTCTTCCGTCTCCTGGAAAAAAGAAGCAAGATGCTCATTCTTCAGGCCAAGTTGCCTCGCGATTTGGCCTAAAAGACACTCCCTCCTCTGGACTAGGCCCATTCATTGGGCCTAATCGGGAGCAGAGTGTGCGACTGGATGCCGATGCAGTGCACCAGCTTTCAGTCGCGGCTACCCGTCTAAGGTTCCGATCCAAAAAGCCCTGTGTGAACTAAAATTATGATTGTGGGGGCAAAATCTTTGCGAATCCTACTAATCATTAAAAATTACATCTTTTAGCAATTTGCTTTTATCAACAATTCAATGTATTCCACACTGCTATGCTTAACCTAGGAGTTACAGAAATTAATTCATAGACAACTAAATAAACTGTAATTGGTCAGATGTTTGGCACACATGTTGCCCAAAATGATTGTGCACTTTTTTTTGTATAAACCGATTATATAATTCCCTTTAATAATACAGTATCAGAGTTGTTGGGCAAATATGTCCTCAAAGAAGGTTTTATGTATTTTTCATGTCCTGCCTCTCAGAATACGGACGTAAAAATATAGGCGTATTTTACTATAGAACTCAATGGAAACGTCTTTTTACGGCCGTAAAAATAAGCACAAAATAAGCACAAAAAACGCCTCGCGTTACTCCGTGTGAATGGACCCCTTATACAGCAAAAAGTATATTGCCAATATCATGTCACTTCATTGTTATTCTGAGAACACGAGAACTTTCTATCACAACTACTTGAGTAATTTCCAATTATAGCTCACTCATTCCAACCTCTAAAAATAAACACAAGGCTGTCCATAAAACAGCTGCACCTTCCAAATGCCAACAGCAGACTGAAGTCCAGACAGAGCACAGATAACTTGTCTAACTGAACCACAAGCACAACGAACAAGAATGTCTGAGCGTAGAATTCCCTTCACTTTCCTCCGTACCCCTAGTTGGGAGCCATTCCGGGACTGGTACCAGGGAACCAACCGATTGTTTGACCAGTCATTTGGTATGCCAAGAATACCTGAAGACTGGTACCAGTGGCCAAGCACTAGCTGGCCAGGCTATGTCCGTCTCTTTCCAAGTCAGTCAGTAGATGTTGCACCCCCCACTACTCCAGCTGTTGCTTCGCCTGCTGGTGTGACAGTCCCTGATTTCCAAAGGGTCCTAAGTCGGCAGCTCAGCAGTGGAATCTCGGAGATCCGGCAAACAGCAGATCAGTGGAAGGTCAGTTTGGATGTCAATCACTTTTCTCCAGAAGAACTGGTTGTGAAAACGAAGGACGGCATTGTAGAAATCACAGGTACATATAGTGTTTTCATTCTAAAACTGTATTTATAGCTTGCATTAAAATGATGGAATTCAGGATAAAAAAAATAGCTTGCTTTCATACGATAGTAACCCAACACTAAAGGGATGAATGTGAAATGTCATAGTATGTTTCTACTTCCATAGCTATGGTGATACTCTGGATTGAGGAAAGGAGAATTAGATTTTCTTCCCTTATTAAACCTATAGAGAAAAAGCAAGTATTTCTGCTGGTATATTTGACATGCTGCCATTTTCAAAAACATAGGAGTTTTCCACAGCAGATTTTTTCTGCAATGTATGGATGAGAGTCGCCAGAATTTCATTCACCTTGCAGGTAATGTAACATGCAGCGTTTTTTGCTGTGGTGTTTCCACAGTGAAAAAATGATGCGTTTTCACAACCTGGGGCTTTGGCGTAAGGCTGAGGCCCCACGTTGCAGAAATGCAGTTTTTTTGTTGCATATTTAGCTGCAGGCTTTTAAGCAACAATGGAATGGCAACAATAGGAATGGGAAATATATAGGAAGCTCTTATACTTCTACCTCTTCAATCCACTCCTTGGTTTGACTCAAAAAACAGCAGCAAAATCTGCAACAAAAAAAGCTGGGTTTCGCAACGTGGGGCCTCAGCCAAAGGGTCCATTCAAACGGAGTAAGGGAGCCTTCACACGGAGTATATGCTCCGATCATTCTGAACGTAAAAGTCGTTCAGAATAAAAAAAAAAAACAATAGGGAAAAAAGCCTCCCAATGGGTAGCGCTCGTATGCCGGCACCCATTCAAGTCAATGGGAGCTGGTTTTTACGTGCTCATTCTGAACGACTTTTACATCTAGAATGAGTGGAGCGTATACATATGAAGGCTCCCAAAACGTGCACTTATTTTGGCAAAATACACTTGTAAAGCATACACATGTAAAAATAAGACTCCCATTAACTTCAATGACATTTTACATGTGTATTTTGACATGTTTTTTTATGTGGGTTTTTTTTCACGTGTAAAAAAATGTCATTGAAGTCATTGAGAGTCTTATTTTTACACGTGTATTTTGTCAAAATACACGCGCGTTTACTCCGTGTGAATGAATCCTTAGTCTGCCTCTCAGTCATTCAATTGCAAGGCAGGGGAAACAGAAAAAAGATGCATCCTGTCTATCCTTCAGGAAGATTCTGCTTAAACTCTCAATGAAATGAATGGGAGGCATTTTTTTGTGTGTTTTTTAATAGTTGTTTTTGTTGTTGTTGTTTTTTTTTTTAACTAATCAAAATAAGCAATACAAAAAAAAACAATTTTTTTTGCATGTGTTTTGTTCCCCAATGCATTGTTAATGCATTTCAAAATACCATAAGACTACATGCACATAAATGTCTGTATGTGTGGAGTCTATGGATTGTTAAATGACATGGACAGCACATGAATGCTATTACCGCCACAGATCCATTCATTTTCTTCAGTTAGCCCTGGTCGCAAAATGTACAGGTATAGGACTTATCCAAAGTTTCGCCCCAGGCTCATGACCCCATACATGGATATGTGATAATACACAGGAGTGTGTATGGAGCCATAGCAAATAATGAGTCGGTGTGATAACCAAAAAACACAGCTAAAGCACTGACATAACAGACTTTCATATGCATGAGCCTTAAAATGCAATGTGTGAACACAGCCTTACAAATAAGAGCTAATGGGAACGCCAACAGTGCGCTGAATTCGTATATAAAACCACATGCGCCTGAGGACATGAAAGGTCCTCTTTAATTGTAACGTATACAGCAGAGCTAAATGCACATACAGCCCCTTTGTCTCCATACTAAAGAGCTATAAGTTGCTGTATGGTGCCTCCAAGTAATCGTGTCTGCTTAGTATGTTGTCTGAGCAGTCCATTTTTTTCTGCATGCTTTAGTATAATAAAATCAGAGGCATAGTGATTTATTCCATTGAGATGGAGGTTGTAAAATCCCATCATTGGTAAAGCAACTTAGAAACCTACTCACTACTATTTCTAAAAGTATGGATTTTAGCTCAGCATTAGGCCAGGAATCAAGGCATAAATAATGCAGAGAGATAAGTAACCCTATGCTATGCGCTTCTGACAGTATATTGAAAAATGTGCATAAAGCCTGGCCAATGCATATCCTTCACTAGACAGATAAAATGAGCATTTTGAGAGGTCAATTACAGCCATCATATCCGGTAATATGTCATTTTAATAATACTGCATAACAGCGCATTTCTTTTGCTCATTATTTTGCTTCCTCTTTTGATTCCATCTTCTAATCATCTGTTTTTAACCCCTTCCCACACTGAACCATGCTGTTATGTTACACCTTGTATATGGTTCTAATAATATAGCACTGCAATGTAGCAGGCACAGAAGCAGGGATTGCTACATCTACCATTAGTGGGCTGAATGAATTATATAGAGATGACGTAGCGACTGCACAATCCCTGCAGAATGCAGACTCACGTCTCATTTCAGGATCTATACAATTCATATTACAGCTACCACAAGAACAATTGTCAGAACGCTTGCACAAATTTCGACTTTTCTTTTCAGAAGGAAAGACTGATATAAACTGCAATCACAGTGATTTTGTAATGGATAGCACTAGCTCAGCACATTAAATATTTATGGGACTTTTAGTTGGCTTTTAGTCTATAATGCAGGGAGGCGATGTTTATGGTGGAGCATTATGTCTAATGGTGTAAAGAGTACATGTCTTTATAGCGGTGCTTCCCATCTGTACAGTGCACAAGTATCTGACTATGACATGTCAGTGGTTAATCTGTATCTTAAGACTTGTAATTCCCTCTCCCATTGAATATACCAAAGCTTAAGCTAATTTTTTCTCAAATAAAGATTTATGGATAACTTGATAATACCATATTCCTATCCATACTATCATAAATAAATGTCAGTATTTCTTTTTCAGCTGCATGACTGGCAACAGACCTGAGTTAAAGCGACATTGTATACAGATATAAGAAATCCCATCTATATTACCCTAGATTTACTTGACTGAGTTTCACTGGGAGAGGGAATCTTAGCATTATAGATATCTATTCTGCTAGGAGTCTGTGCCTCCCACCAACATACTGTCCCATACTGTCTTTTAATCACTATGGAACAGGAACCTCTTGCAGCATAAATAACTATAATGCTCTTCTTGCACACTGTTCAGGTCAGGAAATGCATTGGGTTTCACAGGTGAAACTCAGTCCATGTGAATCTAGGCTAAGGCCTGGTTCACATCTGCGTCAGTAATCTGCTCGGGAGGGTCTGCATGGGGAACCCCCTGAACGGACTACTAAACACATTGGCAAGCGGTATGCTTGCCAATGTGTTCAGTAAGCGGTGTAAGCGATGTGCTTTCCACGCGGTGTCTGCACGAGTCATGCAGACAGGAAAGTAGATCGTGTACTACTTTTCTGTCCGCATGTTCCAAGTGGAGACGGTGAGGAAAGCACATGGACCCCATTATAGTCTATGGGGTTCATGTGCTTTCAGTGCACACCGCTTGCCAATGGGTTCGGGAGTCCATTTGGGGGAGTCCCCATGCGGACTTCTCTGAACGGATTACCAACGCAGATGCGAACCAGGCCTTAGGCTGAGAGCACACCTTGCAGAAAAGCTGCCCTTTTTGTTGCAGATGTTGCTGCGTTTTATATTGTAGCTTAAGATATACGTGGCTTCAAAAGGAGTCGGATATATATATATATAAAAAAAGGACTTATACGTCTCCCTTCTGCTAAATCCACTCTTTGGGTTGGCTAAAAAAAAAAAAAAAAAGTCAAAATTTGCAAGAAAAGTTTTTCCAGACTTTTGATATTGGTGATCTATTCTAGCAGATCAACAATGTCCAAATCCCACCCTCTTACTGATCAGCTTCTACAGCAGCCATGGTACATTGGGACTAGCACACCCAATCACGGCCAGGAACATTCCCAATCAAGTCAATGGGATTGTGCCTGCAATCTGCTCAGAGTATGAAGCCATGCTAGTACCAATATACCATGGATATTACCCACAACTGATTGGCAGGGGTCTGACTCCCATTGATAGGTTATCGATAATGTACTGCTGGTAACTCCTTTAATATTTTTTTTACGAGGATGTGCCACCTCCTCTTACATGTCTGTATTAGTAAATACTTGCATTTTTTCCATAAAAATAATTCTGAATCATATTTTCTTCTGCATGATGCCATTCTGATATTCCTAGAAATGTATTGGGGTAGGGGATATCTCTACGCAGTCTAAAGTTTGTAGGATAAAATACCAGCATAATAAGGCTTGGCACAATCTCTATGTATGAGTTTGAAAGAAGAAATAGAATAAAATAGAACAAAATAGAATAGAACAGAAATCAAAACTTGTTTGGAAACATACTGTATTCTAAAATGGTGTTATGCCTAAAATTTCATTATTTCTGCTTCATAAGTTTGACAAATATTAAAAAGTTAGTCTTCACAATTTTCAACTATAAGGCCAGCTAAAAGGCAGATGTGAATAAATGGCATGATTGGAGTGTGGGTGACCGGCCATACTTCCACGGCTACTTTCATTCAATGAATAGGAGTCACGGAAGCAGGGCTGCAAAATCAGTCAGGAATAGGAACTGTTCTATATTTTGTGGCCTGGAGATTTTTGTCACCTTTATCCAGCATAATATACTGTAGACACAAGCAAGAATCATCAGATCAATGTCTATGGATTTAAGAAAAGTATGATTTATGATTTATGAAAGTATGATTTATGATAGTATGATTTATGATGTTATAAAGATGTATTGAAGTCTGTTAGGTTATGTTTAAATGAATTTGGAGCTAAACTTTAGTTGAATTTTGTCTCAAAATCAGCTCCAAATTATGCCAGAAATCAGTCTTTATTCATTTCTGGAGGCTGATGCTGATTTTTTTCTCTAGTTGAATTTTTCAGTTAGGAGAAAAAATAAGCGCCATACTTGATCTTCAGGTAGATTTTGCCTGCTAACTCCCATTAAGTGAAAGTCTTTGATAATACTGATTAATGTCACTACTGTGATGACTTGAAATGATGATAATTATTTTTTTGGAAACGTTTAGGGAAGCATGAAGAGAAACAGGACGAGCATGGATTTATTTCCAGATGCTTTACCAGAAAATACACGTGAGTACATGAAACATTTTATTTTGTTTCTTAGATGCTTGACAGTTATTCTATCAGAAAATACAGCTTTCCAGAACTGGGGTGCATTCACACGGAGGAAAATGGCGCTGAATTGGGCGGAATCCGCCTCAGAATCAAGCTACACACCCTGTAAACAAATGCAGAAGTTGCTAGGCCTTCCCAGAGAAACCCAGAAATCACTCAAAACATTGCTAAAGTTATATGGGTGCACTTATTAACCTGTTAATAACACTAACAGACCTTTTTAAATAAAATAGTTTTGCCTGGAAAACCCCTTTAATATGCATGGCCAGCATTAAATTTAAGTGTTAAAATTCTTAAAGGGGTATTCACAACTCACCTGTTCACCAACTTGCAGGCTGTGTGCTCTGTTCACTTCCTGGTTTTCTCGGTGAATTGGTGGGCAGCGTTTCACTTGCTATCTCCCAGACAAAGCCAGCTCCGCTATCTCTCTTCATAGCAGTACATGTTTGCGGTCAGTAATGAGGGACGGTTGTAAATAAATTAGCACAGTATCACTGGAAGATGCACAATATGAAGCTGATGCAGCAGAGCTGGATTTGTTAGGTGATGAGAATCCCAAACTTAGATGCTACAGGACCAAGAGTCAGCTTACAATATACTCACTTTTAGGTCTGTGTTTACATATAGAGGTAACAAACTCCGTCTCAGCCCTTATCAGCAAAAATCAATTAGCCGACCTGATAACTGGAAGAGCTGGAGATAAAGAGCTCAGAAGTACAAGCACCGAGCACTCAGCTCCCCCCTCCCCTCCTGAGAGCAGGGAGCTACGTCACTTGTCCTGGGCAGAGAGATAAGATCATCCCCAGGTCCGTGGTTATGGAAACACTGTGTAAACAATGAAGTGAAGAATCTCAGATAGCGGCCAAACAAAGCAGTTTTGCTGAAACAATGTATTTAGGAAAAGTTTTAAATCCACATAAGCTAGCAGTATAGATAGGATCCTGGAGATGAGACAACCCCTTTAAGACATGCAGCTGCCACATAGGGGAAAATGTCTGTATATGGGAATTTGAGCTCTATATAAGAAAACACTAATGATAATAATGACAGATTTTTTTTTTTTTACCTGCTATTTAAAGGTGGCTATTCACTTTGATGCAGTAATGTAGTATTCCAAGATATTGTTACAGTATCGGATCATGGGCATTAATGGTCATCTCTTTCTGTAGTCTTCCCCCAGGTGTAGACTTCTCTGCAGTGACCTCATCTCTTTCCCCTGATGGTATTCTGACAGTGGAGGCTCCACTCCCTAAGCCAGCAATCCAGTCTGCAGAGATCACTATTCCAGTAACTTTCCAGAGCCGAGCTGAGATTGGCACATCTGATACTAAGAAAGCAGAAGAAGCTGGCAAAAAATGAGATGCTAGAAGGTCAAATGACCATATTCATTTCACCGGTTTTTATGTTATACCGTTTGTTTTTAAATAAATAAAGCAGTTTTGAAAAATACATTTTGAAGAAAAAAGTAGTATGTCTTGTTTTTCTTAATTTTTTTCCCTTCCAAGAAGAAACAAATTTTATTTTAAAAATAGGTTTCCATAGGCCTTATGCACATAGCCATGTCGTTTTTCACGGGCCACATAGCATGCCTTGTTCACATCTGCATTTGATAATCCGTTCAGGGAGTCCGCAGAAGAAAGTAGTTTGTGAAGTACTTTCCTCTCCGCAAGTTCCCTGCAGAGATCTTGCGGCAAGCACATGGACCCCATTATAATCTATGGGGTCCGTGTACTTTTACAGCACAGCACTTGCAAATGCGTTTGGTATTCTATTTGAGGGGTCCCCATGTGGACTCCCCCGAACAGAATACCAACGCAGATGTGAACGAGGCCTAACTGATGTCCCTCAGAACAGAATAGCCTGCAGTGTATGGAAAAACATACATGCAGCAGAAGACAAATAAGTCATACATGTTAATAAAGACCTATTGGAATATATTTTTATAACTAAATATGTCCAACACAATAATACAAAATGCCCCCAAAGTCTTTACATCCACAGTTCTTCTCCATTTGAATGAAACAACCAGCTTGTTCAGGTAGGAAGGAAAGAAATTGGCATAAAATAAATATAAATAACGTTTACCTATTATGTTTAGACCATTTTTCTTTAAATCAAAAACATGAAAGGCGGATGTTACTTTAACATCAATAGCAAATTATTGAAATTACATAGTGTTTTTGCCATTTTTGATGCATTTTTGGTGTTTGTGGTCTTTTCTTTAAAAGTGTGGCATGCTCTGAGTTTGGCATTGGTTTTGCTAAACAGTAGAAAAAATGTTTGTTACAAATGTAAAACAAAATTGTAAGCATGCCACAAAAAGAAAAAGACTATGAAAAAGGCTTATAGTAGTAGTAGTAGTGGTAGTAGTGGTAGTAGTGTTTTTTTTACAAGCATTTACATACAGAGAAAAATATATGGTATATGAAGAAGCAATAAAAGGTAAAGAAAAAAGTACAAAGTTACACTTCGCAGTGCATTAAAGAAAACACAGTACCGATGTAATCCCATGAAATGTGATAAAGCAATACACCTTTTCTCCATATATATTTGTATTCATGCTTAGTACACAATAGGAGCACAGTCTGGCTGTTCCATTTGGGCACCAGCAGAAATTATTCTATCTATGGAGAGCGTGAGAGTATATCCACTTTTAATTGCCTGGTAAACTTTATTGTTAAAGGGGTTATCCAGGCTGATTTTTTATGGACAATCCTCAGGATAGGCCACAAATATATGATTGGTAGCAGGCCGACACCCGGAAAGCTCTGTCCACTGTTAGCAGCACAGCACCTTTACCGCAGCTCAATTCCCATTAACTTCTGCTTCCGGCCTCATTTTGTGTACTGGACATGTACACATGCAGGACACATCATCAATTGGGTCTATAAGTCAAGTCATAAAAATAGACCTTCAAAGCAAATGACTGGCTACAAATTCAGCACCAAATTCAGGGGGCATAACTTGACGGGGTGCAGAGGATGCAGTCGCACGGGGGCCCAGGAGCCTTGGGGGGTCTTTAAGCACTAGCATCAGTATTGAGATTGTAGCTTCCATCTGGCCGATAAACCAAGGAGACCCACAGATTATCCTCACCATACTAAGGTTGATTAAACTTTTTAGCATCCGTAACCATCACTATCAAGAATTCAATGTAGGGGTTGCAGGGGTGAGGTAGATAGCCCCTCAAAAAATTGCATCGGGGGATCCACAAGACTTTAGTTACCAACTGACCAAATGGGATAATGTTTTGGAGGACTTTTGTAGCTTATTCATATATCACAGATGGAGGATGAGGTTGAGGAATCATCTAACAATTTGGTTACATACAAATCTGAAGCATAGTTTGAACAAAGAATTAGGTTCAAACAGTCAAAAGTGCATCAGTGCAAATACTAGGAAAGAGCCCCGACTGTTTCCAAATGCATGAATAGTAGGCCTAGCCTTTTTCTGAGAAGGGGAACTAGTGGTAGTTGAGCACAAAACCCTCTGGGCAATCACAGTTTGTTGCCTCAGGACCACTGTTCACATACTAAGAAGGTTGCTGAACTTTTAGAGTATCATCTGTCTAGTGAACTGCTATCAATAATCCTTGCCACAACTAAAGAACTTGTATGAACTATTTTGGCTGAACAATTGCTACCAATCCTGTGAAAGCGAGTGTGCTTATGTTGGTCAAGTCTTTGAAAGAACATGAGTATCAGGTGCCCAGCTGCCCAGTCCTTGGGTAGGTCAGTGTATGGTGAAGGAAAAAGAAAGGTATTTGACCTAGTAAACAAGTAAGTTGTAAAGTGCTAGATGGCAGATATGTGCCACTGAGATTTCTGGTTTAAGTGAATTAAGTTACTGGAGTTTGGGTCCTGGACTTGGGAGTTACTGCAGGTCCAGTGTAAGTTCACTTCCATACTCCATTCCTCGTGTTACCTGCTCTTGCTACCCCGTGTATGCGTGCGTGCATGCGTGTGTATAGTACATAGTTGATGAGGTTGGATAAAGACATTAGTCCATCAAGTCCAACCTATAACCTTACAATCCCCTACAGTGTTGATCCAGGGGAAGGCAAAAAAATCCCCATGAGGCTCATGCCAATTGCCCTATTTCAGGGGAAAAATTCCTTCCCGACTCCAATTTGTGATTGACTGACTGAGTGAGTGACTGAGTGAGTGACTTGAGTGTGTAAGGGAGCATTCACACGGCGTAACGTCCCGCGAGATTTGGCACGTGTACGCCGCGTGACCCTTTGCGTGCCGTACATGCTCTCATTCATTTCAATGGGAGCGGGGAGCATATGCGCCACGCTAGTTTGCGGCCGTGCATTTATTCACGCCGTGTGAATGCTCCCTTAGTGTGTGTGCAGGTGCTGGAGGAACACCCCATCACAGTGTTAAGCCTGAACCTACAGTGCACAGAGTCAATTGGAAGACTAGCTTGGACTGAACCACAGCATCTGATGAGAAGCACTGAATTTTAAGTGAGTTGCCCAGTCTGTTATTTTTACAATTTCTCTCAAGTGTGCTCTTCTTTTACATAGTATATAATCTGAATTATGTGCTCATTCTGTCAAATAACACTTTTTAGGAAAATACCTTTGAGTAAGTGACTTTTATTTTCTATATTATTTAAAATTGTTTATTTATATTTCTATATAAATACATGTATGTGTGTGTGTGTGTGTGTGTGTGTATACACAACACAGAAAGAATAACTATGGCATGGGAAAACAAAAGTAACAACATTGCGAATATCTACTACACTACGTATAAAGTCATTTTTAACAGGTGGGTCCTCAGTCCACCCTGGCATAGTACTGTACACTCACTTTACTTCATAAAGATATTCCACATACAGCATCTCAAACAGGCTATGTGTTGGCATAATATACTTGGTAGATTATTTAAGAAAATATTCAGTTTATTCTTATATATTTGGTGGCTCAGGTGACATAAGGTCAACCAGTATTCTTCCTCCATGGGCCTCATCTTCTCAGTCACACTGTAGGGGCCCCAATAACCTGTTATCTTGAGGCATCTTGCTGCTGTCTAAAGTCAGCTGCTGTGTGTGCATATGCTTGACTCAGCTAAAATGGTCATATCTCAAGACAAGACCCAGGTAGTAGGGTACTGACAGGACCCCAGGATAAAAACAGTCAGATGCAGGGGGCGGGAAGTAACCTACTCCTGGAAAATTAGCAATATTTTAGGAATTTGTGAATGAGAGTCAGGTAAAATTTGCATTCAGCTGTATAGTTGTCCCCCAGAATGAAATTTATTGGTGGTTTCTTGGCAATACAGTCTGGCACTATTTTAGGTAGTGGTTGACAGCTATCTCTGTATGCATCCTCATACCTGGAACAGCGCCGCACCTCTCATGAGGCGAGGGGGGGGGAGTCGGCACTTTTGCTAACCTAAGCCAGTCCAGGACAAGCTGTCCTGGACTGGCTTAGCATCACCATCTCGGCAGCCCGGCACGGGAAGCGAGCGGAGGATAACGCCGCCCCGCCCCTTCCCCTCCACCCCACCCCCTCCGCTCCATCCCCTCCTCCAGGAAGGGGGGGCGGCTTTCTGTCATCCGCCTCAGGCGGCAAAAAAGTTAGGTTCACCCCTGACCTGGAAGGCAGTCAACCCACTTGACTCCTATACCTGAATATCCAGAGGAAAACAATCTAAAAATAATAATAGCAATAATAATACATTTTTATTTATATATTAGAAACATATTCTGCAACACTTTACAAATCATATGGTTCAAGTATAGACATGACAGTGTACAGAAATAAACACATTAAGGCCGGGGCCCCACGGGACATAAACGCCACGATTTGCCCACAGCGGAGACGCTGCGGGAAAAATCGCGGCATTGTACAGCGGAAGCAAAGGGGATGGAATTCATGCGAATCCCATGCCCACTTTACGGAAAAAAACACAGTGCGGACATGCTGCGATTTGCAAAGCGCAGCATGTCAATTATATCTACGGAAACGCTGCTGGCTTTCCTGTAGATATAATGTGAAGAGAAAGTCAGCAGAGGAAAACTCTGTGAACTTTCTCTTAAAAGCGCTGTGGAAAGAACCGCAATGCGTTCACGCCGTGGTTCTTTCCGCAGCACTTTAGCGCTGTGATTACGGCCCTTTGGGGCTTTAGCCTAGAAGTTACTATAAAATTTGAGATGCTATGTATTCTATTTCTCGTTGTAGTTCATCTCACTTAACGTTCCAGCATGTCTTGTGCTGCTCAGCATTTAGGTAGACAGGGCATGAGAGATCAGCCACAATGCTGATCCCTGTGATGTCAGCAGGATCTCTGCAGTTCAATACTGGGAATTTGCCCAAGCTTTTGATCATACATTCTGCAGCATTTTGTAATATATAGTTATGAATTAGACATATTTATTGTCAGCCTCCTTTAGTCCATGTCTATAAATTACAGAATGTAATGGTTTTACATGAAATATATTTAGGAAATGACTTGGACTCTTAGACTGTGTCCGTGGTAACAGCAATAAGGCTGTTTAAGTCCTTTCTAAGTACAGTTCTCCCTTGGAGTGACTGTAATGGTGTTGTGACAAGCGACTAAAGTGTTTTCCATTACTAAAGTCTGGTGAGGAAGTATCAGTGGAAACTAGTGACAGGTGACTGTCTGTGTGACTGTGCCAAAAATCTTGGCATGAAAGCTTAGAGAGAAGTTAATTTAGAACAGACATCACTTCAGCTGATCCGTTCTTTATGGTAATTCTATGAATATTACAATATATGAAGTAATGCTGCAATATTAGCCTAGTGCACATTATTTTTCTCTTTTTAATGTTCCCATAAAGCATAGCAGGATGTACACTCACCGGCCACTTTATTAGGTACACCTGTCCAACTGCTCGTTAACACTTAATTTCTAATCAGCCAATCACATGGCGGCAACTCAGTGCATTTAGGCATGTAGACATGGTCAAGACAATCTCCTGCAGTTCAAACCGAGCATCAGTATGGGGAAGAAAGGTGATTTGAGTGCCTTTGAACGTGGCATGGTTGTTGGTGCCAGAAGGGCTGGTCTGAGTATTTCAGAAACTGCTGATCTACTGGGATTTTCACGCACAACCATCTCTAGAGTTTACAGAGAATGGTCCGAAAAAGAAAAAACATCCAGTGAGCGGCAGTTCTGTGGGCGGAAATGCGTTGTTGATGCCAGAGGTCAGAGGAGAATAGCCAGACTGGTTCGAGCTGATAGAAAGGCAACAGTGACTCAAATAGCCACCCGTTACAACCAAGGTAGCCAGAAGAGCATCTCTGAATGCACAGTACGTCGAACTTTGAGGCAGATGGGCTACAGCAGCAGAAGACCACACCGGGTGCCACTCCTTTCAGCTAAGAACAGGAAACTGAGGCTACAATTTGCAAAAGCTCATCGAAATTGGACAATTGAAGATTGGAAAAACGTTGCCTGGTCTGATGAGTCTCGATTTCTGCTGTGACATTCGGATGGTAGGGTCAGAATTTGGCGTCAACAACATGAAAGCATGGATCCATCCTGCCTTGTATCAACGGTTCAGGCTGGTGGTGGTGGTGTCATGGTGTGGGGAATATTTTCTTGGCGCTCTTTGGGCCCCTTGGTACCAATTGAGCATCGTTGCAACGCCAAAGCCTACCTGAGTATTGTTGCTGACCATGTCCATCCCTTTATGACCACAATGTACCCAACATCTGATGGCTACTTTCAGCAGGATAATGCGCCATGTCATAAAGCTGGAATCATCTCAGACTGGTTTCTTGAACATGACAATGAGTTCACTGTACTCCAATGGCCTCCACAGTCACCAGATCTCAATCCAATAGAGCATCTTTGGGATGTGGTGGAACGGGAGATTCGCATCATGGATGTGCAGCCGACAAATCTGCGGCAACTGTGTGATGCCATCATGTCAATATGGACCAAAATCTCTGAGGAATGCTTCCAGCACCTTGTTGAATCTATGCCACGAAGAATTGAGGCAGTTCTGAAGGCAAAAGGGGGTCCAACCCGTTACTAGCATGGTGTACCTAATAAAGTGGCCGGTGAGTGTATGATTAAAGATGGAATTGTTTCCAAACTACTTGATCATTGTGCAAATGCATGTTCAGAAAAATACTAGTTAGAGATGAGCGAACAGTGAAATATTCGAGATTCGAGATTCGATATTCGTTTCGAGTAGAGCCCCAATATTCGACTACTCGAGCGAATATCAAATCCCATTATAGTCTATGGGAAAAAATGCTCATTTCAGGGGAAACCACTATTCGACTAAAGGAGAGTCACTAAGTCCACGAATAGCAGGAGGAAAGTGTTTGGGAGGAGCGCTGTGCACTTACAGCGCACGGACCCCATTATAATCTATGGGGTCCATGCGCTTTAACTGCACAGCGCTTGCAGTTGCGCTGATAAAAAGTAAGTTCCCTCGTAACCGCAAGCTGCCAGCTCTCCTGACTAGCAAGGACGAGCCTGCTGCAGTGTATAGCATTCGGCAAATCAATGCTGGTTCTGAATCGAAACTTTACTGCGAATAGCGATAGTATTTGAACGAGTACGAGTATTTCGAATACAGTAGTATTTGTTCGAATACCTACTCGATCAAATACTACTCGCTCATCTCTAATGCTAGTATGTGGATGGAGGAAACATACACAAGTCTTAAAGGCTGTAGTCACCCTTGGAGCCATTTTATTTATTGATTTGGGGGGCTTTTAATTGAAAATTTTGTAATGCATACGGTAGCTTCTCAAGCTTGAAACTGTAACACTACATTCGTTAACAAGTTGCAGAATGCTATTCATCAGGGCTGGAAGCAGAAGGCTCTATCTGTTGTATAGTAGCTTGGCGCTTTCACTGCAGATCAGTTCCTACTGGCTTCAATATGTCCTGAGTTGCAGTGATGGGGCCTGGATAATATACAGTGGACAGAACTTTCTGCTTATGGCCCCGTATTGTGTATAAGATGGGTACCAGAAGATACTCTGTACCGATGATCAGTCTGGGGGCCAAGAATCGGGTATTTATGGCCCATCCTGAAGGTATTTATGGCCCATCCTGAAGTTAAAACATAAAAAAATAAGCCTGGACAACCCCTTTAATATAACCCCCTAATGCCCCACACTTTAAAGTAAAGTACTAACTGTAAAAGAATTATAGCTAGTTAAAAGCAAAGTCAGGAATATACCGTTTCTCCAAAAATAAGCCTTAGGGAGCCTTCACACGGAGTATACGCTCTGTTCATTCTGAATGTAAAACTCGTTCAGAATGAGCGCGTAAAAACCAGCTCCCATTGACTTGAATGGGTGCCAGCATACGTGCGCTACCCATTGAAATCAATGGGAGGCTTTTTTTCCTATTGCTTTCAATGTGATACGCGCAATGGGAGGCCGCTCTTGCTCTTGTAGTTCAATACAAGAGCGTACTGCGCAGGCGTCGGAAGTTGGACCGAGACGGAAGACAGAAGAGGTGGGGTTGCAGCTGAAGATGGAGGCGGCACTGTAGTGAGCTCTCGGGCAGCAGTGGGGACACTCCCATTGCTATTTGAGTGCTGGGGCCCACCCTCATTGCTGCGGAGAACTCATTTGCATACCATTTAAAACCGATATTTCTAAGGAACGGCGCCGCGGAGACCATGTCTAAAGGTAAGAGTCAAATAGCCTTTCTTAAGGCTATTCCGACGTAGTAATTAGAAAAAATGTTGCTTTAGTGGTAGAATCCCTTTAAAGAGGACCTTTCATGGGTTTGGGCAAAGGCAGTTCTATATACCGCTGGATTCAGCGCACTGTCGGCTTTCCAGCGGTATATAGAACTGCCTTTGCCCAAACCCATGAAAGGTCCTCTTTAACATCGGATCCCGGAGAGGTAAGTAATAGAGATGAGCGAGTAGTACTCGCTCGAGTAGGTATTCGATCGAATACTACGGTATTTGAAATACTCGTACTCGATCGAGTTCCACTCGCTATTCGACTGTAAAAGTTCGATGCAGAACCAGCATTGATTGGCCGAATGCTATACAGTCGGCCAATCAACGCTGGTTCTTCTCCTACCTTTAGAAGTCTTCTCCGTGCAGCTTCCCAGCGGCGTCTTCCGGCTCTGAATTCACTCTGCCAGGCATCGGGCCTGGGCAGAGCCGACTGCGCAGGTCCACTTGTAGTGCGGGCATGCACAGTCGGCTCTGCCCAGGCCCGATGCCTGGCAGAGTGAATTCAGAGCCGGAAGAGGATGCGGGGACGCTGCACGGAGAAGACTTCTCGGAGGATCCAGCACGACCCTCACTCGTAGACTTGGTAAGTATAATTTGATCGAATGTTGCCTACCCCTGAAACGAGCATTTTCCCCCCATAGACTATAATAGGGTTCGATATTCGATTCGAGTAGTAGAATATTGAGGGGCTACTCGAAACGAATATCAAACATTTTACTGTTCGCTCATCTCTAGTAAGTAACAGTGTTAATTATGTTCCCTCATCTCCCCTGGGGCTCCGATTATTATACTCGGGGGTTTTAAAAGACCCCTGAGTATAATAATAGACTTTGAAGGGTCCATTGTGGCCCCTGTAACCTCTATTATGCCCCCACAGCGGCCCCCCTGCAACCTCTATTATGCCCCACAGTCTATTGTGCCGCTGTGGGGCATAATATAGGCTGCAGGGGCCGCTGTGGGATATATACAGTATATATATATATATATATATATATATATATATATATATATATACTAGAGGGAGGACCCGGCTTCGCACGGGTATATTACATGTTATGTTTGTGTAGTGGCCCCATAAGAATTGTCCAGTTTTGCACTGATGTATTTTGTATGTGGTTTGTGTGTATGTCCATAAGCGTCATGTGATTATGTGTATCTCATTTTGAATGTCAGTGAAAAACCTGTGATCAGTTGTTATGGATACCTGGAGTAAAGCTGTATCTAATCCTTCCCCGTGTAGTACTGTGTTTAGACTCAAGTATCTAATCCTTGTTGGTGTGGTACTATGTGCAGATGTGTGTATCTAATCCTCCGGTAAATGAAACTGTGTGCAGACGTGCATATCTAATCTTACGGCATGTGGTACTATGTGCAGACGCGTGTATCTAATCCTCTGGCGTGTGGTACTGTGTGCAGACAGGTGTATCTAATCCCTGGCGTGAGGTACTGTGTGCAGATGCGCGTATCTAATCCTCCCCCGTGTGGTACTGTGTGCTGAGACACGTATCTAATTATCTGGCATGTGGTACTGTGTGCAGATACATGTATCTAATCCTCCAAAGTGTGGTACTGTGTTCAGACGCATGTATCTAATCCTCCCCTGTGTGGTATTGTGTGAAGAGGCGCGTATCTAATCCTAAGGCGTGTGGAACTGTGTGTAGACGCGCGTATCTAATCCTACAGCATGTGGTACTGTGTGCAGACGTGTGTATCTAATCCTATGGCGTGTACAACTGTGTGAAGACACGTGTATCTAATCCTCCCCTGTGTGGTACTGTGTGCAGACGCGCGTATCTAATCCTATGACATGTGGTACTGTGTGTAGACACGCGTATCTAATCCTCCCCCATGTGGTACTGTGTGCAGATGCGCGTATCTAATCCTCCCCCGTGTGATACTGTGTGCGGAGACGTGTATCTAATTCTCTGGCTTGTGGTACTGTGTGCAGAGGCATGTATCTAATCCTCCAAAGTGTGGTACTGTGTGCACACACACGTATCTAATCCTCCCCTGTGTGGTATTGTGTGAATACTGTGTGCAGACGCGTGTATCTAATCCTATGGCGTGTACAAATGTGTGCAGATGCGTGTATCTAATCCTCTGGAGTGTGGAACTGTGTGTAGACGCCTGTATCTAATCCTTCGGCATGTGGAACCATGTGCAGACGCACGTATCAAATCCTTCAGTGTGTGGAACTGTGTGCAGAAGTGCGTATTTAATCCTCTGGTGTGTGGAACTGTGTGCAGACCCGTGTATCTAATCCTCTGGCGTGTGATACTGTGTGCTGATCTGTGTATCTAACCCACTGATGCGTGTATCTCAGTTTGGATATCAGTGTTGTATTGTGCATGTGGAGTGACCATGTGTATTGCAGTTGGAATATGAGTGAAAGTCTTGCAGGTTTGTATTGTCTAAGGGGGGGGGGCACTGTGTTTGGAATGCTGTATCTCAGCAACGGTATGTCCGAGCGAGTTGGAGTCTCGTCTTAAACCTTCCTGGATATCTGAAGTATCTCTGTACCAAATTTGGTGAAGATCGGTCCAGTCGTTTGGTTCGCATTAGAGAACAGACAGACAGACAAGAATTCATTTTTATAAGATAGAGATATATATACAGTCCTATGAAAAAGTTTGGGCACCCCTATTAATCTTAATCATTTTTAGTTCTAAATATTTTGGCGTTTGCAGCAGCCATTTCAGTTTGATATATCTAGTAACTGATGGACACAGTAATATTTCAGGATTGAAATGAGGTTTATTGTACTAACAGAAAATGTGCAATATGAATTAAACCAAAATTTGACCAGTGCAAAAGTATGGGCACCTCAACAGAAAAGTGACATTAATATTTAGTAGATCCTCCTTTTGCAAAGATAACAGCCTCTAGTCGCTTCCTGTAGCTTTTAATCAGTTCCTGGATCCTGGATGAAGGGATTTTGGACCATTCCTCTTTACAAAACAATTCAAGTTCAGTTAAGTTTGATGGTCGCCGAGCATGGACAGCCTGCTTCAAATCATCCCAAAGATGTTCCATGATATTCAGGTCTGGGGACTGGGATGGCCATTCCAGAACATTGTACTTGTACCTCTGCATGAATGCCTGAGTCGATTTGGAGCGGTGTTTTGGATCATTGTCTTGCTGAAATATCTATCCCCGGCGTAACTTCAACTTTGTCACTGATTCTTGAACATTATTCTCAAGAATCTGCTGATACTGAGAGGAATCCATGCGGCCCTCAACTTTAACAAGATTCCTGGTGCCGGCATTGGCCACACAGCCCTAAAGCATGATGGAACTTCCACCAAATTTTACAGTGGGTAGCAAGTGTTTTTCTTGGAATGCTGTTTTTTTTGGACGCCATGCATAACGCCTTTTTGTATGGCCAAACAACTCAATCTTTGTTTCAACAGTCCACAGGCTTGTCCAAATGTGCTTTTACATACCTAAGGGGGCTCTGTTTGTGGCGTGGTTGCAGAAACAGCTTCTTTCTCATCAATCTCCCATACAGCTTCTCCTTGTGCAAAGTGCGCTGTATTGTTGACCGATGCACAGTGACACCATCTGCAGCAAGATGATGCTGCAGCTCTTTGGAGGTGGTCTGTGGATTGTCCTTGACTGTTTTCACCATTCTTCTTCTCTGCCTTTCTGATATTTTTCTTGGCCTGCCACTTCTGGGCTTAACAAGAACTGTCCCTGTGGTCTTCCATTTCCTTACTATGTTCCTCACAGTTGAAACTGACAGGTTAAATCTCTGAGACAACTTTTTGTATCCTGCCCATGAACAACTATGTTGAACAATCTTTGTTTTCAGATCATTTGAGAGCGGGCTGCCCATGCTCGGTGACCATCAAACTTAACTGAACTTGAATTGTTTTGTAAAGAGGAATGGTCCAAAATCCCTTCATCCAGGAACTGATTAAAAGCTACAGGAAGCGACTAGGGGCTGTTATCTTTGCAAAAGGAGGATCTACTAAATATTAATGACACTTTTCTGTTGAGGTGCCCATACTTTTGCAACAGTAAAATTTTGGTTTAATGCATATTGCACATTTTCTGTTAGTACAATAAACCTCATTTCAATCCTGAAATATTACTGTGTCCATCAGTTATTAGATATATCAAACTGAAATGGCTGTTGCAAACACCAAAATATTTAGAACTAAAAATGATTAAAATTAATAGGGGTGCCCAAACTTTTTCATAGGACTGTATATGGGGAGAAGTGAGGAGTTAAAGATGCCTGTGTTTCAAACTTTACAGAGTCAAGTCACAGCTGAAAGAAGTGGTCATGGCGGTCCAAAGGGAAGAGATGGGAAATGTGGGAAGACGTCTCCTGTGAGTATTACTGCATTGTATTTATTGTAATGTCAGAATGTAATGGCAGAAAATATTAATCGCATTTGAAAAACCCATTTTTAGGGCTAATTTTTTTTTTTAAATCAGACCCCCCGATAAGTAGGGCACCGCCAAAGTCAATTGCCCAGGGCCCCGCAAAGCCTGGATCCGCCAGTGAGGAGACTTGTCACTTTGTACCTGCAGTCCTACCTGTGGGCAGCATGGTATGCAGCAAAAGGTGTTCAATAAATTGATTCAGCAAAACTTGCATTTTATTCATTCGAATGCATAACCTTTCTATGCTTAGTAGTCATGTGAGCAGTCTTACCCTTGGTTCACATCAGTGTTTGGTAATCCGTTTGGGGAGTCCGCATGGGGACCCCCGAATGGACTACCAAACGCACTGGCAAGCGGTGTGCAGTGAAAGCACATGGACCCTATAGACTATAATGGGCTCCGTTTGCTTTCCGCTAACTACTCTGACGAATCATGTGGACATGAAAGTAGATCACAAAGTACTTTCATGTCCGCATGATTCGTGCAGGCAGCACGCGGAGAGCACACGGACATTATAGTCTATGGGGTCCATGTGCTGTCACTGCACACTGCTTGCCGATGCGTTTGGTATTCCGTTTGGGGGTCCTCATGCGGAAAAGATTGCCAACGCAGATGTGAACGAGGCCTTAGTGATTGACATCTATCTTTGTATGTACTCTGGGAAGGCTGTCACTCACTGAATAAGACCACCTACTGGACTCCTAAGCATAAAAAAGCAAGGATCTAAATTAATAAAAAACCTGAATGATATATCAATCTGTTCAGCATCTTCTGTATATCAGACACATGCAAGTTCAATGGGGCAGTTTACATTAAAGGCAGATAATATTCTGAACATAAGATCAGCATTAGTATGCTTATTGCATAAAACAGAATTATGAGTTCTCATCTTTAGAAACGATTTTTACATTTTGTAACAGTAGAGGGCACTACATGAAAATTCTTTGTAAGAATCAGACGTGATGCTTCGCTGCAGCTGAATTGTGCCACTCCTTGCAGGTTTGTACAAATCTTTTCTAGCCGCTAGACGAAAGGACCATGACCTGGCAAGAAATATAAATCAAAGCTCTTCCACTGCAATTTCTAAAAATACTGAATACAGTATGTACTATTAAAGCTATAAAAGAATATTAGAGAATCTTTAACTATAAAATAAAGGTGATAGATATTTATATTTCTTTTGCATATTATAAACTGAATACATCACTTTATCATGAGATCCCATTATTATACCTATTGTATACACCTCTTTATCACCAGATCTCACAGTTTACTGCATGTACTACCACAACAGATCCAAAAACTAATCAGATATTCCAATAATGACAAATGAGCATTCTATTTTATTCTACTGAGCCAAGTAAAGTCTGCTTGAGGCTTATGTAATTACATAAAGAAACAGCCCAGACCGATCCTACAGCAAATGTCATTAATCCAAATAATAGAAAATACAGAAACCTAACAGATGTGTACATTGCTGGGAGGCAATTTCAAGTGTAACTATCATTTGAAACCTGGCATAAATGGAAATATTACACCAAAATCAGACATTCTGACTTGTATTATGTTAATACACTTCCAAGAGGCGACCTTAGCTATGTACAACCCATTTGGTTGCACCGGGCAGCAGCAGCTAGGGTCATACATATGGCGTCAGCTAGGGTCATACATATGGCGTCAGCTAGGGTGATACATATGGCATCAGCTAGGGTCATACATATAGTCCACTGACACATCCTCTTTCTTGAATTCATTTGTAGCCACATCCTTAACCCTTTCACTGCCAAAGGTCTCTGGAAATTTTGCACCTCCAATAGCCAGAGCAATTTTCACAGTTTTGAGACGGACAAATCAAACCTAAATTTCAACATTAAAAAAGCATCCAACCCCCCCCCCCCCCCCCCCATACCTACACCTGCATGCATGTGTCTTCAGAAAATCACCAGAACCGGAAGGAACAATATTTGCATGTAGTCATGAGATATCAGCATTAGTAGGGAGGACGTATTAGCTACTTCCTCCGCTACTGAAGTGCCACCCTGGAAGGATATGGAGCTGACGTCCTCCGCAAGAAAAGGGTTAAAGGGGTTTTCCAGGCAATTTTTTTTTTTTAAAGTATATGTTAGTACTATTATGGGTTAATAAATGCACCCATATATTTTGCAAGTTTTGAGTGATTTCTGTGTGTCTCCGGGGCCCCTTGTACCTCCTGCTTTTGTTTACATCCTTCTACATTCTGCTAGGTAACTTCCTTACTAACACCTCTTGCCTCACTCCACCCTCCTTCCTCATTCCCCTCTCCCATACACCCCCTCCCTGTCTCTCTAGCTACCCCACCCTTCCCTACCTACTCAACCCAACTGACTATGTAGCCTCCATGCTTCTTCTTGTGAGATGCGTGGACGTGCAATAGAGGTGATTCACCGGCGGCAGTGCTTACACACTGCTTGGAGAAGAGGAGAAGAGCGCGTACCATTTCAGCATAGAGGGAGGAACCAGAAGAAGACATAGATGGTGAGTATGAGTGGAGTGGATGGGGGGAAGTAGTAGTGACGATCCGTTTCGGGAAATGGATCGGCATTTGATATTTAGAAAATGTCAAGTTGTGGCGCTGGCACAATAACATCATCAAACAGCCGGTGTTGTTTCTTAGACGTCTGTCCACAAGTGACCCTGTCGTGAAATAAGTATTCTATGCTAAGGTGACTGGAGGGTAATTTTTATTTAGACAGCGTGGAGAATACATTTGTTCAGGAGGCACAGTGCGGGTATTTTTCTTAGAATTAGAGGGTGCATCTTCTTAACCAAGGGGCACAATGTGGGCATTTTAATTGGGGGAAAAGTGGGAGCATTTTTTTTAATAGTCAAGGGTCACTGTGGGTACATTTCTTTATATTTAGGGAGTACGGCACTGGCGTTTTCAAAATGAACTAGCATAGTGTGGGCAGACACACAGTGTGGGGGGCATTTTTTAATTGGGGGAATAATATGGATGTTTATTGCACGGAGGTTGTCTACTGGTACAATATTTTTGCTATGAACTTCATTCTAGTGCGGGTATGGTACTACCTCTTATACTCATCACTGATGGGGCACAACAGGTGATAAACTTTGCCTAAGGTAAGTCTTATGTCAATTGGACAGCACAAGGAATTGATTTTATTCAGCTAGGTTATACATGTTTCTACAGATAAGCACTTTTCTGATCACTAGGAAGTCCATTTAATTTGTAGCGATACAAAGCATGATAAACTATATCGAAATAAGTGTAAATAGAAGGCGATTAAAGATTCTTCATACATTGAGAATGGTGTAGACTTTTTAATCACCTTGTATAACAGAGGACTAGAAATAAGTAAAGCTGTGCAAACCAATTCATCTTGAACTGGGTTCAACCAGAAAATTCCAAGTTCTTCAGTTTGTAATGAAACTGAATGATTGCTGATTGGTCTAGGACAGGGGTGCCCAATACGTCGATCACGATCTACCAGTCGATCGCGAAGGACGTATGGGTTGATCGCGGGATGCAGCCAGGGATCCCCGGTGTCTGCTTGTTCACAGCGCAGGCTGAGAGTCGACTCTCAGCCTGCGCTGTGAACAAGCACTCCGGACACATGCAGGTCGGGCAGCAGCAGCAGCTCCGGGGGATGAGGTGCTCCCCGCTTTTAGGGATGGAGGGAGCCAGGGTGCTGCTTCTTCACAGCGGAGGCTGAGAGTCATCTCCGGACACTGGCAGGTGGGGTTGCCGCAGCCCCAGCCTGCCAGTGTCCAGAGATAACTCTCAGTCTGCGCTGTGAAAAAGCAGACACCGGGGATCCCTGGGCGGCCACAGAACGCTGTCTCCTGCATTCACGCTCTGCACCGGCCCGTCCACAGACACGCCCACCCCACCCACAGACCCGCCCAGGCCCCGCCCACAATAAGTGGGTAGTAGATCTTTTGCCTTAATCAGTTTAGGAAGTAGCTCACATGCTGAAGAAGTGTGAGCACCCCTGGTCTAGGATGAACACAAATGGCAGCTACCACATGTACTGAGCAGAACATACTGTAGATACATGTGTCTGGGAGTCACTTTGTGACATTGTAGCACCACCTGGCATTAACTCGCAGCCGCTCAGCCAATAAGCAGTGGTAGGTAGACACTTTACAGTGCTGGTATCATATAGTCTATATAAGGTGCTGTAAGCTTGAACATGAGGCATTACAGTAATGGTGGAGATAGGGAAGGGTCTTTGATTCATCTCACTGTATCATACAAAGCACTCAGTTCTGAAAAGCATACACATTTACAAATAATAGTTAGGAATAATAGAATTTAGTCAGATTTAAACAATTACAGGAAGATTAGTGATAGAAATCATAAATATCAGTGAGGAAGCCCATTTTTGCTGTTGTGTGCAGAGTGTTTAATCATACTTTTCACTGACAGTCAGTCATGCCACTGAAAAATATTTTGTTAAGTTTTTCTTGGGCAACATTATTTAATCATTTCTTGTTGTTCACCCAATTTACAATCTAACACTGTTAGCCTGAGCTAATGTGGACAAAACAGTCACACAGTGTTAATCTGAACAACTATTCACTTCTTGAGATTTGTTTTTTGTTTAGTTTGTGGTTGTAAGGTGAGAAAATGTGAAAAAGTTCAAGGGGTATGAATATATTTGTAAGACACTGTAACTGTTACCCCATGGAATACTGGGACAGTAGGCTAAAGCAGTGGAAGAAGCTGCCGAAGTTTGCAATGGGAGTTCTCCATAGGTCTGCCCTAGGCAGGTTTTTTGGATGTTGAGGATGCACATTGGCTAGAATCCTTACTATCACCACTGCTACCAAACTCTTCATCAGATGTCACCTTGTCATCCTGACCAGATTGCCATGTCCTATCCGCAAAAGAATCTTCATTGACATCATCATCAGATGTCATGGTCTTCTGACTCATCATGGTCACGGGTTTCCTGTGCATATTCATAATTTCTACCTCCAGATTTCCCTTTAGTTCACCTACCAGAATGACTACCAGTGGTAGTACCACACCCCCTGCCAATACTACCTCAGCCAAGAACAGTCACATTTTCCTCCTACTGCATGCAAACAATGTTGACTGTTCTCATTAAGCTCAAGAAAAAGAGGAAGAAGACTGTTCTCACTAGGACTAGCTTGCTCAACAAATGCCAAATCACTACCAGGGAATGTGATCTGTATCAGTGAAGAAATGAAGGAGACATAGTTATTAGTCCAAAAAGGCAATGTAGTAAATTATGTGTTACAGCATTAGAGGAGGAACATACTGAAGACTGATCTTTAAGAGCAAACCACTCTCAGATGGAATATCCTCCTATTACTGAGATGAATCTGCTAATTAATTAAAAAATTCAACTTTATGCTCAAGAAATACAAAAATCTTGCAGCTATTGGTGTTGCCACCAAAACCACAAGTAGTGTTGTTGTTGCCACACACATTTTTATTGTTAGTACTTGAACAAGTGTTTCTTCCTCTCCCTCCTTTTGCCTCTCCTCTGCTCTGTTTTTTTCAGTAATTTTACTATACACCGATTTAATTATAATAGTGAATGACCACAATTATGGCATTGTGTAATTGTGTCTGCCCTCTTTTTTTTTACGAAAATCTATTTCAAGAAAAATGGCAAAGCAATAAAAGGGTGACCTGGACAATCAGTATTAGACTACAACTGAGTCTGTCAGCTTGTTTTTTAACAACCGCCCCCCCCCCCCAAGGGAAAAAAAAAATAAAAATTAAAGGTGGTGTCCAGGCAAAAATGGACAACTCCTTTAACTTTTGAATCCACTAGGGGCAGTGAATTTATTTATTTTTTTAAAATCATACTTACCTGTCCCCAATGCTCCAGAGTCCTATCAGCGTTTTCCGGTCCTTCTGCTGAACAGGTCTTTTCCAGAGTTCCACTGATTGATCTTGTATCCCCTCTATTAGCACTAACCCTCGTATCACTTTCTGTTAGTGCTAATAGCTAATAGTCAACAGCAGGGGTCATGTTAGGAATAGAGATGAGTGAACGGCGTTTGATCAAATTGATATTCAATCGAAGATCAGGCCATTCGAGGTATTCAATTACAATCGAATACCACGAGGCAAACTCACAAAAAATTTGATTCCCCTCCCACCTGCCCTGGCGCTTTTTTGCACCAATAACTGCGCAGGGGAGGTGGGACAGGACCTACGACAACGGAGACATTGAAAAAAAATTGGAAAAAGTAATTGGCTGGCTAAATCAGGTGACCTCCAATTTATACAAATAGTGGATTTAAGATCCGGGTCATATGAAACTGTGAACTATGTGACTGTGAGACAGGGATATATGTACTGGCAGTGTTAGCTAGGGATTACCTTTATTTAGGTGGGAATGTTACTCAAACAGCTCTTTGGGGCTCTATCTGGTCGGGATCCCTGTCAGCTTGTGATATGTGGGAGCTGACTTTTTCCTATAGGAATGCATTGACCAGCGTTGATTGGCTGAATTGAATGCCATAAAGAGTACAGCATTCGGCCAATCAACGCTGGTTCAGCCGGACGAGGCGGAGTCTAAAATCGGTCCACAGCAGTCTCCATTGTGGTCCGATCTCTTGTGTAGCAGTGTTGAGCGCACAGTTCTGCTACACCGGAGATGTAGCAGAGCTGGCCGTGCGCTGAGCTCTGCTACACCGGAGATGTAGCAGAGCTGAGTGTGTGCTGAGCTCTGCTACATCCAGAGATGTAGCAGAGCTGAGTGTGCGCTGAGCTCTGCTACACCAGAGATGTAGCAGAACTGAGTGCTGGAGGAGGTGGAGTCTAAGATCGGTCCACAGTCCGATCTCAAATGCAGCAGTTTTGAGCACACAGCTCTGCTACACCTGAGATGTAGCAGAGCTGGCCATACGCTGAGCTCTGCTACACCCGAGTAGTAGAGCTCAGTGCACGGGAAGCTCTGCTACATCTCTGGTGTAGCAGAGCTCAGCACACACTCAGCTCTGCTACATCTCTAGTGTAGTCGAGCTCAGCGCACACTCAGCCCTGCTACATCTCTGGATGTAGCAGAGCTCAGTGGACACTCAGCTCTGCTACATCTCTGGTGTAGCAGAGCTCAGCGCACGGCCAGCTCTGCTACATCTCTGGATGTAGCAGAGCTCAGCGCACACTCACCTCTGCTACATCTCAGGTGTAGCAGAGCTCAGCGCATACTCAGCTCTGCTACATCTCGGGTGTAGCAGAGCTCAGCGCACAGCCAGCTCTGCTACATTTCAAGTGTAGCAGAGCTGTGCGCTCAACACTGCTACATCTGACATCAGACTGTGGACCGATTTTAGACTCCGCCTCCTCCGATACTCAGTTCTGCTACATCTCTGGTGTAGCAGAGCTCAGCGCACACTCAGCTCTGCTACATCTCAGGTGTAGCAGAGCTCAGCGTACGGCCAGCTCTTCTACATTTCCGGTGTAGCAGAGCTGTATGCTCAACACTGCTACATCTGAGATCAGACCAGAATGGAGATTGCTGTGGACCGATCTTAGACTCCACCTCCTCCGGCAGAACCAGCGTTGATTGGCCGAATGTTGTACTCTGTATGGCATTTGGCCAATCAACGCTGGTCAATGCATTCCTATGGGAAAAAGTCAGCTCCCGCATATGGCAATCTGACAGGGATCCCGACAAGATAGTGGCGTAATACAGGTACTTGGGCATGTTAGATGCCCCTAGGCATGCTTCCCCTGCTGTCCCAGTTGCATTCCAGGGTGTTGGCATCATTTCCTGGGGTGTCACAGTGGACTTGGTGACTCTCCTGAGTCGAAGTATGGCTTCCCCTGAAATGAAGTATTTTTCCCCATAGACTATAATGGGGTTCGATATTCGTTCGAATAGTCAAATATTGAGGGGCTATTTGAAACGAATCTCAAATCTCGAATATTTCACTGTTCGCTCATCTCTAGTTAGGAAGAGAGTGGGGTATTAACCATTATTAGCAACAACAAGAAATAGGCAGGGAAATTTGTATAGACATTAGATTTAAAGTAAAAACTATCTTAATAATGTACATGTGCAGCAGCACATTTATAAACAAGAAATGTTATTACACTTTATAGGGTAACTAAATTTTCGGACAACTTTTGATGATGGTATTTATGTCATTAATACATTTTATAAAATACTTAATTAAGGCTAGGTTTACACCAGCATTTGAACTACGTTGGGAGGAAGGGGGGGGGGTTACATCCCCAAATTCCGCCTGCATTTTTCAGGCAGAAACCCGGCGGACCCTGGGTAACTACTTTTTAAGCAGATTAGCTTTCCGTTTTTCAGGTCCGCTTGGCGAACGCTCGTGTGAACCTAGCATTACACATTTTGAATCCTTTCTGTGAAATCCTGCATCTCTTTACACTTCCCCTTGCTTCTGTATTGAAAGCTGTTCCTGCCTCTCACTGAATGTTACTGTGTATGGAGGAGGGGCTTGGAGTACAGTTTAACCACTTCCGGACCGCCCATAGACTATATATGTCCGGGAAGTGGTTGTCTAGTTCTGCCAGGACGTACCTGTACGTCCAAGCCAGAACACAGCAGCTGCACAAGATCGTTCAGCTGCTTTCACTAGGAGCCGGCTGTAACTTCAGCCGGAGCTCCCAGAGAGATAGCAGGGAAGGTTTATTACCTGCTCTGCTATCTCGGTCACTGTGTATACAGCGCTCAATGAGCGCTGTATACACAGCTATGGACGCAGCCATAAATCAGCTGCCCTCTGACCCGGCAGACACGTGATCCGCACGTGATCTGCCGGGCTCAGTGTCCTGCCAGAGCTGCTGGGTCCTACAGGACTCAGATCAGCTCTGTATACCATGTAGCAGTGTGCAAGAGGTTGGATTTCTCCTATATCTGAGGTTAAATGTAGCAGCCTCAGTTATAGGAGAAATCAGCCTCAAGTACAAAAAAAAAAGTGATCAGATGTCCCCAAAGGTCTCTTATCACCTTATGGGGACACAATTTGGGAAACAAATAAAATAAAAATATAATAAAAAAGTTTTAAAAAAATGTAAATAAAATAATAAAAAATAAATAAATAATACGCTAATAAAACGCCGTTATTGAAGGTTATAGCCCCACCCCCGACGACACCATACAAAATAAAAATTACCGTAACGGAGAGGAAAAACTATATTATAAAGTTTTTCAGTGGCACTTTGTGTTATTAAATAAAAAAAAAATTATAAATTGAAAACCAGACACAATTTCCCTCCTATTTTGTTTATATTTTCCTGGATATAAAAAAAATTAAAACACATTTGAAAATAAAAATAACATAAAAATAAAGCCCTATGTGTCCCCGAAAAAAGACGCAAAAATTAGTTGACTAAGACATACGAGAAAAATTTTACAGACCTCAAAACCGCACATACATAATAAACCTAAAATGTGTCTGGTCCTGGACCACAAATTGGCCTGGTACTGAAGTGGTTAACATGTAGAGAAAATGAGGGGAGGGGTCACTTCAAATAGTTATATCTTGGACATTATAATTTTATACAAACTTGTTTTTGATGTGTTTGGTATTGCAGTGCTATCTGAATATTATTATTATTACCATTATTAATAATAATAATAATAATAATAATAATAATAATAATAATAATAAATTCTCCTTTTTATGAACGCTTAATATTTTATTCAGCCTTCTCTGAGGCCTTTTGGTATAACATAATAGACTTCCAAAACCTTGTGTTATGTAATTATTTTTCTTACTTATATAGCACCATCATATTCCACAGCACTTTACAGAGATATAGTCAACTCTGTCCCAAGCAGGGCTCACAATCTAAATTTCCTATCTAACAGCACATTTAACATACAGTGCCATTGCTAATTCTCCTACAGATTTACTGTACAGTACCCACATGATGCTATACTGTTCCCCCAGAGAGCCAAATTGGGAACTCCTAATCCCATACAATGCTCATAGATCCATAGCTTAACTACTTGGCTATAAAATGACAAGAGAGCCATAGGGGGTTATTTAACATCTGCCCCTTTTTTGGGCATACTTTTCGCCTTGGTGTGCCTTTTCTTAGACCTGTTTAACTATGGTGTTTAGTTATGATGTCGGTGCACTTCTTTGTTAAATGATGTAAACATGGTAGTTAGTTATAAGCCAGCTCACTGGACAAAAAAATTAGTCACCCCTAAAGAAATCATTAAAATCATCATTTAATATCGTGTAATATCATGTGTGCACTAGGGCGACAAATTTTTTTTTGTCCACTGAGCTTATGTGGGTCATCTTGAGAAAATTCATTTTAGCCAGACAATCATAAACCAGGCTGACCTCTCCTTTTTGAGTTGCGTACTGTGTCTAATAAGAACGTCCAGTAGTATAAATTTGAGTGAATCTCATTGCAGTGGTAATGGGGTCCGGTTATGGACATGATTTAACTCAAACTCACAGATTGTGGATGTGACATCATTCCGACCAGTGGTGTCTTTTAGGAGGCCACTATTTAACTGCCATGTACAGCTATGAGTAACAACAAAAGTATGGGACAACAAAAGGAGTTCCGAAACGCGTAAGCTTTTGACTATGCTTTTGTATCCTGGACGCACAATGTAAGAGTGTCTTTTTATTTTTTTATAAATGAAGTAAAAGTTATATTTAAATTTTTGGTTTGCTGGATACATTTTCACATTGTTACATCTAGCAGTGGAAAGTCTAGCAAATGTTATGTATGTTGTTGAGAAAAAGAGACCAACACTGAAATCTGCCTTTAGATGCAGCATACGTAACCTACTTGGGGCTACATGGTGGCTTGGTGATTAGTGCTGCAGCCTTGCAGCACTGGAGTCCTGGGGGTCGAATCCTGCTAAGGGCAATAGCTGCAAGGAGTTTGTATGTCCTCCCTGTGTTTGTGTGGGTGTACTCTGGTTTCCTCACTCCAAAGACATATTGGTAGGGAATGTAGATTGTGAGCCCTATATGGGACAGTGACTGACATTGTCTGTGAAGCGTTGTGGAATATAATAGCGCTATATAAGTAAGCACAATACTCGCTCGCTATCTAACTGCAGAATGTTCAGTAAATGCCACATCCATTGATAAGAACAGAGACCAAGCTTGGAATCTGCCTATTGTTGCTGATGTACAGGTCATTTGATCCTTACATAGTGGCCACAACATCATTAGCTTGTAGTAGAATCATTACCTCCAGATGAAAATCATATAGGGCTTAAATAGGACCCCTGACTCGTAGAACATAGGACACTTTTAGAACATGGCTCATATGTCTGAATACCAGTACTCACCTGGCACTGTTCCTTGCTGACTTTCTGTGGTAAAGAGGAATGGAGTTGAGTGATTTTTTTTTAGTAAATGTGTGTTTAGAAGGCAGCACCCTCTTTTTCTGAAACTAATGAAAATCATTGTTAAAGTGGTTGAATAATCTTCTAACATATGTATTTCAATGTAATTGTTTTTCAATGTCATATCAGAATGCTGGATTAGTACTTGAACTCCCCTGACGCAATAGGGTTGTATTCAATCTCAAGGCTGGGGGCAGCAAGAGCTGTGAACATAATAAGGCTCTAAGTAAGCCTTCAAAGAGCTATACAATGCTTGTCTCTACTGAGCCCACATAGGGTCAAATGTGAAGGTGTTCTTAGTAATTATACAGCGAATATTTGAGTGAATATACAGAAAAATAATTCAAAATATGTCCGTCAGACCATCTATTCTGATGTCGCTCAAAAAAGGGATAATTTTATTTTAAACATTTATCCACAGAGAATGATAGTTTTGTGTCCCAAGTCTTAGAGCCACATCATACTTGTTCGCCCATTGAAAGGTCATTTGTTCATTGTATGTAAAAGATAGGTGACTGAACTTTTGCACAGCCCTGTTCATTGATGGCACTGGAAGTGTTGAAATGAGTTAAAGGGGTTATGCAACAAAGGATATCAGACTGCTGCGACCCCCACCAATCCAGAGAGCAGAGGTATTTTTCTCCCCATTGTGAATGCACAAAATTTTTTACTTTTTATTGCTTATTATTTTGTGATTTTTGCTTTAACTACTATGTAAAAAAAACAAACCAAAAAACAAACAAACTATAGTTCATCTTCTACAAACTATAATAACTAGAGATGAGTGAGTACGGTACTATTCAAAACGGCTGTTTCGAATAGCATGCACCCATAGGAATGAATGGAAGCGGCACGCAGAGGGTTAAGAGGCCCGTCCACCGGCAAAGCCTGCGTGCCGGCTATGTCCATTCATTCCTATGGGTGCGTGCTATAAGAAACTGGAATTTCGAATAGTACTCGCTCATCTCTATTAATAACATGTTCTGGCTGCTCAGTGATAGACACTAAAGCCTGGTTCACATCTGCGTTGGTATTCCTTTCGGGAAATCTGTTTGGGGACCCCCGAACATAACCGAAATACTGAATGCATTAAAATGCGGTGAGCAATGAAAGCACCTGGACCCCATAGACTATAATGTTTTCTGCACTGTGTCCGCACGAGTCATGCGGAGAGAAAAGTAGTTCTTATTCTTATAATCTATGCGGTCCGAGTGCTTTCATTGCTCACCAGTGGCGGATCCAGGCTTTGTGGGTCCAGGCTTTGCAATTGACTATGGCGGGTCCCTATTACCTACTGAAAAGACCCCCGAGTATAATAATAGCGGCAGTGGGATTGCGGCCTGGCCCGGGCCTATTCACTGCAGGCCTCCACGGCCTATAGTACAAGGGGAAGTGGGGGCGGCAGTGATCAGGTCCAGGGAGGGTTGGTAAATAGGCCGCTTCCGTGTAAGTGATTACGCCGCCTACGCTGATACGTAGACGTCTGAACCAGCGCACGGAGAGCGGATCCGCCCCTGTTGTTCACCGCTTATTAATGCGTTCGTTATTCCGTTCGGGCGGGTCCCTGAGCAGACTCCTCGAACGGAATACCGAACACCGATATGAACCAGGCCTAAACTGCTGGATGCCCATTCATTAGAATACTGTATATCTAGCTTAAAGGGAATGTGTCAACAATAAATATACACTACTAGCTGGTACCCGCGACTTCGTCTGGGGTGATTGTAGAAGTGGGTAAATACAGGCGCGGGTAAGGTTTTAGTAGTGTGTAAAAGGTAAGGGATATGAAATGTAACTTTGTATCTTGTTTTTTCTGTAATTCTGAGAATACGTGAGACTTTTGTGTTGAAGTTAATTTGTATTTCAGCTGCTATACGGTGTTGGTATAAACTGTACATAGTGACTTTGGGACAGAGGTATTTGAAGTTAATATACTTCGATATACGACATTGTATGCTTTATTATTTTCTGCCAGTAGTGTGTTGACATTTTTTTGTTTTTAAAAGTTGCCATATTCTGACAGCAGTCACTTTTTTATTTGTCTGTGTCGGGGGATGTGTTTTTTTGCGGGGCCGGGTGTAGTTTGTAGTTGTTGCATTTTCAGGAAATGCTATTGGTTTGATCACTTTTGATTGATATTTGTATGATAATGAAAATAGTGAAAAAACTGCGGTTTTGGACTTTTCAGTATGTTTGCCGCTACGGCGTTAAGCGTCCAGGCAAAATATTTGTCTAGCTTTGTAGAGTGGGCGATATCGGACACAGGGATACCTAACATGTATGTGTTTCACAGTAGTTAACTACTTTTATATGTGTTCTAGGGAAAGGGGGGTGATTTGAATTTGTAATTCTTTTTATTTTATTTTTTTTTCCTTTTTTTTTTTTGCATTTATTAGACCGCCTAGGGGTATTGACATGGGTGGGCGGTGTCGCGGATTGTCAGAGCGGTGGGGTCGGCAAACATGGCTGCTTCGGAGCGTTAAAGAGAGCCTCCTGGAGTATCGTTAAGGTGAGGGGCAAAGTGGTAAAGTATATGTATATGTGATTGTGTGGGGTTAGGGGCTAGGCTGTAGAGGGCAATATGAATTTTGGGGCTTGCTATGGTCCAAAGTGTGTGAGATTGCTGAGATGGTGGTGTGAGTTTGGGTTTTGTGGGGGTCCTGGCACAAACGTATGTGCGCTATTGTGATGAAAAGTAGCCTATTGCGCAATCAGGTGTATTAACTATGTTTGTGGAAACTTTCAGCCAAATCGGTCGAGCGGGTTTTGCGTGATTGAGGAACAAACATCCAAACATCCAAACACACAAACCCACAAACTCACAAACTTTATATTAATAGGATGTGATCAAAAGTATCTGGACATCTGGCTGAAAAGGACTTACAAGTTGGTGGCGCCCTCCATCGGTAATGCTGGAATTCAATATGGTGTTGGCCCACCCTTAGCCTTGATGACAGCTTCCACTCTTATAGGCATACGTTCAGTCAGGTGCTGGAAGGTTTCTTGGGGAATGGCAGCCCATTCTTCATGGAGTGCTGCCCTGAGGAGAGGTATCGATGTACGTCGGTGATGCCTGGCACGAAGTCGGCGTTCCAAAACATCCCAATGGTGTTCTACAGGATTCAAGTCAGGACTCTGTGCAGGCCAGTCCTTTACAGAGATGTTATTGTCATGTAACCACTCCGCCACAGGCCGTGCAGTATGAAGCGGTGCTCGATCGTGTTGAACGATGCAATCGCCATCCCCGAATTGCTCTTCAACAATGGGAAGCAAGAAGGTGTTTAAAACATCAATGTAGGCCTGTGCTGTGATAGTGCCACGCAAAACAACAAGGGGTGCAAGCCCCCTCCATGAAAAACACGACCACACTATAACACCACCGCCTCCAAATTTTACTGTTGGCACTACACACGCTGGCAGATGATGTTCACCGGGCATTCGCCATACCCACACCCTGCGATCGGATCACCATATTGTGTACCGTGATTCGTCACTCCACACAACGTTTTTCCACTGTTTAATTGTCCAATGAATACGCTCCTTACACCAAGCAAGGCGTCATTTGGCATTGACCTGTGTGATGTGTGGCACCCAATCACCTGACTATGTTCTAAGTCCGTGAGTTCCGCGGAGCGCCCCATTCTGCTCTCTCACGATGTCTAATGTCTACTGAGGTCGCTGATATGTATATACATATAATATATATTTTGCTTATTTTTATACCGAACGTAAGGTTTAGTTATTTTTTTCTGTTTTAAATAAAACTGTATTTACCAGACAACTGTTTTCCCGCCTCTGTTTGGGTCTGCACTGCTGCTACTACTGAGCTACCTCCCCCACAATAATATATATAATAGGTAACAGCGGTAAGAGAAAAGATATTTGTGAATGATAGTATAACTGTAGGTATATTGGGATTAAACCTTTCCTGACATCCGCCATACTAGTATAGAGGATGCTGTGCATTTAAAGATGGCGGCTGCCATAGCTGCAGGTGTCTGTTGCTTTATATAGCAGACACTTGGAGCAAATGCCTGCAATCAGTGCGCCATTTTGCTGAGGATCACTGGTGCCCACATCAAGCTTCGGGTCTGGTGTCCCGTTGTCATGACAGCCAGGAGCCTTGTGAAGACTCCCAGGACTGTATTTCCTTATGTTTTATTGCAGGCTAGTCTATGTAGCCTGCACTAGAACTGCCGATTTTATGCAAAGCATACTACATTTTTTGGCACAGTTTGGGATTTTTGTTAAGGGGTTAAAATGTAAATAAAACTATAGAAATTTGGTATCCTAGGAATTGTACTAAAACAGAATACAGACGACATGTCATTTTGGCTGCACAGTGAATGCCCTAAAAACGAAGCCCATCAGAAAGTTGCACACATGCACTTTGTCTTCAAATTCAACCCATTCTAATTTTTTTTTTTTTTTTTTTACAGCTTCCCAGTACATTGTACAGAATAATTAATGGTAGCATCATGAAGAAGAATTTGTCCTGCAAACATTGAGACCTCATATGGCTCTGAGAGATTATGGGGTTTGAAAGGGGAGGGGGAAGTCAAAAATGAAAAACGAAAATCAAAAATTGCCTGCGGTGGGCAGAGTTTAAGGAGAAAACTTGCTGTAAGGACATTTTAATATTAACTGTGAGCATGAGACCTTTCTATTTACCGAGTGGAACTATCACGTCATTGTGATAGCTGTATATGCCCCCTCCTGCAAAAGCTGAAGTTGCCTGTGAGGTCCTACAAGCCGCGGTGAGCAAGTTGCAGTCATTACACCCCCAGGCCTTCCTTCTTGTGTCTGGAGATTTTAACCGTGTTTCTCCATCATCCACACTGTCCAGTTACACACAATATGTAACCTGCCACACAAGAGACAACAAAACATTGGACTTGTTCTTTGCCAATGTAAGGGAGGTATATAACTCATCAGCCCTACTGCCCCTGGGAAGATCGGATCAAAATTTGGTGCATCTTTGACTAGTGCACAAGCCACTTGTATGTAGTGAACCAGCTGTTACCCCCACAGTGAGGATATGATCCAAGGAGAGTGATGAGACTCTGAGGGATTGTTTTGATACAGCTGCATGGGAAGAGTTACAGGGTTCCTTTGGGGAGGATATGGAAGGTCTCACACACTGCATAATGGACTACATTAATTTTTGCCTGCAGAATACGGTACCCACAAAAGTAGTGAGGTGCTTCTCTATCAACAAACCATGGATTAACCCTGACATAAAAAGCTCTTCTCAAGGAGCATAAACATGGTATTTAGGGCAGGAGACAAGGAAAGACTGAGGGATATGCAAAAGGAGCTGAGGCATCAAATTCGGGACGGAGACACCAATTATAAAAGATAGATGGAAAAGCAAATGGAACACAAAAACATTAGTGAAGTCTGGAAAAGTCTTAAGTAAATATTCGGACATAGACAGCCTGTCTCCAAGGTTGAAGGAAATACAAAGTGGCTTAATAAACTAAATCTATTCTTCAATAGCTATGATCATACCCCAGCTCCTCCCACCCCAAAATGTCATTCAATCCTTTCTCCCACACTGACCTCACCTCCTGCTGTTAGTTCTCACCTCCAGATCAGTAAATCTAGCAGTAAGTCATCTGGCTACAGTCTGCTCTTCACAAGTACCCAGGTGAGAAAAGAACTCAGAAAGATCAAGTCTGGGAATGCTGCAGGGCCAGATGGCATCAGTGCCAGGCTACTTAAGACTTGCAGGGACCTGCAGTGTGGTATTATTACATATATGATCAATATGAGCCTGAAGCTGGGAATGGTACAACTCTGGAAATCATCTTGTGTGATACCAGTTGCAAAGACACCTTATCCGATGGTCCTTAGCATTGTAGCATTGACTTCTCATCTAGCTGCTATTTACAGAAGTATACAGATGACTCTGCAATAGTAGGCCTCATCACAGACAAAGATGACAGGGAGTACAGAGGATTGAACTGGAGTTTGTGGAGTGGTGCCAGCAGAACCACCTTAGTGTTACGATACTGGTATACATGGCTGGAATCCGGTGGCCAGATGAAATAAGCCAGGAACAGATAGTTACTGAAGAGCAGTAGTCCTAAGTGCAGCTTGAAGTGTAGATCACAAGGGTATTACAGCAATGGAGTAGAAAGTCCAGGAAAGACAGTTCTTAGGAGCAGGAGACTGGAGCAAGTCACAATAATCGAGCAAAGGCTGTAGTACCTCATGGGTATAAATAGGCCCAAACAGAAAACAAGAAGCCTTCACTGGTACAGATCATTCATCTTTGTTAAGGCAATTCCTAAGATGAACACAGCAGCCTTCAGTGGTGAGGAGTGGAAGTGCAACAATATTTCAGAGTGAGAGAAATAGCGGCCACTAGTGGTAGATTAGCAAAATACAGGATTCTGACATTTAGGATTAATGTTGGGAAGATCAAGGAGATGGTGGTGGACTTTCACAAGCGCAGTTATCCTCCAAAGCCAGTGGACATCCAGAGGATGGGCATTGAGATAGTTAACAGCTATAAATACCTGGATGTGCTCCTCAATAATAAGCTGCACTGGGCTGATCATCTGGATGTGCTGTACAAGAAAGGGCCACAGCAAGCTCAACCTGCTTAGGAGGCTGAGGGCCTTTGGAGTTCAGGGGGCACTTCTTAGGGCCTTTTTCAACTCTGTAGTGGCATCAGCCATCTTCTTTGGAGTAGCCTGCTGGGGGAATATCAACCAGGGATAGGAATAGGCTCAACAAGCTGTAAGTCTTTGCTCCCCGCTGAGGTTAGGCTGCCTGTACAACTAACACCAAGCTAAGCATACATCATTCCATACAGAGAACTGAAATATCCCTTATACTACCTTTTTTTTTAACTTTCCTTTTTTTTTTTTTTTTTTTTTTTTTTAAATCTGTGCCTTCTGTCTCTGCAATGCCTCTACCTTGGAGCTTTTGTATTTGTATATTGTGTTATCATGCTGCTGTAACACACTGCATTTTCCTGTGGTGCGTGCGTGCGTGTGTGTGTGTGTGTGTGTGTGTGTGTATGTGTGTGAAGAGTAATTTTTATTCATTCACTGAGCTTTATTTTTTAGAAGATAAATATTATTTCTGGTATAAGCCCTTTCATTTTAAGGGGCTTACCCAAAATCTCTCTATATACCGGACAATATATTTATGCTTGACTAGCTCCTTATAATGTTTCCAATGCATGATTTGATTTTCCTTGCACATCTCTAAACACTTTTCATTCCGAATTGCTGTCAAGAGAACTTGTAACAAGATCCTTGTTTAGAATCTCCAATGGTGATGCCAATAAGTAGCTGCAAAAAGGTTCTACAATTTAGGAAATGTAAAGTCAGAAATAGCCTGTATTGATTTCATTACAGCAATTTTGTTAATGGACTAAATCAGAGAATTATAGATTTTACCTAATTATTTTGATTGCTGTTAATATTTATAGAAAAGGTTGCCTTGGATCTTTTTTTTAGGCTTGCAGGTGATGAGCCTCGTAAACTGGTACGGTGTACAGTAAGGTTTTCACACGGTTTCACTGGCAAAATTGTTAACAAAAGTATATACTATAGTATAATCAAAAGTATTTATAGTTAGAGATGAGCGAGTACTGTTCGCATAGAAAAGAATGGAGGTAGCCGGGACGCGGGGGGTTAAGCGGCCGGCCGCCGTCAAAGCTGAAGTGCCAGGTGCATCCATTAATTTCTATGGAGCGCGCTGTTCGGATCGGCTGATCCGAACAGTACACGCTCATCTCTATTTATAGTGTCTTCTAATATTTTAGGTAGTTTGGCTTAACAGGGGTGCTTTAGATTTTGGGGGACCATGCAATTTGAGCTCCACAGATAATGACAGTAAAGGGGCCACACAGTTCAATCTCTCATTGGCTTCCTTCTGCCTAATTCAGTAGGGGTTAAGATTTTCATAGATTTACAAATCCTTCATTATAGCTATTAGTGGGAGTCTCATAAATGCTTGGGCTTTATTTGGACAACCAATATTGAAATTGGATACAAAAACTAATTAAACTATTTGTTTTTCAGGCCAAGACCCACGTGGTGTAAACGCTGCAATTTGGCTATGGCATAAACATTGAGGAAAAAACATAGTATTTTACAGTGCCTGAACTAACGAATACTATCTACACATACAGTCCTATGAAAAAGTTTGGGCACCCCTATTAATCTTAATCATTTTTAGTTCTAAATATTTTGGTGTTTGCAGCAGCCGTTTCAGTTTGATATATCTAATAACTGATGGACACAGTAATATTTCAGGATTGAAATGAGGTTTATTGTATTAACAGAAAATGTGCAATATGCATTAAAACAAAATTTGACTGGTGCAAAAGTATGTGCACCTCAACAGAAAAGTGACATTAATATTTAGTAGATCCTCCTTTTGCCTCTAGTCGCTTCCTGTAGCTTTTAATGAGTTCCAGGATCCTGGATGAAGGGATTTTGGACCATTCCTCTTTACAAAACAATTCAAGTTCAGTTAAGTTTGATGGTCGCCGAGCATGGACAGCCCGTTCTCAAATGATCTGAAAACAAAGATTGTTCAACATAGTTGTTCATGGGAAGGATACAAAAAGTTGTCTCAGAGATTTAACCTGTCAATTTCCACTGTGAGGAACATAGTAAGGAAATGGAAGACCACAGGGACAGTTCTTGTTAAGCCCAGAAGTGGCAGGTCAAGAAAAATATCAGAAAGGCAGAGAAGAAGAATGGTGAGAACAGTCAAGGACAATCCACAGACCACCTCCAAAGAGCTGCAGCATCATGTTACTGCAGATGGTGTCACTGTGCATCGGTCAAAAATACAGTGCACTTTGCACAAGGAGAAGCTGTATAGGAGAGTGATGAGAAAGAAGTCGTTTCTGCAAGCACGCCCCAAACAGAGTATGAGGTATGCAAAAGCACATTTGGACAAGCCAGCTTCATTTTGGAAGAAGGTCCTGTGGACTGATGAAACAAAAAGATTGAGTTGTTTGGTCATACAAAAAGGTGTTTTGCATGGCGTCAAAAAAAACAACAACAGCATTCCAAGAAAAACATTTGCTACCCACTGTAAAATTTGGTGGAGGTTCCATCATGCTTTGGGGCTGTGTGGCCAATGCCGGCACCGGGAATCTTGTTAAAGTTGAGGGTCGCATGGATTCCACTCAGTATCAGCAGATTCTTGAGAATAATGTTCAAGAATCAGTGACAAGCTGTCCTGGACTGACTTAGCACCGAGCGGTGGTTTTGGGAGGCCACTGGAGCAGCGCTGCTCCAGCAGCCTCCTCTCACGCTCAGGCAGAGAGCAGGTCATCTCCATGCCTGCTCTCTGCCGGCGAACGGTGCTAAGCTCCGCCCCTGCACTTTGCCACTCCCCCTCCACTCCGCCCCCTCCTCCCGGCCGGGGGGGGCTTTCTGTAGTTCGCCTCGGGCGGCGAAAGGGGCAGGTTCGCCCCTGGCGACATGCCCTATCTTCCCGCGGATTCCTCAGCTGAGACAGCTGTGGAGCGACACTCACTCCTGGTTAGGCCCATTCATTGGAGCCTAATCAGGAGTGGGATGCCGCAACGGGATGCTGGTGCAGTGCATCGGCATCCCATCGCAGCTATCTGCACGGAGAGTTCATGCGGCAGAAAAGGAGTGAACATACCCTTTTACCTATACAGAAAATCCCAGTGTTTCTACTGGTATAATTGACATTAATAAAACCAGGAATTTTTGAAAATGCAGCTTTTCCACTGCAGATTTTTTTTTCCTGCAATGTGTGAATGGGATTAGCCAGATACCATCTACTTTGCAGATACTGTAAAATGCAGCGGCCAAAACACTGCATTTTTGCTATGTGGGGCCACAGAATAAAGGACAATACAATTACTACTGCAACATCCATGTCACCTATTTGCTTATGAGGTCCAAGGCTCCTACCTATTGTAGATCAGATAACCCAGGGGGTTACACGCTATTGACATTTTTAGATTTTCCCTGCCTTCAAAACCCTATAAAAAAAAATTTATTTTTCCATTGACAGAGAAATATGAGAACTTAATGTTTGCGGAACAAATTGTTCTTCCTAATGGTACAACTTATTGTTTTGTACAATGTACTGGGAAGCTGGAAAAAAAATCAGCATTGAGTGGAATTGGAAAAAAAGTGCATTTGTGTAACTTTCTTATGGGCTATGCTTTTACGACGTTCACCCTGCAGCCATGTCTTTTCATGTGCAGGAGCCAGGTGTACTTTATAGTTATACCATTTTGGGGAATGTCTATTGCATTGATAATTTTTTATTTAAATTTTTACCAGAGACAAAACTGCAAAAAAAAACAGTGGTTCAGCACTTTTGATTTTTGTAGAACTGGCGTTTTTGGACACAGGGAAACCTAATGTGTATCTGTTTTACAATAGTTTTTAACTTTTATATGAATTCTAGGGAAAGGGGGATGATTTGCAGAATTTTCCCTGTATCACCTTACACACAGGGCAGAGGAGCTAGATCAGCATCATTTTGGTTGTCCGACACTGTCTATATCACTACTGGGCAAATGATCATAGAAATCACCCTACTGTAGCTGACCTGGTATGCCCATGCATTACATGGATCACCATTCATAATCCAAGGAACGACTGCCAGTATAGCTGTTAGGATGGGCTGGGGCTTCCCTGACTCGATCCCTGTCCAGCACCGGGATGTCGGCCTGTTCCAGTGCTGGGGTAGGCCAGAAGCCTCCACTTGAGTGTGCAGAGGTTCCAGTTTTCCCCTAGCGCTGGGACCGGCACTTCCAGGGTCAGGGGGGGGTCAGTGGTGGGCCTGAGGCTACTTAGGCCTCATTTTGGTTTACGCCCATCGCTGGTTATTCGTGTACCTGCGGTATTAGCTCCCCAGCGACGAGCCTCTTGTCTTCTGTTCCCTGCCTGTATTTACCTGCCTTCTGCCTCCTTAACCTGTCCCTGGATTCTCTGCATTTGTATGACCGGCTTGCTTTTCAGACCTCTCCTTCGTGATCCTGATTTGGCACATTTCTGACCTCCTGTGTATGACCTTTGGCTTCCACTTGACCTCACTTTTGGATCCTGTTTGGCCACTCCATTTACCTTCAGTGTATGACCCGGCTTCTCTGACTACACTTCTGCCTCTGCTACCACATGACCTCCAATTATCGACTCGGCTTGTCTGACCACAAATTTGTTCCTCGGGTATCTGCATGTATTTCCTGGATTACCCTCCTGCTCATCTGCTACTCCAGTCCATTCTGCTCACTTGGACTCCACTCTAAGGTTAGTGTCTGGGTCCCTCTGGGTCCTCCTACTTGGGGTTCGGTGGGTGTACGTCACTCTCTGGGAAGTCGCGGATCTGGGCCTCGGACTTTTACCAAGTCCAACTCTACCATCAGGAGCTTTGGTGAAGAACTCCGGGGTCTGGTTCCGCCCTGGTTAAGAGAGCGTAGCACACCCAGGACTATTGCCTGAGCGCTTGGGGACAATAGTTAACCAGGACTTACTGAGTTATTTGTTGCATCAGGTTCCTAACAGCAGTATTCACCTGAAGCAGCTTACGCTAGGTTCACACCTGTGCTCAGGTTTCCATTCTGGGGTCTTCTTGGGGCCCCTATGAATGGAAATGTAATCCGCTTACCAGCGCAGGTGTGAACCCAGCATTTACACTCATATAAGAGGAGCTGGACCAGTATCATTTTGAAAAGGGCTCTTTATTAAATTATTAAAACTTATTAGTAAGCACTATTTTGTAAAGGCATGTTTAATTTTGATCTTACAGTTTTCTAAAGTTTTAAGAGTTTTTTTTATGGCATTCCCATTTTTTATTTTTTCATAATGTTGTTTTGATATTTTTTTCTTCCTTGGTAGACCTTCAACAACAGGCATTAGCAGGGTAACTGCTAAGAAATAGAGATGAAGACATTAGTTCTATCAATTGTCATCTAAATGTTGTCTTGTTGCTTAGGCACATGACAAATGATATTTAGGTCAAGACAGTGGGAAAGATTTATGAAGACTGGTGTTATTAATGGCAGTCTTTATAACCCCATCTCCAGTGGATGGGTTGCCTCATAGGGGCATATAGGTAGGCACATAAAGTGTACGCAATATTCTACTTGACTCTGACTTCCTTGACCAGAGTGCACCCCCCTGATTTATCCTTGGTTGTCTACATATTGCAATTCCCGTCCACGTGGTGGTATTCTGTGTCTTCAGTGGTGTATGCTGCCTCCTCCGCCTGTACAATTGCTATATGCTATCGATGTGGTTGTGACTTATCACAACCTCTCTAGGTGAGAGTCCAACTGGTCCTATTTATTATACTTCATTTTGTGATCTTAGAAATACAACAGATATACACTATTTTGGGTTGCTCGGTGTTTTCTTTTCTCTTTTTGAGTCATAGGAGCATATATCTACATAAAAGAGGCATACCTCCCACTGGGCTGTCTGTCTGATGGGAAATGTACGTGAGCTAGCATTCATTTTCAGCATCATATACACCAGATTTGGTAGGGCCAACGGCTCCACTCCTGCATGTTGTCTCCATGCCCCATCACAAATCTTTTGCACATAAACCCATATTACGCAATAAAAATGTACAACTTTTTATGACTTGTACATTAGAAAACTAGTGTACGAGGCATAATACCTAATTTTTTTTTATAAGGGTGCCCGTATTTCTAGGGCCACATACATACAGTAAATATAGAATCCAAGGCTGCAGATTGCACGTGCCTGTATTCTAATGACAGATTACTAGCTGGGAGACAGACGTGCATTTGCATACTGCCCAATGAGATTTTATTAAATGCAAAGTGACTTCAGATATTTTTGACGCTAATTGATGGGGTTAAGAGTGATATTCACTATTCTAAATGATTTTCATATAGGAAATGCCATGAAATGAATCAGGAATACAGAATACGAAGGTAAAATGGGTAAATACAGTTCTACTGTATAGAGGAATCATTTTAAGATGTGTTAACCATTTTTACTGGGCTATATCATATTGCATTGTGTTTCTGTGGCAACTTGCGTTTTGAGAAAAAGAAGATTCATTGTGTGCAGGCGTACTGTACTTAGCGACATGAAAGATACAACAAATGGATTCCAGCAAGCGTTCCCTTGTACCAGTTATCTTTTACCTGCCGCCCCGCAGGAGAGAGTCTGCATGTCGCTGTTATTGGCATGTAGAATATACTGCAATGCACTATGAAGGTCATATTGCAAGATGAATATTTCCTTCCACAGGAAAGCTATTCTATTTACTTGTGTGAAAATCTTAAAGCGCGTTACTATAGACTGGTGTGCTTTGAAGATCTCATTGGCTTGCATATTGCTATGCCTGCTTAGGGGTGTGCTCTAGCCTCTCGGGGTTGCAGGATAAGCGCATCTCTAGCTTGCCTGACAACTCAAAGGCAATCGCAGACACTCCTCCTCACAAAAGGAATACTGTTTCCATAGCAACCATGGAAGAGGCCAATAAAGCCGTTTCTTTTATCTCTACGCCCTGTGGTTTCAGAATGGCATGGAGCGAGATGTTATGTTAGACTGATGTCAAGAGCTATAGCGTCTGCTGTCTGCCACTGGGATATTTCATGTACACTGCTGGTTTGCAGAAGAACATCACTACATATTTTACCATGTTTGCAGATCACCCAAGATGATTAATAAGATCTTTCATGGTTTGAGAAGTTTTATGTCAAAATTATAAGGCAAAGCTTAGTCAATCCTACTTTACACAAACATTAAAGGGATTCTACCACTAAAACACATTTTTTTCTAGTTACCACGTCGGAATAGCCTTTAAAAAGGCTATTCGTCTCTTACCTTTGGAAGTGCTCTCAAAATACCGTTCAAAATACCGGTTTGTACCGGTATGCTAATGAGTTCTCTCACAGCGATGGGGGCGTCCCCATTGCAGCTCGAAAACCGACCGCAGCGCCGCCTCTCTGGTCTTCGGTGTCCTCCCCTTGCTTCTTCAGCGTACTGTCGGACGCCTGCGCAGTACGCTCTGTTCGGCGAAGATTGCCGAACGTACTGCGCATGCGCGAAATTGCGGTCCCAGCCATAGTGCGGGCACCGCAATTTCGCGCATGCGCAGTACGTTCGGCAATCTTCGCCGAACAGAGAGCATACTGCGCAAGCGTCCGACAGATGCTGAAGAAGCAAGGGGAGGACACCGAAGACCAGAGAGGCGGCGCTGCGGTCGGTTTTCGAGCTGCAATGAAGACGCCCCCATCGCTGCTCCTGCGATGGGGACGCCCCCATCGCTGCGAGAGAACTAATTAGCATACCGGTACAAACCGGTATTTTGAACGAACGGCGCAGCGGAGAGCACTTCCACAGGTAAGAGACGAATAGCCTTTTTAAAGGCTATTCCGACGTGGTAACTAGAAAAAAAAAGTGTTTTAGTGGTAGAATCCCTTTAAGGACTAAGCTCTTAAAGGAGTGGTCTAAGTCATCTTTAAGAAGCTGAAAATGTTATTAAAAAGTTGACGAGGATAATATTTCAATAGGCATTAGATTAGAAAGGGAAGATAGATACTAGATATTCCAGGCATGTAATATTCCAGCAGTAATGAGAATTAGGTAGATTAAAGCCATTGTACATTGATACTCAGTCCCCAGGTAACCACCATTTAGCTGGATAGAGGGGTAAGATTCACATAATTGGGCTAATATGTAGTGGCAAACATGTACACTAAGCCTATGAATATTGCCGCATCAGCTACAACAGTGAGGATGGTTAATGGTGGTCCCATAAGTAGGACATCCACCAATCACACATCGATGGCTTATCATAAAAAAGGATAGTAATGTAAAATCTTTTGAGTTAAAGGAGACAAAAGTCAAATTCTTCATTGCGGCATTAACAATATCAAATATATAGTATGCTGAATAATTAAATACTGTGGATTTTCATCTTTTAACCCCTTCCCGCCGATGGCATTTTTTGATTTTCGTTTTTCGTTTTTGACTCCCCTCCTTCTAAACCCCATAACTTTTTTATTTCTCCGCTCCCAGAGTCATATGAGGTCTTAATTTTTGCGGGACAATTTTTTCTTCATGATGCCACCATTAATTATTCTATATAATGTACTGGGAAGCAGGAAAAAAATTCAGAATGGGGTGGATTTAAAGAAAAAATGCATTTCTGCGACTTTCTTACGGGCTTTGGTTTTACGGCGTTCACTGTACAACCAAAATGACATGTCCCCTATATTCTGTGTTTCGGTACGGTTCCAGGGATACCAAATTTATATGGTTTTATTTACATTTTGACCCCTAAAAAAAATTCCAAAACGGTGTTAAAAATTTTTTTTTCTAAAAGTCGCCATATTCCGACGGCCGTAACTTTTTTATACATAGGTGTATGGGGATGTATAGGGCGTCTTTTTTTGTGGGGCCGGGTGTACTTTTTAGTTCTACCATTTTCGGGAAATGTTATTGCTTTGATCACTTTTTATTCAAATTTTTATCAGAATTAAAACAGTGAAAAAACGGTGGTTTGGCACTTTTGACTATTTTTCCTGCTACGGCGTTTACCGAACAGGAAAAATATTTTTATAGATTTGTAGAGCGGGCGATTTCGGATGCGGGGATACCTAACATGTATATGTTTCACAGTTTTTAACTACTTTTATATTTGTTCTAGGGAAAGGGGGGTGATTTGAACTTTTAATACTTTTTATATTTTTTTATATTTTTTTTTACTTTTTTTTTTATTTTTTTTTGCATTTATTAGACCCCCTAGGGGTGTTGAACCCCAGGGGGTCTGATCAGTAATGCAATGCATTACAATGCTAATGCATTGCAATGCATTGCAAAAAATCATCATCTCTTTTGCAGGCTGCATAGACCAGCCTGCAAAAGAGAGAATTTGCAGACCGGCTGGGAGCCTTTAACAAGGCTCCCGGCTGTCATGGCAACGGGGGGTCGGCCCTGGAGCATGCTCCAGGAGCCGGCGATCCCTGCCAAAATGGCGGCGCCCATGCGCCGCCGGGAAAATGGCGCCTCCGGCGCCTTTGACAGCAGCGCCGGAGGGGTCAATGCCTCCGATCGGTCCGGGGACCGATCGGAGGCATTAGAGCCGGTTGTCTACTGCTTAAAGCAGTAGACACCCGGCGGCTATGACGGCCGCCCGGCTCCCGGGCGGTCGCCATAGTTACAGACCCGACACGCACCGTACTATTACGGCGCATGTCGGGAAGGGGTTAATAAAGAAGCAGTTTATAAAGTCACTTTAAGGCTAAGGCCCCACGTTGCGGAAACACAGCTTTTTTTGTTGCAGATTTTGCTACTGTTTTTTGAGCTAAAGCCAAGAATGGCTTCAATAGGAATAGGAAATATATGGGAAGCTCTTATACTTCTTCATTCTGCTCAATCCATTCCTGACTTTGGCTCAAAAAGCTGTAGCAAAATCTGCAACAAATAAAGTTGTGTTTCCGCACCGTGAGGCTTCAGCCTTAAGTGGCTGTCTGGGTTTATGATTTTTATCAACTATCTTCAAAATAGGCCATAAATACCCAATTGTGGGAGAGGGGGGTTGACAGCTACCCCAGAACTGTTCAACATAGCGACTTCTGGTGCCCATCAATTACACTATACAGACCTCTTCCAGTAACTTCAATGCAAACATAAAAGAATGTATGACAAAATTTCTAGATGTTACACAGGGTTTATGCACTCAGTAAAAAGTACATCCTTATAATAACTACGAACATCAGTCTGAGCTATATATTTTTACCCAGTGGTATTTTTGCAGGATTTAAAAAGGAAAAATATTGATCCAAGTAATATAAAGGGGACATGATTAAAACCTTCAATTTGTTACAGGTATAAATAAGGTTCAGGAGAGACATTAATAAAAGAGCTGACTAGATGGACCATGGTTTTTCTGCCATTAATTTCTATGCTTCTATACAGCAGTACATGCAACCTGTACAGATTAATAGGATTCAGCAGGTTTGTGGCTCATCATTAGTTAAAAAAAAACAGTGATTCTTACTGTGTGTTTGATCATGCTAAGGGCTACTCAGTTGTAGCCATATTACACAATTATTGGTGGGTTGCTAATGCAGCGAGAGATTTTCTATAGATTCAGGTATGAGGTGGTCTATGACTATCCCCCTGCTCTCATAGAATTAGCAATTAGAAATCAAGTTGCCCATATACAGTTCTTGTATAAAGTGTCATTGATTGTTGGTATTGTCCCTGGTTAAGCTACTGTGATATCACTAGTGGGATTTAGGTAGGTGAGCTCTACTATAGCATCCCAAGTTGGGATTTTGGCAGGTAAGCTAAGGTAACCACAAGTATGTTTCTGCTGGGTATACAGCAGTGACATCACAACTGTGCTTCTATAAAGTATGTTGCTGTGACATCAACTGTTTCTATAAAGTGAGAAATTGTAATATCATAAGTAGATTTTGGTTAGGAGTCTTGCTGTATGATGTAAGATGTTCTGATATCAGAAATTTGTTTAGTTAGATACAGTGCCTTGTGAAAGTTTTCAGCCCCCTTGAACTTTGCAAACGTTTGCCACTTTTCATCTTTCAAACCTAAAAATATAAAATTAAAATTTTTAGGGAAAGAATGAATAACAAGTGGGACACAGTTGTGAAGTGGAACGAATAAATTTCGTAAATTTATTGGATATTTTAAACTTTAACAAATTTAAACACTGAAAACATTGGATTAATTACCTGGTCGGACCATGCCCCAGTGTCCTCGACTCTCCGGGAGAAATTTAAAGAGGACCTTTCACCATTTTGCCCACAGGCAGTTCTATATACTGCCGGAAAGCTGACAGTGTGCTGAGTTCAGCGCACTGTCAGCTTTTCCGATCTGTGCCTGGTGTGAAGAGCTTACGGTCCGGTACCGTAGCTCTTCTATGGTCAGAAGGGCGTTTCTGACAGTTAGCTAGAGGCGTCCTTCTTCACAGGACAGCCAATCGCGCTGTGCTGTGAGAGCCGGGAGGAATGCCCCCTCCTTCTGCTCGCAGTACTCGTCCATAGACGAGCATTATCAGGAGGGGAGGAGGCGTTCCTCCCGGCTCTCACAGCACAGCGCGATTGGCTGTGCTGTGAAGAAGGACGTCTCTGGCTAACTGTCAGAAACGCCCTTCTGACCATAGAAGAGCTACGGTACCGGGACCATAAGCTCTTCACACCGGGCACAGATCGGGAAAGCGGACAGTGCGCTGAACTCAGCGCACTGTCAGCTTTCCGGCAGTATATAGAACTGCCTGTGGGCAAAATGGTGAAAGGTCCTCTTTAATATGGCATTACCTTCCCGGTGGCGTCTCAATGAATATATTTTATACCACTCCTCTTACAGTGATCGTATTAAGGAAGCCTTGGTTGAATATTTTTCTCTTAATGCCCCTTCCACTACTGACCCGCACATCCTCTGGAATGCCCATAAGACGTACATGCGAGGAGTGCTTATCCAGGCCTGCGCTAGGGCCAAGAAGGAATGATCTAGCAAAGTGGATGCTTTACTCCACTCCCTAGCCTCCCTGTCTGCATCCAATAAATCCAACCCTACCCCTGTTCTCTCCACGGAGATTAAAAAGTGCCAATTGCAGCTGCAGAGTTTGTTAGCCTATAAACAAGACTTGGCCTTTAAGAAATTTCAATGTCACAGTTTACGTGCATAACAACAAAGCTAGTGCCTTTTTGGCTAGAAAGATTAAGCTCACGGCATAAGTCACGGATAGCTTATTTGCTGAATGACTGGGGAGACAAAATTATCAACCGACGTCTCATACCTGAACAATTCCGATCTTACTATACCTCCCTATATAATCTTAAGAGCGACCCGAACACATCAACCCACTAGATAGGAGACTGATGAATTTCTGCACTCTGTGACCCTTCCTCGCCTCTCTTCTGAACAGTCCCGATCTCTGGCTGTGCCTATCACTCAGCTGGAGGTACAGGAGGCCATATCGTCATTGAAACCATTGAAATCTCCCGGCCCTGTGGCTTCTCTGGGATTTATTATAAGAAATTCTATGATATCTTGTCGCCTCATCTTGTGGAGGTGTTTAGGAAAGCGGCAGAGGACCAACAATTTCCGGAGGAGATGCTTTCTGCAACTATTATTACCCTCCCTAAACCAGGCAAATCTCCCACCGCCCCTGCTAACTTTAGACCCATATCACTTTTAAATGTGGATGTCAAACTATACGCTAAAATTCTAGCTGAACGGTTGTTACATCTTCTCCCCCAGTTGATCAAATCTGACCAGGTGGGGTTTGTCTTGGGTAGGCAGGCCCCGGACGGCAAGAGCAGATTTATAGATCTCATTCAAAAAGCTGAACGTGATGGGGCACCGTCCCTGCTCCTCGCCTTAGATGCTGAAAAGGCCTTTGATAGGGTCCATTGGCTCTACTAGGATAACCTATTGAATAAATTCGGTGTGGGCCCTGCCTTTAAGTCGGCCTTATATTCCTGTACATCTGCTCGCATGCTGTCCTCAGGCTTCCTGTCCAATCCATTCCCCATCTCCAATGGTACCTGCCAGGGTTGTCCCCTCTCTCCCATAATATTCTCGCTTGTAATGGAGCCATTGGCAGAGTACATGAGGTTAGATAAAGACATTGCTGGTATCATGGTTGGTCACAGTCAACAAAAGATTGGCCTGTATGCGGACGATGTAATTATATCCCGTTTGTATCTAAGGTATCTTCCCTGCTGGCTAGCTTTGCTAAACCGATGCTGTCCTGGGCGAGCAGGATCGCTATTGTTAAAATGATGGCACTGCCTTTGATTTTATATCTATTCCGCACTGTGACCATCCCTTACCTGACTCCTATTTCTCTAAACTTCAGCACATACTTTCACAGTTTATCTGGGAGGGTAAGAGATCCAGGATCCGATTTCAGGTGATGTCTAGGCCCTGGTCTTCTGGGGGCACCGGAGTCCCTGATATTAAAAAGTATTATGCACGGCGACCCTTGATCAACTCCGGGTTAGCTGGAGTGATGTGGCTAATTGGAGGTGTGCGGAGATTGAGGAGTCTATGCTTGAGGCTCCACTCATGAGTATATTACGTCCCAGGGACCTTGGCCCGCAGCTTCATCAGGCCCCATTACTGAGTATAAAAGTGTCTACATGGGCGTGGCGTATTTCCTGTCACATACCTCCTTAGAGGATTTGGTCCCCCTAGCGAAACTCCCACTGTTGTATACAACCGCGTTTCTCCCCCAGTTGAGGATTCGCAGTTGGATAGCGAAAGGTCTTTTCAAAATCTCCCATCTCTATGAGAACGATCGCTTTAAATCCTTCTTTGTATTGTGGGAGGAATATGACCTCCCTCACAAGGATTTTTTCAAATTCCAGCAACTTAGGCACCTTCTTCAAACCCACGGAGCATCAAGGCTTACATGGAGACTGTGGAGCCGAACCGCTCCTCCTAAAGGCGGCATCTCAGCTTTTTATACTTTTTTCTCCACCCCCTCAGAGTGGATCAAATCTCTATGCCTTTCAAGGTGGGAGGTGGACCTTGCCAAATCTATTTCTCTGCCTGAGTGGTATGAGGCCTGTGGGTTTGTTAAGCGGGTGTCGAAGGGTGCGGCCCACTGGGAGACGGCTCAAAAAAATCCTTCTACGCTGGTACAGATCTCCTGTACAGTTGTCGCATATTGATGCCTCCTTCTTGAGACTCTGCTGGCGGGGTTGCGGTCGCGAAGGCACATGTGGTGGGAATGCCCCCCATGCCTTTTGGACCACTGTCTTTGGCTTCATGTCCTCTGTAGCTGGTCTCCCCATCTCCCCCTCCCCAGGGCTGGCATTATGCTTTCTAGATACTGGGTCTTTCCCCACGGGTATGCATGTAGTGCTGGGTCAGATATTTCTAGCGGTCAGATCCATGATAGTGAGGCAGTGGAAGTTTATAACCTGTATGACAATAAATGAGCTGATCCTTCATGTGGACTTGGCTTTCACCCTGGAGCGGATGTTGGCCACCAAAAACCATACCTTCTCCAGTTTCTGCTCCAGATAGGCCCTCTGGTCAGCTTTTATGGAAGATAGGAGAAATCCTCAGGCCAAGACTCCCCTCTCTACCCCTAGGGCAATTCCATAACGGGTCACGCACACCGGATCATTGTTGCTAATATTGTTGGTACTCCAATTGTTATGGCCGTTTGCACTTCTATTTGTATACTGACCTCCTTATCATTGCCATTCTCATTTGAATTGCAGCATTCTGCTCTGAACATGCAGTGTTTCTTTTTTTTTTGCTCTTAGATACTTATTCACTTTATTATGCCAAATTTGTTTTTACTTTTAACAATGTTTGTTTTCCTCCCTTCCCTATTCTTCCACCGCCTTCCCTGTCCCTCTCTTCCCTTCCTCCCCCACCCCCTTACCTTGCCCCAGGCCCTGTTCGGAACGTTATTGGCTGCCACTCGAGAACTGATAGGACTACTGTTCATGCTTTTGTAACCAATGTGTATGCTCCTGAGTGTCTATATTAGATAAGAGGTTGTTTGGATTATTGTACTTGATGCATAGTACTGTATGACCCAATTCGGCCACAGGTTTTTGTCTTTTCTCCCTTTGGCCCGTTGTTTTGCATTTTTTGTATTTTGAAAATTTTTCTTCAATAAAAATCAAATTAAAAAAATAAATAAGTAAATAAACACTGAAAAGTGGGGCGTGCAATATTATTCGGCCCCTTTACTTTCAGTGCAGCAACCTCACTCCAGAAGTTCAGTGAGGATCTCTGAATGATCCAATGTTGTCCTAAATGACTGATGATGATAAATAGAATCCACCGGTGTGAAACAAGTCTCTGTATAAATGCACCTGCTCTGTGATAGGCTCAGGGTTCTGTTTAATGCGCATCATGAAGACCAAGGAGCACACCAGGCAGGTCCAAGATATTGTTGTGCAGAAGTTTAAAGATGGATTTGGATACAAAAAGATTTCCCAAGCTTTAAACATCCCAAGGAGCACTGCGCAAGCAATCATATTGATATGGAAGGAGTATCAGACCACTGCAAATCTACCAAGACTCGGCCATCCTTATAAAGTTTCATCCAGTGGCGTAACTACCACGGTAGCAGTGGTAGCAGCTGCTACAGAGCCCGTCACCTTAGGGGGCCCGGGCCCCCTCACTAGTTTATATGGCAAAAAAGAAATAAACAATAAATGTTACTTTTAGAGGCCCGAGGCCACATAAGGTGTCGGGTTCTGGGCAGTGGAGAGCCTCAGCATGTGTCCTGACAGTGGGGGAGAGGGGGAGACATCATGCAGGAAGAAGATAGAGCCAAAGGATGGACTAAGCAGCGCTGAGTGAGTGCAGACTGGTGAGTTTAACCTATGTGTGCAGGGCAGGCTGTCAGCTACCTGCTGCCTGGGGATGAAGGGGTTATTACAGTACATAACACTGTGCTACAGGGGCCACTACAGGGCATGATACTGTGTGAAGGGGCCACTATAGGGTATAATACTGTGTGAAGGGCCACTATGGGGTATAATACTGTATACAGGGGCCACTATGGGGCATACTGTATACAGGAATGCGGGGGAAAGGGGGCATTCGGTCGGGGTCTTTGGAGGAGGGGCCCCATGTCAAAGGTTCACCACGGGGTCCCGCCATTCCTAGTTACGCCACTGCTTTCATCTCAAACAAAGAGAAGACTGATCAGAGATACAGTCAAGAGGCCCATGATCACTCTGGATGAACTGCAGAGATCTACAGCTGAGGTGGGAGAGTCTGTCCATAGGACAACAATCAGTCGCACACTGCACAAATCTGGCCTTTATGGAAGAGTGTCAAGAAGAAAGCCATTTCCCAAAGATATCCATAAAAAGTCTAGTTTAAAGTTTGCCACAAGCCACCTGGGAGACACACCAAACATGTGGAAGAAGGTGCTATGGTCAGATGAAACCAAAATAAAACTTTTTGGCCACAATACAAAATGATATGTTTGGTGTAAAAGCAACACAGCTCATCACCCTGAACACACCCGCACTGTCAAACATGGCGGTGGCAGCATCATGGTTCGGGCCTGCTTTTATTCAGCAGGGACAGGGAAGATGGTTAACATTGATGGGAAGATGGATAGAGTCAAATACAGGACCATTCTGGAAGAAAACCTGTTGGAGCCTGCAAAAGACCTGATACTGGGATGCAGATTTTTCTTCCAACAAGACAATGATCCAAAACATAAAGCAAAATCTACAATGGAATGGTTCACAAATAAACCTATCCAGGTGTTAGAATGGCCAAGTCAAAGTCCAGACCTGAATCTAATCAAGAATCTGTGGAAAGAGCTGAAAACTGCTGTTCACAAACGCTCTCCATCCAACCTCACTGAGCTCGAGTTGTTCTGCAAGAAAGATTGGGCAAGAATTTCAGTCTCTCGATGTGTAAAACTGATAGAGACATACCCCAAGCAACTTGCAGCTGTAATCGCAGCAAAAGGTGGTGCTACAAAGTATTAATGCACGGGGGACAAATAAACTGAAAAGTGGGGCGTGCAAAATTTTCATTTGTTAAAAAAGTTTAAAATATCCAATAAAAAGTTTTTATTGAATATCCAATAAAAAGTTTTTATTGAATAATAAAATCTGTGTCAGAGTTCTTCAATTATAAAAAGTACTTCTCTATCATCCTCATGGCCATTGCAGATGCCCAGTACCGTTTCTTTGCTGTGGACATTAAAGCATATGGCCTAAGCAATGACTTCAAAGTATTCAAGAACTCTGCTATGGGACAATTAGGACTTCCATCACTGAGACCCTTTCCTGGAACTGACGGACCTCCTATATGCCCTTTGTTCTTGTTGGTGATGATGCCTTCCCGAAGTGTGGCAACTTGCTGAAGCCATATTCAACTTGTGGAAAGAACTATTGGAAACAGATCTTCAATTACTGTCTTTCCAGATCCAGGTGACAAGTGGAGTGTGCTTTTGGCATCCTGATTGCAAAATGGAGGATCTTCACTCAACCCATTCAGCTTGTACTACAGGGAGTCGATGTGGTCAAGGAATGTGTTGTACTCCATAAATACTTTCTTTCCAGAAAGCCTCTTGCAATAGACTCAGAGGAGATGGACTATACACTGGAAAGCCTGGAATCTGCTGTACCAAGGTCAACAGTTGCAGTCAACCAGGTGCAGGACCAATTTGCCAAATTCTTTCTTTCCAATGCTGGATGGGTCAATTGGCATTAGCTCATGGTTTGAACTTGGATTTTTTTTTTCACCTTTTTTGTTTTTTTTGAAGGCTAATCAAAATTAATGTGTGTAATGATTTTTTTCCTAATCAATTGTTTTATATACGTTTTTAAAAATTTTAAAATTAATTTTAGAATCCAATCATTTTTTCAACTAATATTTCATTTTGGTTACCCTTTGTTACTAGTGTATTGAATTTTATGAACTTAAACATTATTTCCCTTGGAAGCTATTTCTTTATCTTTGTTTCTGTTTTTCAGTCCATCCTCATGGGTAGCCCACTTAGTATTCAGAGCTCAATACCGCTATCTGTGATTATGGACTTGGATCCAGAGACAAATTTTCATGTATAAATATCTTAAAGTAAATTTTTGTGTTTTAGCATGAAAATTATTGTGTGATTATTTTTTTTATAATCTGTTTCATTTGTAAAATCTTTTAAAGGAAAATGAAATGACACTTTATATATTATTAGCATGACTGTTTAATTCATGAATTTTCTTCTTAGATTTGTTGCAGTATTGCTATATTGTTTTCCTTTTTACAGCTTTTTGGACCAACCTTTTGAAGCCAACTGTGCTGTGAGACTTTTATGTATAAAAAAGGGGGAAAAAAAGGCAGAAAGAAGTGACCTTGTACGGAACCTATTAAACGTTTTAACGGGAATAATAACCCAAAACCGAAGCCCCTATATTAGGGTGCTCACCTGGGTGGGTTGTGTACAGACACAACCACTATGACAGCATTAGAGATTGGGAGTTGCCACATTCCCTGAGTGACTGTTCTTGGGGTAACCAAGACAGTATAGACAAATCCAAGTCAAGCAGAACTGCTTCAACCCCTTTTTTTAAAAAATAGTGGACAGTAACAGTTTGTTAGATTATAAAATTGACCAATACACAAAATGGAAACTAAATGTCCCCTTCAGTCAGTTTAAAAGGTGAAGGAGAAACTGCCCATCTAAGGGCATCTGTACTGTTGTTAATGTCTATCGCTGTCTTCCATCATAAGATGACAGCAACGGACATTAAACTGTCCCAGAGAAGGCTACAGACTGATTCTGTGTCCATTCTCATTGACATTAATGTAAACAATATGATTGAAGTTATTTTCAGTTTTTATAGTGTCAATTTTCTTGCTTTTTTTTTCTGCTTTCTGTGCATGTGCAGAAAAAAAGACAGTAATAACAGAAAGTATTACAGACATCTGTCTGTTACCGTCAACTAGTCATAGACATCAACATTAGAAAATAACGGATGCTTGCTGACTGTTATAAGTCCATTATTTTGAACAGACAGTTAAGTTACTACGTCACCGAAAAAAAGAATTGAAATGTGACAGACTTTTTTGTAAACAGACACTAAAAGGCACTAATGGACAACATTATAACCGTTCTGTGTGAGTTGTCAACATTTAACGATAGTGTGAATGCCCCCTAACTCTAAACTCTGATAAAATATCGAGCAAAATCACAGCCAAACGCTTTCATAAGAAGAAACTGTCCACACTGCTGTGGCTACCAAGCTATTTTACAACTATATATATATATATATATATATATATATATATATATATATCCAACGGCTGGTCAGGTAATGGAGGGGGTGTACATCTCACCCAGACTACTAAGGTGGGTGAGATGAGAAGACTCCAGAAAGAATGTTTCTCAGTAGATAACTATTGTCTGCTGAGGGTTATTTCAGAGTTCCGGTTATTGGGCTGGATTTTTAGGAATGACAGGTAGGTTGGTAGTGGGACCTGTCATTTCATCCCCCCCCCCTCTCCAGTCCACACTTTGGGGATGTTCCAGCAGCGACTCAGCTGCAGAGAGTCTCCTCATCAAGGGAGCTTAAGAAGCCAGCTCCAGCAGCAGACTTTGGGGCAGAGCTTGGCTGGAAAGCTAACAGAGAGGTCATATTTTTGGAGCTGTGTCCTGAATGATTCTACTGGCTTTTGATTTCAGTTATTATAGGTGAGGAAACCTATTCTATGTTTAGTTAGAGCCTAGCTGGGCAGGTATTTATTTTAGTATTGTTTCCTTTTGTTGCTGCATCACCTTTTTGAGTGAAAATAAACTACTCTACCTTTGTTTTGGACTAAAGAATCTGGACTTTTGTGTCTATGCCACTCCACCTAGCAACCCCAGACCCGGACAATATATATATATATATATATATATATATATATATATATAATTATTATTATTATTTTTTAAACATTTTTAAACACATAGAGAACAAGGTTCCAATAAGCATTGAGGGACATGATGACAAATAATACAGTAATTAGCAAAACATGGGAACCGGTTTGGAAAGAGAACTATCAAGTTCGGAACCTAAACTGATCAGGTACCTTCCTTTTTTGGAAAAGTGTTTAATATACCCAAGGAATGTAGCAGAAATATTTTTTATTCCTGGGTTTCGGGAAGGTATTAAGTCCCACACCACATGAATGAAAGTGACCCTACACATGTATTGGTAGGACTTATTTGCTCCATCCAGGAGGTCAGAGTTTGAAGACACTGAGGATTGGTTATGGAAGTATCCGGCAACCCTGCACCTTCCAGTCATTGAATTTGAGCAAGTATTTCCTCACAGAATCTTACTTTCTCCTCCCTAAACCTATTCACCTGGTCATCCAATCTCAGCAAGGAATCTTGGCAGATCCTTGCGAGATCCTCATAATCTGCTGGCTGTTTCTTGCCTGCTCTCTAAATAGAAATGTAATGAAAATTTGGAAAAAAAAATGCTGTTTTAAAGTTTGAACTTTGAATTTGCATGCCTTTCATATAGAAAGTCACACTACCCAAATTACTTCATAAATATTATGTACCATATCTCTGTTTTATGTAATAATACTATCAAATAATGCACTCAAACTTCAATCACCCTTTCATGTTTTTCAGAAAGTATAAGGCTTACAAATCAAGCAGTAATTTTCCAAATTACTGCTTGTTTTTCCAGTTTAGTTCTGTAGAGGCCTTGAAAGGCCCCCCTTCTAGCTAATTTGCAGTTTACCCCTTCATTACAAAGGAAGTATATCCATAGATTCATTAGATAAGAAAGACAGAATCACAGTGAGTGGAGGGAGACAAGTTGTTTATCTTCACAGCCTACACAGACACATCTGCAAACTGTTGCTCTGTACAAAGGACTGAGGATTCTGCAAATCTCACAACTTCTGATATAAAAAAAAAAAAGTAAATTAATGCACTTGTATCTACTTCTGGCTGCTTGTGTGATTACAGATGGGATATTATTAACAGAAAGCAGGCAGTTTTTCTGACTGTGTGCTCATAGATTGCTCTTTTCCTCTGTCAGGGATGCTTCATGTCTGCATCTGTCTGCCCAGTATTTGCATTTTAGTTTTTATTAATCTCTTATATTATCTTTACTTGGGCTTTTCTCAGCTATTTGTTTGCTATTGTACAGTTACTCCTGATATAAAGTTAGAGCAGTATCAGTAATGGATAGGAGAGGAGTCAGACTGCTCCTTATTGTACACACCCACAACCTGAGACAGAAATGTAAATTGTCTATCAGCCATAATGAGAGCAGAAAAGCTGGTAAACAGGTAAGCAGGAAACCATGTATGAAGGCTTTTACAGTCATAGAACAAACTGCCAAGTAACTCCTGCACATATTTCAACTTTTCATGAAAACTCAGGTACCCTTTAAGGAAGATAAGTTACTTAATTGTTTCAGCACCATGGAGAGAACACCAGCACAATGCACTGACTGCAATATACAGTATACAAGAGAATTCCAAACTATTTTTAGTTGCAAACAAATATAATTCCTATTACTAATGGACAAGATATGTAAATTAGTTTTCACAACCAATATAAAGTTACTTGTTATTAATTTGTTTAAAGGGCTTGTTCGTAAATCTCCTTGTTAAGCCTTGTTGAAGAATGCTAATATGTAACTATGTAAAATGTGTGTACTTCATTAGGCACTTATTAGGAAACTTAGAAATGTTTACCCCAAAGATAATAATCTGACAAACTCTTAGTTCTTTGGATTGTTGTTATTGTTAGCTCATTTATATTCCAACCATTATCATACAGTAGTTTACCATTTACAATCAATATCTGGTTTATTCCTAATAAATATCATAATTTTTGTCCCAAATTACTAACAATTCAGCATTCCAATTCATACATTAGGCAACTTTTTCCTTGTGCATGGGAAACTAATAATGTATTTATCCATAGTATAGATATAGTATCAATATTCCAGCATTTTCAGTATTATGGTCTATTTTTTGTAGTTTGTTTTGATGGGCTATTAATGTAGGTTGTTTGGATGATAATGGCAGAGAGGTTAAGCACACTGAGATTTATAGGCACACTAGCAGTACCCGCGACTTCGTCCGCTGACCCCCTGACCCCCTGCGCACCCCATCTCCTGCGCATGTCTGGGCCCACCATCTTCAACACCCCTCCATGTGTCTCCCCCGCCGTAGCACACCCTTTGCCACCAGTCCTGCTCGAATGCTCCACCGTCCCTTCTCCACGGCTCGTGACAATGGCTCCCGCCGGTTGAAGATATGCAAAGCACCCCCCGCTGCACTCCTACCACAGTTTCCTGTGGGCCCACCACTGAATACCTGGCTTCCCTTTCCCCGCTGGACCTCCAACATCCATTTCTCCCTCCCCCCCCCCCCCCCGCTCCAACAACCCTCTGCATCCCTGGACCACCAACATCCCTTCCCCCCTCCATGCACTGTGAAAGCCCCTAATCCCCACAGACAGCAAGCCCTACCTGGAGGTCGCTACAGGGCGTCCCGGCCCTGCGGCATGGTAGTCTAGGCTGTGCTTCATTTGCAGGGCTGGCACAGGGCGTACAGCACCAGGGACGATGTACTCAGTGAAGAGGTGCTGCAGAGGTACATGGCTGTTCCTCCTGACAGCAAGTTCCTGCTGCTTATGCAGCCATCTGGTGATTGTGTGCTGACACGGCGAGAACTTTTGCCGGCTCCACGCTGCCGGCCAGCTTGGCGTCATCGCTCGGGACCCAGGAGAAGGCGCCATTTTTTCCGGCGCGGACTTGGGGACTGGTGCCGCCCACGCAATGCCACAAACCTATCAGGCCGCTCGGCTTCCCCTGCGGCCAACCCCCAGACTACAGGCATGCAATCGCAGCCCAGCTGAAAGGCCTGCGATGACGTCATCTTAGGTTGTACAGCGGAGGCAGAGAGAACATTCGCCGGTTGCAGTCGGGATACCGGGTGAGTGTAGGACCTAAGAAGTACCCTATTGCTCCTCCCTAGTGAATATCTAGGTATGTGTGAAATCTGACCTAAATCCGTTCAGCCGTTTGGCTGTGATTGAGGAACAAACATCCAAACACACAAACCGACAAACATCCAAACTCAAAAACTTTCACATTTATAATATCAATAGGATTCTACTGATAGAACTAAATGAATTAAATGGAGATAGAATTTAAGAAACATGTTAATTATGTTACCTTCATATTTTGCACCCATTCTACTAAAAATCCTGGATAAATAACAGCATAAGAACACAATACATCCTTACTTGGAAATCACGCCATATTAGATTTGATATAGAGAACCATATTTTGGAATTGTATGAATGTGTTACTTTGACAACCATAGCTCTAAGAACACTCCTGTTCCCCCGTGTGCTCCAATACAGAATTTTTTTTAATCATTTGTTAAAGAGGACCTTTCATGTCCCCGGGCACATGTAGTTTTATATAGCGCTAGAAAGCCGAGAGTGCACTGAATTCAGCACACTATCAGCTTTCCTGTTATGTGCCATCGGTGCCGTTACTGTAGCTCTTCACTGTCGGAAGGGCGTTTCTGACAGTCTATGCCCCTCTTGACAGTAGAGTCCATAGTGCTATATTATGAGATGGGGTGTTCCTCACCACTCAGCATCATAGCTGGGTGGTAAGGAACACCCCCTCTGAAAGTACAGAGCTACAGACAGACTGTCCGGAGGGGCACTCCTCACAGACTGTCAGAAACGCCCTTCTGACAGTGAAGAGCTACTGAGTATTATCATACTCATTTGCTGAAAACTTTCTCTATTGGCGAATAGAATGGCAACTGCTACATTTAGTGTGTTTATTAGATCCATAACCATTAACTAAGCTTTTACAAGAGGTTACTTTTGTTACTGTTGTGCAAGAAAAAATTGAGCCCAAAAACACTTTTTACTTGCAGTGCAAAACTGTAGACATCATAAGGAATAGATAAGTCACACGAAGTCATTTGTCGCCTTTTAGCCAAGGTAAGTGCGAAGAAGAATTGTGAATTTCTCATTTACAGAAAATCTAAACAACTAATTCGGTAATCCTACATGAATAATATGCATTGGTGGCTGGAAATATTTTGGCCCAGATGTTTCTGGTATTACTGTACAATATAAAAAAAAATGATAAGAGGTAAACCCTGGTAATATTTATACCTCTAATTCATAGGGGAAAAATTATTACATGTTGTCATTGGACATTCAAAAACATTCATATTCTGTAATATAGAATATTATTTAATATATATGTATAACTCATTTTGCCATGTATATCTGCAAAATGCACATGCAGATTTGGTAATGATCTGATCTGATGGGAAGGTAGCAAATAAGATCAACATAGGCAATTCGCTGTGTAGTTGCTAGGTAACTGTGTCTGCTCTTTTCAGTGAAAACATCAGAGTGCTACTTTGTGCTACTAAACATTGGTTTCCCTTCTTGTTTTTTCAACTATGAGCTCCAGGCAGATGTTCTCCTACTAAGTCCTAATTCTTTATAATTAAGGGGCTAATACACGAGCTCAGAAAAAAATACATAGAAATGATGTATCTTCTGTGACATTACATATCATATTCACGATAGAAGAAAAAACAGTCAAAAAGTCATGTTATTAAGATTAGAAACAGATGAAATATGCTTATGGGTGACAGGAGGGGATTTATTGACAATGATCAATTCATAAGCCTCAAAGAGATGAAATAGTTATTAACAGTGAAATGTGGGTGTGAAAAAGAGAAAGACTTGTTTAAAAAAAAAAACTTGGACCAACCGAGAAAGTGATTGGAGAACATCCCTGGGAGGGAGGAAAGGTTGTTGGATATTGCAACTAAGAGTCCCCTGGGGTCAATGAGGGAATTATCAGTATGCGCATAACCCAGGGACACTAGGGTGGAGCATGTGCTGGAGGACTTTTTGACACCTGTTTTCATTTTTTTGATGGCCCACTAAGAGAATTGAACCAGCGATCTTCTGAGCGGGTAGGAGGCTTCCGCTGTAACAGTATATTACCTTAACGCACTGATAACTGCTCACTTTAAATGGTAAAGTCCTGTAAGTCACTGTTAAATTGCTTATATTTCTGATCCCTCAAATGGAACTGAAGCCTCTCAAGATATCCATGAAATTGACTGGCTCTCTAAATAGAAGTGTTCTCTTGCTAGCTCTCTCTTGCAAGGCATTGGAAGAGCCAGTCAGCACTGATGATAGAGGAGTGGTTTACAGAGGTTGTCTTTCTTTATTGAATGGAATATCTCATTACTCAAACGATGGGCAATGGGAGTGCTTTATTCGAACCTGGGGCCCTTGGGTTGCCTTCTAGTACTTGGATTCCTACCATCACGCTAAGTGCACTCACTAAGTGATCGGGTCTCTTCTCTGGAGGTACATCTTCTACTGGATCCTGAGTATCGGTCCACGCTGAATCGCCACCTTGTTCACTTATGCACTTTCTACTTCCAAATGTCACCAGGTACTCCCTTTGTTCTTTTCTTACATCTTCCTATTCCCCTCCTTTCCCTTCCCATCCTTTTACCTTCTGACTTGGGTAATACTTCTATTTGGCAAGCTGCATCTTCCTTAGTTTTCTATTTACTGTCCTGTTTATACTTTAAAATTAATAAAGTAAATTTGAAAAAAAGGTGTTAATAAAATTAATAAATCATCAAAGCCCCAAAAATATCCCTATAATATATAAAATTAGCTATTAAAAAAAAAAAAGGAAACTAAAAATTAAGAATTATTTGGTATTATATGGCACATTTGGTATTGCCATGTTCCATTACAACCCATACTATAAAACTGGAAAAATAACACCGTAAGTAATGATTTTTCGCCATCTCGCCTCGCAAAATATGGTATAAAAAGTGAACTTTAATAGTTTTTAATGGGTCAAAGACCTTATTATGTTTACATGGAAATTGAGTAAGGGCCCCTTCACACGGCGTAAGCGCGCCGCTCGTTTAGACCCGTACACGCGAGCGCTTCAAAACACATCCCATTCACTTCAATGGGAGTGCACGTAAAGCCGGCTTCACGCGTGCTCCCATTGAAGTGAATGGGATGTTTTTTGAAGCACTTGCGTGTACGGGTCTAAATGAGTGGCATGCTGATGCCGTGTGAAGGGGCCCTAAAGGTAGATACTTTATTAATCAGAATCAGAGTTTGTGTGCAGAATTTTATGTTTTGATGAAACAATCAATGTGGTTTTTATTCTAACTGCAACATTTTGGTTCAGTAAGTATAGGACCTTTCACAAGCAAAAACATAGTGTATACTCAAGCTTTACATAATGTGAACGTACTATATTTTGACCAACATTCTTACAATCATGATCAAAATCATGTCACAAGTGTATACCAATATACAATAATTATAAAAATTATAATGTGCCATTATTTGTGCATCAAGTGCTAAGTGAGGATAAAAGTACAAAAAAAAACATGCAAAAATTCATAAAGACCTATAAATAATCAATAAGCTCATTTTTAGAGATGAGTGAGTACTGTTCGGATCAGCCGATCCGCACAGCACGCTCCATAGAAATGAATGGATGCACCTGGTACTTCCGCTTTGACGGCGGCCAGCCGCTTAACCCCCCGTGTGCCGGCTACGTCCATTCATTTCTATGCGAGTGTGCTGTTCGGATCGGCTGATATGTGTGTGTGTGTGTGTGTATATAGTTCTATTAGGAGGCCTTTTTTGGAGGCTGATTTTGAGGCGGATTCCTGACCAAAGTCCTAACCAAAAAGCTCTGTGTGAACTCAGCCTAAATGATTATGGGTGTGGTTTGATTAGATGGTTTGATTAGATACTGGGTCCTGCCACAAAGGGGCATACATTTACTCTCACTGTTGCCCTATAAAAAGGCTCTCAGGTGTCAAAATTGTTGGCTACTAGACTTGTCTCTATGACACAGACATTTTGCCCAGTTGATAGACTGTGAGAGGGAGCCCATCATTGGATAGAGTGAAGCAGGATGGTCACTTAGCTGTTAGGAGTTGTTGAGAACAGTGGTACACACATATAGTGTACAGGCTCTGCACAGTCCATACCGATCACTAGTAGAAAATATTACTCACATCTCCTGAACTCTGGCATGACAGTCCAAAAGTAGCCTTGCTGCCAAATCAAACACAGGCCACACCAACCCACAGGGACAGCACCATAACAACGACAGACACCATGCAGTACTGCACCATGTGAACATGTCTCAAAAAGTTCAGCTTACCATATGGTCTCAGTAAAGAACTGGTAGGTAAATCTATTATTTAGTCTCCTGCTAATTAAAACACATGAGTCAAATGGGAGGAGTGCTGATACTAACGCAAAACAAAAAAAAAAATGAGGGGGGACAGAGATATATTGTACACCAACATTTAAATATAGAACAAAAAAAAGACATGGAGTGTAGATATGTGTTACACACTGATTTGTGCTTTTAAGTAACACCTACAGAAATGAAAATTAGTATACATTTTGGTCAAGGTGTCTAAGCCCATTAGTTACTTCACAACAATTTCTGTATAGTAGAACCCCACTCTACTGGGTGCGGCACTACAAGGCATCCACAACCATTGCAACACAGACTCTATAGAGGAAACAACACAGTATCCCAACAGTACTCCTGCTGCCAGACTAAGCCCCCAGGCCTGCAGAAGATAATAAGCTCTGCAAAGTAGCCTAAGGGGATTTGGGGAAGTTGCAAGCATGGACTTGACAATTTAAAAATTACCTTTCAATACTTTCGCCAACTCCAATTGAAAATGAATGAACAGAGCCGCAAGTAAGGACAGATATAGGCAGACATACAGATATATTTTGCAGCTCTATAGTTTGGCTTGGACACAAAGCTGCAAAAACTACAGTTGTGTGTACGGGCCCATTGAAATGTATGGGTTTGCACTTTTATCCACAATTGTGGATAAAAGGTATAAATGTGTGCATGCGGCCTTAATAGCCGCAACTTCGCCGAGTTCAGCACAGTTGAAATTATTCTTTCTAGCTCATACCATTCCTGAGATATCACTGTACTGTTAAATTTCTCCAACAGACCACTTGTTGCAGAGGTGCGTAGTAAGCTTACCTTTAGTGACTAGTGCCAAGCAGATACTGACAAGGCAAATAAAAATATGGAGAGCATCAATACAGGCATAGTGGTTCATGAATAGAGCATAGTATTACCCCTACACAAATCACTAATAGGCCATAAATAGAGTACTGTGCTTCCTTAAGAATCCTCTCCATAGTGGCCCCACATGGAATAAAATACTCCACACAGTATAAAATGCTACCCACAGCAACCCCCTTCCCCAGTATGATTCTCCACAGTGGACCTACAGAGTATAATATGTTCCCCAGAGTGGCCCCGTGTAGTATATTACTCACCTTGCCTTACATCTTCTGGGCATCCTCACATTGTTCCATTGTCTCCGCTGACTTCTTTTTCAGGTTATCCGCTGATGTCACACGCTCTGGACGTCACCGATGAGGCCTGTGATAGGGCCTCAGCAGTCACGTGGAGCACACTTACATTGTGATGCCAGTTACAGGCCAGTAGATGACGCTGGATTGCCGAACACCTGAGAGAGATAAGTAAAAATCTTTGTTATTTTTACAGACCTCCCCTGAGCAGGCCTCTATTGGAAAGGGTCCTGTCTCCAGGCCCTGGGCAACTGCCTAGTCTGCATGGGTGGCCATGGGATTCCAAAAGCCTCAGGCCCCAAGTGGTCGTCCAAACCCTCTACAGTATATTATAATCCATTATTGTTGACTACACCTTAGCCCTCCTGAATTAAATGAAGATGAGTTAGGGTATTTTTTCCCTTTTTATTTATTGTAACCCATGCCTTATTATATCATGCTGCATTGTTATATTTGGTTGATAGTATCATAGTGGCTTGAAGTTACTAGTCATTTCATCTCTGACATTTATTGTCTGTTCAGATGCTTTCCCGGGGTGCTATCAAAACAGATATCAGCCAGATTGTGATCACATCCAACGATACAGAAAAATGAAAATGATCAAACAAAATGATTGTAAAAGCCAGAGTGTGGTGTTTGCAGTGTGTGCGCCATTCTCCTCCCCTCTATTCACATAACAGCTGCTCTTTATTAAAGCTCCAGCTTTGGCTCTATTGATTAAAGTGGATAATTAGGTGGAGGCAGAACAATGAATTCTCACCACTGTGTAGGCCTGATACAAAAGGGATCCCCTGGCTTGCTGTCTGTACAAGAGGAGCCCTGGTAATTCTGTAATCATTTCTATAAAGCATTCACAGCACACTGTACATGCGAATTCCTAGAGGGAGCAAACAGGGTCTCTGTGATCCTAACCATTAGTGCTGGCTCCTGCTATGCATAGCTCTCAGCATGGATGATCTCCTACTATATAATAACTGAAGATGAGGTTACAGATTGTGACAGATTTCAGGATTAAGGATTAGCATTTCATTGACCAGTGCGGTTTAGAACATTGTTATATACAGTGAAAGGCACAGGGGCAAGTTAGTTATATACAAATATTCAAACAGAAGGGGATGAAATTGTTGGTTTATGGCACATGTAGCTATCTGCCAATATAAAACAATGAGGCATATTTATTAAAACTGGTGTTTTGTACGTCAGTCTGAATAAAGGGCTGATAAGTGCAAGGCATGCCCGTTTTATCAAAAAGCGCTGGCCATTTTGTAAATCAGGTGCATACCCGTGTGTCAGAATAGAAATCTATGCTAGTCAGAAACAGACATAGATTTCCTGTATAAGGCTAAGGCACCATGGGCCGGAACCACCGCGATAAAGCGCAGTGGAACAACCACAGCGTAAACGCATTGCAGTTCTTCCCGCAGCGCTTTGAACAGAAAGTTCACTGAGTTTTCCTCCGTGGACTTTCTGTTACAATTATATGGGTATGGGTAAGCCGCCAGCGTTTCCATAGATATAATTTACTGCAACAGTTTTGGAAATCGCAAAACTGTCTGCGCTGTGATTTTTTCTGCAAAGTGGGCATGGGATTCACATGAATCCCATCCACTTTGCAAGTACTGTACAACGCTGCGATTTTTCCCGCGACGTTTCCACCGCGGCCAAATCACGGCATTTCCGGCCCGTGGGGCCTCAGCCTCCCTCGCACCAGAAATCTGGTCTGTTACAATAAATATGTCGGGCTGAGTCGTCTCTACACAGCTCTCTGCCTTCATCTGCCCACATTCGCAGAAAGACCTTACATTGACTTTAAAGATAAGATAAGATAATCCTTTAATAGTCCCACATTGGGGAAATTTCAGACATAGCGTATGACACTGTCACTTGGCTAGATAGAGCCATAGAAGCCCTGACAGTGTCATGTATGTCTATGGGAAAATGGATGGTAAGCAGTAGATACAAACTCCTACTTTAACGATATACTGCGCTGCCATTAACACTTAAAATGCTCAAAAAATATGCCTGTTTTTGAGGAAAGGAGCTTGCCATAGTTTTTTATACACATGGAAGATATACTTGCCCATTTTGATCACTTGTAAGTGCTATAGGCTTATTCTTTTGGAGAAAAATTGTGGCTAGTTGAAAAGTGATGAAGAAGCGGCATTCAGACAAAAAACTGTCAATAATTATCCCTTCATGGGAGCAAATGTGAAATCAAAATGGTGTTGGCATTTTTTTTTTTTTTTGCAGCGATGGAAGCTGTGGCAACAGGAGTGGCATTACAGCATGGAATAATGTGACGGACCAGGTCGCAAGAGATGATATTCGGCTGTTTCAGACTGCCAGGCAGCATCAGCATCATCCATCAATAAATGCAATGTGATACAGAGAAACAGTGGCAAATCTATTTAGTGGCAATAGCTGGAACTGTGTGAATATCCTCAAAGATCCATGACTGGTTCATTTTGACAAAAATAAGTTTTTCCACACTAGTGGTGGACAGTTTATTCTTCCTAGGTAGCACTGAACACCCTCTCGGCCAAAACACTTGAGGTTGGACAAGATAAAACACCCACGGTAAACTGAGCCATCTCCTTTCACTGCTCTAACCTATTGGTTCAGAATTCCATGGTAAATGTACAAAACTATACCACCTATAGGTATAATCTCTGGTGTGATTGAACAAAGAACCATAAAAAACCACCAGATACTGAAGTTTTAGACAAAAATACAAAGAATATTTTATTATATAAAAAATACATATAACAATACAACATAAAAGGAAATAAATAAAGGGGAAGCTGAAATACCCAATGAACGGAGTGGAGATGGAAATACAGATAAGTATGCACAGTGCAAGATAAATAAGTATAACTAGTGTAGTAATGGGTCAATATATATAAATAAATGTACAAACGGGTGTACCACAACCACAACAAGAAAAAGGCAGAGTATAGTGCTAGGATTGCAGCAGCCACATATCACAGTTGCAAGTCACCTGTCAAGATATAATAAACATAAAGACCCATATATGATATAAAGGTGAAAGGTTATGAAAACAAATGCATACAGACCGTATAGGCCCTAGGGCCAAATATCCAACTCCACACCACACCCGACGCGCGTTTCGCCCGTTAGGGCTTTGTCAAGGGATGTTATACCAGAGCATCATGGGGGTATATATAGTACACAACAGTGCACGGCTGTGTTGAATTCTGTATAATTATAATAGTATAGCCCATACATCCGAAAACGTACCTCATTCAAAGATAGTGTTGTGGGAAATGGCCGCATTAATGATCAATGCGCATGCGTGAAATACGAGCACTAGGGGGAAAATACATACAAGAGCCTAGACAAAATGGCCGCACAATTCGCGCATGCGCGAAAACTTAATAAATGTACGCGATGAGCGGATCAATGCGCATGTGCGAATGAGGCACGCGAACCAGAAAGAAGGAATCAGTAAACACCTGCACATAAGCCCGGTAAGTATGCACCACAGCGCCAAACCGCAGCAGAGGCACATAAGGTCATAGCCAACCTAGTATGAATGAGGACAAAGAAGCAAATACGCGAAAGGAAAAACCAAGGATGCTAAATAAATATATGGCAAGTGAACGATCAGTAACCATATGTGTTATATACAATGAGTGAATGACATAGTCATTTGACAATATAAGAAGTATACACATTAAAATATAGGATGTCCAAAAAAGGACAAATGTCTCTTTAGTACACAGTGAAGGCATATGCCATGTGTCATAGTAAAAAATCACATAATGTGTAACAAAAATAATAAAAAAAGTAATAAAAGTGAAAAAAATGAAAAAAATATATAAGTGAATAAAATAAAAGTGCGCAGTGCGAGTGAGTGAACACACAAAATAATTAAGGCCATATAGTATTTTATATATTGATGTAAAATCGATGATGCAAAAATTATTCTTCCGCGAGCAGGAAACACAGATTATAAGAGATGTGATGGACCAATCAAGAGGACGCAAACCTGAAAAAACAAAAAAACTGAAGACAATGAACTCATAAAGACAACACATGAACACAATACGTACCAACATGATATGACAGAAAAAATAAAAAAATGTTAAAATAACGCTAGTATGGAGACAACCGATGAGAAGAGTATACACACAGTGCAACAATAAGGTGCACTTCATAAAAATGGCGAAAAACTGATATTTTCATTAAGGCCTTTAGGGTAAATGGTTTTCAAGGTATAAATCCATCGACTCTCTTTTTGTGCTAGGAGCCTTTTCCAATTACCCATACGTGGGCCCGGAGTAACTTGGTCGATAGCCCTGAACCTAAGTAGTTCAGGGTCGGAATTGTGGAATGATTTAAAATGTTTGGGAATTGTACTGAGAGTATCAGTGTTCTCCAAGTCCCTGGCATTAGCTATCCCCAACACATGTTCCCTCACTCGGCGACGAAACTCACGGGAAGTCATGCCAATGTAAATGAGATTACATGGGCAAATTGCAGCATAGATTACTCCAACTGATACACAGTTGAGGGGAAATCGTATTTTATAAGTATGCACTCCTGATGAGTCCGTAAATGTGTCTACCGACTCCACATTGGTACAAGCCACACAATGGCCACAAGGCCTACAGCCGGGCCTCGGGCCATGTGTGCTGATGGTTCTTTGGACAGAACTTTCCTCAAAATGACTCCTGACCAATGAGTCCCTCAAATTCCTAGCACGTCTATATGTAATAGTAGGGACCTGATTGAGGTATTGTCGTAATATTGGATCTAGTTGTAGAATACCCCAATGTTTTTGTAGCACTGCTCTCACTCTTCCCCAATGCGAATTAAATGTGGTGATAAACCTAACCTGGGATGTTGAATCCAGTCTATTTGAGGTTTTTTTCTTTTGATGTTTGAGAAGAGACGCCCGGTCCGCTGATTTGGCACAAAAATAGCCTCGTTTGATGGTATGTATGTCGTATCCGCGTGCTAGGAACCGCCGCTGTAGATCAGATGCTGCCAATTCAAATGATTCATCCGTGGAACAAATGCGGCGGGCCCTCAGGAACTGTCCAGTGGGAATATTTCGAAGAAGTGGTCGAGGGTGTGCAGAACTATAATGAAGAAGAGAATTCGTGGCAGTAGGTTTCCGATGTAAATTTGTATTGATATAACCATCATCATTGACAGTAATTTTAATATCCAAAAATTCAACTTGGTACCGACTGTATGACCATTTTTCTTTTCGAGGGACTGATCTACCTACAGCTCCAGGGAACAGCTATGGGGGCATCGTGTGCGCCCTCGTATGCCAATCTTTCCCTGGGGCTGTGGGAGAGGATCATTTTTTCCACCGATCCCGTCCCCCTTGTAGATCACGTACAGAATTGGTGGCGCTATATAGATGATATTCTATTCATCTGGCAGGGCTCTATTCAGGAATTAAATGAATTCATGACACTTCTGAATCAAAACGATAGGAATATTCACATTACATGGTCATACAGTCGGTACCAAGTTGAATTTTTGGATATTAAAATTACTGTCAATGATGATGGTTATATCAATACAAATTTACATCGGAAACCTACTGCCACGAATTCTCTTCTTCATTATAGTTCTGCACACCCTCGACCACTTCTTCGAAATATTCCCACTGGACAGTTCCTGAGGGCCCGCCGCATTTGTTCCACGGATGAATCATTTGAATTGGCAGCATCTGATCTACAGCGGCGGTTCCTAGCACGCGGATACGACATACATACCATCAAACGAGGCTATTTTTGTGCCAAATCAGCGGACTGGGCGTCTCTTCTCAAACATCAAAAGAAAAAAACCTCAAATAGACTGGATTCAACATCCCAGGTTAGGTTTATCACCACATTTAATTCGCATTGGGGAAGAGTGAGAGCAGTGCTACAAAAACATTGGGGTATTCTACAACTAGATCCAATATTACGACAATACCTCAATCAGGTCCCTACTATTACATATAGACGTGCTAGGAATTTGAGGGACTCATTGGTCAGGAGTCATTTTGAGGAAAGTTCTGTCCAAAGAACCATCAGCACACATGGCCCGAGGCCCGGCTGTAGGCCTTGTGGCCATTGTGTGGCTTGTACCAATGTGGAGTCGGTAGACACATTTACGGACTCATCAGGAGTGCATACTTATAAAATACGATTTTCCCTCAACTGTGTATCAGTTGGAGTAATCTATGCTGCAATTTGCCCATGTAATCTCATTTACATTGGCATGACTTCCCGTGAGTTTCGTCGCCGAGTGAGGGAACATGTGTTGGGGATAGCTAATGCCAGGGACTTGGAGAACACTGATACTCTCAGTACAATTCCCAAACATTTTAAATCATTCCACAATTCCGACCCTGAACTACTTAGGTTCAGGGCTATCGACCAAGTTACTCCGGGCCCACGTATGGGTAATTGGAAAAGGCTCCTAGCACAAAAAGAGAGTCGATGGATTTATACCTTGAAAACCATTTACCCTAAAGGCCTTAATGAAAATATCAGTTTTTCGCCATTTTTATGAAGTGCACCTTATTGTTGCACTGTGTGTATACTCTTCTCATCGGTTGTCTCCATACTAGCGTTATTTTAACATTTTTTAATTTTTTCTGTCATATCATGTTGGTACGTATTGTGTTCATGTGTTGTCTTTATGAGTTCATTGTCTTCAGTTTTTTTGTTTTTTCAGGTTTGCGTCCTCTTGATTGGTCCATCACATCTCTTATAATCTGTGTTTCCTGCTCGCGGAGGAATAATTTTTGCATCATCGATTTTACATCAATATATAAAATACTATATGGCCTTAATTATTTTGTGTGTTCACTCACTCGCACTGCGCACTTTTATTTTATTCACTTATATATTTTTTTCATTTTTTTCACTTTTATTACTTTTTTTATTATTTTTGTTACACATTATGTGATTTTTTACTATGACACATGGCATATGCCTTCACTGTGTACTAAAGAGACATTTGTCCTTTTTTGGACATCCTATATTTTAATGTGTATACTTCTTATATTGTCAAATGACTATGTCATTCACTCATTGTATATAACACATATGGTTACTGATCGTTCACTTGCCATATATTTATTTAGCATCCTTGGTTTTTCCTTTCGCGTATTTGCTTCTTTGTCCTCATTCATACTAGGTTGGCTATGACCTTATGTGCCTCTGCTGCGGTTTGGCGCTGTGGTGCATACTTACCGGGCTTATGTGCAGGTGTTTACTGATTCCTTCTTTCTGGTTCGCGTGCCTCACTCGCACATGCGCATTGATCCGCTCATCGCGTACATTTATTAAGTTTTCGCGCATGCGCGAATTGTGCGGCCATTTTGTCTAGGCTCTTGTATGTATTTTCCCCCTAGTGCTCGTATTTCGCGCATGCGCATTGATCATTAATGCGGCCATTTCCCACAACACTATCTTTGAATGAGGTACGTTTTCGGATGTATGGGCTATACTATTATAATTATACAGAATTCAACACAGCCGTGCACTGTTGTGTACTATATATACCCCCATGATGCTCTGGTATAACATCCCTTGACAAAGCCCTAACGGGCGAAACGCGCGTCGGGTGTGGTGTGGAGTTGGATATTTGGCCCTAGGGCCTATACGGTCTGTATGCATTTGTTTTCATAACCTTTCACCTTTACATCATATATGGGTCTTTATGTTTATTATATCTTGACAGGTGACTTGCAACTGTGATATGTGGCTGCTGCAATCCTAGCACTATACTCTGCCTTTTTCTTGTTGTGGTTGTGGTACACCCGTTTGTACATTTATTTATATATATTGACCCATTACTACACTAGTTATACTTATTTATCTTGCACTGTGCATACTTATCTGTATTTCCATCTCCACTCCGTTCATTGGGTATTTCAGCTTCCCCTTTATTTATTTCCTTTTATGTTGTATTGTTATATGTATTTTTTATATAATAAAATATTCTTTGTATTTTTGTCTAAAACTTCAGTATCTGGTGGTTTTTTATGGTTCTCAGAATTCCATGGTGTCAGAATTATTTGCTGAAATATAGGAGCACTCTATGTATGGCAGTACCTGCTGATGTAGCGGGTAAGTGTCAGTTCCCTGTTCTGGGTCTGGTTGGTGCTGAAAGGTGAAAAATAACTAATCAAAAGCCAAATAGTTGCAAGTCAAATTTATGTATGAGATAGCCAAGATGATTGTCTATAAAATTATGGTAATCTCATGTTCAAAGTAATGGATCCTGTATTGGATGGTGAGATATGGAACCTGAAAGTCAAAAGCTCAAAACATTGTTACCCTTTTGCTCCTCAGTGTCCCCTCCCCCTACATCCAAATGAGAGTCTTCCACCTTCTCCTCTTATTCTAGTCTAGGAGTTCAAGATCCTCCGCCATAATGACCCTGACACAATTCTCCATCCTCCTCCAGTTCCTCTTGCATCATGCCAGGAGAAGACGATGACCAAGAGGTGGAAGCTGCTCTTCCACTACCATCCCTTATTGCATGAGTGTAAGTGTTTTGTATAGGATATATAATAAAAGGATCGCATTACTGATGCTGCAGTTGTCCCTTCTGACAAAGTTAGTGGCCTCCTTAAAGGGCTTCAGGAGGTGACATACATTCCTTGGCGGATCTGAAACACATTGTGCCTGTGGTCTGTTGCGTTCAGTTTTCTCTACTCTCTGCTGCTCACACAGATGCTCCAGCATGTGTAAGCTGAAATTCCATTGAGTTGAAACATCGCAGTTAAGGCAGCGCAATGACAGACAGTTTTATCACTTCATGTCCAGCAGGGTGCTTTTAGTCACATAAGTATGGCTTAAATGTACAAACACTTTTCTGGCCATGAGAATCGCCTCATTTAAGCCACTGTATGTGTTAATAAAGGGGCACACAATTAAATTTAGCACATGCGCTATGCAGGGACAAAGTCTTATTCTACCCAATGGTAACACAGTAACAATATTGGTTCCAAAGTCTTATTCTATCAAATGGTAGCACAGTAACAATATTGGTTCCATTGTTGCTAGCAATACTGTCCATTTCTAGTTAGCCATCCAGTGGGAAACTTGCTGCAGCTCCTTTGATCCAGTCTCATTAGCTGTAAAAATACAAAATAAATGTTTGGCTTGCTACTCTTGGCTTTACCTTAACAAAACACAGCAAAATCTGCAACAAAAAATGCTGTATTTGCGCAATGTGTGGCCTCAGCCCAACACAGTAAACTGTTAAAAAATTGTTGGGCTATTTTTTATTTTTTTATTACTGAGCATAGTGTAATATTGTGCCAGAAGTACTGAAATTGCTGGTTAGGGTATAAATATATTTTTTCTGACAAGTTCCTTTATGTTATCCTTGCTCGTATTCCTTTCATTGTGCCATATCATGTATTTTCTTCCCACTAGAATATACACTTGTGTTGCTTTTCAAACATGAGTACATCAGTAAATGTATACATAAAAGTTAGCTGTAAATGCATTGAATGTATCCATGCCTGTCATCTGCTATAGCTTCGCAGGCAGTCATTTTCTCACACTGTTTTTCTGTTTACTGTCTAGGCTCGTCTTCTTTTGTCTTCCAGACTGCTGCACACATCTCAGCTAGACAATGTCTGCTCAGGTCCAAGTCTGCACGATGATACTGCATGCAAAGTAATTTGCCATCACGAAGCACCCAAATCCTTGGTTACCAGCTCTATTTTTTTATGTAAAAATGCATGGGTTATTTCATTCCAATTTAAAAACAACATTTTTTTCCATCACAAGCAAATACTCAATAAATCATCATTAGGAACATGTATTTTCTGTTACCTTCCTATTAGGATATGTTCACACAGAGTTTTTTGCAGGCAGATTTTTTTCGGCTAGTGGAAAAAAAATGCGACATGACTTATCTTCACATGGATTCTGCAGCTGAGTCAGCCACGGTGTCCACATCTCGAGACTCCCGGCCTAATCAGGAGCTGGATGCCAATGCACTGCATCAACATCCCATCACAGCTAGCCACACGAAAGAGCCGGCAGTGGAAAGCAATCCTCTTCACTTTCTGCTGTGTGAAGTTACACACTTAAGGGTAAGTTCACATGGGTTATTTTTGGTCCAGAACCTGAGGCGGAGGCCGCCTCAGGTTCAGCATCAAAATACAGGTAGCTGCGACTGGATGCTGGTGCAGTGCACTGGCATCCAGTCGCGCACTCCGATCTGGATTGGGCCCAAATGAATGGGCCTAGTTGGGAGGGAGTGTCTTCAGGCGGATGTCGCAAGGCGAATCCGCCTGAAAGAATGAGCATCTCGCTTCATTTCAATGGGAGCCATCTTTTTGGTCAGGATTTTGGGCGCATATGGCCTCAAAATCCTATCAAAAAACCCTGTGAACTTACCCTAAGAAGTCAAAGTGACCAGCAAGGACTTAAAGAGAGTATGTCAGGTCCAAAAAGCCTCCCAAACCAATAATAGTGCTATCTAGGGGACTTTGATAGGAGCACAAACATACCTTTGTGGCCACAAATTGATGAACAAATACAGAGATAATTAGCTTTTTATGGATATGCAAATCAGAGCGCAAATGAACTGGATCAGAGCCTGATTTACCAGATGCATTTACAGACAAATGCAGTGCGGATAGAGACTAAAAATGTCAATCACAGATAAAGAGGAGAAACTGGATATTGTACTAGCAACTGTTTATAGGTAAGTAAGACCCACCCCTGAAGCACTTGCAGGTTGATTTGCATATCTGCATATTTCATCAGTTTGTAGCCATAAAGGTATGTTTCTGCTCCTATGAAAGGACCTGACATGGCACAGTTATTGGATTGGGAGGCATTCTGAACTTCATAGACTCCTTATAAAAGGGTTTATAGGGTCTATTCTAAACTTTAATATTCATGACCTTACATTAGGCGCTGTGCCATGACCCCATCAATTAGCTTATCACTGGGGGTTCAGAAAGTCATAACCCCAACAATCTGATACTGATGGCCTATCCTAAGGAGATCAACAGATTTTTTTTTTCTTCCAATTTCTATATTTGTTATGTCTCTAGGTCCGTGAAAAATGGATGACACACAGATGTCCGCAGGGAAAGAGTTTTTTTTTTGACTGGACACAAAATCCTGCATGTCCGACTTTGTGTCCGGCTAAAAAAAAAAAAAAAAAAAAAAAACAATTTCCTCACGGACTGGCAGAAGACGCACATGGATGGTCTTCCTTTGTAAACCCATTCAAGTGAATAGGTTTTAAAACTGACTGCCAGGTTTCTGTCTCCTGTCCAGTTTCGCGGGGCAGAAGACGGAAACCGGCCGGATTGCACAAACTGAACAATGAGGCGCAGGTGTGAACCCTCCCTAACTGGCATTTCAGTGGCTCTGCAAAAGTTGCATGACTTCCAAAAACCAAACTGTCTAAATCTGTGCTCCGAAAACCATATGGTACTCCTTACATTCTATGTCCATCTGTGTGCCCAAACAGCAGGTTATACTCAAATATTAGGTTAAGTACATTATTTTAGGTACATTGGTGTCATGTGGGCTTAAACTGCTGTTTGACATACAGCAGGGTGCCAATGTGAATGAGCACTATATGGCTTTAGGAGAGTAAATTTAGAGTGTTTGGTATTTGAACACGATGTCATGTTTGCAGAACCCTAAGGTGGCAGGGAAGTAGAATTCCCTGATGACTGACCCCTGCACCCCTCAAAGAATGTATCATTTGGAATAGTAAGCATTAGTTTTCTCAGATGTGAATGCACAGCAGGTGGTGGATAGTGAATATGTAAGTTGTGTAAAGTGCATTGTACATACACCAAATTATAACTATTTTCCCACTGCTACCTATGGTTGGGGGAGCCCCATATAAGTGATTGAGGTATGGGTTGTATAAGTAGACTGGTGCTCTTTTCACAAGAAAACTTTAGGGGAATTTTCAGCTCCCCATCCTCCTGATCAATGGGGGACTTGGCGTTCGGGACACCAGCAATCAGACACTTATTCCCTGTCCTATGGAGAGGGAATAAGTGTCCATAGAGGAACAACCCCTTTAATAATGAAACATTTATTGCAAGGATTGTGAGGTACCAATGAGTCATCTAATTGTGTGACCAAATACAATGTTCATTGTACTCATCCATCTGCATACACTCTTGTTAAAAAAAAGCACGGCCAAAGTTTTGTTCCATTATGTTTTTTGCTTTTCTTGTGAATGATAAAGTCCGGCATGTTAGACTTTTTTCTTCCGCTACAAAAATAACACACACGATGGAAGAAATCTTCCATCATGCTATTTACATTAAAGTCAATGGAAATGGTCGCAGATAGTGGGGGCTCCATCTTTGTCCCTCTCTATAACTGTTAAACTTCATTGCTCTCGTTCTATGATGGATGAGAGGAACAGACGTTCACAATGGTAGTGTGAACATCCCCTAATTGCTTCTCTACTACTGGATTAGAGTGCTGATCAAATAAGTAGGCCAGTTTTCTCGTTTCTTTCTTTCTATTCACATTTTTACTAATAAGTCCTATAAACATTGACGTGTCATGACATTAAGGGACATGTCCCATGCAAAGGATTTTGGAGTCTTGTGGTTTAAAATAGGTCACTAGAATAGGATCTCTATTAGAGGGACAACGGAAAAGCCTTTTTTGCTCTTGAGAAACCAAATCTGCTCGCAGTTCGTGGCTTGTACATAGGTATATAGCTTTTGTATACAGATTCAATAAGATTTTTAATTTTCTAAATACTATGGGTCACTGGATAAAGCGATTCTTCTTAAATAGCAGAAGATGTTTCAGAGCAACCCTTTGAATAATGCTGCTGAGGATGGAATGATTGTGTTACAACTACTGTTGTTGCTATGGAAAAAAGGGATGTTGAGGTCTCCAGCGCATGCCCTTGGAATGCAAAACCAGCTGTGAGGAAAGTTAACTCACTCGATGCCATAAATAAGCCTATATTTGACAGGGAATAGCCTAATAAATTGTTTGATGGATCACTCCTTGTATTTACAACACTCTGCTGGATGTGGTTGCAACGTTTCACAATATAATAAGCCATGTCATGCTGAACAATAAGATTATTCTCTTTCTTAAAGCCTCGAGGACAAATCTACTGTCTACATGCAGATACGAGTCAATAGGTCGATGTAAACTATAACGTTATACAAATAACCTATTTACCACACCAAATATAAACCTCATAGAATCCCCTACCGTCTTGACTTGAGGGTATTAGTTTTCAGATTCATCTCCAGAAAAAATATAGATGGAAGAATGACCAAGGGTTTTGGTAACATTTTTAAAGAGGACACTTCACCAGCTCCACCAACTTAAAGTCTGCATCTTTTAATGCCAACCCCACTGATCCAGCATAGTTCGAATTTTTTCTTTAGCCCCTCCATTCATGAGCAATCAGTGCAGTTAGCTTTGGTGCCTGATATGCTAATAAGGCTTGTGCTCTCAGGCAGGATAAAACAAAGGGCCTGATTCAAAGCTCTGTCACTGTCCCTGCTTGCTTATGTCGGAGACCTACTACAGATAGAGTGCTGGAATGTACATAGAATATTCCTGAGTCTGCCCTCCCCCCACCTCACAAGGGGTGAATAAAATTATATCAATTGCTAGGGTTGGTTTGTATTCTACTAGTCTTCTTCTATTAGTTTTCTTCTCTCACCACCACCTTTTTCCACTCTTCTTTTTTGTGGGTCTAGGGGTGTATCTATAGTATATAGTGTACTCAGTAATATCCAATTTCTTTTTATCCCCTGATGCTGTATTCTGCTTGACTAGTTAGTGTGATGTGCTTTTCAGCTCCAAATGATGTCCTCCTATTTCGATGCCTCTGGGTGCATCTAGACCTGACTGTCTATGGTTCACAATAAGAGAAAAAAGAAATAAGTTGATACCAGTGACTTCTAGTACTGACTTAATCCTCAGCAAAGTACATGGTTAAAGGGGTATTCCCATGTCGCATACTCACCAGTCTTCACTGCTGTAAAATCTTTCTTCCTGGTTTCTTGCATCATTTGGTGGGCGGGGTTTCATATGCAACTCCATTCTGTGTTACATACAGAGACTGCCTGTCTCTGCCATAATGAACACAGTTGAATTAGATAGCCTGATAACTGGGAGAACAGAAGACGAGTTCAGAAATGAAAGCAGCTCCTCTCCTCTAATTGAGAGCAAGGAGGTAGGTCACATGGTGCAGACACAGGAATAGCTAGAAACACAGGCTCGCTCCCGTGCACTTAGCCCCTCCTCCCTCCCCCATGAGAGCAGCAGCTACATCACTTGACTTTTGAGCAGATAAGTCAAGGGCTGTGTCAACAATGAATTGAATAAAGTAAGATAGTGGACAAACAAAGCAGTTTTGCTGAAGCAGTGTATTTAGGAAAAGTCTTACATTCACAATAACAAGCAGTATAGATAGGATCCTTGTGATGGGACAACCGCTTTAACTATGTTGTAATTTCACATAGCTTTCTCTGATATGTGCAGTTGAGGGCAGGTGGTCTGACCCTCATGCATACCAACTGTCATCATCATCTGCCAACATTAGTTTAGTATGAATAGCGTAATATAATCAAAAAAGGAAGACAAAATCTTTTAAATATAATTTGCCTTTTGAATTGATAAGTAGATACAACCTGCACTCACCAGGTATCTTCACCACTTAGTATTCTAACCTCATTTACCTGTTACCAGTGTCACTGCTGGCAAACAGTATATTTTTATATTTATTTTTAACAGTATATGTTTTTGCTGTGGAGTATATGAAGCCATAGGAGAAAGCCTGCACTCCAGCAATACTGCAGAGATTTCAACCTGTGTCTTCAATTCTTTTTCAACAGCTTCTAAGTGCAACAAACTACAAGGTTAATGCATTGGTACCAGACTCCATCCCAAGTGGTCCCTTATTGTTTTCAAACTTCAGATGCCATGCTTCTCAATTAGAACACCTGCTTAATATTCATAATCTGCCAAAGGACTCAGAAAATCCCTGCGTTCACATGGAGTTTTTTGGTCAGGAAACTGACTCAAATTCTTCCTCCAAAAAACGCCTCACCATACAGTCCTTTGGTGAGGCGTTTTTAGGAGGAGGAATTTGAGTCAGTTTCCTGACCAAAAAATTCAGAGTGAACGCAGCTTAGGGTAAGTTCACACAGGGTTTTTTGGATCGTAACCTGAAGCGAAGGCCACAAAAAAACGGGTAGCCGTGACTGAAAGCCGATGCACTGCACCGGCAACCAGCCGCGCACTCTGCTCCGGATTAGGTCCAATGAATGGGCCTAGTCCGGAGGAGGGATTGTCTTCAGGGCGAATCGCGAGGCGACTCAGCCTGAAGAACAAGCATCTCGCTTCTTCTTTCCGGGAGCCGGAAGAAACGGCTCCCATTGATTTCAATGGGAGCAGTCTTTTTGGTCAGGGTTTTGAGGAAGATATCGCCTCAAAATCCTGACCAAAAAACTCAGTGAACTTACCCTAAGGCCCACATAGCAAGCCACAGCCAAAAAGCGCTGCAGCAGAAACTCACTTTTTTTTTCCGCAAAAGGTTTGCAGAATTTTCCTCCCCGGACTTTCTGTCCCTATTATACCAATACAGAAAATGCCAGCGTTTCCATAGGTTTAATTGACATGCTGCAATTTACAAAAACGCAATGTTTTTTAAAATCGCAGCATTTCTGCTATAGATATTTTTCTGTAATGTATGGATGGGATTTGCCAGAATTTGATCCACTTTGCAGGTACTATAAAATGCCATTGTTTTTGCTGCAGCGTTTCCACTGTGGCAAAATCACAGTGTTTATGCAACATGGGACCCTGGCCTAATACTTTCTATAACTATCATAGCGATTATTCTTACCTTCCAGTTTTTATACCATTATGCATTCTCAAATCCGGACACCTGTGAATATATCCTGCAAGAATTTGCCTTTGTCAAATTCAATTGCAGCTGCCCTCTTTCCTAGTGACATTGTGAAATGTAAAGGTTTTACCCAGTTCAGATTATGAAATCATCGCATGTCTTAAATCAAGCAGTGCTAGAAATCAATTCATTCTCATTAGACAGATATTTAACCCCTATCAGGTTGCAATTATGACAAAAGTCAGATTCATGAATAAAATTGCAGCAATTTTCTGCCATAATTATACTAATGCTTTATGTTATCATAAAACTTTAATCACCTTTTAATTTTTTTCGGACATTATAAGTCCTACAAATCAAACCGCAATTTCAAAATTTTCAAGAACATTTCCAAGAAACCCATTTTTCAAGGGATATTCATTTCTGAAGGGACTTTGAAAGTAGTATGGATTATAAAGACCTATATATTAGAACCCCCCCCTCCCCCATAAATTACCAAATTTTCAAAACTGCACCCCTAAACTAATTGAAAACATTTGAGAAGTTTGTTAACCCTTTAAAGAGGACCTTTCATGGTTTGGGGCACAGGCAGTTCTATATACTGCTGGAAAGTCAACAGTGCGCTGAATTCAGCGCACCGTCGGCTTTCACGATCTGTGCCCCCCGTAAAGAGCAGTCTGTCAGGTATGTCCTTCTTCAAAGCAGCGCCTATCGTGCTGTACAGTGTGAGCGGGGAGGAACGCCCCTCCTGATAATATTAGTCTATGGACGAGCACTGTGAGCAGAGGGAGGGGGCATTCCTCCCCGCTCACACTGTACAGCGCGATTGGCGCTGATTTGACGAAGGACGTACCTAACAGACTGTCAGGAACGCCCTTCTGACTGTAAAGAGCTACGGTACCGGGACCGATAGCGCTTTACCTGGGGCATAGATCGGGAAAGCTGATCGTGCGCTGAATTCAGCGCACTGTCGGCTTTCCAGCAGTATATAGAACTGCCTGTGCCCAAATTGGTGAAAGGTCCTCTTTAAGCATTTCAAGGGAATTAAAACAATATGAAGGTGAAATTTAGACATTTCGTTTTTTTTCAATAATACATTAATTTAGCCCTGAAATTAACAAATTCATGAGGGGTTAGAGGTTAAAGAAAATACATCTCACAGTTTCTTACACAATTTGTCCTGAGCACAGAAATTACTCACATGTGGGGGTTGAGCACACGGCAGCGCATGGATGGGAAGGAGCAACGCTTGGCATTTGAAAAGCAGATTTTGCTGGAATAGTTTTCAGGTGCCATGTTTCATTTGCAGAGCCCCTAGAGTAGCATAACAATGGAAAGCCTCAAAAGTGACTCCATTTTGGAAACAATAGGCGATTCCTCAGGCAAGCCCGACAGGAGTGGAGGGGTAGGGAGTAAGCGCACACCCCAAAGTATGATCTTGAACAGTTTATTAAACACGACGCGTTTCGGGCACCTGCTCTCTCAAGTGTGATACAAACTATAAAAAGAACAGTCCAATATGGTAGCAACATATTAAAATCAATCAATATATACAAATTTCCATCGTCAGCCAATGTGATCATCCAAACACCCCTGACAGAAGTCATCAAGGGGTATACGTGAGCATTTTGAAGCCACATTTGTTTCACAGATTTTATTAACATTTAGTTGTGTAAATGACAAATTACTAAAAAGTCACTTTATCCCCAGTTTTCAATTTCACAAGGGGTTAATGGATAAAAAGCCCCCCACAGTTTGTAAAACTTACTAATGAACACGGCAATATGCCATATGTGGTCGGAATCTGCAGTATGGGTAGATGGGGAGGGCTTGGAATGGAAAGAGCGTTATTTGGCTTTTGGAGGACAGATTTTACTGGAATACTTTTCAAGTGCCATGTTGCACTTGCAAAGCCCCTAAAGTACCAATACAATGGCAAACCCTCAAAATTTACCCAGTTTTTGAAACTACACCCCTCACAGAACATGTCAAGGGGTATAATGAGCATTTTGACTGTACAGCCGTTTCCCAGATTTTATTAACATTGGGGTGCGAAAATTAAAAATTACTTTTTCTTCTTAATAAACAGTCAACTTAACGTAGAAAAAGCTCCCCAAGGTTTGTTACATAATTTCTCCTGAACATGGGGTATACTTCATATAGTATGTGGTTGTAAACTGATCTATGGGTACATGACAGGGCTCAGAATGGAAAGAGAGCCATTTGGCTCTTGGGGAAGGCAGATTTTGCAGAAATAACTTTCAGGTGCCACGTTGTACTTGCAGAGCCGCTAAAGTACCAGGACAATGGAAACCCCCAAAAAGTGACCTCATTTTGGAAACTACACCCCTCAAGGAATTTCTAAAGGGGTATTATCATTTTGAGTCCAACAGTGCTTCCCAAAAATTATTGTACAAAGTGAAATTTGCCATTTTCATAGAAATATGCAATTTCAGTACCCACTTTGTGTCATCAGATATCTGCAATCTTAAAACCATTAAAGGGGTTTTCAAGGCAAAATTTTCTTTATTTTTTAAAAGGTCTGTTAGAAGTGTTAATGGTTTACCCATGTACTTTTAGCAGTGTTTTGAGTGATTTCTAGGAGTCTGTTGGAGTTCCTGGCACCTTCTGCATTTGTTTAAATGGTGTTAGCTTCCTGCTATGTAGTTTTCTGTGTACCTTCCACACTACCTCTCTCTGTCACTGCTTCCCCCTTCCCCTCCATCTCCCTAGCTCAGCAATCCCGCTCACATGTGGATGTAAACTGATCTTTGAGCACACGGCAGTGCACAGAAGGGAAGGAGTGACACTGGGTGTTTGAAAAGCAGATTTTGCTGGAATAGTTTTCAGGTGCCAAGTCACATTTGCAAAGCCCCTAGAGTTCCAATACAATCGAAAACCCCAAAAAGTGACCCCATTTTAGAAACTACATCCCCAAGAACTGTATCAAGGGCTATTATGATTTTGAGGCCAACAGTGCATTTCAGGGTTCTGCAATAGTGTAATGGTGTCCAAAAACCAAACCATCTAAATCTGTACTGCAAAATAGCGCTCCTTCCCTTCTGTGCCCAAAAAGCAGTATATGCCACATATAATATTAAGTATGGTTTGGTTACACAGCAGGCCACAGAAGGGAAGGAGCGCTATGTGACTTTTGAAGTGTATATTTAGAGGTTTGGTATCTGGATGCCATGTCGTGTGTAGAGCCGCTAAAGTGCCAGTAAAGTGGAATAGCCAAAGGAATGACCCCATTATGAAAACTGTACCCCTCAAAGAATTTATCAATGGGTGTAGCGAGCAGTAGTATCAGTAGTATCCCAGACGTGAATGCACAGTGGATGGTGAAGAGGAAATATGTAAGCTGTGCAGATAGAATTGGGAACAACAAATTCCATTCTATAAATCCATTAGCTCCTATGAAATGGGGATGGGGGTCACTTCTAGCATCTTTTCCCTTGCAAGTTGTAAATTTGGGTTATACGCTCACATAGCTCATTCTCTCATAGCTTATGTATTTCCTTCCTGCCACAGCCAGTTTTGTTCTAATGATTTGGTGATTTTTAGGGTTTTTGTCTTCACATTGTACAAGCTATATTTTCTTTTATTTTTCTGGTGATTTAGCCATACAAGGGCTTTTTTTTCCAGGATGTGATGTATTTTGTAATGACAATATTTCTTGGTGCCTATAACCTATAGAATAAATTTATTAACTCTTTCTTGGAGGATTATATATATATATATATATATATATATATATATATATATATATATATATATATATATATATATATATATATATATCTCCAGCAGTTCTGTTACTGCTTTGTACCTTTCAAATTTTTTTCCCCCACACAACATAGTCTAAGGAACATGCTACCTTTTATCTGCGGGTCGGTACGATCACGATGATACCTCATTTATAATTTTTTTTTATGAGTTACTAGTTTTGCAGAACAAAAAAAAAAAATTGGGGAAAGAAATCAATCATTTTTGCACATTTTCTGTGATGTGTTACATTTTTTTTTCCCCAGAGTTGGTCGAGAGCTTATTTTTTACAGAATGATCTGTGCTTTTTATTTTTATCAGCCGATCCGAACAGCACGCTCCATAGAAATGAATGGATGCACCTGGTACTTCCGTTTTGACGGCGGCCTGCCGCTTAACCCCCCGCATGCCGGCTACGTCCATTCATTTCTATGCGAGCGTGCTGTTCGGATCGGCTGATCCGAACAGTACTCGCTCATCTCTAATAATGGATTAAAAATTAGGCATGTCTATGAAAGTACATGAGCACGTACCAGAAGTTTACCTTGTGTCTGACATGAATAAGGATCTGTCAAGTGGTCCAAGATGCATAGAAAGAATCTTTGAGAATTACAACATGTTTTAGCACTGGGAAAAGAGTTATGCATTTATGATTATTGCAGAGTACCGATTTTTCTTTTGCTGGAAGATTATATGTACAGCCTATTCTGTCCTGCTATAGGAAGGACCTCATAGGCGACCTTTCTGTTTTACCCTGGCACGCATAATACCCATCACATTTCCTAGCAGCAGACTTCAGGAAAAAGTGGGTTGTTTCACAGTAACTGTAAAGTGGATAGGATTCTTGCAAATTCCGCGCGCAGTTTTTACTGCAAAGTGGGCATGGGGACGTGCGATTTCCAAAACCGGCACAGCTTTGGAAATCGCATGTCAATTATATGTACGGAAACACCGGCAACTTCCCCATAGATATAATTGTAACAAAGTCTGCAGAGGTAAAATGTTCTGTTTAAAGCGCTGCGGAAGAACCGCGATGCGCTCACGCCACTGCAGGTCATACTATGGGGCCTCAACCTTAAGGGGTTTTCCTTATCTCCCTCGCTCAGCAGTTTGCCTGCTGTCATTTCTTCTCACTTCCTGTATTCTTCAACAAGCTGGTGGATGGGCACTGCCCATTTAATGGAAATGCCTCACTAAATGTAAATATTGCCTTTAACACAGATCAAATATGCACAGTAAATGTGTATTACATTCAAATCATTGTGATGAGAATGCCCTTTTCAGTGTAAACAAAGTTAAAAGAATAAAATGTTTGCAGCCCTTTGGCAACCCCAATCACCCCACACCAAATACATATTTATATAGAATGGTACTGTCAGTATTTATGTTATTTATTATATAATAAATTATCTTATCTTATCTTAAAGTGCTGATTATTCCAGCTCCCATCTGATATAAAAGCATGAAGGGCTTTGTTAGACCATGACTAACCAGATGAACAAAAGGGGAAAAGAAAAAAAAAAAAACCCAAAACACCACACATCTTTTAAGCAGCACCCACATCAGATCTGTAAGTTTATTTGCTCAATGTGCGACAGTTACATAATGAATCACATTCATGATATTCCATCACTGAGGAAAACTGCTAGAGAAATGGTCCGTGTGTCAAAAAAAGAAAATAAAAAGGAAAATAAAATGGGAAAATGTTTGAACTGAAACACGGAGTCTGTTTAAAAACAAGGTGAAAAAATAAAAATGACAATTCACTGATCAGACCTTAAATAATTCACTGCATTACGATGACAAAGAAGCACAAACAAAGGCTTATTCAAAAACAGTAATTTTCCTACACATTGATAATTAGAATTTCACCATGACTAACACCAGACATTGAGGTTAGGCTAAAACTGGTGTTTATGTTCCCTCCCACTCCCCATCGAACCTATTTTTATGTAATTTTTCTTTTTTTCTCTTTTTTTGTGTTTTTCTTTTAAGATCAAAATTGTATATTTGCATGTCACAATAGCAACATCCATTACATACCAATATTTAACTATTACAGCTCTGTAGATCATAGTCTACCCCTTAAACCCACACTTTCCAATGGAGAACATTGTTTTTGCTTCTTAAAAATAAAGGCAATAGAATTGAAGACGAGTTGGCTTGCCATAGGAATACATAACATCTACTGTATAATTTAATTTCAAGCTACGTTATAGAAATACAACACTAGCATGCACAATATTGTATTGAGATTAATGCAGCGGTAGTAATTTCATTGGAGAAACTGTTATATAGGCAAGTGCAATTAAAAATAAAAAATGCTGCTTAGAACCTATTTATCATTCTTAGCTTTGGAGCCCTCTTAGGATCTTTAAGGTTTTATAGCAGCCAAGAAAAAAAATAAAAATAAAAAAATAGTTCATGTAATTCCAGTAAATTACTTTTATGCTGGACACAATGTAACACTGATCACTGAACAGTGGGAAGGGGAGGAAAAAAAAAAGAAAAAAAATATCTCACTTGCTTTCTTATCAATTAAGAAAATAGAATTTTGCTACTGATTTGCTTCATTTGGCTATGAACATGCCACTTTAGCATTGTTAAAGGAAGCAAGAAACATTCGGAAAGGACAACAGCTTTTTCTTACATGTCTCGTAATTACCTATGGCTTCTAGAAAAGAAATGAAATCTTGAAAGAAATCTTTCTATACTGTTCCATGTAAATACTTCTAAACTAGAACGTTTAGAACTTTGGTTGCACGTAACACACCAGCCAGAAAGATCGAGCAGGACCTTCTTATTGGGACGTCTCTAAACATATGCACCGTTTCAATTTTATCATAATAGGCAATTAATTACAATAATTGATAGCAATTGTAGGGAGTGTCAAGATAAAGGGGTTTTTTTTTTAGTTCAATATTTACTCAGAATATAGTGAGCATGGAGATATATATTTATACAACAGTTTAAACTACTACTAAAATATATATATATATATATATATATATATATATATATATATATATATATATATATATATATATATATATCTCTATATCTCAATCCTCACAACCGGAATTTTAAAAATTTGCCTTCTAGCCATTAGGCTATTCCAAGCACAATAGCAAAAAAAATGCAATATCTGAACAATGCTTCAGTATTAAACCATGATTACAAGCAGTAAGTGTCCAGAACACTTACCTTTACAAAGCAGCGTTGCACAGGAGCAGTACTTATCCTGTGGCAATAGTAATTAGACTGAAGTTGGTTTTTGTGTTGGAAAGCATAATTTAGTTATATTATACTTTTCAGCTACTTTTTGCACAAAAGTATGATTTCGTAAGTTGGAATAGGGAATTTAGAGACACCAATAAGAGAAAATGAACAAAACCTAAATTCTGAAGTACTGGCAGATTTTCCTGTTAAATTGTGGAATATATTAGAATGAATACTGGCAGGCAGTGGCTAAAGAATTAGACGGATATCATGTTGTAGGTAGGTGCAGTGCACAGAGTACACGACACATTAAATAAATATGCATATACTGTAGCATGACGGGCAAGACGTGCCAAGAATATAAATATAAAATAACTTACTGGAACCACAAAACTATTTGAAAAAGGCATTCCATTCAAGTTATTCCTACTCTTAAATCTCTTTCTAAATATGTCTAGCGATAACTTAAAATTAAAAACAGCTCCACTTTTATTAACTACAGAACAGTCCATGTGCCAGTGTTTGGCTGCCATTCCATACTAGCACAGCCAGTCTAACTTTCCACTCGTGGTGTTTTGGCAAAATGTCGAAGAGGCAATCAAAGACAGGTGGTAGGGTCTTTCCCTGGGGAGGTCTTCCCTTCCTTCCCCTCCCCCACCCTCAACCCCCCACTTGTGGGAAAAAAAATAAAGACTGCGGTAGTAGCATCAGCGTGCGGCTGCCAGTCCATCATGAGGTCTTAATTGTTGCCTTCTCCTCCATCATCATCTTGCTGGTCACTTGTCCAGAGTGTTAGGTTGTCACGTAGGAGTTGCATGATAAGTGTAGAGTCCTTGTAAGAGTCCTCATTCAGGGTATCCAGCTCTGCAATGGCATCATCAAATGCTGTCTTGGCCAGATGGCAAGCCTGTTCTGGTGCATTCTGAATCTCATAGTAGAAGACAGAGTAGTTAAGAGCCAAGCCCAGCCTAATGGGGTGAGTGGGCTGCATGTGTTCCTTGCTGATTTCGTGGGCTTCACTGTAGGCCTTCTCTGAAGATTCAACCACTGCCGCTCGTTTTTCCCCAGTGGCAACCTCTGCTAGATATCGGTAATAATCGCCCTTCATTTTCAAGTAGAACACTTTGCTTTCATACTGTGTTTCACTGCAATTTTTGATGAGGAAATTATCCAAAAGGCTTAGTACATCTTGGCACACTGCTTCTAATTCCTTCTCAATTTTTTCGCGATAAGCACGCACCATCTCTATTTTTTTCTCATTGCCATCAGCAGAGGTCTTCTGCTCAATACTGCTTATTACCCGCCAGGAAGATCTACGAGCCCCAACAACATTTTTGTATGCAACAGACAACAAGTTTCTTTCTTCATTTGAGAGGGGTTCATTTAATTCAGTTACCTGATGAATGGAAAAAAAAAAAATCATCAGCAACAAAATATATATTTAACAACATTAGTTTGCAGCTCTACAATTACCAAAGAAATTCAGACATTTTCTCAATATTGAAAACAATTTGAAAACTAAAGACACTACGTAAAAATAATTTACCAATGTGGCTGATTGTTATAGTGCAGCTCCGATTACATGGGGGAAGAAAAACCCCTTCCATAAATGAATATAAACTGTAATAAATTTTATTTAAGAAGTGTTTCCTTCTCCATTATAACAGTTTTTTGTTTTAAAATATTAGTCTACGGAGAGGAGGCTGCTAAAAAAAACACACAAAAAAAGGCACACAAATGCTACTGCCGTACTCTATTTGAGAGTCAGGTAGCTCTTACTGCTACACTAAAGATAACGGGCTACCTGTGCATGCAATAAGACAATAAGATGTCTCCTCCAATCTCCTCAGAGTTCTGTGTATGAGCTGGGTAAAGATAGGGGGGAGAAGAGGATCCTAATAAGTGGAAAGGGAATCCAATTTCTCTAGTAGTATATATGACAAACTTACATTACATTTGCCTGAACTATTTATTTAGTTATAAATTTAAGAATGCCTCCAATTATATATATGACTGGTGCAAACCAAAGATAGTTTGACTGCTTACCAAATTGCCCATCCAGCTGCCATAACCTTGCATTGTACAAAAACAAAAAACTTGTTCAACAAGGTGCAAAAAAAAACAAACCCCACAACAAAAACTTACTTTAGATGGATACTTGAAGGGTTTGTCCAGGAATCTAAATTAACACTCCCTCCACCTACTAAATTACTTAGTGTACCAAAAGTCTCTAATTACCTAGATCACCAGGGAAGCACATTTTCCGGTGGCGTTCCATATCCCAGTTTGCAGAAAGTCACCTAACCTCCCCCCTCCTTTGGGCACGGGATGTCACCTCCTCTTCTTTATGTCTGCTGGCTGTAAGTGTTGGCATGCACAGTAACCGGCTCGATTGAGCAGGCGTGGAGAGGCCAGCAGATGTCAAAAAGGAAGAGGAGACGTCCCCATGCACAGCAGATCCTGCACGGAAGACAGGCAAAAGTATGATGGAGTGGTGGATTTCAGTTAGGAAGAGCTAGTAGTGGGTGAGCCATCTAGGGAAACGGAGGAAAACCTTAAAGAGGCCCAAGGCATTGTGGTAGTTGTAGGAAAACCAAACAGGAATATACCCATGTAAACAAATGCAGATGTCTGAAGCTCACATCAAGGAAATCAAACCTATCAAGAGTCCTTTAAGACATCCCCACACTTTAAAGTAGCAAACAAACTTTTATTTGCTGGTCTCAAGGCACATGATGTAAGTTATAGTGAAAGTAATGTGGTCTAATTGTGAATTATTTACAAATATAGACATCTTACATGCAAATCAGCAGCCTCAGCGGCCAAAGGAAAGGACCTGGGACGTCAAAAGGTGACGTATGCGAGTGACATTTTGGGTCCTCTTTTTAGGCTGCCGATTAGCATCTGTGGTCACATGCGGCAAAAACTTCCACTTAAACAAGTGCCAGAAACAGTTTTGTTTTTAATATTTTTCTCCTAACCCAGGCTGCATGAAAAAAAAAAAAAAACACACACTTTCACGGACAACCCCTTTAAATATATCTTATGAGTAGAGATAAGCAAATACTAATCGAAATGGCATTTTCGAATAGCACGCTCCCATGCGAATGAATGGGAGCAGCCAGCGTGCAGGAGGTTAAGCAGCCAGCTGCCAACTGCGTCCAATCATTCCTATGGGAGCGTGCTATTCAAAACTGCCATTTCGAATAGCATTCGCTCATCTCTACTAATGAGATTTGCAGGTTTTTTTTTTGTTTTTTTTTTTTTTTTTTTTTTAACTACACACCCCTCTCAATATAAAGCAGCGTTTATCACAAACCTATCCATGAGACAGGATAGATTCCACCTTTTTTCACCCAGATAAGCCATTAATTTGAATTTATAAAGCTTTAAAGGGCCTGTCCCCTAGCCGCTGATAGGGGATAAGTGTCAGATCATTAGAGGTTCAACTGCTGGGTCCTCTGCAGTCTCTGGCAGCCCCATCGCAATAAATTCAGTGCATGTAACGCAAGCACACTAGTCTATCTAAACACCCCCCCCCCCCTTTTCTAAAAGCTTGTATTGTGCAAGTGTGGGAGCCCAAAGTAGCTGCCCATGCCTGTGCAGTAGAGATGAAGTGAAAGCTATAGCACAATGATAGGACTGCTGCACGTTGGCAGTCACAATAGAGGAAGAGCCATTCCTCAGAGAAGGAAGCCTTGACAGGAAGACAGGTAAGTACATATAATATATATGTATAATGGGGAAAGGGGATGGGCTGAGTTAGTTGGTATTTAGGCGAAATGTCATTTTATTTTATTTTTTTTTTTATTTTTTTTAATTCTTTATTTGGTCAATTTTTAAGTTTTTACATTTTACATGCCAAAGATGAGAACAATAATAAAGGTAACTAAAGAGGTGTAGAGTTGGCAGTTGCGAAATATCATTTTAGCTGCAGAATGATCAACGCAAAAACGAAGCCCGTAAGACAGTCACACAAATCTCGTTTTTCCTTCAAATCCACCCCATTCGGAGTTTTTTTTTTGTAGATTCTCAGTACATTGTACAGATTAATAAATGTAGCATCATGAAGAACAGTTTGTCCTGAAAACATTAACCCTCTGAGAATGGGGAGGAGAAAAAAAAAAAAAAAAAAAAAAAAGTTATGGGGTTTGGAATGTGGGGAGTCAAAAACGAAAGTCAAAAAGTGTCACCGGCAGGAGGGGGTTAAGGAACACCAAGCTGAGGAAGAAAAGCTAAGGGTTGGTTCATACTACCTACTCGTGTCCATTGCCATCATAGGATGACCGAAACAGACCTAACTGTAGCAGAGTAATGAACAGAGACAGAGCCCCCTCAGGCTGTGTCCAGTCCCATTGGTACTAATTTAAACAACATGACTGATGCTGTCTTGCCATCATGTATGTTTACTTTTATGATAGTAGAAAGACCGGCATGCCCAACTTTTTTTTCCATAACAAAAACAAACAAGATTGAAGACCGCAATGGTATAGTAACCCACTCTAAGAGTATAGTAGCCCTCACTATTGACAGTCTAAAGACTGTTCTTCATAATCCTTACACTGTCTGTTCTGCTGAAAAAATGTGGGTGGTTTTTAATTACAGTAATTAGTAGCGCATGTTACTATGTATCTCACCTGCATGGCGAGGACCATTAAAATGAAAACTTCTGGTACAGTGGCTGTTAGCATACAGGTGACCTGTGCAGTACATTACCTGTACACGTGCTACTCATTACTGCATTTAAATAACACACGTAGCTCCTAGTGTAAACCCAATCTAAGGTACACTGTGGAGTATCCTGTAGTGGACCACTCTGCAAGTATGAAGCAAAAACCAACTGATTGAGGCTTCACGGGACAGAAACGCAATGCTAAAGCGCTGCAGGAAGAGCCGCGGCGTGAGCGCAATGCAGTTCTTTCCACAGCACTTTGAACAGAAAGTTCACAGAGTTTTCCTCCACGGACTTTGTTACAATTATATCTATGGGAAAGCCGCCGGCATTTCCGTGGATATAACTGACATGCTGTGATTTTCTAAACCGCAACTGTTTTGGAAATCTCAGCGTGAATCCCATCCACTTGCAAGTACTGTAAAATGCCGCGACTTTTACCACGGCGTTTCCGCCATGGCCAAATCGCAGTGTTTTCGGCCCGTGGGGCCCCGGCTTTAGGCTGCATTTAACCTCTGCATGCATAAGGTTTTCAGCCTTTGCATTGGAAATACACAATTCTGTTGAAATCCCATCTACTTCACTCCAGGTTAGACAGCCTAGCAATCACAAGTATTACAGACAGTTACATTACTGTAGAGGAGGGCATGGCTGTGCTTTTGGGCCACACAAGATTTCTTTATATATTTCTTAGTTCTAACGCGAGACAAAACCAGAAGCAGCATTAACCTCTATATAATTAGGTGGCCAGTCTTTAGCTAAAGCAGATCACCTACTTGACAGTAGAGAGCATAAACCTAGACTCATATGACCGTATGGGGAAAAAGGTTGTAAAGAAAAATTTGCCAAACCCCTTTAACCATTTCCCCACATTCACTATAATAGTAATGACATATCAGGTCTTTAAATACAGCAGTAACTCAGGAGCTAAAGGGCACTAACCTTATTAATGCCTTTGTCAAAGATAACCAAGGCGTTACGCTAGGTTCACACCTGTTCGGGTCTCCGTTCTGTGGTTTCCGTCTTCTGCATGCAAGAAGACAGAAACCACAGAGCGGATCCGGCCGTGAGCGGTGGTGAGCGTTTTATGCTCTCCGCCGCGAAAGTTTTTTTTTTTTTTTTAAACTGGACAGAGTACTGCATGTCCAACTCTGTGTCCGGATTTAATAAACTGTTTCGCGGCGGAGAGCATAAAACGCTCACCGTCGCTCACGGCCGGACAGCTTTCAAACCCATTCAAATGAATGGGTTTGAAACAGTCCTGCAGGTTTCCGTCTCCTGCCTCTGTTTTGTGCAGGTAACGGAAACCTACAGAACGGAGATCGGGCAAAGATGTGAACGAGCCCTTATTTGGAGGTAGAGCAACACTCCCCAGACTGAAATCCGGGAACAGCAATTAGCATGACAGCCGGAAGAAAACTCACAGGCTTGTCTTCTATATATTTCTATTACAGGCTGACCTAGGCAGCTTGTAATAGAAGTATAGGGAATTATCAATCCAGATTTAGACTGATAGTCTAAAATCTAAAATAAAAATGTTAAAAGATCACGTCACCCCTCTCTAGGCTATAATAGGTGGGAATCAAGAGCCAAATCACTTTTTAGATCTTTCACCTCCCATAAAAGTTTGAATACAAAGTGATCAAAACCTAGGACATTCCCTAAAATGATATAAACAAGCATATCTGCAAAAAAATAAATATATATATATATCCATCCTATTATAAAGGTGAAAGAGTGTGGATTTGGATGTTTGCTCCTCAATCACAGCCAAACGGCTGAATGGATTTGGGGGAAATTACACACACGAAAATGTAATGGGCTACTTTAAATGTGGGTCACTCACCCCAAATCGCCACCGTCACCCTCCAAATAACCCTCTGGCACAGTTGTAGCAGCTGGCATTCCGCCAGCACTGGTCTGTGCACGCACCTCCTATTGGTGCATGGCAGGCTGTGAGCGGGCTCTGGAGCCAGGGCTGCGGCACCATAGGTTGGGGGCTGAAGGTGGGCATACCGATTCAGCAGGGACACAGTGAGCAAGATGGCGGCAGCCCACAAGGTCCCGGCGCTGCAGCTATCCCAGGCCACCTACACACTTCGCGGAAGGCTAAGGAGGAGGCTGCTGCACTCGAGACACCACATAACAGGTCAGTGCAGCGGGTACAGGGGGTTGTCCCCTGGGATCAACCACATTCCCCAGCTTCATGCCCACTCCCCCCCCCCCCCCTACATCGGCCCCACTGTAGTTGGACTCACCTTGCCATGCTCGCTCACTGCACATAGGTGTCGGGCGGCTGGCTGCGTATGGCAGGCAGACTGCAATAGAGGCGCCGGTATTCTGCAATGCACTGCAGAATACCACCGCCTCTATTGCAGTCTACCTACCTAGGCTGCAATAGAAGCGAAAGACTGACAGGCCAGGGAGGCAGCGCAAGGCTTCCGCCTGTCATAGCAACCTGACGCCAGCCCCCGCTCTGCCTCATATATGCCACACGCAGCCAGCCGCCCGACAACTATGTGCAGTGAGCGAGTGGTGGGGGAGCGTGGGAAGGCGAGTCCAACTACACTGGGGCCGATGTAAGGGGGGGGTGAACATGAAGCTGGGAGCAGAGATGGGAGGGGGGGGGGACGGTCAAGAAACTGGTGGCAGAGGGGGGGGGGGGGGGACGAGAAATATAAGCGGTTCAGAGCCACCGCCAACCCGCAGACGAAGTCGCGGGTAACTGCTTGTGGGTATATATATATATATATATATATATATATATATATATATATATATATATATTATTTTTTAATTTTAAAAAGGTTTTTTTTAGAGTTTAAATGTGCCAAAGACTACTGTGTAAATGGCCTTTATTTCTTGTGGCCGTGGGCATGCGACGTGGGGCTCTGACCTTAAAGTCATAGTTTTTTTTTTTTTTTTTTTTAGTGCTATACTTTTAGGGCTAGTTCACACAGGGCTAGAGATAGCGCATTTTAGTCCAGATTTTGATGCAGGAAGCTGCGTCCAAATAGAGCCAAAATGCGCCTGCCGCGAGTTTCCGTTCCGGAGTAGGCCCAAATGAATGGGCCTAGTCCGGAGGGTGCTGTCGCTGGGTGGACACCCGGGCTGAATCAGCCACAGAATCCACCTGAAGAAAGGGCAGCACAGAAAAAAGGAAGCTAGCGAGAGGGCGGATTCTGAGGTGGATTCGACTTCAAAATCCACCCCCTCTTGCCCCGTGTGAACAAGCCATTAGTACATCCCTCAAAATATATTTTGAATAGTATTATAAACCTAGTCAAAGTACCTTGTAGAGGTGATTCTAGAGTTACCAAATATGTCTGTCATTCAGCTTTGCAGCCTCATTTCCATGTAAATCGCCATTTTAGTCATAAACTGAGGGCAAAAGTGATTTGGAGAGGGTGTCTAAAGCATATATTTGGACTTTGGTCTCAATTCTAGATTCTCAAGCAAAGTTGAATAGCAGACATTTGGAAACTGCATGGTCACCTCTAGACACTGTGACTAGGTTTATAACCAATTTACTGCTGACAATCTTTTTAAAGGGGTATTTCCACACAAACATTTAGATCTGTAGACAATTTTTTTTAAAGTTACATATTTTGGCAAATTAAAAATTTTGCTAAGTGTTGCCTATGGATACGATCACTGAGCAGAAACTTTGTATGGTCTTTCACTTGACAGACACTCAGCAATGATTTTCTTATTGTAGCCAAGTTATCAAGCAGGAACTTACCAGAATCAAGAAGATATATATATTTGCAGAAATGGTTACATTGAATTCTACAATTTTACATGTAGTTAAATTTGTGTGAAAACCCATTTAAAATAAATGAAAAATAAAAACTGAGGCTACAGAAGAAAAACAACTGCAGTTCTGCTTTGGACGTCAGCCATATTTCCTAGACCAGATACTCAGACTTCCAGCATCATGGTTACAGGACGGGACAGTAGAGACGAGCACAGCAGTTAAAACAGATGCACTACCCATTGTCTTCAGTAGTTTTGCATCTGTGCGTCAGCCATTGATCTATGATCCCTCAGACTCTAGTACTAACAAAAATAGGATTTTTGGTGGTCCGTTAAAACAGATTTTTATTTTTTAAAAAAAATTGCCAACATGGATCATTAAAAAGCCTAATTGTAATGATCGGGGCAGATTTTTTAAAACTGTCAAGCTGTTTGCAGCAACATCACTGTCTGGTATGTGAGGCCTTGACCCTTTCCTTGCCACCCTGTCCAGGAGTATGAATACCTCAGTAGTGGAGGACATCTGTAGTACGTTCTTCCTACTAATGCAGATTTCTCAGGATCCATTAGGGCTATGAAGGCCATCTTGGATTCATTTTAAAAGAGAATGATAGCCCTTGCAGATTTGGAGTAATTTGCTGGTGAAAAGGCTACTCGGAATTGAGATCCCAACGCAGACCTCAATTCTCGACAGCATGTGATGCTCCGAATCTATAAGAGCTATCTTGATCATATTATTTGGTATTTTATAAGGAGTCCATCATTGTCAATAGCCATTTTTAACTAAACATACCATACATATGCGAGTATAAGATGACCCGAATATAAGACGAGGCCCCTAATTTTACTGCTTCCAGAGGGTGGCGAGAAGGGAAAGGCTGATGATGCTGTAGTGCTCAAGGAATAGTTAGAAGGCTTCGAGTGCTCTGTGCTGGATAATTTGCATACCACTAAAACCGGGCTAATTCAAAATTGCCAGCACCGAAGAAAGAATAAAAGGCATGCCTTGGAATACCCTTTATTAAAGGCTATGCAAAAATATATGTAGTTAAAAACTGCTATTGCCAATGGTGGACTCCCTTTAAAGAGGAGATTCTTTAGAGCCCCATATCTCAGGATCCATTAGGGCTATGAAGTGTCCTCTCCCCTCAGGCAGCATCTTAGAGCAGCGTGAAGGATGAGCAGAAAAGCAAAGAATGATAAATCATCACTGCCTGTGCATAACCAGTATGTGAACACAGCAGGAGGGGGTAGTGAGGACTTCTGTCCATGTTATCCCCTCTCCTATCAGAGAGAATACTATACTTTTGATCTCTGATTATGAAAGTGGGATAATATAATATCCCTGAACATAACCAGGATATTTATTGGCACTGTGACCTAGACATTTAACATTGCTCAGATCACAGCGCCAAGATTTGCACCACTTACATAACGCATACAAAGTCATCACTAAAGTTTACATTTGACACTGTCCGTCTATCCCTGATGTTCATAGAGCAATGGTTCTTAACCTTGTTTGAGGTACCGAACCCACCAGTTTTATATGCACATTCACCAAACCCTTCTTTAGTGATAAATCAAATATGATTTTTTTCCAAATTCAAGACATAGTTATATGTTTTTTACTGGTACACAAAATGAACCTTGAATATGGCCTAGGATTCGATCGAACCCTAGTTAAGAACCACTGTTATAGAGTAAAATACTCTGACCACCTCTCTAGCGATATCCATTACACGTCAAAATAATAGCAATAATGATCATCACTAGAGATGAACGTATTAAAAAAAAAAAAAAAGTTCCACCAAAGAGAGTGAGCTCTTGATGTAGTTGATGCTTACGGTATATATAAATTGTGTACACGTTGATCTATTTTTATATGTGTTGTGTGAATATGTTTAAATATTAGTTTTAGGTGCAAATATGTTTTAGTGCATTTTCCCCCCCAAAAAAATGGTGCATGTCACAAAGTTACATGAATGTGGACATTAATATCGATAACGCGTGTAATCTTGAGGTTGCCTACTTTCAGGAAATATATAGGATTTAGGAGTGCACTTGCTTTTCACGGTGTGTAACCCGTACATTTTCATAGAATTTTTTTTTTTTTTTAGCATTTCCAGCTTCAAAGCAGATTTTTGTTCCTTCAAGTTCTGGTGATTTTATGAAGATATGTGCATGCAGATGGAGTAGGCCTCAGAGATATGAATGAACTCTGCACATGTTGAACTCATTTTTAGGAGGTTTGGTGCCTATAACTAAAGGGTTTCCACTTTTAAACAACTAATATAAGTTTGCATATTTTATGAAAGAATTTAAATCAAAATTGCCTGTTCGTAATATAGGTGGGGGTTTAATTTTTTTTAATGTTGTAATTTAGACTTTATTTGTCCACCTCATCATTGTGAAAATTGCTCTAGCTACCAGGGATGCCTAATGATAGGGTTAAAAATTGCTCCAAACCACGGTAACCCATACACATGTCGGCACAACACTATTGATAGCATATGACAGGACTGTTGGGTGCAGTTTCTCTTCCAAACCAGAAGATCGAACCACTTAATTAAGGGCTAGTTCACACGTAAAAACCGCCTGGCTTATATTGGTCCCCCCAAAAAAGTGGATTTTTGACCTTAAGGCGGTTCTTGCAAAAAAAAAAAAAAAAAAAACCGCTAGTCGCCTCCTATTCACTTCTATTGCTTTCCTCAGGCGGAATCTGCCTGAAGAAAGTCATGTCGTTCTTTTCTGCTAGCAGAAAAAAAAAAAAAAAAGCTAGCAGTCTCCATAGACCACTATTGTATGAAGGCAGATTTTGAGGCGAAATCTGCTTCATTGCCCCCATATGAACTAGCCATTATAGTAACGAGTACAAAAACCAGATTCCAGTAAGCAAGTGGAATTGCACACTGCAGAATTTACATTAACTCGCCCTCCTGCTTGTTTGATGTCCCACAATCCACCTGTAATAGTATCCACTACCACTACATACTGGAAAAACACTTCTGTCATCTAGCCATCGCAACTTGGCTAGATGACTTTAGGGTTGCTAGAGTTGCTCATATTCTTACGCTTGTATCCCCTGCTCACAACAAAACTTCAAAAGAACATACTGTTCACTTGCTACCTAAAAATATTATAAAGAGTATTTAAGCCATGTGGATTACCGTTACAGGTTGCAAGCAAAATACAGACTAAGCAAATAAGCACCGTGTAATTCATCAAACATTGCAGCTGAGCCATGTTACAATGGCTCAGCTGCAATGTTTAATGGCACTGCAACACATCCCAACATAAAGCCTTCGCCTAAAAGGAATCTGAACTGCTATAGCACGAATCCATTTTCATGCATAAGCAAATAAAGCTGGACATCATACATTCAGATAACGCAAAATAGTTACTATTCTTATGAAAATTCTGGTGAGGGAGTAATGAACATTGATCATGGTCTAAAATGGCAAGTTGTTACTTTGGCCGTTACCATCAACTTAAAGAGGACCTTTCACCATTTTGCCCACAGGCAGTTCTATATACTGCCGGAAAGCTGAAAGTGCACTGAGTTCAGCACACTGTCGGCTTTCCTGATCTGGGCCCAGTGTGAAGAGCTTACGGTTCGGTACCGTAGCTCTTCTATGGTCAGAAGGGCGTTTCTGACAGTTAGCCAGAGACATCCTTCTTCAGAGCACAGCCAATCGCGCTGTGCTGTGAGAGCCGGGAGGAACGCCCCCTCCATCTGCTTGCAGTACTCGTCCATAGACGAGCATTATCAGGGAGGGAGGGGGCGTTCCTCCCCGGTCTCAGAGCATAGCGCTATTGGCGCTGCTTGTACAGAAGGACGTTCCTGACAGAGTGTCAGAAACGCCCTTCTGACTGTGAAGAGCTACGGTACCGGGACCGCTAGCTCTTCACCCGGGGCACAGATCAGGAAAGCAGACAGTGTGCTGAACTCAGCGCACTGTTGGCTTTCCAGCAGTATATAGAACTGCCTGTGCCCCAAACCATGAAAGGTCCTCTTTAACTAGATGGAGGTATCTTGTCATTAACCTTCAGAAAGCTTTGTTAGTGTGTGGCATATTTTTTTTATTTTGGTATTACTACAATAAAGAAAATTACTTTAAACTCATTCACTAAATTAACAAGATTAACATTCACAAAATGGCATAAATAACACTGCAACTGTTTATTTTATTTGGGGCCTACTATTATATGGGGCTTGAATATATGCAAATAGCCACTTTTATAAAGGTCACACCCCTTGAAAGGTCTACTCCCACTGTTGTAAATCTGCCATGCACTAATCGCACTATGAAGAGCTCTCCCAAGCAACAGGTGGCTCCATCAGCATCAGTCACTCAATGTCCATTTCTCTCTTCCTATGAGGGATGGCAGCAAAAGACAAATATCTAAGCCAATACACCAGTCACTAATAGGAGTGAAGAAAGAAATTAATATATTCTAAAAAAGAAGAAAGCTCGCAACAGTGACAATGTCTAATTAGGAGAAAAGGTATCAGCAGAGTTTCAACGTTAAGGGTTTTTGAAGTAAAAAGCAGGAGTGTCCGATTAAAGAGGCCAACTGTACTTTATATATCTCTTCTTTCTCTTTATGATCTATAGTGTGCATGTCAAAAATGTTTGAGGGGGGGGGGGGCACAAAGCAATGCTGCAAAGTAAGAATACTTTCAAAAATAGAAGTGCTAATGGTTTATATTTGTTCATTTCGAAAATGAAAAGTGAATGAACAAAAATCAAATCAATATTTGGTGTGACCATCTTTGCCCTCAAAACAGCATTAGTTCTGCTAGATACACTTGCACAGATTATGAAGGAAACATTTTGAAGAACTAACCACAGATCTTCTGGTTGTAGGTTTGCTCAAATCGTTCTGTCTTTTCAATCTAGAGTACAGGACTCTGCATATAATCACTTCAGGTACTACTATTCTTCACACCAAATACGCATTTGATTTAGGGCTAGTTCACATGGGGTTCCGAGTGTACACATTCTGTCGCAGTTGCCGCAATGGATTAGGCCCAAATAAATGGGCCAGAGCCACGGAATCCGTGGCAAGATAAGGCAGCTCGCTTCTTTTTTCCCGCTACTAGCTAGCGAAAAAAACGAGCGGCTCCCATTGATGTCAATGTGAGCAGCGGATTTTGCGTCAAAATCCGCTGCCAGCTTGCCCAGTGTGAACTAGCCCTTAAAGCTTTCTGCATTTTATCCATTGAAAAGTAGCAATTTTAATAGGTTTTTTGTCAAATTATTTCATGCTACACAGTATGTTCTCCACATCTACCTAAAACTCTTGTCAAGTGATGTACACACCCCTTTATATAGTGTAAAGTGCATACACTGCATATATATATTTATTCAGGGTTTTATCACAGCTATAATCACTTAGGCCTTTGACATCTACCTGTGTTTCTACTTCACCAAGAGTTATTTACACATGTCCCATCTGATGAGTAGGTGGGCGCACAAAAGATTAGAAAGGCTCTCCCTATCTATACTGCTTGTTAATGTGGCTGTAAGACTTTTCCTGAATACATTGCTTCAGCAAAACTGCTTCATTTGTCCACTATCTTACTTTAATCAATTCATTGTTGACACAGCCCATGACTTATCTGCTCAAAAGTCAAGTGATGTATCTGTCTGCTCTTAGGGGGGAGGGGCTAAGTGCACGGGAGCGAGCCTGTGTTTCTAGCTATTCCTGTGTCTGCACCATGTGACCTAGCTCCCTGCTCTCAGATAGGGGAGAGGAGCTGCTTTCATTTCTGAACTTGTCTTCTGTTCTCCCAGTTATCAGGCTAGCTAATTCAATTGTGTTCATTATGGCAGAGACAGGCAGTCTCTGTATGTAACACAGAATGGAGTTGACCCTGCCTGTACTTCATAGTCCAATATTGTGCATATAGTGTTGTTTGAGGATCTTTGATCACATCACAGGCCCTTCAACCGCCCCATAGGATCACGCTATGCGGTGCTACACGCTAATGTGGGGGCGGAGCTAAACAGCAGGTTGCATGTGAAACCCCGCCCACCAAATGACACAAGAAACCAGGAAGAAAGAAGATTTTATAGCAGTGAAGACTGGTGAGTATGCAACATGGGAATACCCCTTTAAGTGCACAATTAGATATAGGTTGAGTCTCTGGAATGGTCATGCACTTGTAACCTGGCTGTCTATTGAATTACTTTTCTTTGTTTTATCTCAAGGACCACCATTGTTTGTTTCCTTAAGATTTATTGTTGACAGTAGTGGCCACAGGCTATGTGGAACAAATACCTAAACAATAGTGTCCAGCAGGACCCTTTTCACTCTGTATTTCAATGGATACAACTGACACCATTAAAACAACACTAGCTAATCGACCAATCAAAAGTTTAGTTGTAAACCATTGCATTATCTAATAAGAAATCCTTAAAATGTTAGTCAATGAGTAAAAGCTGTAAAAGGCCTGTTTCACACAACTGTGTGTGTGGGCCACCAGCCGTGTTTGATGTCATCCGTTTGCCACCGGTGCTTCGGCAGGCCCATTCATTAAATAAAAGGGGGCCACAGAAGCACAGCCGCAAAATCAGACAAAAAACAGCACCTGTCCTGAATTTTGGGGCTCAAATTGTCAGCCCATACAGTGACACATGGTTATGTGCATGGGCTGACAGAAATGAATGGGTCAGCGTGCCATCTGGGAAAAGCCAGGATAGCACACTGACCTAGCCCTTGGTCTTGTGCAAAGGGCCTTAGGCTGAGGCCACATGCTGCTAAAGTGGCCTTTTTGTTGCTTATCTTGCATTCTTTCACCACTCACATCCAAAGCAAAGAGAGGCTTGGAAAGGAATGGGAAATATAAAGAAAGTACTTCACTTCTGCTAAGGCAAAGAGAACAAAAAGCAAAATTTAAAAAAAAAATAAAAAAGTACATAAGAGGAGTTATGATGACCACAGGTACATTCATCCATATTTACTTCGAACAAGAGCTATCATACTTACTATTTCTATACCTGAAATCTAAATAAAGATTTAAAGGGAGTGCCAAAAAGTGTCACATTACTAGGAGTCTGTCAGCCAGTCTCCCCAGAGATAAGGAAATGGGAGAATCAGAAGTCCACATACTTCAAGTGAGTTTAGAGTAGCGAGTTTGTGTGAACTGCTTTCTGTGGACTACAATTTCCAAGCGCTAAAGCCCCATAGCAGTGAATGAAGTGCTGGCCATGCAGGTCCACTGCTGCTCCATTCACAAGGAGGCACGTGGGTACTTTTGTTTGCCCACTCTCCACATCTCTGGGGGTCTTGGTGGTCAGACTACCGGGGAGCTGACACTTGGACCTAGCCACAGGGAATAATCAGGTATTCTAGTTACCCCCTATCAAAAGAATAGACATCTTACTGACTGGTGAATAACCCATCAGTGGAACCCTCACCAATAATTATTATTATTTTAATTAAAAACACCCCAGTTACAAATAGGGCGCCTAGTTGAACAGTTTGTGCGGCTCCATTCATTTTTAAACATTGCTACATGTACTTTTTTGGAATCTTTTGAAAACTGCCAAGTAAGGCTTTGGTCACATCTGTGTCGGAGTCTCCGTGTGACACTGTTGCAGTTTCCACTAAAAATCGGCAGAGAGAAAAGTCCTGCGCAGAAGACCGCCAGTTTCGGGACCCACGGTGGATACAAAAGATGGAGAGCACGGTGCAAGTGTGAACCTAAAGTCAAAGCACTTGGATCTTTTAGAAACACTGTAGATGAAAATGGAGAGGGCAGTGCACGCATGGACATATATCCATTCATGGCATCTACAGCATTAGGGTCCGCCAATCTGAGTCCTTGAGAAAGGTGCAGGCCCCAGAGGTTGAACCTGCATCTAGAAGACCTGTATAACATATCCTGTGTATAATGCCACACATATCGAAGATGGGAAAGCACCTTTAAAAAATAACTTGGGTAACATGCCTAAAATTACAAACAAGGTCAAAACTAAAAATGAAGATTATTAACTACTAACCAAAGGCTAAACTGTTAAGGATCTGATCACTGCAACATCTGCATGGAGCAAACATCTCTTCCCATATTGTAATAGCATACTCATGGTTAGTACTCATCCTACAAGACTAGTTGCAGTCAGGAGAAGAATACATATACTAGACTGAAAGCTTGACTGTAGACAGGAGGAACTGGGAGTGCAGACAGTATTCGACACGGAAATACTTCTTGTGATATATGAATAAAATACACTTAAGAAAATAATCATTCATAACTAGGCTAGTAGTGGCAGCCTGCACACATTTCATAACTGCAATAACTTGGATAGGAGCCATACATGCTGTCTGGTAGCAACCACCTGGGTGCAATGCAGTTTTTGTCTCCAAATGACATCACCCGTTGCCATAGGAATAAGTGAGGTAACATTTCACTGCGTGAGGGCAGAGAAGGACATACTTGTGCATGCACGCCACCCCTATAGGTGCCATCCTACATGCAGAGAGCACATTACCATGGTAAAGAGGCTGCGGTCATTGGAACTGATCTAATACACTGCACCAATGGCTACTAGTTGGCCATGAGAATTCCTCAAATATGTTTAGTGTATTTCTCTTCTGGCAGATGACTGGCACATGGAAATATACAGGACTGCTGCCAAGTATGAGGGCAGATCATGTGCCCAGTCTGTAACAAACTGGTTTATATAGAGGTAAAAGCCCCACAGAGGACACACTATGGCACCTGCAACCCAAGGCAGTTTCCCTCAATCCATTTAAACAATTGCCTCTTCACCGATTCCCCTCCCTCCTCCAGACAGTCCAGCCTCTTCTCTGCAATATGACAAATGCAGAATCTTCTGGAAGGGCTGGTGCTGCCTCCCACCACTGCTTTGTCTCTCGCCTCGGATCTTTTCTCTGAAAGAAAAGCAAATGGCACTAAATGTGTACAGGGGGCATGCTAGGTGATGGATGGAGCGGAGGCTTAGCTATGGGGGAGTGCCAGGCACAGGGCACCAGCGCAGGGCTGAATGCTGCCACTGTACCAATGGGACGAGGAGAAGGAACACCGGAGTCTATTCGCATTAGAGCATATCGGGGTCCTATGTGCTCCGACTCTATACACTGTAAGACTCCCTCAGTCACGCCTCACAGCTCCCCACCCTCCTTCAGAGACCATGAGGCCACATGCACCCCAGGGGAAGTGCACCCTCCCCGCCAGGTAGCCAACAGCCTTATCTAGCAGACACAGTGGCGAGTCTGACGTAAGTCAGCTGCTGCAGCGCCCGGCACTGAGGAGCCGGTTATACCGCAGTGGCATGTGTAACGGGACGAGCCTCTCATTCCCCGCCCGCACTTACCGCTTTCATGGCAGCCGCCATATCGTCATATCTCTCGGCTTGTTCAGCCAGTCGGGCTTTCTGCACCAGCTGCTCGCGGTCCACCATCTTGTATAGATCGGGTCGGTGTAGAGGTAAGAGCTCGGTATGCGCGGCGGAGATGACACACGGGGCGGTGGTGGCGCCGGGAGCTACGCCCTTACTACAGCTGGCTGGATATTACACTGGCACAGTCAGCTGCTCGTCGCGTCCTCTACTGCTGCTGAATAACGGTCTCTCTACTAGCCGGTTACTCCCCGCTGACTGTGCGTGCCCCGGGACCGCCCCCTGCTCGCTCCTCCTATCTGGTGTGGAGCCGCCCGGTGGCGTCATGTCACTCTCTCCCGCCCTTCCCCCTCCAGCTGATGTCAGCAGCCGTAAAAGGGCAGCCGACGGCTCCACAGCATGTGAGAGGCGCTTCCCGGCTGCTGGGCGGTGGCACTCAGCTTTCCAGCCGAAACGGCACAGCTACGGCTCCAGCCGCAGTGCGTCCTGGAAGATGTAGTTTATGGAGACCTGCGGTACAGATAGTTCAAGAGGGAAACGCCTTGGTGGGAAAACTACAACTCCCGATAATAACGTCGCTCTCTAGTTCTCCCCATATCGTTTTATAGCCGACTATTACCTCACACAGCTGCATGTGTCGTGTCTCTGCGTTATATGAAGTCAGTACCTCACCATACATATATAAAATACTAGAGGGATGACCCGGCTTCGCACGGGTATATTACATTTTATGTTTGTGTAAGAATTGTCCAGTTTTGCACTGGTGTATTTTGTATGTGGTTTGTGTGTATGTCCATAAGCGTCATGTGATTATGTGTATCTCATTTTGGATATCAGTGAAAAACCTGTGATCAGTTGTTATGGATACCTGGAGTAAAGCTGTATCTAATCCTTCCCCGTGTAGTACTGTGTTTAGACTCAAGTATCTAATCCTTGTTGGTGTGGTACTATGTGCAGATGTGTGTATCTAATCCTCCCCCGTGTGGCATTGTGTGAAGAGGCACGTATCTAATCCTCCGGTAAATGAAACTGTGTGCAGACGTGCATATCTAATCTTACAGCATGTGGTACTATGTGCAGATGCGTGTATCTAATCCTCTGGCGTGTGGTACTGTGTTCAGACAGGTGTATCTAATCCCTGGCGTGAGGTACTGTGTGAAGATGCGCGTATCTAATCCTCCCCGTGTGGCACTGTGTGCTGAGATGCGTATCTAATTATCTGGCATGTGGTACTGTATTCAGACGCATGTATCTAATCCTCCCCTGTGTGGTATTGTGTGAAGAGGCGCATATCTAATCCTTTGGCATGTGGAACTGTGTGTAGACGCGCGTATCTAATCCTACAGCATGTGGTACTGTGTGCAGACGTGCGTATCTAATCCTCTGGAGTGTGGAACTGTATGTAGATGCGTGTATCTAATCCTACGGCATGTGGGACTCTGTGCAGACGTGTGTATCTAATCCTATGGCGTGTACAACTGTGTGAAGACACGTGTATCTAATCCCTGTGTGGTATTGTGTGAAGAGGTGCGTATCTAATCCTATGGCGTGTGGAACAGTGTGTAGACGCGCGTATCCAATCCCCCGGCATGTGGTACTGTGTGCAGACGCGCGTATCTAATCCTATGGCGTGTGAAACAGTGTGCAGACGCGCGTATCCAATCCCCCGGCATGTGGTACTGTGTGTAGACGCGCGTATCTAATCCTCCCCCGTGTGGTACTGTGTGCAGACACGCGTATCTAATCCTCCCCAGTGTGATACTGTGTGCGGAAACGCGTATCTAATTCTCTGGCTTGTGGTACTGTGTCCAGAGGCATGTATCTAATCCTCCAAAGTGTGGTACTGTGTGCACACACACGTATCTAATCCTCCCTTGTGTGGTATTGTGTGAAGAGGCGCATATCTAATCCTTCGGTGTGTGGAACTATGTGTAGACGCGTGTATCTAATCCTATGGCATGTGGTACTGTGTGTAGACGCGCGTATCTAATCCTCCCCGTGTGATACTGTGTGCTGAGACGCGTATGTAATTCTCTGGCATGTGGTACTGTGTGCAGAGGCATGCATCTAATCCTCCAAATTGTGGTACTGTGTTCACACACACGTATCTAATCCTCCCCTGTGTGGTATTGTGTGAAGAGGCGCGTATCTAATCCTTCGGCGTGTGGAACTATGTGTAGACGCGCGTATCTAATCCTACTGCATGTGGTACTGTGTGCAGACGCGTGTATCTAATCCTATGGCGTGTACAACTGTGTGCAGACGCGCGTATCTAATCCTCTGGAGTGTGGAACTGTATGTAAACGCGTGTATCTAATCCTACGGCATGTGGTACTCTGTGCAGACGTGTGTATCTAATCCTATGCCGTGTACAAATGTGTGCAGATGCGCGTATCTAATCCTCTGGAGTGTGGAACTGTGTGTAGATGCGCGTATCTAATCCTACGGCAAGTGGTACTGTGTGCAGACACGTGTATCTAATGCTACAACATCTGGTACTGTGTGTAGACGCGCGTATCTAATCCTATGGCGTGTACAACTGTGTGAAGACACGTGTATCTAATCCTCCCCTGTGTGGTATTGTGTGAAGAGGCGCGTATCTAATCCTCCCCCGTGTGGTACTGTGTGCAGACGTGCATATCTAATCCTCCCCCGTGTGATACTGTGTGCGGAGACGCGTATCTAATTCTCTGGCTTGTGGTACTGTGTGCAGAGGCATGTATCTAATCCTCCAAAGTGTGGTACTGTGTGCACACACACGTATCTAATCCTCCAAAGTGTGGTATTGTGTGAAGAGGCGCGTATCTAATCCTTCGGCGTGTGGAACTATGTGTAGACGCGCGTATCTAATCCTACTGCATGTGGTACTGTGTGCAGACGCGTGTATCTAATCCTATGGCGTGTACAACTGTGTGCAGACGCGCGTATCTAATCCTCTGGAGTGTGGAACTGTATGTAAACGCGTGTATCTAATCCTACGGCATGTGGTACTCTGTGCAGACGTGTGTATCTAATCCTATGCCGTGTACAAATGTGTGCAGATGCGCGTATCTAATCCTCTGGAGTGTGGAACTGTGTGTAGATGCGCGTATCTAATCCTACGGCAAGTGGTACTGTGTGCAGACACGTGTATCTAATGCTACAACATCTGGTACTGTGTGTAGACGCGCGTATCTAATCCTATGGCGTGTACAACTGTGTGAAGACACGTGTATCTAATCCTCCCCTGTGTGGTATTGTGTGAAGAGGCGCGTATCTAATCCTCCCCCGTGTGGTACTGTGTGCAGACGTGCATATCTAATCCTCCCCCGTGTGATACTGTGTGCGGAGACGCGTATCTAATTCTCTGGCTTGTGGTACTGTGTGCAGAGGCATGTATCTAATCCTCCAAAGTGTGGTACTGTGTGCACACACACGTATCTAATCCTCCAAAGTGTGGTATTGTGTGAAGAGGCGCGTATCTAATCCTTCGGCGTGTGGAACTATGTGTAGACGCGCGTATCTAATCCTACTGCATGTGGTACTGTGTGCAGACACGTGTATCTAATCCTATGGTGTGTACAACTGTGTGCAGATGCGCGTATCTAATCCTCTGGAGTGTGGAACTGTGTGTAGACGCCTGTATCTAATCCTTCGGCATGTGGAACCGTGTGCAGATGCACGTATCAAATCCTTCAGTATGTGGAACTGTGTGCAGAAGTGCGTATTTAATCCTCTGGTGTGTGGGACTGTGTGCAGACGTGTGTATCTAATCCTCTGGCGTGTGATACTGTGTGCTGATCTGTGTATCTAATCCTCTGATGCATGTATCTCAGTTTGGATATCAGTGTTGTATTGTGTATGTGGAGTGACCGTGTGTATTGCAGTTGGAATATGAGTGAAAGACTTGCAGGTTTGTATTGGCTAAGGGGGGGGGCACTGTGTTTGGAATGCTGTATCTCAGCAACGCTGCGTCCGAGCAAGTTGGAGTCTCGTCTTAAACCTTCCCGGATACCTGAAGTATCTCTGTACCAAATTTGGTGAAGATCGGCCCAGTCGTTTGGTTCGCATTAGAGCACAGACAGACAGACAGAAATTCATTTTTATAATATAGGGAGATACATGGGGCCAACGTTTCAGTCATGGAAAGTAGCTGGAGTGTGTTCTGAAAGCAGTGGCCACAAAACCATGGGAATATGGCTGCAGAGACACTAGGACTCTCCTGACACAATCACCCCAAACCATCCTCTCTAACTGTCCTGGCTCATTTGGGAATAGTCATGCTCCATTTTAATAAAGGCTCAGCCCTCTTGTGCGACACGGACATGAAACGCACTGGACTTTTTGTGAAGTGATTGGTACATAAAACGCCCACATTGCATATAATATGACTGAGAGCCCGGATGATGTGGAAGCACAAGGCTGAGGTCGCACGGAGATTTTTGATCAGGAATCTGCCTCAAAATCCTGACCAAAAGACGCTACAGGGCTCGTTCACATCTGTGCCCGGTCTCCGTTCTGCAGGTTTCCGTTTCCTGCACAAAACAGAGCAGGAGACGGAAACCTGCAGGACTCTTTCATACCCATTCATTTGAATGAGTTTGAAAGATGTCCGGCCGTGAGCGCCGGTGAGCGATTTATGCTCTCCGCCGCGAAACCGTTTTTTTAAAATCAGACACAGAGTCGGACATGCAATACTCTGTGTCCGATTTTAAAAAACGATTTCGGGGCAGACAGCATAAAACGCTCACGGCTTGACCCGGTCTGACATCTTTCTGTCTTCTGCATGCAGAAGATGGAAAGCTGAGAACGGACTCCGGGCGCTAGTGTGAACCTAGCGGCACCACACAGTCCTATGTAATTTTTTTTTTCTTCTAGCACAAAAAAACTGCAGCAAAATCTGCAATTTCTCCTGAGCATGAAATTATCCCATATAAAATTATCTATGTAATCACAGAGCTGGATTTGAGTCAGCTTGCATTACATACAGTGGTAACGGACTCCTTATCTCAGCCCTTATCAGCCAAATTCAGTTAAACCGGCTGATAAGTGGAAAAGCTGAAGCTAGATAACACAGTAATCCGGGAACTCTCACCTCCCCCCTCCCCTATCTGAGGAGCTCTGTTGCTTGTCAGCCCCTCCCCCCTGAGAGCAGACAGCTAGTCACTTGGGAAATGAGCAGATAAGCCCAGTGGACATAGAAACGCAGTGTCAACAATGAAGTGAATAAATTAAGATAGCAGCCAAACAAAGTAGTTTTGATAAAGCAATGTATTTAGGAAAAGTCTTAAATCCACATAAACTAGCAGTATAGATAGGATACTTTTCATGGGACAACCCCTTTAATGCTCCAGGACTGCCCCAGGTACCTTCTCTCACTTCAAGGACATACCCTGAAATGAAGGCTCTGCAGCTTTTTATAGGCCAGTAACGAGCCCAAGCTCTGACACCTGAACTGAGGCATTCCCCATATCTGCCCTGGACCAAACATATGTGAGGAATCTTGGGAGAATGTACTCATCCTCCAGCATCCTGCCTGTCACCTTCTCACATACCCCCCTTTTGTTCAGACTTGTATGGGCAGTGGTTAAAATGATCCACAACACGCCAAAACTCAGTTCCAGCATAATGACAAAGTAACTGTCCGGTATAAAAATTGTCACAACGTGGAACATAAAAACCCAGTTACTTACCTTTCCTGGCTCCGGCAGGCTTTCAGGGCTACTTGGTGATGTCTCCAATGAGAGCAGCCACCATCTTTAAAGACCTGGCATCCACTGTAATAGTATGGCAGATGCCAGGAAGGAGTTAATATAGCTTTCCAGGATGTGTACCTCCCAAAAAGCACTAATATGTTCCTTATAGGGTCCATTCACATAGAGTTATTTGGCATAAAAAAAATCTGCTTCAGGAATTAGGAAATTTGCTAATTTCACGTGGATTTTCCGTCTCCTGTTGATTGCCTTTGTTTTTGCAGGCGGAATCGGCCTGAATGAAGCTTTTTTCCGCTAGTGGAAAAAAAAAGGCTAGCAGAACCCATAGAACTCTAGCGTTTTTTCCACATGTATTCTGACACGTATTCAGCGCCAAAATCCTGGCCAGAAAACTCTGTGAATGGACCCATATACAGACTTACCGTATATACTCGAATATAAGCCGACCCGAATATAGCCGAAGCCCCTAATTTTACCACAAAAAACCTGTTAGGTGCCTCAGGTAAGTAACAGGTGCTGTTAATTACACAAATTAGAGAAGTATCACATGATTTTTCAAGCAGTGCCAATACTTTTGTCCACCCCCTTTTTTATGTTTGGTGTGGAATTATATCCGATTTGGCTTTTTGACAATTCTTTTTGTGGTTTTCCATAGAAGACAAATTAAAATAATAATACCAAAGAATTTGTGATTGCAATCATTTTCTGGAAGAAAATGAGTATTATCTGACAGAATTGCAGGGGTGCCAATACTTTTGGCCAACACTGTAGCTACAGACCACTACAGCTACCGTAGTTACAGACCCGGCATATGGAAACCGGGGCGGGTGCCGGGCCCGCACCATTGCCACGCTCATAGCAGGAGCATGGTGATGTTGTTCATTTCAAACTACAGAAGTACTTACGGTACTTCTGCTAGAAGGCCCTGGGACTTCTGCCAGGAGCGTGGCAATGCTGCAGCTCGGCACCCGCCCTAGTCTGTAAATACGGTATTACTGTAATGACTCGAATATAAGCCAAGGCGGACTTTTTCAGCACAAAAACTGTGCTGAAAAACTCGGCTTATACTCGAGTATATACGGTATCTTAGCCCTACAGGTCTTTCATTGAATAGGGCCATGAAAATGGAAAGTGGATATTTATTTATAAAATGTTACTTTAACACAATTTTTTTTAAATTTTGACAAGGGGTTAAAGTAGAAAATGCACCCATAATTTGTTAAGCAATTTTGTAAAAATCTTTTATTTTTGCATCACGAACTTCTGAGAGGTGTTAAATTTTTTTCTGTTGAGGTGTTTGAGAGCTTATTTTTTGCAGGATGAATTACATAGTTATTACATAGTAGATGAGGTTGGATAAAGACATCAGTCTATCAAGTCCAACTTATAACCCTACAATTGTGCTTTTTATAGCTACCATTTTGAGCTTCATTTGACTTTCTGATAACTTTTTATTGCATATTTTGTGAAGCAGGATGGCAAAAAAAAATTATTTCAAGTGTGTTTTTACATTATATTTTTTTACGGCGTTCACCATGTAAGGGAGCGTTCACACTACCGTCGGTGTCCGACATGTAGTGTCCGCTCCTAGTGTCCGCTCAAAATCTGTCACGGACACTAGGAGTGGACACTAGATGTGTCCGTGACACCTGTCGATCACTTGAATGGGCATCGGGTACGTTCTTTTGCACTCCGTGCCCGTCCTTCCCTGTCCGCAAGAGAAGATGTCCGACTTCTCAAGCGGACAGAGGAACCCTGCATGCAGACGCGGTGATAACACATATTTTTTTCTCCTTTTTTTTACATAGTGATGCATTAAATATGGCAAAAACACATTTAGGGGAGCTTTATTTATTAATGTGTTTGTTTGTTTTTTTATCACTTTTGATTTTATTTTTTTAACTTCTTTTACTTTTTTGGTCCCATTAAAGGATTTGAACACATGTATTGCAGTGCATACAAGGCTGTGATACGCGTTTTCATGACATGCATCTTGAAATGCCAATAAAGTGGAATCCCCTGACAAATGACCCCTACACCACTTAAGGAATTTATCCTGAGTTACACTAAGTATTTTTACCCCCTGCATGTTGCATAACGGTCCATTCACACAGAGGAAAATGGCACTTTATTTGGCGTTGAATTTTCAGCACTGAAAAAATGCCCCCTGTTGATTTCAATGGGTTCTGCTAGCTTTTTTTTCCACTGGCAGAAAATTACACAAGTGGAAAAAAAAAAGCTAGAGGCACGCATTGAAGTCAATGGGAGGCTTTTTTTCTGCGCCAAATAAAGCGCCATTTTTCTCCGTATGAATGGACCCTTAATGTATTTTCCAGAAATGAATGTACCATCAGTTGCGCATTTTCACTTAAAAGCTCTACTGACTCATGAATTGTATCCTACTCCAGTACTCACTGACCAGGCCATCTTTTCAGTAATGAATCTCCTGTTATTGTTAATAGAGATGAGCGAACACTAAAATGTTCGAGGTTCGAAATTCGATTCGAACAGCCGCTCACTGTTCGAGTGTTCGAATGGGTTTCGAACCCCATTATAGTCTATGGGGAACATAAACTCGTTAAGGGGGAAACCCAAATTCGTGTCTGGAGGGTCACCAAGTCCACTATGACACCCCAGGAAATGATACCAACACCCTGGAATGACACTGGGACAGCAGGGGAAGCATGTCTGGGGGCATAAAAGTCACTTTATTTCATGGAAATCCCTGTCAGTTTGCGATTTTCGCAAGCTAACTTTTCCCCATAGAAATGCATTGGCCAGTGCTGATTGGCCAGAGTACGGAACTCGACCAATCAGCACTGGCTCTGCTGGAGGAGGCGGAGTCTAAGATCGCTCCACACCAGTCTCCATTCAGGTCCGACCTTAGACTCCGCCTCCTCCCGCAGAGCCAGCGCTGATTGGCCGAAGGCTGGCCTATGCATTCCTATGCGAATGCAGAGACTTAGCAGTGCTGAGTCAGTTTTGCTCAACTACACATCTGATGCACACTCGGCACTGCTACATCAGATGTAGCAATCTGATGTAGCAGAGCCGAGGGTGCACTAGAACCCCTGTGCAAACTCAGTTCACGCTAATAGAATGCATTGGCCAGCGCTGATTGGCCAATGCATTCTATTAGCCCGATGAAGTAGAGCTGAATGTGTGTGCTAAGCACACACATTCAGCACTGCTTCATCACGCCAATACAATGCATTAGCCAGTGCTGATTGGCCAGAGTACGGAATTCGGCCAATCAGCGCTGGCTCTGCTGGAGGAGGCGGAGTCTAAGGTCGGACCTGAATGGAGACTGGTGTGGAGCGATCTTAGACTCCGCCTCCTCCAGCAGAGCCAGCGCTGATTGGCCGAATTCCGTACTCTGGCCAATGCATTCTATTAGCCCGATGAAGTAGAGCTGAATGTGTGTGCTAAGCACACACATTCAGCACTGCTTCATCACGCCAATACAATGCATTAGCCAGTGCTGATTGGCCAGAGTACGGAATTCGGCCAATCAGCGCTGGCTCTGCTGGAGGAGGCGGAGTCTAAGGTCGGACCTGAATGGAGACTGGTGTGGAGCGATCTTAGACTCCGCCTCCTCCAGCAGAGCCAGCGCTGATTGGCCGAATTCCGTACTCTGGCCAATCAGCGCTGGCCAATGCATTCTATTAGCCCGATGAAGTAGAGCTGAAAGTGTGTGCTTAGCACACACATTCAGCTCTACTTCATCAGGCTAATAGAATGCATTGGCCAATCAGCGCTGGCCAATGCATTCTATTAGCTTGATGAAGCAGAGTGTGCACAAGGGTTCAAGCGCACCCTCGGCTCTGATGTAGCAGAGCCGAGGGTGCACAAGGGTTCAAGTGCACCCTCGGCTCTCCTACATCAGAGCCGAGGGTGCGCTTGAACCCTTGTGCAGCCTCGGCTCTGCTACATCAGAGCCGAGGGTGCGCTTGAACCCTTGTGCACACTCTGCTTCATCAAGCTAATAGAGTGCATTGGCCAGCGCTGATTGGCCAGAGTACGGAATTCGGCCAATCAGCGCTGGCCAATGCATCCCTATGGGAAAAAGTTTATCTCACAAAAATCATAATTACACACCCGATAGAGCCCCAAAAAGTTATTTTTAATAACATTCCCCCCTAAATAAAGGTTATCCCTAGCTATCCCTGCCTGTACAGCTATCCCTGTCTCATAGTCACAAAGTTCACATTCTCATATGACCCGGATTTGAAATCCACTATTCGTCTAAAATGGAGGTCACCTGATTTCGGCAGCCAATGACTTTTTCCAATTTTTTTCAATGCCCCCGGTGTCGTAGTTCCTGTCCCACCTCCCCTGCGCTGTTATTGGTGCAAAAAAGGCGCCAGGGAAGGTGGGAGGGGAATCGAATTTTGGCGCACTTTACCACGCGGTGTTCGATTCGATTCGAACATGGCGAACACCCTGATATCCGATCGAACATGTGTTCGATAGAACACTGTTCGCTCATCTCTAATTGTTAAGTATTTTTTGCAATATTCTCCTCCTCCATGCCAACATCAGTCAGCCATAAGGAAATATGTGTCCAGGAAACAGCAATATTCACCTTGTAATCTAGTGGTTTTGAAACTTAACTCATACCTGGCTAAGGCCTGGCGGCAAGCACACGGACCCCATTATAGTCTATGGGGTCTGTGTGCTTTCACTGCACACCACTTACAAATGCATTAGGTAGTCCGTTTGAGGAGTCCCCTTGTGGACTCCCCAAACAGATTACCAAATGCAGATGTAAACCAAGGGTAAGTTGCTGGCAGTGCAGTTTACTGCCATACTACTGACGCTGGGTTTACACCAGCGTCTGGACTGCGTTATCAGGTTTCCGTCTTCTGCATGCAAAAGACGGAAACCTGTCATGCCGAGTCCGGCCATGAGTGCCGGTGAGCGTTTTGAGCTCTCCACGGCGAAACCGTTTTTTTTAAACTGGACACAGAGTCCTGCACGGACAGAGACTTTTCAAACCCATTCAAATGAATGGGTTTGAAAGATGCCGGCAGGTTTCTGTCTCCTGCCCAGTTTTGTGCAGGAAACGGAAACCTGCAGAACGGAATGCCGGGCGCAGATGTGAACGAGCCCTGAGTGAATTCCACTGCATTTCAGTAACTGATGGCATGTGTTCAGGAGGATACCTTGCCGCTATTATTTCTAGGAAACTTTTGTCTTCTAAATATCACCATGTTTCGCCATTTGTGGGCATCTCCTTGGATATTTCTATGTGGATAAAAGTGTATGTAATCCATCGACACATGGAGCAGCAATTATGGGTATGGACAATACATGGCTTTTACAGCCAACTGGGGCAATATTTTGAATTGCAGCATCCACAGCCCAGAAATGTACCAAAGCCAGGTGGAGGCCAAATTTCAACATCAGACTTGAACCTTTTTCAGCCCCCAACTTCACTAGAGCAAGCTGTAGCTTCAAATCTCCCTCCTTTCATGGATGTTAGGTAAAGTGCTGTCATGCAGTTTTACAGCTGGATCAGAGTCTAAATCAGAGAAATATCCTACTGGATGGCTCCCTGCCAACTATAACTATGGAGTATTGCCAGTGGCTCGAATATTGTGGCTGCAGTGCCATTGGGTAGAGTAATACATTGTTCCTACATGGCTAATGTGCTAAATTTGGTGGTGTATTGCTTTAGTAACACATATACTGGCTTAAAGAAGATGTTGCACATGGCCAGGAAAGTGCAGATTTCAGCCATTCTTATGTGGCTAAAAACACTAGCAGCAAAACGGCCTGCCCTTGCACTACTTCATCTGAAACATTGCATGAATTCCACATTGTACATATTGAAGTATCTATGTGTGCAGCGGAAGGTTGTGAATGATTACTGAATGCAACTTATGACAGGTACAATATGAGCCTCTTCCATGAGCCTCTACTGATGACAGGCACAATACGAGCCTCTACCATTAGAGGCTCTTGAGGAAAGTGTGTCACCTTCAGAATCAGTGATGTCATCCCTTTTTTATAGTGTGTACAGGACACTTACAATCATGAAACAAGGGATTTATGCAGAAGAACAGTTACCACTAATTACTCATTGTCATTGCCCTGGAAAGGTCCAAAAAGAACTAAGTCAGAGTCGTCAGGGTGGAGGACCTGGGGCTCTTAGACTGAATGAGGCAGACTCTCCTTTAGATGTACAGTCATGGCCAAAAGTTTTGAGAATGATACAAATATTAATTTTTACAAAGTTTACTGCTTCAGTTTTTCTAATGGCAAATTGCATATACTCCAGAATTTTATAAAGAGTGATCAGCTTAACAAAAATTACTTGCAAATTCAATATTTGCCTAGAAAATGAACTCTATCCCCCAAAACACATTTCAACATCATTGCAGCCCTGCCTTAAAAGGACCAGCTAACATCGTTTCAGTGATTGCTCCATTAACACCGGTGTTGATGAGGACAGGGCTGGAGATCAATCTGTCATGATTAAGTAAGAATGACACCACTGGACACTTTAAAAGGAGGCTGGTGCTTGTCATCATTGTTTCTCTTCTGTTAACCATGGTTGTCTCTAAAGAAACACGTGCAGTCATCATTGCACTGCACAAATATGGCCTAACAGGGAAGAGTATTGCAGCTAGAAAGATTGCACCTCAGTCAACAATCTATCGCATCATCAAGAACTTCAAGGAGAGAGGTTCCATTGTTGGCAAAAAGGCTCCAGGGCGCCCAAGAAAGACCAGCAAGCGGTAGGACCGTCTCTTAAAAGTGTTTTAGCTGCAGGATCGGGCTACCAGCAGTGCAGAGCTTGCTCAGGAATGGCAGCAGGCAGGTGTGAGTGCATCTGCACGCACTGTGAGGTGGACACTCTTGGAGCAAGGCCTGGTCTCAAGGAGGGCAGCAAAGAAGCCACTTCTCTCCAGAAAAAACATCAGGGACAGACTGATATTCTGCAAAAGGTACAGGGAGTGGACTGCTGAGGACTGGGGTAAAGTCATTTTCTCTGATGAATCCCCTTTTCGATTGTTTGGGACATCTGGAAAACGCCACCAGTCTTGTCTCATGCCAACTGTAAAGCATCCTGAAACCATTCATGTGTGGGGTTGCTTCTCAGCCAAGGGAATCGGCTCTCTCACAGTCTTGCCTAAAAACACAGCCATGAATAAAGAATGGTACCAGAATGTCCTCCAAGATCAACTTCTCCCAACCGTCCAAGAGCAGTTTGGCGATCAACAATGCCTTTTCCAGCATGATGGAGCACCTTGCCATAAAGCAAAGGTGATAACTAAATGGCTCAGGGAACAAAACATAGAGATTTTGGGTCCACGGCCTGGAAATTCCCCAGATCTTAATCCCATTGAGAACTTGTGGTCAATCATCAAGAGACGGGTGGACAAACAAAAACCTACTAATTCTGACAAAATGCAAGCATTGATTGTGCAAGAATGGACTGCTATCAGTCAGGATTTGGTCCAGAAGTTGATTGAGAGCATGCCAGGGAGAATTGCAGAGGTCCTGAAGAAGAAGGGTCAACACTGCAAATATTGACTTGCTGCATTAACTCATTCTAACTGTCAATATAAGCTTTTGTTACTCATAATATGATTGCAATTATATTTCTGTATGTGATAAAAACATCTGACAAACACACATAAAAACCAGAGGGCAGCAGATCTTGTGAAAATATAATATTTGTGTCATTCTCAAAACTTTTGGCCATGACTGTAGAGGGGGCATTGATATTTCAGGAGAGCAGGTTGTATGCTTTGTTGCTTACATAGTGATAAGTGTATTATTATGTACAGTATATAATGCGTATAACTCATCTGCCCTACCACCCCTAGGTAGATTGGATCACAACCTGTTGCATCTGCAACCGATTTACATGCCAGTTGTGCGCAGAGAACCAGCTGCTACCTGTACAGTGAAAATTTGGTCAGAGGAAAGTGTTAAGACTCTAAGGGACTGTTTTAATACAACAATATGGGAAGTATTGCAAGACTCGTTTTTGGGTGACATAGAGGGACTTACACACTGCATTTCGGACTACATTCATTTCTGTGTGGACAACACGGTACCAACTAGAATGGTGAGGTGCTTGTCTAATAACAAACCATGGATTAATTTAAGATTAAAGCTCTTCTCAAGGAGAAAAAGAGTCTTTAGGCCCCGTTCGCACGGGACCTCGTATTTTGGTCCTGATTTTGACACGGGAAGCCGCGTCAGAATAGGTCCAAGATGCACCTGCCGCAACTGTCACGGCTTCTGTTGTGGCTTCCTGCTCTGGAGTAGGCCAAAATGAATGGGCCTAGTACGGTGGCTGCTACCGCGAGGCGGACGCTGCAGCGGAATCCGCCTGAAGAAAGGGCAACTCGTTTTTTTCCGCTAGCAGGAACAAACCGCTAGCGGAAAGAAGAACGCTAGCGGTCTGCATAGACCTCTATTGTGAGGGGGTGAATTTTGAGGACGATTCAGCGCCAAAATCCGCCCCCTCTTGCCCCGTTTGATCGAGCCCTTAGATCCGGTGACAAAAATTGCCTGGGGAGGTGCAAAAACAGTTGATAGAGCCGATCAGCTATGGACCCCTCCAGTTTGTCTATCGGCCGGGCATTGGGGTAGATGACGCCATCATCCACCTTCTTCACAGAGCTCTCTCTCACCTGGAGAAACCAGGGAACACTGTGAGAATAATGTTCTTTGATTTCTCCAGTACGTTCAACACCATTCAGCCAGGGCTACTGAAGGACAAGCTGGACCTTATTGGAGTGGACAATCACCTATCCAACTGTATAATCGACTACCTCACAAACCGACCACAGTATGTGAGAGCCAAGGACCGTGTGTCAGACACTGTGATCTGTAGTACAGGGGCACCACAAGGTACAGTTCTTGCCCCTTTCCTGTTCACACTGTACATTGCTGACTTTAGGCACAACTCATCTAGCTGACAACTCATCTAGCTGTTACTTACAAAAGTACTTTGATGACTCTGCAATAGTAGGCCTCATCACTGATAGTGACGATATGGAGTACAGAGACTTAAACCGGGATTTTGTAGAATGGTGCCAGCGGAACCACCTCAGGATTAATGCTGGGAAGACCAAGGAGATGGTGGTGGACTTTAGTAAATGGAGAAATGCTCCGATTCTGAACTGTCGCACAGTTGCCCACTATCGCCTAGGGTAGTTGAGGCAAGTAGGCAGGGACAAGGGCTGGTCAAGTTTAGAACTCACTGTCTCTTGTCATTCTCTTCCTTACTGGTTTCAGTAGCAGCCACTTGGTGAATTGCTCAACATGTAATTCCTTAACACATGGCTTGCAAAATTTTAATGAAATAAAATCTGAAAAGTATGACATGCATTCATCCCCCTGTGCTCCGATGCCCCTAAATAAAATCCAGTGCAATCAATTGCCTTCAGAAGTCACTTATTGAGTTAATATAGTCCAGCTGTGTGTAATTTAGTCTCCGTATAAATACACCTGTTCTGTGAAGACCTCAGTGGTTTGTTAGATAACAGTAGTGAACAAACAGCATGAAAAACAAGGAACTCACCAGACAGGCCAGAGATAAAGTTGTGGAGAAGCAAATTCCAGTGACCATAAGAAGCAAATGTTGCATGTATAGCCCAATTATGTGGCAAGGAGGGGGCTTATTTATGTAGATTTAATATTCTCATTATACAATTTTACCCAGCATTACCAGAACCCTGAAAGAGAAATCTGGCAATCTATGGAACGATTATGGAGGGGCCCCTGTGGGACATCATACTGTGTACAGGGGCTGCTATGGGACATTATACGGTACTATTCCGTTATCGGGCCAGCAGCAGCGCATTTCAGCACCAGCTTTCGGGACAGCAGTTCAGTTCAGCAGCGGGAATTACAATGACATCCGAGGACTGCTGGCCCGATGCTTGTGCCCAGTAGCCAGTACATCAATGACCCCCCCTCCATCTCCTCCTCCTTCCAGTGCTGCCCCCCAGCTCTCCTTACATCTACCCCGTACCCTCTCCCCGCCACATGACTAAGCCGATGCTGGCCCGATGATAGAGGCCGTGCTTGTGTGTAGTAGGCAGTACATCGATCGATGCCCTCATCCTCCTCTTCCTTCCAGTGCTGCCCCCCAGCTCTTCTTACATCTGCCCCGTACCCTCTCCCTGTAATAGGCCTCACCGTAAATCTTGAGCAATGAATGCTACTAGATAGCCGCCGGACGCTGCAGAAAGTTTGTCCCTCCGGCTCGCTGTAGCTCACCGTTCCTATAGTCGGCGTGTTTCTTGTCAGGGCCTGGATTGAGCCCCGGTGTCTTTCCTTTCGGTCTCGGTACTAGCGCTGAGGTGAGGCCTAGTCGTGTGGCGGGGAGAGGGTACGGGGAAGATGTAAGGAGAGCTGGGGGGCAGCACTGGCAGGAGGAGAAGGATGGGGGAGGGGGGTCATCGATGTACTGGTTACTGGGCACAAGCATCGGGCCAGCAGTCCTCGGATGTCATTGTAATTCCCGCTGCTGAACTGCTGTCCCGAAAGCTGCTGCTGAACTGCGCTGCTGCTGGCCCGATAACGGAATAGTACCCATTATACTGTCTGGAAGGCCCCATGGGCCATTTTACTGTCTGGAGGCCATTGTGGGACATTATAATGTGCGTACGTGGGGAGTTATACCATGTAGGAGCCAAGAAAGGGGGCCCAATGCCATATGGGGGTTTGCTAGGCCAGTACATTTTATGCCAACATCACAAAAAAAGAGGTATGTTGACTTCTAAAAGGGGTAGGCCATTCTCCAGAAGGGCCATAGTCTTTCCCAGAAATATTCAAAACACACTGCATGCGTGGTTCTCCCAGTCAACATGATCGAAATGTTAGATAGTATGTGATAAGGACAAATATGTAATGCACACCTCTTCCTGATGTAATTCATGCTCTGGATGTGCAGGTTTCTGTAATAGTCAAAGGGAACTAATTTTCATTACTTAAAGGGGTTGTCCAGGGGTTGTTTCTTACCTGTTCCTCCTTTGGACCTCTTCATTGAAAGGCCACCACTTCATTGCATGTGCCGGGCTCCCACGCATGTGCCAGCCGGCATAAGTCACAAAGAAGAGGCACCGGCTGGTGATGACATCCCAGGTCCGGACGTAGGCGTGGCGTAGGTGCCACAATGGAGATATTATACTGTGAAGAGGCCACTGTGGAGCATTATACTGCTCAGGTACCACTGTGGAGCATATTATACTGTTCAGGGGCCATTGTGGAGCATTATACTGTGTAGGCATCACTGTGGAGCATATTATGCTGTGAAGAGGCCACTGTGGAGCATATTATACTGTGCAGGGGCCATTGTGGAGCATCATACTGTATGGAAGCATAGAACAACCTAGAAAAATGATTCTCAGCTTTCTCATTCTGCCAAGATTGCAGCTTTAGCTATAATAAAAAATATGTGTCTCTCTAGTTAAAAACACAGTGATGAATGTGATTATTTTTAAATGCAGCATGAACTACTGCATAAGGTGTTTAAATTCCTAACTTTTTTTTTAACTAGTGATATCTTAAGTAATTTTATAAGTACAGCCTTCCTGGCAGCATCTAAGCTTTGATGTCATATAAGAACCATTCATGTATTAAAACCTGAGATAAAGCCATTTGAAGTGACCATTATCTCTTTGACAAATGATACAGCACTACATACTGGCAATACAAATGCAAAAAAGTAAAAATAAAATGGGAGTTACACTTTAAATTCTCCATTGTGAGCAGTTTTTAAAGTATTATTATTTAGCTGGATAACTCCTATAATGGGTCATTCTTAGTCAGCTATTCAATAATTTCTTGCTACAAAACTAAAAGAAAGAGACCCAAGTCCTGAGTTTCCTTAGGGTTCTTTTGCTACAGGACTGCTCCCACTCCCACAGATGAAGCATGAAACAAACTACCAGGATGAACCGATGAAAGGAGTCAAAAAGTGGCAGATTTGGAACAGAAGCAAACTACTTAATAAATTAATAGAATCAACACATTGGTACTCGCTGATACAACTGTACAGAAACAGTCTTGGCTTTGAGGACATGGAATTATTGCCAAGGAAAGCCTAACTTACTAGATTTCAGAGATTTTGCTGGCACTGTATAGGCAAAGATTGTTGTGATGATTCAGGAGTGACAATTGGAAGCAGAGGTTAGACAATCAGCTACGAGAGCTTGACATGAGAATTGACCAGCCTGTGCCAAATAGTAGAATTCAGCAGCTATAGCTTTGCTTAGTAATAGAGTGCCAATGGGGCCCTGGTCTGTACAGACAGTCATGAACAGACTGCCAGGTAAAGAATGTAATTATTAATGGGTGACATTTAAGAGCAAACAATAAATTTAGCTGCTGACTAATAATAGTCACTGTGTTAGTTACTTGTCCATGAGTCAGGACACCCCCCCCCCCCCTTCATAGACATGAGACATTATGTATCTCATTGACAGGTTTGGCAGGCTTTCTCCATATATGTTTGGATACTTTAAAGGAGTTTATGAAGTCCTAATGCTGATGGCATTTCCTTGGGATATTTCAGCAATATAGGATTAGTGGGGTCCAACACCCAGATTCTACGATCAGCTGTTTTCAGGATAGTGTACAGAGCAGAAACCCAATGGCTCCATACATTGACTGCTGCCCATTTTGCACTGTTGCAGCAGAACTCCTATGCAGACTAATGGGAGCTGAGCTGCAATAACGGGCATGGTCATTGTGCAGTGTACAGAGCCATCTACTTCTGACTCTGCTGAAAAAAGGTGATAGGTAGGGGTGCCTGGTGTTGGACCCCACCAACCCAGTAAGAATGGGCCATCAATATTGAGTCTTGGTGAAGGCTTTTAAAGCATTGTTAATTTTTCACCTTAAAAATGTGCCTGAGTAAAAAAAGTTTATAAATATTTTATCCCACACACCAAAGACATACTGATAAGGAATGTAGATTGTGAGCCCTATATGGGACAGTGACTGTCAATGTCTGTAAAGCGCTGCGGAATATGATGGCGCTATATAAGTAAGCATAATAAATAAATAAATAAATAATATTCATTTAAGATCAGACAGTGCTATACATTCATATACGTCATAATGTTCAACGGGGTTATAGAGAGAACTAAGGAGCTAAGCCTTCACCCATACATGGCTGCTGCTGGATGTATTATAAAGCAGACACCCTATCACCAATGGTGACACCACTGATCATGTCTGTTAACCACAATTGCCTGTGGTATTTAAGCTGTTGTTTTGCCATATTGTAAAAGCTTGCATATTGCTTTCTAGAACAACATAGGACCACAGCAATGACTTGTCATGACAGCTAGAAGCCTATCAAAATCTCCCAGGCTTGTCAATATGGATCTTGTATTGCATCCTGTGCAGTAAACAGTGTAGTGACTACAGCTCAGCTCCCATTCAAGTAAATATATATATGAGTTTTCCCCAGTTGTTGTCGTGATGATGCATATCTGTTACATACTGTATGCTAAAAACTAAAATGAACACTGTTTATATGTCTGGAGCAAGACGTGTGCTGTTCCACAAATGTATAAGAGGACAATGACTGCTGGCTAGAGATGAGCGAACACTAAAATGTTCGAGGTTCGAAATTCGATTCGAACAGCCGCTCAATGTTCGTGTGTTCGAACGGGTTTCGAACCCCATTATAGTCTATGGGGAACAGATACTCGTTAAGGGGGAAACCCAAATCCGTGTCTGGAGGGTCACCAAGTCCACTATGACACCCCAGGAAATGATGCCAACACCTCTGGAATGACACTGGGACAGCAGGGGAAGCATGTCTGGGGGCATCTAACACACCAAAGACCCTCTATTACCCCAACATCACAGCCTAACAACTACACACTTTACACACTCAATACCACCTCTCTGACAGTAGGAAAACACCTTGAAACATGTGTATTTGGCACTTGCAGTGAGGAGAGCTTGTCACCAGCAGTGAATTTGGCCCTTGTAGTAAGTTGAGGTTGGCACCAACATTTGTTTTGAAAATCAGGGTGGATTGAGCCTCTAACCAGCAGAGTTTGGGCAAATTCATGGTGGAGGGAGCCTCTAAACACCCCAGTTTGGGCAAATTCATGGTGGAGGGAGCCTCTAAAAACCCCAGTTTGGACCAATTCATGGTGGAGGGAGCCTCTAACCAGCCCAGTTTGGGCAAATTCATGGTGGAGGGAGCCTCTAAAAAACCCAGTTTGGACCAATTCATGGTGGAGGGAGCCTCTAACCAGCCCAGTTTGGGCAAATTCATGGTGGAGGGAGCCTCTAACCAGCCCAGTTTGGACCAATTAATGGTGGAGGGAGCCTCTAACCAGCCCAGTTTGGACCAATTAATGGTGGAGGGAGCCTCTAACCAGCCCAGTTTGAACCAATTCATGGTGGAGGGAGCCTCTAAACAGCCCAGTTTGGGCAAATTCATGGTGGAGGGAGCCTCTAAAAAACCCAGTTTGGACCAATTCATGGTGGAGGGAGCCTCTAACCAGCCCAGTTTGGACCAATTAATGGTGGAGGGAGCCTCTAACCAGCCCAGTTTGGACCAATTCATGGTGGAGGGAGCCTCTAAACAGCCAAGTTTTGGGAAATTCATGGTGGAGGGAGCCTCTAACCAGCCCAGTTTGGACCAATTCATGGTGGAGGGAGCCTCTAAACAGCCAAGTTTTGGGAAATTCATGGTGGAGGGAGCCTCTAACCAGCCCAGTTTGGACCAATTCATGGTGGAGGGAGCCTCTAAAAAACCCAGTTTGGACCAATTCATGGTGGAGGGAGCCTCTAAACAGCCCAGTTTGGGCAAATTCATGGTGGAGGGAGCCTCTAACCAGCCCAGTTTGGACCAATTAATGGTGGAGGGAGCCTCTAAACAGCCCAGTTTGGGCAAATTCATGGTGGAGGGAGCCTCTAACCAGCCCAGTTTGGACCAATTCATGGTGGAGGGAGCCTCTAACCAGCCCAGTTTGGGCAAATTCATGGTGGAGGGAGCCTCTAAAAAACCCAGTTTGGACCAATTCATGGTGGAGGGAGCCTCTAACCAGCCCAGTTTGGGCAAATTCATGGTGGAGGGAGCCTCTAACCAGCCCAGTTTGGACCAATTAATGGTGGAGGGAGCCTCTAACCAGCCCAGTTTGGACCAATTCATGGTGGAGGGAGCCTCTAACCAGCCCAGTTTGGACCAATTAATGGTGGAGGGAGCCTCTAAACAGCCAAGTTTTGGGAAATTCATGGTGGAGGGAGCCTCTAACCAGCCCAGTTTGGACCAATTCATGGTGGAGGGAGCCTCTAAACAGCCCAGTTTGGGCAAATTCATGGTGGAGGGAGCCTCTAAAAAACCCAGTTTGGACCAATTCATGGTGGAGGGAGCCTCTAATTATCCCAGTTTGGACCAATTAATTGTGGAGGGAGCCTCTAACCAGCCCAGTTTGGACCAATTAATGGTGGAGGGAGCCTCTAAACAGCCCAGTTTGGGCAAATTCATGGTGGAGGGAGCCTCTAACCAGCCCAGTTTGGACCAATTAATGGTGGAGGGAGCCTCTAACCAGCCCAGTTTGGACCAATTAATGGTGGAGGGAGCCTCTAACCACCCCAGTTTGGACCAATTCATGGTGGAGGGAGCCTCTAACCAGCCCAGTTTGGACCAATTCATGGTGGAGGGAGCCTCTAAAAAACCCAGTTTGGACCAATTCATGGTGGAGGGAGCCTCTAAACAGCCCAGTTTGGGCAAATTCATGGTGGAGGGAGCCTCTAAAAAACCCAGTTTGGACCAATTCATGGTGGAGGGAGCCTCTAACCAGCCCAGTTTGGACCAATTAATGGTGGAGGGAGCCTCTAAACAGCCAAGTTTGGACCAATTCATGGTGGAGGGAGCCTCTAAAAACCCCAGTTTGGACCAATTCATGGTGGAGGGAGCCTCTAACCAGCCCAGTTTGGACCAATTAATGGTGGAGGGAGCCTCTAACCAGCCCAGTTTGGACCAATTAATGGTGGAGGGAGCCTCTAACCACCCCAGTTTGGACCAATTCATGGTGGAGGGAGCCTCTAAACAGCCAAGTTTGGACCAATTCATGGTGAAGGGAGCCTCTAAAAACCCGTTTGGACCAATTCATGGTGGAGGGAGCCTCTAACCAGCCCAGTTTGGGCAAATTCATGGTGGAGGGAGCCTCTAAACAGCCCAGTTTGGGCAAATTCATGGTGGAGGGAGCCTCTAACCAGCCCAGTTTGGACCAATTAATGGTGGAGGGAGCCTCTAACCAGCCCAGTTTGGACCAATTAATGGTGGAGGGAGCCTCTAACCACCCCAGTTTGGACCAATTCATGGTGGAGGGAGCCTCTAAACAGCCAAGTTTGGACCAATTCATGGTGGAGGGAGCCTCTAAAAACCCCAGTTTGGACCAATTCATGGTGGAGGGAGCCTCTAACCAGCCCAGTTTGGACCAATTAATGGTGGAGGGAGCCTCTAAACAGCCAAGTTTTGGGAAATTCATGGTGGAGGGAGCCTCTAACCAGCCCAGTTTGGACCAATTCATGGTGGAGGGAGCCTCTAAACAGCCCAGTTTGGGCAAATTCATGGTGGAGGGAGCCTCTAAAAAACCCAGTTTGGACCAATTCATGGTGGAGGGAGCCTCTAATTAGCCCAGTTTGGACCAATTAATTGTGGAGGGAGCCTCTAACCAGCCCAGTTTGGACCAATTAATGGTGGAGGGAGCCTCTAAACAGCCCAGTTTGGGCAAATTCATGGTGGAGGGAGCCTCTAACCAGCCCAGTTTGGACCAATTAATGGTGGAGGGAGCCTCTAACCAGCCCAGTTTGGACCAATTAATGGTGGAGGGAGCCTCTAACCACCCCAGTTTGGACCAATTCATGGTGGAGGGAGCCTCTAACCAGCCCAGTTTGGACCAATTCATGGTGGAGGGAGCCTCTAACCAGCCCAGTTTGGACCAATTAATGGTGGAGGGAGCCTCTAACCACCCCAGTTTGGACCAATTCATGGTGGAGGGAGCCTCTAAAAAACCCAGTTTGGACCAATTCATGGTGGAGGGAGCCTCTAAACAGCCCAGTTTGGGCAAATTCATGGTGGAGGGAGCCTCTAAACAGCCCAGTTTGGGCAAATTCATGGTGGAGGGAGCCTCTAACCAGCCCAGTTTGGACCAATTCATGGTGGAGGGAGCCTCTAAACAGCCCAGTTTGGGCAAATTCATGGTGGAAGGAGCCTCTAACCAGCAGAGTTGTGGGAAAGCAGGGTGGAGGGAGCCTCTAACCAGCAGAGTTGGTGGAAATCAGGGTGGAGGGAGCCTCTAACCAGCAGAGTTGGGGGAAATCATGTTGGAGGGAGCCTAGTATTAGCAGAATTGTGCAACGCTTATGGTGGATGAGTATGAGGATGCGGAGGAATTGGAGAGGTTGAGTACAGACATGGAGTTTCATGTTGGGGTGCTTTACACAGGTGGGCACAAAAATGAAGGCTCTATCCAGTGGTGGTTCATTTTTATCAAAGTGAGCCGGTCGGCACTCTCAGCTGACAGACGGGTGCGCTTGTCAGTGATGATGCCACCGGCTGCACTGAACACCCTCTCAGATAGGACGCTGGCGGCAGGACAGGACAGCACCTCCAAGGCATATAGGGCAAGTTCAAGCCACAGGTCCAACTTCGACACCCAATACGTGTAGGGCGCAGAGGGGTCGGAGAGGACAGGGCTGTGGTCGGAAAGGTATTCCCGCAACATGCGCCTATACTTCTCACGCCTGGTGACACTAGGACCCTCCGTGGCGGCACTTTGGCGAGGGGGTGCCATCAAGGTGTCCCAGACCTTAGACAGTGTGCCCCTCGTTTGTGTGGACCGGTGAGAACTTGGTTGCCTACTGGAGGAACTGCCCTCCCTGCCGCCACTGTCACATGCTGGAAACATCTCCATCATATTCTGCACCAATTGCCTGTGGCAAGCATTGATGCGATTGGCCCTCCCCTCTACCGGAATAAAAGACGAGATGTTGTTTTTATACCGGGGGTCAAGGATAGCAAAGATCCAGTACTGGTTGTCCTCCATGATTTTGACAATACGCTTGTCGGTTGTAAAGCACCCCAACATGAACTCAGCCATGTCTGCCACAGTGTTAGTTGGCATGACTCCTCTGGCCCCACCGGAAAGTTCAATCTCCATTTCCTCCTCATCCTCCATGTCTACCCATCCGCGCTGCAACAATGGGACGATTCGAAGTTGCCCGGAAGCCTCCTGTATCACCATCACATCATCGGACAACTCTTCTTCCTCCTCCTCCTCCTCCTCCTCCTCCATTAAACGCAGTGAAGCGGACAGATGTGTGGACCTACTCTCCAGCTGTGACGGATCGGATGCTATCCCTAACTCCTCTGTGTGATCTGAGTTATCCCTGATGTCAATCAGGGATTCTCTCAGAACACACAAGAGCGGGATTGTAAGGCTCACCATCGCATCCTCAGAGCTCACCCTCCTTGTGGACTCCTCAAAGACCCGTAGGATGTCACAAAGGTCTCTCATCCATGGCCACTCATGGATGTGAAACTGAGGCAGCTGACTTTGTGGCACCCTAGGGTTTTGTAGCTGGTATTCCATCAAAGGTCTCTGCTGCTCAACCACTCTATTCAACATCTGAAACGTTGAGTTCCAGCGTGTGGGGACGTCGCACAAAAGCCGGTGTTGTGGCACATGCAGGCGTTGCTGGAGAGATTTTAAGCTAGCAGCGGCTACTGTCGACTTGCGAAAGTGGGCGCACATGCGCCGCACTTTCACCAGTAGCTCTGGAACATTGGGGTAGCTCTTTAGGAAACGTTGCACCACTAGGTTGAAGACGTGGGCCAGGCATGGAACATGTTGGAGTCCGGCAAGCTCCAGAGCTGCTACCAGGTTCCGGCCGTTATCACAAACGACCATGCCTGGGCCCAGGTGCAGCGGCTCAAACCATATTGCCGTCTCATCGAGGAGGGCATCCCTCACCTCGGAGGCAGTGTGCTGTCTGTCCCCCAAGCTGATCAGCTTCAGCACAGCCTGCTGACGTCTACCAACGCCAGTGCTGCAACGTTTCCAACTCGTAGCTGGGGTCAATCTAACAGCGGAGGAGGAGGCGGTGGCGGAGGAGGAGGCGGTGGCGGAGGAGGAGGCGGTAGAGGAGGAGGAGGAGGGGGGTGTTCTTCTCGTGTCCCTGCCAGGAATGTTAGGCGGGGAGACGAGGTACACCGGGCCAGTTTGGGAAGCAGTCCCAGCCTCAACTACATTTACCCAGTGTGCCGTCAGTGAAATGTAGCGTCCCTGTCCGCATGCACTTGTCCACGCGTCGGTGGTCAAGTGGACCTTTGTGCAAAGCGCGGAACTAAGGGCCCGCCTGATGTTGAGTGACACGTGCTGGTGCAAGGCGGGGACGGCACACCGGGAGAAGTAGTGACGGCTAGGGACGGCATAGCGAGGTGCCGCAGTTGCCATCAGGTCCAGGAAGGCGGGAGTTTCAACAAGCCGGAACGCCAACATCTCCTGGGCCAGCAGTTTAGCGATGTTGGCGTTCAAGGCTTGCGCGTGTGGGTGGTTAGCAGTGTATTTCTGCCGCCGCTCCAATGTCTGAGAGATGGTGGGTTGTTGTAAAGAAACGCCTGATGGTGCCTTTGATGGTGCAGGAGAAGGAGATAAGACAGGACCAGGGGAGGATGAGGTAGAAGTCAACAAAGTGGCGGAGGCAGATGAAGTGGTGTCCTGGCTCGTCCTCTGGAGTGCATCGCCAGCACAGTCAGCAGTGGCAGTGGCAGAGGCAGAGGCAGAGGCAGTGGCAGTGGCGTGAACGGCAGGCGGCCTTTGTCCTGCCGTTGCTGCCTGCCACTGATTCCAGTGCTTGGATTCCAAATGACGGCGCATTGAAGTGGTGGACAGGTTGCTCTTCTCAGAGCCCCTAATCAATTTCGAGAGGCAAATTGTGCAGACAACACTATATCTGTCCTCGGCGCATTCCTTGAAAAAACTCCACACCTTCGAGAAACGTGCCCTCGAGGTGGGAGTTTTTCGGGGCTGGGTACGAACTGGAACATCTTGGGAGATTCCGGGTGTGGCCTGGCTTCGCCTAAGCTGCTGACCTCTGCCTCTGCCTCTAGCTACCCTTTTTGGTGCTGCACCTGCCTCAACATCCACACTACTTTCCCCGCTTGACATCCCCCCTGTCCAGGTCGGGTCAGTGTCCTCATCATCCACCACTTCCTCTTCCAACTCCTGTCTCATCTCCTCCTCCCGCACAATGCGCCAGTCAACTGGATGCCCTGACGGCAACTGCGTCACATCATCGTCGATGAGGGTGGGTTGCTGGTCATCCACCACCAAATCGAACGGAGATGGAGGAGACTCTAGTGTTTGAGCATCTGGACACAGATGCTCCTCTGTTAGGTTCGTGGAATCGTGACGTGGAGAGGCAGGTTGAGGGACAATGAAAGGAGCGGAGAACAGCTCTGGGGAGCAGGGACAGTTTGGGTTATTGTTCTGTAAAGCTTCGGAATTTTGGGAGGAAGGAAGACAAGACTGTTGGGTAATAGGAGGAGAGGAGGCAGAGTCTGACTGGCTGCTGGACAATGTGCTGTAAGCGTTCTCTGACAGCCATTGCAAGACCTGTTCCTGGTTCTCGGGCCTACTAAGGTTTGTACCCTGCAGTTTAGTTAATGTGGCAAGCAACCCTGGCACTGTGGAGTGGCGCAATGCTTGCTGCCCCACAGGAGTAGGCACGGGACGCCCTGTGGCTTCACTGCTACCTTGCTCCCCAGAACCATTCCCCCGACCTCGCCCACGGCCTCGTCCACGTCCCTTTCCGGGAGCCTTGCGCATTTTGAATTCCTAGTTAGAAATTGGCACTGTATACCAGTAGTAAAAATTGTGGGTGCACGTAACCCCAATATATTCTTTGAATTCCCAGTCAGACACTGGCACTATATGGCAGTAGCAAGAAATGAGGGTATTTGTATTCCCAATATACTCTTTGAATTCCCAGTCAGACAATGGCACTGTATACCAGTAGTAAAAATTGTGGGTGCACGTAACCCCAATATATTCTTTGAATTCCCAGTCAGACACTGGCACTATATGGCAGTAGCAAGAAATGAGGGTATTTGTATTCCCAATATACTCTTTGAATTCCCAGTCAGACAATGGCACTGTATACCAGTAGTAAAAATTGTGGGTGCACGTAACCCCAATATATTCTTTGAATTACCAGTCAGAAACTGGCACTATATGGCAGTAGCAAGAAATGAGGGTATTTATAACCCCAATATATTCTTTGAATTCCCAGTCAGACAATGGCACTGTATACCAGGAGTAAAAATTGTGGGTGCACGTAACCCCAATATATTCTTTGAATTACCAGTCAGAAACTGGCACTATATGGCAGTAGCAAGAAATGAGGGTATTTGTATTCCCAATATACTCTTTGAATTCCCAGTCAGACAATGGTACTGTATACCAGTAGTAAAAATTGTGGGTGCACGTAACCCCAATATATTCTTTGAATTACCAGTCAGAAACTGGCACTATATGGCAGTAGCAAGAAATGAGGGTATTTATAACCCCAATATATTCTTTGAATTCCCAGTCAGACAATGGCACTGTATACCAGTAGTAAAAATTGTGGGTGCACGTAACCCCAATATATTCTTTGAATTCCCAGTCAGAAACTGGCACTATATGGCAGTAGCAAGAAATGAGGGTATTTGTATTCCCAATATACTCTTTGAATTCCCAGTCAGACAATGGCACTGTATACCAGTAGTAAAAATTGTGGGTGCACGTAACCCCAATATATTCTTTGAATTACCAGTCAGAAACTGGCACTATATGGCAGTAGCAAGAAATGAGGGTATTTATAACCCCAATATATTCTTTGAATTCCCAGTCAGACAATGGCACTGTATACCAGTAGTAAAAATTGTGGGTGCACGTAACCCCAATATATTCTTTGAATTCCCAGTCAGAAACTGGCACTATATGGCAGTAGCAAGAAATGAGGGTATTTGTATTCCCAATATATTCTTTGAATTCCCAGTCAGACAATGGCACTGTATACCAGTAGTAAAAATTGTGGGTGCACGTAACCCCAATATATTCTTTGAATTACCAGTCAGAAACTGGCACTATATGGCAGTAGCAAGAAATGAGGGTATTTATAACCCCAATATATTCTTTGAATTCCCAGTCAGACAATGGCACTGTATACCAGTAGTAAAAATTGTGGGTGCACGTAACCCCAATATATTCTTTGAATTCCCAGTCAGACACTGGCACTATATGGCAGTAGCAAGAAATGAGGGTATTTGTATTCCCAATATACTCTTTGAATTCCCAGTCAGACAATGGCACTGTATACCAGTAGTAAAAATTGTGGGTGCACGTAACCCCAATATATTCTTTGAATTACCAGTCAGAAACTGGCACTATATGGCAGTAGCAAGAAATGAGGGTATTTATAACCCCAATATATTCTTTGAATTCCCAGTCAGACAATGGCACTGTATACCAGTAGTAAAAATTGTGGGTGCACGTAACCCCAATATATTCTTTGAATTACCAGTCAGAAACTGGCACTATATGGCAGTAGCAAGAAATGAGGGTATTTGTATTCCCAATATACTCTTTGAATTCCCAGTCAGACAATGGCACTGTATACCAGTAGTAAAAATTGTGGGTGCACGTAACCCCAATATATTCTTTGAATTACCAGTCAGAAACTGGCACTATATGGCAGTAGCAAGAAATGAGGGTATTTATAACCCCAATATATTCTTTGAATTCCCAGTCAGACAATGGCACTGTATACCAGTAGTAAAAATTGTGGGTGCACGTAACCCCAATATATTCTTTGAATTACCAGTCAGAAACTGGCACTATATGGCAGTAGCAAGAAATGAGGGTATTTATAACCCCAATATATTCTTTGAATTCCCAGTCAGACAATGGCACTGTATACCAGTAGTAAAAATTGTGGGTGCACGTAACCCCAATATATTCTTTGAATTACCAGTCAGAAACTGGCACTATATGGCAGTAGCAAGAAATGAGGGTATTTATAACCCCAATATATTCTTTGAATTCCCAGTCAGACAATGGCACTGTATACCAGTAGTAAAAATTGTGGGTGCACGTAACCCCAATATATTCTTTGAATTCCCAGTCAGAAACTGGCACTATATGGCAGTAGCAAGAAATGAGGGTATTTGTATTCCCAATATACTCTTTGAATTCCCAGTCAGACAATGGCACTGTATACCAGTAGTAAAAATTGTGGGTGCACGTAACCCCAATATATTCTTTGAATTCCCAGACAGACACTGGCACTATATGGCAGTAGCAAGAAATGAGGGTATTTATAACCCCAATATATTCTTTGAATTCCCAGTCAGACAATGGCACTGTATACCAGTAGTAAAAATTGTGGGTGCACGTAACCCCAATATATTCTTTGAATTCCCAGTCAGAAACTGGCACTATATGGCAGTAGCAAGAAATGAGGGTATTTGTATTCCCAATATACTCTTTGAATTCCCAGTCAGACAATGGCACTGTATACCAGTAGTAAAAATTGTGGGTGCACGTAACCCCAATATATTCTTTGAATTACCAGTCAGAAACTGGCACTATATGGCAGTAGCAAGAAATGAGGGTATTTATAACCCCAATATATTCTTTGAATTCCCAGTCAGACAATGGCACTGTATACCAGTAGTAAAAATTGTGGGTGCACGTAACCCCAATATATTCTTTGAATTCCCAGTCAGACACTGGCACTATATGGCAGTAGCAAGAAATGAGGGTATTTGTATTCCCAATATACTCTTTGAATTCCCAGTCAGACAATGGCACTGTATACCAGTAGTAAAAATTGTGGGTGCACGTAACCCCAATATATTCTTTGAATTACCAGTCAGAAACTGGCACTATATGGCAGTAGCAAGAAATGAGGGTATTTATAACCCCAATATATTCTTTGAATTCCCAGTCAGACAATGGCACTGTATACCAGTAGTAAAAATTGTGGGTGCACGTAACCCCAATATATTCTTTGAATTACCAGTCAGAAACTGGCACTATATGGCAGTAGCAAGAAATGAGGGTATTTGTATTCCCAATATACTCTTTGAATTCCCAGTCAGACAATGGCACTGTATACCAGTAGTAAAAATTGTGGGTGCACGTAACCCCAATATATTCTTTGAATTACCAGTCAGAAACTGGCACTATATGGCAGTAGCAAGAAATGAGGGTATTTATAACCCCAATATATTCTTTGAATTCCCAGTCAGACAATGGCACTGTATACCAGTAGTAAAAATTGTGGGTGCACGTAACCCCAATATATTCTTTGAATTCCCAGTCAGAAACTGGCACTATATGGCAGTAGCAAGAAATGAGGGTATTTGTATTCCCAATATACTCTTTGAATTCCCAGTCAGACAATGGCACTGTATACCAGTAGTAAAAATTGTGGGTGCACGTAACCCCAATATATTCTTTGAATTACCAGTCAGAAACTGGCACTATATGGCAGTAGCAAGAAATGAGGGTATTTATAACCCCAATATATTCTTTGAATTCCCAGTCAGACAATGGCACTGTATACCAGTAGTAAAAATTGTGGGTGCACGTAACCCCAATATATTCTTTGAATTCCCAGTCAGAAACTGGCACTATATGGCAGTAGCAAGAAATGAGGGTATTTGTATTCCCAATATATTCTTTGAATTCCCAGTCAGACAATGGCACTGTATACCAGTAGTAAAAATTGTGGGTGCACGTAACCCCAATATATTCTTTGAATTACCAGTCAGAAACTGGCACTATATGGCAGTAGCAAGAAATGAGGGTATTTATAACCCCAATATATTCTTTGAATTCCCAGTCAGACAATGGCACTGTATACCAGTAGTAAAAATTGTGGGTGCACGTAACCCCAATATATTCTTTGAATTCCCAGTCAGAAACTGGCACTATATGGCAGTAGCAAGAAATGAGGGTATTTGTATTCCCAATATACTCTTTGAATTCCCAGTCAGACAATGGCACTGTATACCAGTAGTAAAAATTGTGGGTGCACGTAACCCCAATATATTCTTTGAATTACCAGTCAGAAACTGGCACTATATGGCAGTAGCAAGAAATGAGGGTATTTGTATTCCCAATATATTCTTTGAATTCCCAGTCAGACAATGGCACTGTATACCAGTAGTAAAAATTGTGGGTGTATATAGCCCCAATTCTATTGCTAGGGGACTTGCAGGGTATTTCTGGGGTGAAGGTGGGGGGGCACACCGTTGGAACGGGTATCGGGGTATATATCGGGTATACGGGAATACACTGACAGTGTATTCCATTCAGGATCCTGGGAAAGCTGGGTTGCGGCGATTGAGCCCGTCAGTGCCACGTTACACTGACAAGCTTCTCCCTGGAATTTAGCTCTTACAAGAGCTGTTGGTTGTCTTCTCCTTCCTATCCTAGCCTGTCCCTGCCTACCCAGAATCTAAGCCCTAGCTAGCTGGACGGAAACCTCCGTCCTCGGTGAATTGCAAGCTCAGAATGACGCGAAGCTGGGCGGCGCTGTTCTTTTAAATTAGAGGTCACATGTTTTCGGCAGCCAATGGGTTTTGCCTACTTTTTTCAACGTCACCGGTGTCGTAGTTCCTGTCCCACCTACCCTGCGCTGTTATTGGAGCAAAAAAGGCGCCAGGGAAGGTGGGAGGGGAATCGAGTAATGGCGCACTTTACCACGCGGTGTTCGATTCGATTCGAACATGCCGAACAGCCTAATATCCGATCGAACATGAGTTCGATAGAACACTGTTCGCTCATCTCTACTGCTGGCCTTGTTGAAAGATTGTATAGTGCCACTGAATGTAGTCTACCTTCCAGGCATCCCTTAGTACTGTGTAATTATTGGTCAGCTTTGGAGGTATAAGCTTTTTGGATACCTGATGGATCCATGGCATCCAACCTCTTGCCACTTACTGTATATTAATCTGTTCTTAGCAAGTATAATATATTACTATACTTTGCTCAAGGTACTATGTGGTACTATGGTACTAAGGTACTATGTTTTTGTGGGTCTGAGGATTGTTATACTGAACATGTTCACTGTGACGCTAGGTTCACACCAGCGTTCGGCACTCCGTTCTCAGGTTTCTGTCTTCTGCATGCAGAAGACGGAAACCTGTCATGCCAAGTCTGGCCGTGAGCGTTTTATGCTCTCCGCGGCAAGACCGTTTTTTTTTTAAACCAGACATAGAGTACTGCAGGTCCGACTCTGTGTCTGGTTCTAAAAACCCAGTTTCGCTGTGGAGAGCATAAAACACTCACCGGCGCTCATGGCCGGACACTTTTCAAACCCATTCAAATGAATGGGTATGAAAGAGTCCTGCAGGTTTCCGTCTCCTGCCCAGGAAACGGAAACCTGCAGAACGGACTCCCGGGTGCAGATATGAACGAGCCCTGATCAGTACAGTTTCTTTCTTTGTTTTATGTGTTTTGTGTATAAAATCTATTGTCATCATCAGTAAAAACTGTCTGTTTTAAAATATATACAGTATCGTATTTCCCAGTCCACTGCTGGGACTAAAATAGATTTAAATAATTTAAAGTAAAACAACAAGGATAGCCTTTAGCCCCTTGCAAGATCCTTTATTATGGGTAAAAAATTATCTATATGCATATATATATATAAATATCTACTAGACATGGCATATCCTGTGGCTATACCAAGGGTTCACCATACAGTTCCTTTTCATACAGATTGAGGTCGGGGCCCCATGGAATGGAAGCATTGTGATTTTTTTTTTTTGTAGATTGTGAGCCCCACATAGAGCTCACAATGTACATTTTTCCCTATCAGTATGTCATTTTTGGAATATGGAATAGAAATCCACACAAACACGGGGAGAACATACAAACTCCTTGCAGATGTTTTTTTTTTGCCCTTGGGATTTGAACACCAGGACTCCAGCACTGCAAGGCTGCAGTGCTAACCACTGAACCACTGTGTGGCCCCGGAAGCGTAGTGATTTGCCCACAGTGAAAATGCATGCCCGGGCCACAAGAAAATGGCCGCTTACACAGCTTACAGTGTAAACAGCCATTTTCTTGTGGCCCAGGCATGCGCAGTCTGCTCTGCCCGAGTTCCAAGGCCTAAAAAATTGAAAACCCAGGATGGAAGAAGACGTGCAAAGAGGCGGGTTCCTGAAGAAGATGGAGGCGTTGCTGGAGAGTTCTCTCGCGGCATTTTGGACCCCCCCAGGGCTGTTTGAGCACTGGGGCCTGCCCCCAGTGCTGCGAGAGAACTCACGTAGGAGAATAGCCTTTCTTAAGGCTATTCCAACGCGGTACCTAGAAAAAATTGTGTTTGGATGATAGGATCCCTTTAAACAGAGAGCTGCTCTGAGGTTTTCCCATTATGAAGGACTCCAGCCATCCTTATACTACATTACTCATCTGAATGGCCACCATGTAATGCCACGTCACCAGGGTTAGGTTTAATGTGAATCCTCAACCCATTATACATTTAATATCGAGGTAAAAAATTAAATGATTACTTAAAGGGATATTCAAAGTTATCAACATGAATAGCAGATATCAATATGAATACCAGATAAATGGGAGTCCAACACCTGGCACCCGGTGATCAGCTGTTCTCAGTAGGATCCTGCATTGGAACGAACACAAAGAACAGAGCTGGAAGCATAGCTCTATTCTCTCTGTAGTAGCCATGCTGAGTCACTTGAATAACTAAGCATAGGCAATCAATGTCCATAACCTGAAAACATCTTACTCTATTATATTGGATACTGGAAATAGGTTTGAACTCATTTTATCTCTTAGATATGTAAGATCTTAAAATTCTGTGCATCTCTTTAGATTAAGGACATATGTCTAGGCTTTATTGATGCAGACCCAAACCAAAACCAAAACCAATTGTGGATCAGAAAAGATAATTTATAAATCTGCCTTTTTTGCACAAAATCATTCAGCCATTAAGAAGAAGCAGCTAATAATTAACCAATGGAAAGCGACCCAGCTCAGAATGTGGCTAAGGCCGGGACTCCAAGTGAACTCCACAGTTTGACCGCGGTGGAAACGCCATGGTAAAATCTGCCGCATTTTATAGTCATTGCAAAGTGGATGAGATTCTAGCAAATCCCATCCACACAATGCGGAAAATTTTGGAAATCGCAGCTTGCCAATTATACCTATGGAAACACTGGCAGTTTCCCTATAGGTAAAGTATAATAGAAGCGGAAAGTCCACAGAGATACGTCTGTAGACCTTCTGTGAAAAACGCTGTGTTGGTGTTGCAGTTTTTCCTGCAATGCTTTTTTTGCTTCGACCTGCTACGTGGGGTCTTAGCTTAAAAAAGCATTGTGCAACAGCACCTTACCCTAACAGTGCCTAAATTTGAGTGTTGGTGAACTGTTGATCATTCTAGGCTCAGCAGCTATCAATGCAATCAATGATGTACTGCAGGGCGGGGCTTTATCCTCCAGTGGGTGGGGCTACCCTCTATGATATCTATATGCTACATTAATTGAGCAATATTTTTGTACATTATTTGCTGTTTATATTTTGCTTGGAATACATAATTTATTTCTGCAAAATGTAAAATTATATGCTGTATTAGTTATATGAATTAGAGTATTTGCTTATCTCAGCCATGACAAAATGATACAGCATGAATAGCTGCAGAGACGCAGTGCTCATAGATGCCAAAACCAACCTCAATGTGCTGCCAAGAAAAAAAAAGATCAAGCCATATGCTAAAGTACAGCAATATGCCCTTCAGTGAAAGCACAGCAATCACCACTGTACCTTGGAAATACATATAATTAATTAATACTACAGCCAACTTTTCACTAAAGAACCCTGTACCACCAGCACCTAATATCTTGTGCATAAAACAGTATGCAAAAGGCATGAATGCCCCTGCATTTGACATGTTAGTATAAATTTAATAAGCAAAATGGTGAATTATCAGCAATATTATTGTGGTTTTTATGTATGAAAATAATCCCCACCTTGGTTAACCTGTTCATTCCTGGAACAAGTTTTGTTGGCTAGTTCTATAATATGTTGTCTAAAAACCAAAAAGACAGTAGGAGAAATCAGAAGCATAGGTAGGGGGCTGGGGGGCCCACTGACTTTGTGGGGCCCACTTGAGGGCCGCCACAAACACACACCAAAATTTGGCCTCTACATAACAATGCAGTTGAAATATATGGTAGAACAGGAAGCTGTTGGCTTTCTGCTCTACCATTCTGTAAGGCCCGATTCACATCTGCGTTTGGGACATTCCGTTTCCCTCTTCACAAGAAAAATGCAGAGAGAAAAGTCCTGCAAGCATAGTGCCGCCTGGCATCTTGCGTTAATGGTGCCTTGTAGACTGCAGGTCTGTAGATACAGCACAAGGAGGTGGAGGTGACAAGTCTGTGTATCAGGGAGTGAAAGCAGGGGAGTATTATTGGGGCCTTATTACTATTAGGGGCAATAACAATATAAGGGGTAATTAGGACAAGCAGGGGCATTATTAATATAAGGAGGGGTATTAGGAGGCAGTATTTATGTAAGGAGGCATTAACCTTTGAAATGTTGGGCTACACTAATTTAAGGTGGGCATTATTGATTTAAGGAGGCATACAGGATTATTATTAATTAGGGGGCATTTTTAATTGAGGCATTATTAATTTAAGGGGGTAGACAGGAGGATTATTTATTAGGGGGGACACAGGACAGTATCAATTGAGGGGCACTAGTGATCTAAACAGCTTGTCCTGTGATAAGTTTTAAAGCAGCGTGGCTTTGGGTGTGATGAAAGAGGGTATGGCATAAGATGCAACAACATGCTCAAAACTGTTGTCAAAATTCTGGTGTACAATTCTCAATAAGTCTCTAAGCCACCTAATAGGTAGTATAAACTTTGGCTCGGCTTTGGCTGTTGATGAAAAATACTGATGGTATACATACAGGAAGCATTGATGTGTGAATAAGGCCTTAGTTTGCATTATCTATTAGTAAATTTAGGCTATTGTCTTGTACAGCTGTGGCCCCTACGACTGTGGAAATGAAAAGCACTGCAGTCATATTTATCATAAATCACATTAAGGTACGTTATTGTTCAAACAAATCAGATGTAAGCAATGCCCAGTGGTCTTCTGTAGATTATATTGTGCAACTGTATTTATATTTAATTAAAAGTTATATTTATGTAATAAAAAGATGAGATACAGGCTGATTATATAAGCTAGCTGCAGCTCCAGGCAATAACACAGAAACTGAGAGAAAGCACTGGATTCTTATGCTCCGAAAATGAGTTGTGGCTGTGAAGAGATTCCTTTAATAATTAAGCAGGCTAGTCAGAGCCCAGATGTCAGCTCTTATTTAATAAGTCTGCAGGAATGCCGCATATGCAGCACTTAGGACCCAAACAGTTGTTCATAAATCACGACACATCACGTTTCTAGAATTTTTAAAACTTTGTTGTCCATGTGTAAAATACATTTTCTTACATCTTAATAGCTTAACAACTTGATTTTGGAGATGTTACAATGTTTTAGGATTCACAAGATAGGCAAAAATTGTCTGTTAGGCTGAGGGCACATTGGTTATTCTTCCATCAGGTTGCCATATACTGTATTTGCTAGCAGCTATTGTATAGTGGTAGCTGATGTTTTAGTTATTATTACCTGCCGTTAGGCTCAAGAAGCAGATCCAGGAGTCCAATGGAGATTTTTATCGAAAAGTCTTGTGGGATGTCTGATTCAAGTTGATCATCTGGCAACCATGTGTGCCCGAAACTGTGCTCACCCTTGATGGCCAACCACAACAAAAAATTTTGGGTAGATGTGTGATGGCCCTGATCCACTTTAAGTTGTGGATGAGACAAGTAACCAATGTGGTCATGCTTAATACAGGCCAAAGGGAACCATTATCTATTGACAGTACAATAGCAATGAATCAATGTGTGCAAAAAGTCTTTCATGATCAAGTGTCCTTTCTTGAAACAGTTACACTCTATGCACAAATGTAGCTACACTCTATGCACAAATAAAGGTTATACGCATGGTCTTCAGGAAATTGTCCTTCAAGTAGTCTCCCAATTAATTTATCTTGCAGTAAAGTCCTTGCAGTACTAAAGCTTAGTTCATATATACAGGTAATGAAACAACATACTGTCCAAACAGACATAAGGGCATTGTCCAAACATTTAGTCAGGATATCTAGGAATACAAACAAACTAGGGCAGTACTTAGACATAGGGACTTACTTAGATTTGCTTAACTAACCCTTGGCCACAGCCCAGAAAGTGGCTATGCTGCGACCGGAAACACCATGTGGCGTCACCATTACGATCTCTCTACCTACATACTGTATATTTCATTATTGGTTTAGTTACCTTTTTCTTGCCCCACTCCCCTTTTCTGGTCAGTATACTGCAGTGGCACCATTGCAAGTTCATAAAAATAAAAAAATACTTTTAGATAGTAAATATTTTGTTTTTGCACCTGTACTCTGCAGTCCATGTTTTGATCTCTTTGTATTCCATTTTTTGCAAGACAATATTAACCCAAAAAAAAGCATTTTAGTGTGGGTTGTTTCGGATGTGGTGATACAGATTATGTGCTAGTTTTTTATTATTTAATTTTTAATATAATAAAGTTATGCATTAGGGAAAAAAATTTAGTGATTTTTACTTTTTTTAAAAAATATATATTTTTTAACATTTTGTACATGTCAGTGTAATACTGATTTTTAGTCTATTAGACACGGCCTGTGGCTGGGTGTAATAGACTCACCTCATCACACTGCCCAGGAGGAAGCTGAATGCAGGATGGGCATTTTTAGTGATGCAGCAGTGCTCAGCAATAGATGAAAACACCCTTGTGCTCCAAGATCCTCATTTGAATAAAGAATAAAAGTGTTTTTTTCACTGCATCCCTGGGGCTCTGAAACATAAGAAAGGTATTGTTTTTATTATGCTAACAGCATCTGTAGCACTATGGGAATGGTTTAAAGTAGCTGGGAGCAGTGATAGACTCCCTTTAAGGCCCTATTCGACAGCCTAGCCTATTATCAGCAACAAGCACTCCTAGTAACGCTTTTTGGCAATAATAGTCCTGTGTAATAGTGCGGCCAATCATTTGCTTTCAGCAGAACAAAAAAAAAACATTATAATTCACCAGTAGCACATTGCTCTGTGTAATAAAGGCTGTGCTGCTGGAAAACAAAATTCGTGCGGCATGAACGGGCCTTCTTGCCTTCTTTCCTTCTGCATGTGCTCTGAATCAGCCTGTGTAATAGGCTACTGTAGAACAAGTACTTTTAGATACAGTTTGCTTCTGGTCAGCACTAGTTAAAAAAAAAAAATCTGTTTGTCTAACTGTACCCTTACATGCACATGAGGCCTGGTTCACATCTGCGTTGGTAATTCATTCGGGGGAGCCCACATGAGGACCCCCTGAACAGACCACCGAACGTATTGGCAAGTGGTGTGCAGTGAAAGCACACGGACCCAATAGACTATAATGGGGTCCATGTGCTATCAGTGCTTTATCCGCACGAGTCATGCGGAGAAGAGAGTAGATCGTAAACTACTTTTCTGTACACATGTTCCGTGCGGAGACCGTGCGGAAAACACACGGACCCAATTATAGTCTATGGGGTCCGTGTGCTTTCACTGCACACCATTTGCATTCATTAGTCCATGCGGACTCCCCCAAATGGAATACCGACGCAGATGTGAACCAGGCATGATCAGGATTGTGGATTATCAGCAATAGATTCTAATGCGGAAAATCAGCAATGTAATCCATTAAGATTAGAGTAAATGAGAAATTCTATTTCTCATGCACATGAAGTGGATTTTTCCATGCCCATAGAAAATTTGTTGAAAGCACAACAGATTTTAGACTTCTGACCTCGGCTAATAGCCTGTAAATAGACAACAATTGGGCTATAAATACCTAAGGAGCTCTTCAGATAAGCATCTGTTGTGTACACCACCTTTATCTGTTTAGCAAAGTTTTGTAAACTGCTATTCCATCTAGGAGCTCAAGAGTCAACATGCCTTGGAGAGCAAGTAATAAAGGATGAAGGCCTTTAGGATTCTCAAAATTTTGTGAGGGAGTCAAGGACTCCTGATAGTCTGGTTGAACTTTACAAAAAGAATAGCTCTGGACTCAAAGCTGTCACTTACTGGAAGGAGTTGACCTATACATCATTATCTGAAATCTGTAAATGGACTGTGCCAATTGGCTCATTGGCATTTTAAGTGTTCTAGTTATGGACAATGTGTGGGCTATATGTGGCGTGTGGCAAGACCGCACTTACGTATATGTTATAGAGGAAGAAAAAACACTGAAAAAAATGCAGCCAAAAAAGAAAGAAAAACTCAAAAAAATATTGTGTTTTGCTGTGTTTTACCACATGGGCACCTAGCCTTAAAAATCCAGTAGCAAACTGTGTTCATTTATATTAACTGGCACCCCAAAACTTGGCAGATTCTACAACAGTCTAAGGACCCACGTGGCAGAAAAACTGGGGGGTTTTTTATTGCAGATTTTGCTGTGTTTTTTGAGCCAAAGCCAGGAGTGAATTGATCAGAAAGAAGAAGTATAAGTACTCCCTATATATTTCCCATTCCTGTTGTAGTCACTCAAAAAAAAAAAAAGTGCAGGAAAATCTGCAACAGAAAAAGTGGCTTTTCCACAACATGGGGCCTTAGCCTAAAGGTGCATCAAATTTATTGTCCAGCATCAACCACTGTGACAGATCTATCTCATTTTCAGACTGCCTAAACTTGCTGTAGTATTACAATAAAACTAGCGTAAGCCTAAAACTAGACCAGACAGACAGAATATAGACTAAATTCAGAGCCTTACTTCAGCAATTTAGTACAAGTCATTGTAGTGTACAGTGAACGATATAGCCACTTGCCAGGTACATTGTTCATTTTATACAGCTTCTGAATGGGTCCTCAGCAGACTGACCTACTGATTCAGATAATCTAATACATAAACAGTATAAAAATAGATACATTCTATTGAATTGAATATGAATCCCGATGTCCACAACAGTATATAGGTGTTAAGGTAATGTAACACATGAAAAAAGACAAAGTTCAGCAACAGATGGTCCAGGTGAAAATTAAGACTTAGCTTTTAATAAAACTGGTAATAATCCATAAGGGTGGCACCAGATACAAAAATACAAAATGTATGGATGAAAAGACTTAAAGACAACTTCAAATTTATACAGCTTCAAGTGCAAACTAAAGACACATCTTTTCAGACAGGCCTATCACAATTCCTAATGTAAACCCTTCCGTACTATAATTAGAATCCCAAAAATCTAACCCTCCTCTGTTGCAGCTCCCACATTACACCTCATGATATGATGCCATTTCAGGCTAACTCTATATGTCCAAGCACCATCCACATGTTAAAGGACACAACTGGTGACGGCTCGTAAAGTTTTATGTTTGTGTAATGACAGTCACCTCTATTGCAAAAGTGTCTGACCTCTGCATAAGCAATGCCGCCCCTGCTACCTCTTGTGTCACTCCCTCTACCTCATAGATTGTAAGCTCTTGTGAGCAGGGTCCTCAGTCCCATTGTGTAAAATGACTTTCTTTGTAATGTATCTTCTGTCTGTATTTGAACTCTACTGTTATGGAAGTGCCAGGACAGCAATTCCCCAGTAGCTGCTGGAAACCCTGGGGCGGCGCACAAGAGACAGTGAGCCCTAAGCTGAAGCCCCCCATTGTCCCTTCCTATTGCCAGGCCCTATCCTACGTAATAGGCGGCAACTCGAAGACGATCCCGTCCTATATATGTGATACAGAAAACGCAGACAAGACGAAACAACAACAAAGAGAGGTCAGCTAGCCAAGGGTCAGTAAACAGTTGAGCAATGCAGTGCCAAATCGAAGTCCAAAAGAATAGTCAGTAGGGAAAGCCAGAGATCAGTAATCAGAATACAAGTAATAACAGCGACAGAAAAAAGCAAGTATGCACAAGGCAATAGCAAGCAACAATGTGAATGCGAACCAAGAATAAATAGGGAGGAAGAAACCGCCCTGAACCTGATAGGAAGGCAGACTGTTAATCACAGGGCAAGGCAAAAATTAACCACTAAATGGACAGAGGCAACAAGGGCAGAAGATGGTGTGGTGCAAATTCAATTACAGAACTAGAGCCGTGTTCACACAGTGCAACTAAAAACTGTAAGCAAATTATCAAACTGCACACGCCTCCTACACCGCAGCACGCGAGCAGAGGGTGGCGCAGAGACTCAAACAGGCGGAGATGTTACACCTACAAATTGTACAGTGCTGTGGAATATGTTGGCGCTATATAAATAAAATGTATTATTATTATTTTTATGTAACTGTTGTGTGGTCTCTCAGACCTAGCCTTGGCCACAGGGACACTTAACCAAATATATAACATTCCACAAGCCATTTCTAAAGCGATATTCACTGACTAGACAGTAGAATCAGTATAGACAAGGGAATGTGACCTGCTGATTAACACACAAGTCTGAGATCAGATGACCAGCCAGAGGGATCTGTATACGGTGAAAGATAAGCCTGGTTCACATTACTATGACCTGAATCACATTGGTATAGTTTATTATAATCCAATGGAGAGAGGCTTTAACACAGGGAAGAACCTAGCACTGATTTAAATGGACATATTAATAAGATTTTTATCAAGAAGTCGTGTGGCTCACATGAATATCTATCTTTCTTTTAAGTACCATCTCAAGCTCAAATGTGGAAAAAGTTATACTTCTCATATAAAGATATTTATACAGCTTACTTTAATCTACAACCAAAAATTTTAAGGCTGAGGCCCCAAAATGTAGAAAAGCTGCTTTTTTTGTTGCAGATTTTACTGTGATTTTTTTGAGCCAAAGCCAGGAATGGATTGAGCAGAACTGAGACATATAAGAGCTTCCTTTATAGTTCTCATTTCTTTTGTAGTTACTAGAGATGAGCGAACACTAAAATGTTCGAGGTTCGAAATTCGATTCGAACAGCCGCTCAATGTTCGTGTGTTCGAATGGGTTTCGAACCCCATTATAGTCTATGGGGAACAGATACTCGTTAAGGGGGAAACCCAAATCCGTGTCTGGAGGGTCACCAAGTCCACTATGACACCACAGGAAATGATGCCAACACCTCTGGAATGACACTGGGACAGCAGGGGAAGCATGTCTGGGGGCATCTAACACACCAAAGACCCTCTATTACCCCAACATCACAGCCTAACAACTACACACTTTACACACTCAATACCACTGGGACAGCAGGGGAAGCATGTCTGGGGGCATAAAAGTCACTTTATTTCATGGAAATCCCTGTCAGTTTGCGATTTTCGCAAGCTAACTTTTCCCCATAGAAATGCATTGGCCAGTGCTGATTGGCCAGAGTACGGAACTCGACCAATCAGCGCTGGCTCTGCTGGAGGAGGCGGAGTCTAAGATCGCTCCACACCAGTCTCCATTCAGGTCCGACCTTAGACTCCGCCTCCTCCGGCAGAGCCAGCGCTGATTGGCCGAAGGCTGGCCAATGCATTCCTATGCGAATGCAGAGACTTAGCAGTGCTGAGTCAGTTTTGCTCAACTACACATCTGATGCACACTCGGCACTGCTACATCAGATGTAGCAATCTGATGTAGCAGAGCCGAGGGTGCACTAGAACCCCTGTGCAAACTCAGTTCACACTAATAGAATGCATAGGCCAGCGCTGATTGGCCAATGCATTCTATTAGCCCGATGAAGTAGAGCTGAATGTGTGTGCTAAGCACACACATTCAGCACTGCTTCATCACGCCAATACAATGCATTAGCCAGTGCTGATTGGCCAGAGTACGGAATTCGGCCAATCAGCGCTGGCTCTGCTGGAGGAGGCGGAGTCTAAGGTCGGACCTGAATGGAGACTGGTGTGGAGCGATCTTAGACTCCGCCTCCTCCAGCAGAGCCAGCGCTGATTGGCCGAATTCCGTACTCTGGCCAATCAGCGCTGGCCAATGCATTCTATTAGCCCGATGAAGTAGAGCTGAATGTGTGTGCTAAGCACACACATTCAGCACTGCTTCATCACGCCAATACAATGCATTAGCCAGTGCTGATTGGCCAGAGTACGGAATTCGGCCAATCAGCGCTGGCTCTGCTGGAGGAGGCGGAGTCTAAGGTCGGACCTGAATGGAGACTGGTGTGGAGCGATCTTAGACTCCGCCTCCTCCAGCAGAGCCAGCGCTGATTGGCCGAATTCCGTACTCTGCTTAGCACACACATTCAGCTCTACTTCATCGGGCTAATAGAATGCATTGGCCAATCAGCGCTGGCCAATGCATTCTATTAGCTTGATGAAGCAGAGTGTGCACAAGGGTTCAAGCGCACCCTCGGCTCTGATGTAGCAGAGCCGAGGGTGCACAAGGGTTCAAGTGCACCCTCGGCTCTCCTACATCAGAGCCGAGGGTGCGCTTGAACCCTTGTGCAGCCTCGGCTCTGCTACATCAGAGCCGAGGGTGCGCTTGAACCCTTGTGCACACTCTGCTTCATCAAGCTAATAGAATGCATTGGCCAGCACTGATTGGCCAGAGTACGGAATTCGGCCAATCAGCGCTGGCCAATGCATCCCTATGGGAAAAAGTTTATCTCACAAAAATCACAATTACACACCCGATAGAGCCCCAAAAAGTTATTTTTAATAACATTCCCCCCTAAATAAAGGTTATCCCTAGCTATCCCTGACTGTACAGCTTTCCCTGTCTCATAGTCACAAAGTTCACATTCTCATATGACCCGGATTTGAAATCCACTATTCGTCTAAAATGGAGGTCACCTGATTTCGGCAGCCAATGACTTTTTCCAATTTTTTTCAATGCCCCCGGTGTCGTAGTTCCTGTCCCACCTCCCCTGCGCTGTTATTGGTGCAAAAAAGGCGCCAGGGAAGGTGGGAGGGGAATCAAATTTTGGCGCACTTTACCACGCGGTGTTCGATTCGATTCAAACATGGCGAACACCCTGATATCCGATCGAACATGTGTTCGATAGAACACTGTTCGCTCATCTCTAGTAGTTACTCCTAGATTTGTCTTGAAAAAACGCAAAAGCTACAGCAAAAAAGCAGCTTTTCAGCAACATATCGCCGTAGTATAAAAGGGTTTTCTGCAAGAATTGCTTTTACATTTGGAATTTGCACTAACATTTGGAACACTTACCATTAAACTAATTTTTTTTCTAATTACCACGTCGGAATAGACTTAAGAAAGGCTATTCGTCTCCTACCTTTAGACGTGGTCTCCACCGCGCCGTTCCATAGAAATACCTGTTTTAACCGGTATGCAAATGAGCTCTCCGCAGCAATGAGGGCGGGTCCCAGCGCTGAAAGGCCGATGAGCGCATCCCCATTGCTGCCCGAGAGCTCTTTCCTGCGCCGCCTCCTTCTTCTGCAGCAACTCCGCCTCTTCTGGCTTCTCTTGCTCTTGTAGTTCTATACAGAACTAATGAAGCTATACAGAAATAATCATTTTACTATGGATATGTGCATCGGTCCAAAAGAGCATTGGGGACAGGGCCTAATTTGTAAGATTTGCCTACAGATACCTCTAACACAGGCAGATGCAAAACATTTAATTTACAGGTAAAAAGGCAATGTTGGTCAGTAATTCCAGAGAGGTGGAGCACATGTATCTGTTTACAGGCAAAACTGGCAAATTGGGTCAAAGCACTTGCAGGCCTATTTTGTATATCCATAAAAAGATCATTATCTTTGGATAGCTTTAAGGTATGTTGTTGCTCCTACTAAAGGCCTCTACACTGCACCATTATTGGTTTGGGAAGCATTTTGGACTTGAAAGACTCCCTTTAACCACTTAGTTGCCACTATTAACAGAGGTTATTCAAAGTGAAGGGAATTCCTTCATTATTCAACCCTTCCACCCTCCCAGAAGGGAAATACAATGCAAAACTATATTGCATTGTATATAAGTGATCCTAGAATGACATGTAGGAGGACCAGCGCCGCACCTCCCATGAGGCGACCTGAAGCGACCGCTTCAGGTGGTGCTATGCCAGGGCCCCGGGGAGGGCGGCATTTTTGCTGATCTAAGCCAGTCCAGACTGGCTTAGGGTCACCGTCACTGAGCGGTGGATTGGGGAGGCCGCTGGAGCAGCGCTGCTCCAGCGGCCGCCCCTCACGCTCAGGCAGAGAGCAGGTCCTCTCCCTGCCTGCTCTCTGCCTGCTACCGTGTTTCCCCGATAGTAAGACGTAGCGGGGGTTTTAGGGAGGTCGGCTAATGTAAGACGTACCCCGAAAGTAAGACATAGTAGACTTTCGGGGTAAAAAGAATGTAAGACACTGTCTTACTTTCGGGGGTGTCTGTATCGGGGAAACACAGGCCTCCGCTGTGCTGTGAGAGCCGGGGGGAATGCCCCCTCCCTCCCTGATAATGCTCGTCTGTGAAGCAGGACTTTGCCGGCCGGCCGCTTAACCCCCCGCGTGCCAGCCATTCTATTCATTTCAATGGCACGCTTCCATTGAAATGAATGGAAGCGCTCGGCACACGAGGAGTTAAAGGGATTCTACCATTGGTTTTCCCAATATAAGACATACCCTGAAAGTAAGACATAGTGGGACTTTTGGGGGTAAAAAGAATGTAAGACACTGTCTTATTTTCGGGGTAACACAGTAAAGACGCTCGCTCCGCTCACCCCCTCCACTCGGCTCCGCTATGATTGCTACCCATTGAAATCAATGGGAGGCTTTTTTCCCTATTGCTTTCAATGTGATACGTGCGTATAACATTGAAAGCAATAGGTAAAAAAGCCTCCCATTGATTTCAATGGGGAGCGCACGTATACCAGCACCCATTCAAGTCAATGGGATCTGGTTTTTACGCCGCTCACTCTGAACAAGTTTTACGTTCAGAATGAGCGAGCATAAACTCCGTGTGCAGGCTCCCAAAGAAGTAAGCAGAATTATATGTGCATTGCTGGTTTGAAGAAGGGTAACAGGCTGTAAAGCAGGACAGGTTAAAGTAATGAAATTTATTTTTGGCATAACTAAACATTTTATGTTAAATATTTGTTTATGTATACTGTACAATGTGTTGAAAGGTGAATATTTTGTTTATAGTCAACGAAAAAAAGGAGACACACCGAGCGGCACATCGCGTGATAACGTAATGGAAAAGTGAGAGATAATGGTAAACCAATAAATTTCATCATCTGGAGAACTCTGAATTAGCATTCTCATTGTTCACTCACATACACTTGAAAAAAGGGAGTTTTTATTTCTCGAAACACGTTGTGCTGTGTGTCGTAAATTAATAAACAGACAAAATTTATCCACCACTCATTCGTCTGTGGACCATTTTCCTTCTATGTACGCCGGCTATCCATTCTCTCCACCCTGTTTTCTCTATTTTGTTTATAGATCTGAAAAGTCCAATGAAATATATGATCAAATAGGTGCTGTCTCTCTGAGAATTTTGGAGTTGTGTTTATCCAAATCCACTCAGCTATTCCAAAGATATAAGCTCTTTTAGTGTTGATGTAAATTAGTGTATACTAACCAAGTGGATGTGCTTCTGTGTACTGCATGTCATGAGTGTTACTGTCTACTTGGCTAGTTTACATCAACATCATTGGAATGGCTGAACAGATTTGGATACAGTAAACCAAAATCCTAAAGGTAACAGATTGGATTATGCATGTCATTGGGCTTTTGAGACTTGGTGACAGGTCCTCATCTTGTAAATGCATAATTTTGAGACTGAACTAGTATTGATTTTATTATGCTGGCTACTTATTACCTTATCATGACTTGAATATATGACAGTCATCTTCTTTTGTGCATGTATTTATGATTATGAGTGTAGTTACATGGGAGGAGTACGAATGCAAAGGATCAATTTGTAGAACAGGTTGTTCCTGGGCCAGAAGTATGGAGCTCATGAAACATGTATTATTCATCATTTCCATTCTAGAATGTGTTAGCTTCAGCTTCAATCTTAAGCAGCACATTGTCTTTCTTGCTTCAAACAACATGTAACATAGTCGCAGTCATCACTTTATGTTCTCTAATGGTTTGTGTGTGCAAAGTGGGTCAAGGCTTTTATTCCGAAACACTGGAAACATCCCACATCATATTGACTATACAGCGTTCTTGTTATATCCACAGAAACAAGACTTCAACACTCATATGAAGCAAACAGAGAGTATTTCTTGGGAATCACTCTCGCATTGTGTTGTGTACATTTTCTTTAATACATTACAATTCCCTGCTGGATTCTCTGGCACTGAATAGGTTAAGGTAATTGCTGCAGGCACGGTTAGTTCAATAAACGGAAAGCATCTCTAGGGGAGGCTGTCATAACCCAGTGAAGCACAGCATACAAATTGTGCAAGGCAGCCAATCACAAGCACAGTGGAAAGAGCTGGAGTGTATCCCAGCACACTGCCATCCATAAAGCAGACATGACACATCAACTAGTGGTGGCTGCCTTGTCTGGCTGGTAATAACTGGTTACATAATAAGGCTGTGTGATCACCAGATTTCCCATGTATTCATAGTCTATTGTCAAGTGCACTGCTAATAGTAGTGCAGAAATCCTCTGTGGTAGCTTCTCTCTGTATGCAATTAAATGAGGAAACAGCAATAGCAGGTAATAGGAGGTAACAGGCAGGAAAAACGCAGAGACAGCCGATGCCACCAACTCATTCAATACTCAAGTTCACTTGTCCTTAAAGGGGGTTATAAGAGTAGATGAAAGATCAGTTATTTTCTTTCCCGGTAACAGTGTCCCTTTAGTCTGGTATTGCATTTTAGCTCCACTGCAGTTCCTCAGGTCTTTTCAATATTGCTGCAAATTAGAAAAATGAATGTAAGTAAATATATATACAAGCTTCTATAAGCCAGGAAATGCAGTTGGGTGTTGCCTGAGAGAACAGTAATTTGGAGCATCATAGATATTTGCTATAAAGCAATTCGCTACATAGATACATTACTACAAAAACAATATTACAACTTTGTGATCAATCAGGCATCCAAGAACATTGGATAGAGGTATACAGACCTATATCTGTCCTTTGATGCTCACCCATCCATTTTGAGCAATATAGACTGTGACCCTTACATTTCTGCCTAGCTGTACTCTGTCATTCTATCATGTGACAACTCATTTTAAGCTATTCATTTATTCTCACTTTAATTCCGACGGTTTTGCCATCATCTTAGCCATAAACCTTGTTGAAAGAAAACAAATACCTAATTCCATTTGAAGCATGCAGCAGATAATGTGCATTACAAATGATATGCTTTCTGTTCTTATATGCCCCTTTATGGGTATTGTTTGCATCTCTCTTGTAGTCGCTCACTAATTATACATTAGGATTAGGGAAATACAGAGGCATTACAAAGAAGGATTTTGTGCATTAGCCAGGCTTGAGCTTGCTAAAATTCTAGCAGCACTTCAGTGCATCCCTCAGGAGTGCTCTGCAGAGACTGCAGACTAGAGGAAAGCCATGTGATGTGTTAGTGCAACTGGAATGAACAGCAAATGTCTAAACTCACAAGACATCGCATTTTATCTTACAGGATCCGAGCTGTTTATTTCTCTGCTAAATTACTGCAGTGAAATTTCTCTCCTAGATTACTGCACAGTTTGTTAGTCCATCCTATGTTGTGTGATTCACGGAAATCACATGTAAAATATGATAAAGCGGTTTGTCCTATACATGTAGCAAATGCTAATGAATTGTATTGAGATGCAGAGTAGGAAGCTTAAGTCAGATTCAGAAATCCAATATAAATAAATAATCACAATATTATGTGCCTGTTTATCTCACAATAATGCAGATATCTAACAAAGGCCCAACCTAACAATGACTCTCTCTCTCTCTCTGGTCTTTGTTATATATGAAAGACTAGCCTCTGCCCACGACTTCATCTGCGGGTTGTTCGCGTAGATGATCCGCCTATATTCAGCAAATTGCTGCCGTTGATTGTTTGCCTGCTCCGGCATTTCGGCAGCTTTCAAGGTATCCTGCTGCTGACCTTGTTCCTAACACCGTGCCTGTGATTGTTTTGGAATCTCAGAAGCTCGATGGGACGCCGTATAATGAGCGTGTTGTTGGTGTTGATGATCCGCCTGCTCTGGCATTTTGACAGCTGTGAAGCTGGTCTGCCGCTGAACTCGTTCCTCATGCTGTGCCTATGATTGTTCCAGTATCTCAGCAGCTCGCTGGGATGCCATATAGTGAGCGTGTTGTTGGTGTTGATCCACATGCTCCGGAATTTTGGCAGCTCTCAAGCTGGCCTGCCACTGAACTTGTTTCTTGCACTGTGCCTGTGATTGTTCCGGCATCTCAGCACCTCTCTGGAACGTCATATAATGAGCGTGCTGTTTGCATTGATGATCTGCATGCTCCGGCATTTCGGCAGCTGTCAAGCTGGCCTGCTGCTGAACTCATTCTTTGCGCTGTGCCTGCGATTGTTCCGGGATCTCAGCAGCTCGCTGGGGCACCATATAATGAGTGTGTTGTTGGCGTTGATGATCTCCCTCAGCTCCGCATGAGGAGAAGTCTGTGACTTCTGGCTACCTTCATAGTTCTTGTTGTTTGCAACAAATTAGATTTTCTTTTTCCAGGCATGTTGAAAATTGGCAAACTGCAAATTTGGATTAAAGGTGTTTGCCCATGTCAGTTTTTCAGCAGTGCCTTGAGCAGATCATATAATATGCAAATGCATGAACACAAAGTACTGAGGGTTAGCGTGTGTTTACACAGAGAGATAACAGCCCTGGTTTTCTCAGAAGCTGAAATAAGAGCAGTGTAATATAATAAATTCATAACAGTCATGAAGCCATGTCATTTATCGAGATAAAAAGTAGCCTATGTGTTAATTGAGGTTATAATCTATCTATGTGCCAAATTTCATTCAAATCCATTCAGTTGTTTTTGCGTGATTGAGGAACAAACATTCAAAAACACACAAATAATAGTAGGATTATAATATTAGTAGGATATATATATGGTGACTGTTATATGATGATCCACATATTGATTGAAAAACCGCCACAGAAACGCTGCATTTTCAAAATCGTGCATGTTTTTTTGAATAACACAGCATTCTATTTTACCTGAGGAAATGCTGCATCTCCAATTGGTGGGAAAACTAAAAATGAAAAATGCAGTAGCAAGCAGTGATAACGTAAGCGTTTTTTTCTGCAGCCTTTTTTTACCGGATTTTGCTATGTGTGGCCCTTAGCCTTACTTTATATAGTGTGATAAGCACTTCAGCTATATGACTATAAGGGTAAAGCAGGCAAAAAATTTAAAGGGGTTGTCATATCTCAGACAACTCCTTTTACTCCTGATTTCAGTAGGGTATGGATAACTCGAATGCATTATAGAGACAGTGTATAAATTGTATAAATAGCAGTAAAGGATAAACCTAATATATACTAGAATTGTGGAACTGTCATGTTCTGGTTTTAGTTTGTTTGTTTTTTGTTTTGTTTTTTTGCTATTGTGTTGGGAGAGGTTTGATGAACATTTTTGTAATATACTTTATTAACCTATTATACCTCTCTTTACACCTGGCCATTCTGATCAGCAGAAGAACTGGACATATGTCAAGCTCGCCTCTCCAGTTATCTGACAAAGAGGGGTCTGTACGTCACCCTTTTTGAAGGAACTCAGCCCCCTTCTGGAACTCTCACTTGTAACTGAGGTTGAACATTATATGCACCAAATACAGATAGATGTGACATCATTTAGGAATACGCCATAACTCTGTGTGGGTGCCACATCTATGTTTGGCAAGTGATGTCAAATGTTTTTACAAGTCCAGGCACACCAAACATGAAAATTAAACCATATTCCCTTCTGCAGATACATAATTTGGGGTGCTTATTATCCTTCAAGGTCCAGATGCTTGACACCAAAGATTCATCCTAGTTCCCTAATTATATTTCTGTATCCAGACAGTTATGAAACAAGAATTATGACACCCATGTCTTTGATGTCATATTTCTACTTTTGTTCAAAGTTAGTTATTATATCTAATCCATAAAATGTACTTAAGGACTTGTTAGTCGACTGTTTATACTGAATTAACATCCTGCTTTAAATAATGACCTACACCCTGATCTTTGAAATGGAATTGGATTAACAGAGACTTGAAATACACTTTAAGGCTAAGTTCATGCAGAGTTTTTTTGCTCAGGGTGTTGGCAGAAATCCGCCTCCAAACCCTGAACCAAAAAACGCCTCACCATTCAAAGTATACAAAACGCTTCTGAGTCTTTTCCGCTAGCTTTTTTTTCTGCTAGCAGCAAAAAAGAAGCGAGATGTTCATTCCTTTTTGAAGCCTGAGCGTTTTCCGGCTCACGGCTTCAATGCAAGTCAATGTGAGACGGTTTTTCCTGCTCACGTTTTTTGGTCAGAAACCTGAAGCGTTTTTGGAAAAAAACCTGATCAGGAAATGTTTTTTTTAAATATAATTCATGACCACATCCGAAGAGGAAACAGATCAGGAAACTCCTCGAAAAATGCCTCAGGAAACGCTTCAAATGGCAAAAAACGCCTCAGGAAACTCCTCATGCGTTTTCCGGTCCGGTTTTGACAATGCCAAAACCCTGACCAAAAAACTCTGTGTGAACCCTAACTCAGCCAGACATACTAACACATTGAACCAAACTCCTCTCTAGAACAATGAACAAAAAATATAACTAGATAAATAACTCATAAGTCATCATACCTTGCTATGTGTGGGCGAACATTATACTGAAAAATGCCAGTTAGAAGCCCTGCCATATGCAGAATGTCATGCACAGATCGTCGAGCTGTTCGTGTCACCACAAGGCTTCCATACTCAACCCAACCATAATTGGATCTCAAACACAAGCTGGATTCATTGTTAAAACAATACAGTTCGAGGCTAAGTTTTCTTGTTCACTATACCACTTCAAGCAGAGGCGAAAGCAGCTGGCTTTCAATTAGCAAGACATGTAATGGGCCTCATGATGACAAATTTCCTTGTGCTAAGCGCTTGGGACAGGGGTGTAATGAAAGTGCCACCTGTGTCTAGCTGGTGTACAAGGAAACTGTGGGAGCCGCTTTCTCTCTCAATGTCTGTTAACTGGGAAAAACGTCTTTGGGTGCGTCGTAGAGTCATGTCTTGCAGTCAATGATCTGTCACCTCTGAGAGACTCTTTATAGGGCAGCGTAGGAAGCACATTTGTCTGAGATATAACTGCATGCAAAGTTTTGGAGTAAACTGACATTTCTATTTGAGTTATTTTTTTGTTAATGAATGTATACTACAAAGTTTCTTTTATTCACTTAGACTATTGATTTATGCAACGTTTGTTGAAATGACAGTGCCCATTTGCACTTGTGACAATGTCTCTGAAAAAAGGGAAGTCCACAGTCAACAGCAAATTGATAATATATTGTAGGATTTCCTGATGCGTGGATAGAGCCTCCCGGACGAGGACAAAGACACAATGCAAAAAGGTAGGTATATCCAGAACCAAGGAAAATCCAGTAGTAAAATAAAACTTAACTGTTATTGATACATAGTACAGTCCATAAAAAACATTATGAGATACTGTGTGTGGATAAAAAAAATATTGCCTCCAAAACATACCCAGATGGAAAAACGAATTCACATACGCATGGCTAACTGCTGACGCGTTTCGAGTACTTCAACTCTTAGTCATAGCGATGACACTGATATTGAGTGCACAAGATATATACCCTGCCAGCCAAATGTGAAATTGAAATCAGGTGATTTGCACCCATGGGTTACATATACACACAGCAATACAATAGTGATACAAAAACTATCTGTTAAATTATAAAACATACATAAGAGTAATCACAAATCCATAGGGTAGATAAAAATAAAAATTGCATAATCTGCAAGATTCACATATAAACTATGGCACTGTTTTTAACCCCTTAAGGGTACAGCCTAAAATTACCTTAACTCTTTAAAGATGCAAGGTAGTTTCTACGCTCGGTGACATTTTTCATATTTTCCTTCCCTTCCTTCAAAAATTCATAACTTTTTTATTTGTCTATCGACATAAGGGCTTATTGTGTGCATGACGAGTTGCACTTTCAATTTTCACCATTTTGTGTTACATGTACTGTTTAGATGAGCTTCTATTAAAGGGGCTCTATCACTAGATTTTTGTGTTTTTAGCTAAAGATATGCCTAAATTGCCTTTAAAAAGGCCATTCAGGTGCTGCTAATCGTTTGTAGAAAGGACCCCCCCCATTTTTGTTAATTACGGTGGAAATCGATATGCAAATCAGCTCCACCGTGCATGGTGGGCGTTCCGTGCACCCCCTTGTGTCATACCTTCTGGACACCCACAGCTGTCTCCAAGTTCTCCTCCTCCTGCTTATTCACCGCCACCATCGTCAGCGGTTTCTGTTGAAATCACGCGCATGCGCAGTAGCGCTCCCTCCGACTCCCTCCTTCCATATATCATACCCTATTTTCAAAAGTGTACCTCATAAATAAATCAAAACCACATCTGGGAAGTTTGTTAACCGTTTAAGCATTTTATGTAAAGTAAAACAATATGTAGGTGAAATTCAGATTTTTTTTTCAATAATACGTTAATCTAAAATTTACACATTCACAAAAGGGATAAAGGAGAAATTGCATTCCAAAATTTGTTAGGAAATTGCTTCTGAACATGGAAATACCCCACATGTGGATGTAAACAGCTGTTTGAGCACATGGCAGCACATCAAAGGGAAGAAGCAACACTGGGTGTGGAAAAACAGATTTTGCTGGAATAGTTTTCAGGTGTCATGTCTCCTTTATAGACCCCTAAAAAACCAATACAGTGGAAACCCTCCAAAATTAACCCAATTTTGGAAACTATATCCCTACATATATACCCCACAGCTGTTTTACAGATTTTAACAATAGAATGTGAAAATGAAAAGTTACTAAAACATCACTTTATCCCCAAACTTTTTCTTTTCACAATGGGTTAAAGGAGAATAAGCACCCCACAGTTTGTTAAACAATTTATCCTGAACACAGCAATACCCCATATGTGGTTTTAAACCGCTGTATGGTTACATGGCGGAGCTCATTTGGTTTTTAGAGGGTAGAATTTGCTGGAATAGTTTTTGGGTGCCATGTCATATTTACAAAGCTCCTAAAGTATGTGTAAAATGGAAACCCTAAAAAAGTGACCCTCAAGGAATTTCTCAAGGGGTATTATCATTTTGAGCCCAAGAGTGCCTCCCAAAGTGTGTTATCCTGGTTACAAAAAAGTTCTATGTTTGGGACAACAACAGGGCTCAGAATGGAAGAAGCATGACCCCCATCCCCTCGGTATTCAGTCCGGGGGCAAGAAGGCTTCTTTTGATCGTCCGCCTCAGGCAGCAGAGAGGCTAGGTTCACTATTGGTGCTCCCACACAGTATAAAGCTCCTTAATGCCAAACACAGTATAATTCTCCTTAGAGTCCCCCACACATTATAATGCCATGTTAGTGCCTCCCATACAGTATAATTTTCCTCAGTGTCATACAGTTTAACGCCATGCCAGTGCCGTCATGTAGTATAATGTATTGTTACATTTTGTGGAGACACCAATAGATCATTATACCATGTGGAGGCCATCAATGAGGATTTGCATATGTGTACCTTAAATGTTAGCTAATTCCTTGCTACCTCCCATGTATGATTCTTTAGTGATGCTCCCTTTACTCCACCATGGGGAGACTTTACCTCTGGGGTATTTTATTTTAGCAGAGTTACATGATTGAGAATTGTTTTTCCCTATAATGTGACTCTGTTAGGCTGCATTCACACTGAGTTTTTTAGTCAGGAATTTGGTCAGGAAACTGACTCAAATTCCTCCTCCTAAAAACGCCTCACCATAGGACTGTATGGTGAGGCGTTTTTTGGAGGAGGAATATGAGTCAGTTTCCTGACCAAATTCCTGACCAATGCTAAGGCCCCATGGGCCGTAAACGCAGTGATAAAGCGCTGCGGGAAGAACCGCTGCGTGATCGCATTGCGGTTCTTTCCGCAGCGCTTTTAAGAGAAAGTTCACAGAGTTTTCCTCTGTGGACTTTCTCTTCCCATTATATCTACAGAAAAGCCGCCGGCGTTTCCGTAGATATAATTGACATGCTGCGATTTGCAAAGCCGCAACAGCTTTGTAAATCGCAGCGTGTCTGCGCTGCAATCTTTTATCTGGTTCACCTTGCTGCAGTTATGGGATGTACTCCTTGGTAGACAAACTAGGGAAGCATTAAAAATTATTTAATTTTTAAGATTTTAATTCTTTTGGAAAAAAAAATAACAGTACCAGAAATTTGAAAAAAATATAATAAAGATCATTAAGAAGGCAGACCAAGGGTCAAAGATCAGACCTTGGACTGCCATAGCGACAACATGGGCAATTAGTTATCCTACTAATATTACAAATGTGAAAGTTTGTATGTTTGTGTGTTTGTTCCTCAATCAGGCAAAAACGGCTAAACAGATTTGAATGAAATTTGGCACATAGATAGATTGTAACCTCGATTAACACATAGGCTACGTTTTGCTACGGTAAATGACATGGCTTCATGACTTTATGAATTTAACTTCACATACTATATTAAACATCTCTTAGAAGCAGCCTTATCTCAGCCAGGGCTGTTATCACTCTGAGTAAACATACGCTAATCCACAGTGTGTATACACATTTGCATATTATCTGTTCTGCTCCAGCCAGTGCTGACCCACTGGATGGGAAAACACCTTTAATCCAAATTATCAGTTTGCCAATTTTAAACATGCCTGGAAAAAGAAAATCTAATTTTTCGCAAACAACAACAGCTATGGAGGTAGCCAGAAGTCACACAGATCTCCTCAAGTGCAGCTGAGGGGGATCATCGACGCCAAACACACTCATTATATAGCATCCCAGCAAGCTGCTGAGATGCCGGAACAATCACAGGCACAGCACGAAGAACAAGTTCAGCGGCAGGCCATTTTGACAGCTGCTAAAATGCCGGATCATCAGGGCCAACAACACGCTCTTTATATGGCTTCCCAGCGAGCTGCTGAGATGGCGGAACAATCATGGGCACAGCACGAGGAACGAGTTCAACGGCAGGCCAGCTTCACAGCTGTCGAAACGCCGGAGCAGGCAGATCATCAACAACACACTTATTATATGACGTCCCAGTAAGCTACTGAGATTCCGGAACAATGAGAGGCACGGTGTGAGGAACAAGTTCAGCAGCAGGACAGCTTGAGAGCTGCCGAAATGCCAGAGCAGGCAAACCATCGACGGCAGCAATTTGCTGAATATAGGTGGATCATCGATGCCAACAACACGCAGATGAAGTCGCGGGCAGAGGCTAGTCTTTCATATTTGTAGAATCCCTTAGATGCCATGGTCCTGACTGAGTGGTTAACACCCTTGATCATAGTTATTTCTGGCTACAGGATATACAGCATGGTGTCAGGTCTGTATTACAGGTGACACCTGCTATCCGTGCGTAAGTATATACATATATAGATACTTCACTTTTAGAGGTATTCTTTACCACCTAGCAGAAAAAAAAGTAATTATATTAGTTAAAAGTACATTGTCTTCACCATGTACCCTCATGTCCTAAACACCATATCAAGGGAGTCTAGCTGCTTGAACCTTCCTTTTCCAAGGGTAATCTTGAGGTGCGTGGTTGGATATGCATGCGGATCTCTCTTCAGCCTCCATTGAAATGAATGTGAGTTCTGGAAACCTCCAAGTGACCTCTCCTATAAATGTAGAGTAAACAGCAAGTGAACAGCAAATCATCTCTTTTTATCAGGCTAGTGAAACTCTTTAAGTACTTTCCTGTGCAAGAGTGATCACAATTTTTACGATGCCAGTGATATGGGAATAACTCATGTTATTAGCAATCCCTAAAGTGGTTTGGGTCTTTTTTGTAGGCAACATTTCTGTTTAGTGTTTCATTTTAATACTGACAGGCTTGCTTTCTATTATCCTTGTATCTCATCTTGCTTTCTAATTTGGCATATTATAATTCCAATTTAAATGGCTACATGGAGAATTGCCCTGCATTACAAGTGGAAGATGCAAAATGTATAGACACCCAAAGTGCTTAAGAAAGTTGTAATCATGCATACATAGAGCCGAGGGGGCCTCATCTTGGTTCTTGTTAGCACTGCCATATACCAAGCTAAATGGAACAGGAATGCTGCTTTTACTTCCCATCCCCCATATCTTTTTATCACCTGTGGCAGAAGAATCCTTGCACTGTTTCACAACATACAAATTAAGCGACTTAGTGAACTTGGGCCAAGCTCCATTTTCTAAGGGACCCATCGCATCACAAGCTTCCCTTAATGGTGCCTAGTGGAAAGTTTGGCCTGGGAACCCCAAAAAATAATGCTCAATGTGCAGTCCAACAAAAATTTAGACTGCACATTGACGTGTTATTCTGACCTAGAAAACACATCAGAATAGCACATGCTTCTGTTTTTTCCACAAAAAGTCTGCATTTACTTCCTTGGATCCATGTATAGTGAAAGTCTAGTCTGTTGGACTGTTCCACAGACATTTAACTCGGTTGTTTGAATAAGCCCTAATGGTGAGTTTTTTATGAACATATAGAACAGGTTTTTTTGTTTTATTTTTTTTAAATGTAGATTGTGAGCCCCCAAATAGGGCTAACAATCTACATTTTCCTTATTAGTATGTCTATGGAGTATGGGAGGAAATCCACACAAACACGGGGAGAACATACAAACTCCTTGCAGATGTTGTCCTTGGCTGGATTTAAACCCAGGACTCCAGCGTTGCAGTGCTAACCACTGAGCCCTCATGTTGCCCCTGGAACAGTTTTCTATACATTTTTAATACTGTACATGTGTACAATTTTAAAAGTGTAGAAATGTTATTATAGGCATTAATGGTTAAGAATTCGGAAGCCTATGTCCACTAAGGGACATAATTGTATTTTTTCTGATTGTTATTGATTTCTAAAGGCTGTTAGCAGGGTAATAGAAGTAACATAAAACAGCTTACTTTGGTGATGTTCTATCTTTTTGAATGGAAATACAGTAGTAGTGTTGTCCACAATCTTTTCAGTCTCGGCATTTCTCAATTTTTTGTTTTTTTGTAGTAAAACACAGTGATAAAATATAATAATAAATTAAGTGAAAAAATAAATACAGTGGTTCTGCCTTAAAAGATGAAGCAGAAACTTAGAGAGAGACCAAATAGCTGCTACGGGCATGTTGACTAGGAGACCCCAATGTAAAGAGACCACCCATGGTGTCCCATTACACGTTTTCTGCTGTTTCAGATTTTGCAAAACTGGCAAAAATTTGATAGTTCTGCGAAAATCCTGAGCCCCACATTTTAGAGGCATCTGAATTATTATTATTATTATTATTATTATTATTATTGTTTCTTTAACCCCTTCCCGACATGCGCCGTAATAGTACGGCGCATGTCGGGTCTGTAACTATGGCGACCGCCCGGGAGCCGGGCGGCCGCCATAGCCGCCGGGCGTCTACTGCTTTAAGCAGTAGACAACCGGCTCTAATGCCTCTGATCGGTCCCCGGACCGATCGGAGGCATTAACCCCTCCGGCGCCGCGGTCAAAGGCGCCGGAGGTGCCATTTTCCCGGCGGCGCACGGGCGCCGCCATTTTGCCCAGGATCGCCGGCTCCTGGAGCATGTTCCAGGGCCGACGTCATGTTGCTATGACAGCCGGGAGCCTGTACAAGGCTCCCAGGCTTGTCTGCAAATTCTCCCTTTTGCAGGCTGGTGTATGCAGCCTGCAAAAGAGAGGATGATTTTTTGCAATGCATTGCAATGCATTAGCATTGTAATGCATTGCATTAGTGATCAGACCCCCTGGGGTTCAACACCCCTAGGGGGTCTAATAAATGCAAAAAAAAATTTAAAAAAAAAGTTAAAAAAAATATAAAAAAATATAAAAAGTTTTAAAAGTTCAAATCACCCCCCTTTCCCTAGAACACATATAAAAGTAGTTAAAAACTGTGAAACATATACATGTTAGGTATCCCCGCGTCTGAAATCGCCCGCTCTACAAATCTATAAAAATATTTTTCCTGTTCGGTAAATGCCGTAGCGGGAAAAATGGTCAAAAGTGCCAAACCGCCGTTTTTTCACGGTTTTGATTCTGATAAAAATTTGAATAAAAAGTGATCAAAGCAATAACATTTCCCGAAAATGGTAGAATTAAAAAGTACACCCGGCCCCGCAAAAAAAGACGCCCTATGCATCCCCGACACTTACGTATAAAAAAGTTACGGCCGTCGGAATATGGCGACTTTTAGAAACAAAATTTTTTAACACAGTTTTGCATTTTTTTTAAGGGGTCAAAATGTAAATAAAACCATATAAATTTGGTATCCCTGGAACCGTACCGAAACACAGAATATAGGGGACATGTCATTTTGGCTGCACAGTGAACGCCGTAAAACCAAAGCCCGTAAGAAAGTCGCAGAAATGCATTTTTTCTTCAAATCCACCCCATTCTGATTTTTTTTCCTGCTTCCCAGTACCTTATATAGAATAATTAATGGTGGCATCATGAAGAAAAATTTGTCTTCGCAAAAATTAAGACCTCATATGGCTCTGGGAGTGGAGAAATAAAAAAGTTATGGGGTTTAGAAGGAGGGGAGTCAAAAACGAAAATCAAAAAATGCCATCGGCGGGAAGGGGTTAATTCCATGGTGCTTTACATTTGGGGGTTACACACAATACACAAAATATACAGGTAGATATAATACTAACAGTGACCGACTGGCACAGTGGGGTAGATGGCCCTGCCCGCGAGGGCTTACAATCTATGAGGGAAGGGGGGTATAGACAGAAGGAGAGGGGGGAGACTGTACAGATGGCAGTGAGGTGATAGTGTTATTGGAGGCTGTAGGCCTTCCTGAATAGGTGAGTCTTCAGGGCCTTCTTGAAGCCTGTGATTGTGGGGGTCAGTCTTATGTGTCTTGGTAAGGAGTTCCAGAGTATGGGGGATGCACGGGAGAAATCTTGGAGTTGTGTGAGGAGCAGATGACAGCAGAGAGGAATAGAAGGTCATTGGAGGATCTGAAGTTAGGTGTGGGCAGGTAGCGGGAGATTAGTTCAGAGATATATGGGGGGGACAGGTTTTGGATGGCTTTGTATGTTAACGTAGTAGCTTGAATTCAATTCGAAGCAGTGGTTATAAATATGTCTTATTACTTAATTAAATGGCCAGAAGCCATAACTTTTATTTTGTGATCAGTGTGGAGCTTGTTTTTATGTGCAGCAAGATGTAGTTTTCAGTGGTATCATTTTGGGATACATGGAACTTATGGATTATCTTATATCAATTTTTTCAGAAGGGAGGAAAAAAATTTCATTAAAGGGGTTGTCCCATCTCAGTCTTTCTCCAGGCTGTACCCAGTGTCTGCTTCTCACTTCCTGTATTTCTCCTCTCTCCCCCTCCCTCTTGCTAAACAGGCTGAAGAAGTCTCACAACACTCATACAGATGAGATAATTTGCAGACTCTTGTACAGAATGGACTACATGTTATCTCTATGTCTACAAAGGGTGATAACAGACTCTGCTTTATCAGCAAACTGCAATTAGCTAAATGGATTGCCCTACCGGAACTAAGTGATGTCACTTGTCCTATCTCCCAGATCCGTGGTTATAGCAAAGTTATGTAAACAATGAGAGGAATAAGGTCACATAGCAAGAGAACAGAACAGAATTTCTGAAGCAATATATTTAGGAAAAACCTTCAATTTACACAAGCTACCAGTATAGATAGGATCCTTGAGATGGGACAACCCCTTTAATTTTTTGGGGGAATTGTTTGAATAAAATATTAACTGTATTGTCTGTGTTGTTACTAAGGCTGATTGAATCAGCTCACAACAAACTAGATTTCAGATTCAGCTGAGCTCAAGATTTTTGGTGTTTTCCACCAATGAATTATTATGCTGCTCTGAAATATCAGGGAAGTGCAAAAGAATAAAAAACTACTCACACTTGGCTTTCCTCACCTCTCCAGAGCACTGCTGCAACATCTGGTCTTCTTGGGCTTTTTTTTTTTTTTTACATTTCTTTTTTGTTAGTATGTTGTACAATGGTGTCCTTAAATGGCTATTCCCATGAACATAATCATATCTATATTTGCAGATAATTAAAAGTTATACATTTTTGCAAATATAAATAGTTAAAAATTCTGAGTTTTAAAGATTTTCTCTAACTATCTTAGCGGTGACAGTCTATTGTTTTGATCGGTTGCCAATGCATACAACGATAAATGCAGAAACTCTCTATGGTCTGGGATTTGTCAGGAACCCAGCTATGGTTTTCTTTTTGTACCTGGGTTATCAGGCAGCGACACTACATGTATGAGAAGATAACCCAGTGACAATAAGGAAATTATTGCAGATTTTCTGACCTTAGAAAGTTTCTGGTGTCCTTACTGATTCGGCGACCATCAAACTTAACTGAACTTGAATTGTTTTGTAAAGAGGAATGGACCAAAATACCTTCATCCAGGATCCAGGAACTGATTAAAAGCTACAGGAAGCGACTAGAGGCTGTTATCTTTGCAAAAGGAGGATCTACTAAATATTAATGTCACTTTTCTGTTGAGGTGCCCATACTTTTGCACCAGTCAAATTTCAGTTTAATGCATATTGCACATTTTCTGTTAGTACAATAAACCTCATTTCAATCCTGAAATATTACTGTGTCCATCTGCTATTAGATATATCAAACTGAAATGGCTGTTGCAAACACCAAAATATTTAGAACTAAAAATGATTAAGATTAATAGGGGTGCCCAAACTTTTTCATAGGACTGTATTTTGGTGTTTGCATTATTCGCAAGAATCTGCTGATACTGAGTAGAATCCATGCGACCCTCAACTTTAACAAGATTCCCGGTGCCGGCATTGGCCACACAGCCCCAAAGCATGATGGAACCTCCACCAAATTTTACAGTGGGTAGCAAGTGTTTTTCTTGGAATGCTGCTTTTTTTGGACGCCATGCATAACGCCTTTTTGTATGACCAAACACCTAATCTTTGTTTCATCAGTCCACAGGATCTTCTTCCAAAATTAAGCTGGCTTGTCCAAATGTGCTTTTGCATACCTCAGGCATACGACTCTGTTTGTGACGTGCTTGCAGAAACGGCTTCTTTCTCATCACTCTCCCATACAGCTTCTCCTTGTGCAAAGTGCATTGTATTGTTGACCGATGCACAGTGACACCATTTGCAGCAAGATGTTGCTGCAGCTCTTTGGAGGTGGTCTGTGGATTGTCCTTGACTGTTCTCACCATTCTTCCTCTATGCCTTTCTGATATTTTTGTTGGCCTGCCATTTCTGGGCTTAACAAGAACTGTCCCTGTGGTCTTCCATTTCCTTACTATGTTCCTCACAGTGGAAACTGACAGGTTAAATCTCTGAGACAACTTTTTGTATCCTTCCCCTGAATAACTATGTTGAACAATCTTTGTTTTCAGATCATTTGAGAGCGGGCTGTCCATGCTCGGCGACCATCAAACTTAACTGAACTTGAATTGTTTTGTAAAGAGGAATGGTCCAAAATACCTTCATCCAGGATCCAGGAACTGATTAAAAGCTACAGGAAGTGACTAGAGGCTGTTATCTTTGCAAAAAGAGGATCTACTAAATATTAATGTCACTTTTCTGTTTGTCCGGTCAAATTTTGGTTTAATGCATATTGCACATTTTCTGTTAGTACAATAAACCTCATTTCAATCCTGAAATATTACTGTGTCCATCAGTTATTAGATATATCAAACTGAAATGGCTGTTGCAAACACCAAAATATTTAGAACTAAAAATGATTAAGATTAATAGGGGTGCCCAAACTTTTTCATAGGACTGTACAATCCAAAAAGTAGAAAAAGTTGGGCACTCACCATTAGAAGAGTATAAAAATTTGAATCTTTATTTCAGAAATCCATTTTAAAATACAATACGGGAGGAGGCACGCCGGAGAGAGTAGAGCGACATCCGTTTTGTGCTGATAGCACTTTTTCAAGCTCTACATGTAGAGCTCTCCTCTCTCAGTTGTGCCTCTTCCCGTATTGTATTTTAACATGGATTTCTGAAATAAAGATTCAAATTTTTATACTCTTTTAATGGTGAGTGCCCAGCTTTTTCTACTTTTTCTACTTTTTGGATTTTTTGGACTGGAATCCGCCTCAGAATCTGGTCCAAAATTCGCCTCCCGCAGCTAGCCACGAATGTTGCGGCATTCCGATAGTCACAGCATTCCACTCCGGATTAGGCCCAAATGAATGGGTCTAGTTGGGAGGGAGTGTTATGCCCACAGCTGATTCAGCCACAGAATCTCTGGCAAGAAAGGGCAGGCCACTTATTTTTTCCACAAGTGGGAAGAAACTGCTCGTAGAAAAAGGAAGTGAACAGCTCCCAATGAAGTCAATGGGAAGTGTTTTTTTGGACCGGATTCTGAGGCTGATTCTGTGTCAAAATCCGGTCCAAAAAACCCTGTGTGAATTCAGCCTTATATTTACAAAAATGTTTAACTTTTAATTATCTACAACTTTAAAAATGATTATGTTCATGGGAATACTCCTTTAAGGTGATATTTCTATGTAACTCCATTAAAACAGCGACTATAAAACAATATCTTGTATAACATTTACAAGTAAAGTTATATTTTTGCTAATCCTCATTTAGCCCAGTTCCTTCCATTGAAAAGGTACAGAATGCCAATACTGATCTACAAATCCATATTTCTAAAATATGAATAGATTTGGTTATGTGCTTCATCTCGTATGGGATAATTGTTATTAGCATGTTGATGATCTCTTATACTGTGGGTAATTTTACCCACTTAAGATATTGAAGGGAAATAATACAAAAGTATTCATGTAACATTTTACATTTTGTCCCTAAAGTGTTCATATTAGATGTAAAAGGTACAATTGTTCTCCACATGTGTAATTTAACCTCCCACAGCCATTCATGTGTACATCTATTCAGCCTCACATTACATGGTACTTTATAGATCAAGGTATTCAAACTAACATTCAGTTTCATCAATATCTTTTCAGTTATTCCGCTATTGTAAATGTTGCTAATAGAAACATATTAATCATGTGGGATTTGTTAGATAAGCTTTTCATAAAATACATGTGAATTTGAATGACAGATTTATGTAGAGCTGAACTGTGAGATGTTTGCCTTTTTACAGTCTTGAGTATTGAGTATGTGGGAGCTCTGATAGCTTAACCCTTTGTCTATTGCACATCACTTCACTAATGATACATTACATACATTACATACAAGGGAATATTCATACAAGGCATATTTTCTATACGAGTTTCTGCAAATGTCCCATTTACACTATTACAGTATTGTACATGTCACTGATACCAATAGCCATCATCACAGTGTGCTGAATTCAGCACACTGTTGGCTTTTCCAGTATTCACCAAGATGTTGTAGATATCAGTACTGTTAGTTTCAGCACCAATATCTCTCCACTGTCAGAAAGGTCAGCCTAGCATCATCGCTGGGTGGTAAGAAACGCCCTCCTGACAGTATTCTTGCATAGACTTGCACTGTCGAGAGGAAGGGGGGCATTCCTTAGCGCCCAGCAATGACGTTAGGCTGTAAGGCCCACCCGGATAGTGGAGAGACATCAGTGTTGAAACTAATGGTACCAATATCTCCACCAAAACCGGGATGCGTTTCTGACATGTTCTTATATGCAGCGTTACAGCACATACATGAAGACTAGTGTAGAGTAGTGGATCGCCTACATTTTCCAACATGGATGCAACATAAGCAAGGAGGTGGAGAAGTCAGATGTTTTGGGCCAGAATCATGAGAGAGTTTGAAGGCCCCTTTAAGTTACTTGAAGGTGTGAAAATTACCCCTGCAAACAGTGGCATAACTAGGAATGGCGGAGCCCTGTGGCAAACTTTTGACTTGGGGCCCCCCTCCCCCCTGACCGATGCTGAAGACCCCGACCGACCTCCCCCCTGCATTCCTGCACTCTCTATTATGTCCCCTTAGTGGCCCCTGCACACAGTATTATGCCCCATAGTGGCTCCTGCACACGGTATTATAACCCATAGTGGCCCCTGCACACAGTATTATGTCCCATAGTGGCCTCTGCACACACTATTATGCTCCATAGTGGCCCCTGCACATACTATTATACCCCATAGTAGCCCCTGCACACAGTATTATGCCCCACTTTGGACACCCATGAACAATTATTATACTCTTTTCAGACCCCAAAGTATAATAATTGGAGATTGAGGGGGGATACCAACATGAGAAAAGCAATGTTACTTACCTATGGCTCCGCTGCACTCCTTGGTGGTGTTGGCCATCTTCAATGATATCTGGGATGTCACATGACCCGAGACACAGGCCCAGGTCATGTGACGTCAGGGTTGTCACACAAGTAGGCCTGAAGCCTGTCTGGAATCCGGAGAAGTAAGTAACATTTTTCTTGTTAGTTCCCTTACCTCTCCTGGGCCTCCGATCATTATACTTGGGAGTCTGAAAAGACCCCCGAGTATAATAATAGTGTTTACGGGGCCTGCGGCATCACCTACCGATCCTGGCAGGGGCTGGGATTGATAAGTAAATAGGGTCTGTTACCAACTGGAGTAACTCCAGTCAGTAACAGGCTATTTTGCTCAGTGGTAGCGGCTGTCGCTGGGCCCCCCAGCTGCTACCACTGCTACCCCCGTAGTTACACCCCTGCCTGCAAAGTATATAGAGTAGTGTTGATGACATTGTAGTGTACATAGCAATACATAGCAATGTCATACTGACCAGATGAAGGTGTCAGTATAGTTCTGTAACATCTAGACACTTTTACTTTATCTGTGATTGGCATTCTTAGTATCAAGCCCGCTTTTATTTTCCAGCACCTAAATATTTTAATTTCTATAGCCATGTAAGAAATGAAAATAGGGAGAAGACAACAAGTTTTGGTACTTAATTTCATGTGATAGAGGGGTTAATGACAAGGACAAACATCAGTGGGGAAGGCCTGCATCATTTTGAGTTTTACTACATGCCAAGTAAACCCTTGCTGTCAATTCTTGTTGCCCCCGTGTAAGTGACCAGTACACAGCAGTACAAACACAATATGAATTACATTTCCAGAATATCTTGCTGAGAGAAATCATTGTAAAATAATATTTTTTACTATATAATATAGAATCCACAGTTGAAGTCTTTCAAAATGAATTCTCACAATGAAGACTATTACTTAAATCAAGAAAAATTATTGTAATTTTTTGCAAAATGCACTTTATATGTTATTTACATGATAAAACTCATAGAATAACCACGTAAGGAAACCAAATTTTAAGAAATTCTTTATTTATTGTGACCATATAACATTTCATAAGTATTTGGTTTAACTTTTGCTATGGAACCTAACATCACAGTATTTAACTGTTTACATGAATAAGGACTGAGTAAGGAGCATAGGTTCAGCATCCAAACCATATAATATATTTATTGAAATACTATGAAGAACATGTATGAAGAACTGCACTTAATATTGACCAAAACGCTTCACAGCTTTATGAACTGTGCAAGTGGGTAACATTGACATGAATAAGAAAATACTAAGCCTGCAAATATAATATCATCGATTAACCACTGTTTTTTGGATTGGTTGCTTTTTCAAGCTTTCTGGTATTTCTATAATATAGAAGTCTAAAACTGGGTCTAATAAGTTAAATTTCCTATATGAGAGCTAGCAATATAAGATTGCCCTACAAAAACTGTAACAAAAATGAATAAAAGTTTTACAATATTTTTGGGAGTAGAAGCATTCCATGGCTCATCTCAGTACTCTGATAACTGGAGAAAATTAGATTGGATTTTTCCCCTAATTTAAAGGTCAACTTACAACTAAAATCTGTGTATATTATAAATCCATATTTCTTAAAGGGGTTGCCTGACCACATAGGATAGGTCATCGTATGTGATCTGTGGGAGTCCACCACCCAGACCCCACACAGATCAGCTGTTCTTTTAGCACCCGGAGGCTGCTGGATTGGTCTTCAGTATGAAAAATCAATTCTAGGCCGAGCAACCCCTTTAAAAGAAAAGCACAATTTTTTTTAATATATATTATGCTTTTCTCCAATTAACATTGTCTTGGTTTGAGTGGGTTAATAAAGTGCAAAATTACAGTCAAGTGACAATACAGAATTATTTACAACATGTATAAATTTACATATGTTCACATTGGCTGAATATGCTGTTCACAAGAGGCCGCACTTAACCCCAGCATCTTCAGAGTGGTCACAGTTGTGGACATTCCAGTGAATATAGGAGCACTGCAATAGAGAACTTTCATTGCCATGACACTTAACATTGTCGAGGAATATAATGCCAGTCCCCTGTCCATACCATGCTTCTCCCCAAGCTTTCAAAGCTGCTCCACAGCCTAAAGAACGACAAACCACTTTTGCAGCCTTTAGGTCCCATGCATCATCACACACAGTCCCCCACTGCAATAGAAAAAATATTTCCAAACGGCCTTCACATCGATGACTTCCATTCACTAGACGGACAGACCCTGGCAAACAGAGGAAAACATGTCATTATCTAATTGTTAATAATACTATAAACAGAAAAAACTAAACGGCGAGCGGCACATAGTGTGATTCTGTTTATCCAACAGGTATGCAAAAAATATATGGGAACAAGACTCTGAACCAGTAGATGAAAAAAAATAAATGAAGAGATAATAAGAAAAAATAATCAAAAACTTTCTCAAGGGTTTTGCTCAACTCTCCAGGGAAAAGTATGTTCAACTTATACATCCAATACATTTCTCGTTGTTGCAGATGCTCAAACCTATTATTGACTTTGTCAGAGATCTGAACTATAGGGGTGGCTATAAAGACCTTGAACTCAGACTTAGGGCTAGTTCACACGTGAACTGCCCGCACGGGTTTTGACACAGAGAGAGACGCGGCGAGACGCGTCTCTCTCTTGTCAAAACCCGCCCGCCGCGACCACCACGGTCGCGGCTTTCACCTCCGCTGTCGGCTCAAATGAATGAGCCAACATGGAGGGTGCTTCCGCCTGAAGAAAGAGCATGTCGCTTCTTTTCTCCGCTAGCAGCAGCCTGCCGCTAGCGGAGAAAAGAAGCCCGGCGGTCTCCATAGACCACCATTATAAGGGGAGGTTTTGGACGCGAAATCCGCTGTCAAAAACCTCCCCTTATACTCACGTGTGAACTAGCCCTTATGATGTATCAAAGCATGTCGTGAAATGCTATGTTTTACAAATCCATTGTTTACATTAGACCTGTGTTTGCTTAAAGGTTCTCTAAAGGGTCTGGTGGTCCTCCTCACATACTGGGGGTCACATGGACACTGTAAAACATATATCATATATACTATACCACCCAACTGTCCCAATTTCCCGACACTCACACTTTCCTGCCCCTGTCGCAATGTCCCACGCATCTCCCTACATGTCCCATTATGTCCCTTTAATGATTTACTGATCAATCATTCCTCTGATCACCACCTGCTCTTATAACAGATAAGAGGCTGCGGTGATCGGAGGAACGCTTTACTATGGTTCAAGGACCTTGTGTGACATCACACGGTCACGTGACTAAGTGGGCGTGTCAGTGTCCGATGCAGTGAAGAGAGAAGAGATCCGTGTAAGGTACTGAGAAGGGAGAGGGAAGGGGGGGATCTGAGATGCAGGATGGAGAGAGAGAGAGTGTGTGTGTGTGTGTGTGTGTGTGTGTGTGTGTGTGTGTGTGTGTGTGTGTGTGTGTGTGTGTGTCTGTCTGTCTGTCTGTCTGTCTGTCTGTGTGTCTTTGTCATTATACTGGGTGCAGAGAGGGAGGGGGGACATGAAACTGGGGGAAGATGAAAGGGGATATGAAACTGAGGGAGAAATGGAGGGGGGAGATGATGAAACCAGGGGCAGAGATGGAGGAGGGGACATGAAATGGAGCAGATAAAGGGGGCACTTAAACTGGGGGACAACTGGAGAGGGCATTAAACCGTGGGAGGAGCTGTCTGCCTCTAGTTGCCCCCAGTTTAATGTCACCCTCCAGCTACCCCTACAGTTTAATGTCTGCTTCTAGTTGCCCACCGTTTAATGTCCCACTTCATCTGCCATTTATTTATTGCCCCTTCCAACTATCCCCATTGCTAATATCCCCCTCCAGCTGATCCAGTTTCATGTTTAAACTGGGGCACCAGGAGAGGAACTTAATACTGTGGGGCACTTGGAAGGGGGACATTATAATGTGGAGACATATAATGTGCGGGTGACTGTAGGAGGATTATACTGTGTCGGGGGACATGAAAAATGAATGAGAATGGTCAGAGTCTACATAAAAGTGGGTGAGGCTAAACTAGCTGTGGCGCACTATGCGCGCAGCACATTTTGTCCCTCTTTCTGTTGTTCAAAAGTTGAGAGGTATGCATATACTGAGGAGCAATTCAATCATTGCTTAATTTGAAAAGTATCACCTGTAGTGTAGCTAGATATTGTGGTTATCTGATGACAAATTGATAAACAACATTTACATCTTGGATGATTGCAGGGAAAAGAACTTTGCGGAAGGGGTTGTGTAGGAAGGAGGGTGAGAGATGTATTGGCCTCCCTTAGCTTACTTTGGGCCAAATAATTTTTTAGCGTTTTGACTTACCTAAATGCTGATCTAGGTCTAGATGGTAAACTAGTAATGGATCATTTAAGAGGATTGCCCAAAACTTGCCCAATAGGTGGCATGTCTGATTATGACATGTATTATAGGTTGTGACAAAATTATGTCTAAAGGAGTTCATAGTTATTTTATTTCTGTCTTTAGTTACTATGCAATCTGACTGTGTAAGTGTGCCTGCTTTGGTGTAAACAGCTTGAATGATTCACTTGGAATATTTTTTCTCAGCAAAATTCCTGGTCAAGATTTTGCTTTGGGCAGCAAAATCAACGTTCTGGCGAATTGTTTTGAATTGTCCAAATGGGACATTTTTCTTCCACTTATGAAAATGATGACTGCAGAAATCTACTGCAGTCTACCTGCTTAAAAATGTTCTTGTTCTGATAAAAATGCCCCACTTGTTCTGATTGAGGTATTGGGAAAAAATCCTAAAAGATTTGTGTGTTCCCCTCCAAATATGATCATCTATATGTCTCTTATAATAAATGATATTCGATTTCCACAGTGATTTTGGATGAAAGATTCTTCAAACTTTCCCATAAACAAATTTGTATAGCTAGGCATGAAACGTGTGCCCATGGTGGTGACGCATTTCTGAATAAACATTTTGGATTCAAATGTGAACATATTGTGTTTTATTATAAATCTAATATAGCCATGTTTTATTTATTTTATATGGAGACTTATAGCATTATCTTTGTATTAGTAGTCATTTTTTAGTATTTTTTGCTAATTATATGTTATTTGCTAATCATTTATATTGATATTTATTATTATTATTCATTATTTTTTTTTTTAGCATTTTCCTTTTCTTTTTTATTTTAAACAATATAAAAAAATTGGTTTTCCCTTCCCCAATCATTACTCTTAGAGTCCTCTCATTATTAATGCACTTTATTCTTGTCTTCTTTCTCACTATGACCGTCCCTAGAATATTTCTGCATGATTTGTGCAGCTTAAACATGTTGTAACTGATACTTTTTAAAAGAGCTATTTTTTCCACTGTTACGTCAATTGTGTAGCGCATCTACATTAGCTCCATAGAGTGCGCATGTGAAATAGACCATCCACAATGATATACTCTATCTGGAAGTGTTTCCTAACTGCCCAGATAGTGTAACACCATTCACGCATGTGCAGCTGCCCCTGCTGACCATTTATGCATGCGCAGATGTTTTTCAAATTACTATGTTAACTCTCCCATTCGGCCACAGGAAAATGGTGCTTTGGATGAAGATGTGATGGTGATGAGAAAGAAGAGGTGGAGAAAAAGATGGTGGCGTCCCTAGAGTGTTTTCGAACAGTACAGGGAAGGCCCACAGTGCTGTTTGAGTGCAGAGGAACACCCTCAGTGCTGCAAGAAAACTCATTTACATAAAGAAGAAGATATTTCTCTGGAATGACGGCATGGATCAAAATAAAGGTAAGAGAAGAATAGCCGTTCTGAAGGCTATTCCTAAGTGTATTTAGTTAAAAAAGGGATTCTAATGATAGAATCCCTTTCAGCATAACCAATTATGGCTACAACTTCTTCTAGAGGTCTTAGACGATCACTAGAGACTATAGTGAAAGATTTAAGTTGGCCATGTACAATACATTATTTTTTGTCAGTTGTAATGTCTAATTTCAGCCCACAATCGTCTACATAAATGCCATGAACGTTTGTTCACAGCCAACCAATGGCAGTCTTTTAAAAACAGATCAGTTGGGGGGGGATGATGGGTGTTTCCAGCTATAGGCCAGATAAAAACCCATGCAGGTTTAGCATGCATGCATGTTTGGCATGATCAGCTACATTTCGACAACCATCAGACTCATATTGAAGATGGGACCATTCATACAATGATTCACATCATCAATCAGACAGCTGCATGATGGCCATCTCAAATGGCCAGCCTTTGGGCTTTGTGTCTTAATAAACCACATATTGATGGTTCCAGGTTAGTTCTGCTATGCAATACCTAAATAGTAAACTAGTGTTCAGGTCATTGGTTAAAATCAGTAACTTGCCAGCAAATTGCAAGCAAATCAATTTCAGGACTGTCCAGCTTTGTGTTGTCCTATTCAGATTTCAATCTGTCATGTAATCATCATAGGAAGCAATAGCCTAAATGTGGTAGAAAAAAACATTCCCGACATACAGACTCTGCATTGGGATGATATCTATGTATTTATCTTTGTTGGATACATACCATCTTTTGGAGGTGTTGCTGATCTAGTTGTCACATCAAAGGTGCTTTCTTTGGAAAACAATTCTGAGTCTCTCACACCTAATAATTATAATATATGGTTATTCTTAAGAACATCATTTCCATTAGCAGCAAGACAGATTACAGGTCCATTAAAGCGGGTCCACAAAAACATGGATTCAGAACTGACAGATGGAGAGGACCCTGAGTATAAAGAGCTATGTACAAACTATGTAAAAGATATACAACATATTCACCTTGACAAATGACACCTGCATCTTCATGATGTCCACAATTATGCTGCCCCCAGCCTAGGTGGAAGCATTCGATTAGGTTTTTCTCTGTACCAACACAATCTACATTATCAAGGAGGATGGGACCACTGCCGTAGCCAAAATAACTAAGCGTTGTAGCCACAATGGCAGGACCACAACCCATCAGGTTGCAAACCACTTGTGCGTTGTTGTAATCCCAGTCATCATCACATACAGTTCCCCAAGTATTCTGATATAGAACTTCCACTCTGCCTTGGCAACTGCTGTTTCCATTCACTAGTCTAATGCTGCCACCTGGGGGACAAAAAGGAAAAGTATTTAGTGCAACAAAATTATCTCAACATTTTTCGTATACAGCTTCCAGTTTTTATCTAAAATAAAGAGCAAGAAAATAATTTCCTACTTATTACAGATTATTATGAGTCAATATTTTATTGCTTAAATTATGACAACTTAAATGTATAATTATCAAAAATGTTACCCTAACCACATAGTAAAAATGCATTTTTATAATAAACATATGCTGTTATTTTTGCCATTTTTTTCCCCTTCACAGTAAAGTAAGATGTATACATACTATAGAATGAAGGCTTTACAAGACAGTAAATGGGCTAATATGATGTATGCTGTATACTGCCTCCTTTATATTACCATGATCCCGTATGGGTAATTGGCTATGTTGTCTTGGGAAATTGAGGTCTGGTTTAATTGATCCATAGTAATTACAAAAAAAAAGGCTTCTTCAAGCTAAGGATGACTATTAAAAAGCCTTAGTTACATGATAAATTATCTGGTGATCCTTCTATTGGCAATTCATGAGACAATTTCTGTATGTTTCTCATGAGAGCTTAAAACGCTCATTTATACATTGGAATTTCTGGATCAAAAAGGAAAGGATTTGGAAATAACATCAGTTCTATGATTTATGCTTCCATAATCTAATTACATTGTAGATAGTTGCAGCATGGACATGTCTGAAGCCTACTACAAGTCTTAAAAGATTTGATTGGTTTGGTCAAGTCAACACATGGATTTTCATAGTAAATTTATATTGTAGGGAAGAGCACAATGTAAAGTTAATAAAACTAAATCAACTGGGTGACTCTACATTCTAGTTCATGCAGGAGGTGACAAGTAGGAGTCTATGTCATAAACACAGCCATATACATACAACTTTGTCACAGATTTTTCAGCAGTCAAAGAAACAGCGAATGCCAAGGGCTCCGCGTAACGTAAATAAGATAAGATAAGATACCGTATTTTTCGGACTATAAGACGCACTTTTTTCCCCCAAAATTTGGGGGGAAAAGAAGGGTGCGTCTTATAGTCCAAATGTGGCCGCAATACAGACCCAGCATCCACTGTAATAGAGAGGCGGATGCCAAGGAGTGTTAGACGCCGGCACATGTGCCGGGGCCTGAGACATCGCTACGCTCCTGCCCTGCATGAAGCCAGCAGCAGTAGGAGCGATGCTGCTATTCCGCTCCTCAGTCCCTCCCCGCAATAGCAGCATCGCTCCTGCTGGCTTCATGCAGTGCAGGAGTGTAGCGATGTCTCAGGCCCCGGCACATGTGCCGGCGTCTAACCCTCCCCGGCATCCGCCTATTACAGTGGATGCCAGGTCTGTATTGGCGGCCCCTTCCCCCCCCAGCCAAAGTGTAAACTACCCCCCCCCCCGGGGCCGTACCACACCGGCCCCATACCTGTGAAGTTGCAGGCCGGCCCCTGCGTGGCGATATCGCAGGAGCCGACCTGTTCGGGTGACAGCCGGGAGCCTAATGAAGGCTCCCAGGCCTGTCATTGCTATATTACCATTGCGGCTAGTCTATGACCAGCCGTAATAGTAATATACAGAATGTCCCATAGACGGCAATACTGTTGTATTGCCGTCTATGGGACTTGCAATCAAATGACCGCAGGTTCAAGCCCCCTAGGAACTAATAAAATTGTTTAAAAACCCCCCACAAAGCTTTAAAAATATATAATAAAAAAATGAAATAAATAAGAGTTCTAAATCACCTCCTTTCCCTAGAATACAATGTGGCCTTGCAGCTGTTGCAAAACTACAACTCCCATATATTAAATATTTTTTAAAAATTTTGCTTCAAAATTTTTTTCCCCTATTTTCCTCCTCTAAAACCTAGGTGCGTCTTATAGTCCAGTGCGGCTTATAGTCCGAAAAATACGGTATTCCTTTAATAGTCCCACAATGGGGAAATTTCAGTGATACAGTTTCATAGATGGTACAGTAGTATATAACAAGAGAGAAAAACACATACAAGCTCATGGCAGATGCCGTGATTTCGAAGTGGAAAAAACATCACAGAAAAAACTGAGGTGTCTTACAGTAATTGCAAAGTGGATGACATTCTGGCTTATCCAATCCACACATTGCAGAGAAATATCCGCAGCGGACATGCTGCAATTTAAAAAAACCCACTGCCTATAATAAGCCCTGGACTTATTAAGTTATTATAGGCCTGTCTCACTGTCTGTTTAGGGAAACCCTCGCCTGGAATCTTCTCTCCAAGTCACAGGATTGTGCATCAAAGTCCTACTGTGCACTACAGTTTCTGCAGTGTCTTAAAAATTGGGGGGGGGGGGGGAGTGGGCGTTCATCAGAGCTCACCGTCAACGCCCAGTGATGACGCTAGACTGTCAGGAACACCCTTCTGACAGAGGGGAGAGATCTGTGCCGAGACTAACAGCAGCAATATCTCCTCCACCGGGGCACATAACGGGAAAGCCAACAGTGTGCTGAATTCAGCGCGCTGTCAGCTTTCTAGTGATATATAAAACTGTATATGTATGAGGACCTGAAAGGTCCTCATTAAGCTGTCTGCTCACCATGTCTGGATTAGTAGAGGTCCTGGGGCAGCTGTGACAGAGGAGAGGGGCAGCTGTCTGGCTCAATGGAGGTGACTGGGTCTAGTACTATGAACAGGTCTGGCCCTACCACCCCTAGTACACATTGCACATCAACCCTTCAACAGTGTTGCCCCCTGACGAAGGGCCAGTCGGTGGCCAACGTTATTTGACGCATGTCAGTAGTAGTCAAATAGCTTAAACTTATGTTTTTAGCAGCAAATGTGAAAGACAGAGTAAAATAAAAGAAAGGGTAAAACATACAACTTACTTTTCTTCCCAGGCTGGAAAAATGAGGTTGTGAGCAAATCAGTCTCAGGAGAAGGTTGGCTTCCTCCCCATGTCACTATAAACAGTGGAAAATGCACAATAAACTTTATTAAGTGCAATATACCATGGTAATAAGTTCATGTAACAATGTCTTATTTACCTGTGGCCGTGTCTGTAAATGACTCTGCAGTGTCATGAGCTATATGACTGGTACTTGAGGTGGTAGTTGAAATTCCCAGACCTGAACAAAAGTAAAATTCTTACACAGTAAGGGTGCATTCACACTGAGTAAACGCTAGCTTATTTTGTAGAGTAAAATTACACTTGTAAATTTTGCTATCCCATTGACTTCAATGATATTTTTTTACAAGTGTAAAAATATGCCTGTAAAAAATACGCCTGTAAAAAATATGCCTGTCAAATGTCATTGAAGTCAATGGGATAGCAAAATTTACAAGTGTAATTTTACTCTACAAAATAAGCTAGCGTTTACTCAGTGTGAATGCACCCTAATAGAAGAAAAAACCTTATATAGATCTTTTAGTATCATATATATATATATATATATATATATATATATATATATACACACACACACATATACACAATTAATTTGGAGTTTAGTTTATGATTTTACAATTATGCTTCATAACTAAACATTCCATATGCGGCAGTAATTATCTAGATCCGTGGTTCTCTAAGCCATAGCTTAGAATGTGGTTTACAAGATGAATTGCTGCAGGATGGATGCCAGCAATGCTTGGAGAATACTGGAGTTTACTATCACTTGATTCTTCCCCATGTGAAGCTGCACAGGGAGGAAAGAGGGGAGACACTTCACATCATTGCCGTCTCCTCTTTCTTCTTTTTGAAGTTGAATTACCTGCACACTGTGTAAGGATATCTTGACTTCTCCTGCGTATGGTCAGAGTCTACCCAGGCCACAGGCCTCTCCTGGCTTATGCATAGCTCCCAACCGTTCCGCATTTAGCGGGAAAGTCCCACCTTTATACTCCAGTCCCGTGGTCCTGCCCGGCTCCCTGCATGTCCTGCTATGTCCCTTTAGTATAAACTTTATACTTTTACTTAGTTTAAACTTTTCTCCGATCACCCCCCACTCTAATAACAGTGATAAAAGCAGTGGGTGATCGGGGGAAAGCTTGTACTACTGTAATCTGAAGGATCTGTGTGACGTCAGACGTCACGTGACTAGGGAGGTGTGTTTTAGTGTTCCAGCCGGAAGATGGAGAGATGTGCCATCTAAAGGTACTGAAAGGGGAGGGGACTGTGAGATGCAGGGTGGAGAGTGTATGTCTGTGTGTGTTTCTGTGTGTGTGTGTGTGTGTGTCTGTGTGTGTGTTTCTCAGTAACCTAGGGGCAGAGATGGAAGTGGAACGTTATACTGGGGGCAGAGATGGAGGGGGGACATGAAACTAGGGCCACAGATGGAAGAGCAACATGAAATTGGAGGCAGAGTTAAGGGGGGGGGGGCTGAACATGGGGGCAGGTGTACGGGGGACATGAAACTGGGGGCAGATGACACTGGGGGAAGATGAAGGGGGGACATGAAACTGTGGGCAGATGGAGGGGGGGACATAAAATGGGGCAGATGAAGGGGATATGAAACTGGGGGGGGAATTGTGGGGGGGAGATGAAACTGGGGTAGATGAAGGGAGGCACTTAAACTGGGGGACATTAAACTGGGGACAACTGGAGGGGGCATTAAACTGTGGGAGTAGCTGTAGGGGTACCTGTCTGCCTCTAGCTGCCCCAGTTTAATGTCACCGTCCAGCTATACCTATGGTTTAATGTCTGCTTCTAGCTGCTCAAGTTTAATGACCCCCTCTAGTTGCCCCAGTTTAATTTCCCACTTCAGCTGCCATTAATTTATTGCCCCCTCCAACTACCCCCACTATTAATGTTCCCCTCCAGCTGCTCCAGTTTCATGTCCCCTCTAGTTTCCACCAGTTTAAAATGGGGCACCAGGAGAGGGACTTAATACTGTGGGACATTTGGAAGGGAACATTATAATGTGGGGACATATAATGTACAGGTGACTGTAGGAGGATGATACTGTGTGGGGGCACATGAAAAATGAATGAGAATGGGCGGAAACAACATAAAAGTGGGCAGAGCTAAATTTGGCGCAGCGCGCATAGCGCACTTTTTGTCCCTCTTTCTGTTCTTCAAAAGTTGGCAGCTATGCTTATGGTCTGATTTGCTTGTAACAATTGGCCTACAGTGAAGAGGTAAATATTTAACTTTTTAAAAAAAAAAAAAAAATCCTTTCTATTGAGCACTTGGGACAGGGGACCAAGTACAAGGGGATACTGTTGGGGACATGAAACACTGTGCCGGACAGGGGACACTTTGCAAGACTAGAGGAACTACTATAGAGGGACAGGAGGTAATATGTGGACAGGGTTCACTCATAGGAACAGGAGGCATGATTGTGGACAGGAAACAATATGGCATTTTGGGAATTTTTAATGTATGGGGGCATAAACAATGTATTTAACACTAACAATACCATCATATAGCTCTAACATATTTAAAATGCCGCCCTGTATTATTATATTATTTTCTAACAGGAGCAGAAGTGAGCAGGGCAAGAGGAAGGCGAGTTTGTTTACTGCAGTTTCGATAAAGGTGATGTAAAAACCAGAGGCCAAGGGTGTCTGTTTTTCAAACTTTGGTTTTTTGGAAGAAGTTATCTTGGCAGTCTCTGCGAATGTAAAAAGTGAACAAATCCACTTGGGTATGTTCACATCTGTAAGCATCTTGAAAGCTACCACTACATGTTACAAAGCACAGGTGCACTGAGATTGGGGGCACTGCTCTTGCTTCTCAAGTAGTATGGGTGATGTCATAACAGTGGGAAGATCAAGTCTCACTGCATGAGGCAGCACATGTATAAGATGGTATGGATCTAAGTGGCAAGAACAGTGCTCCGGGGAACTGAAGGCTTATCTCCAATGCACCAACTGTTTCATTTACATAAGAGTTCAAAGCTGTTTTTCTCAAATCTACAAAAGTGATAGAAATGACAATGGTATGTTGTTTATGACTGTAATGTGTTCTGTGACATGGTGGTGGCAATTATATATGCTTGGGAGGGATGGTAGACTCCCTTTGAATAAGTATATTTTAAGTCTGCATTGGCTTAGTTTGTGACACATTTATGAAATGTCACTCATTATTTGGTAAGTTTGCTGCATCTGTAAGTCTACCACTTATCTGCTATAATGATAACTCCACTTTCTATGCCACCCACGCACTGCAGTAAAATTGTGACAATTTGGTAAGGGGTGGCAATATATTGTGTGTGGTCCTGTAAAGGGGGGTACCTATTGCATGGGGTCCTGTAAAGGAGGCACTTACTGTGTGGGGGCCAGTTAAGGTAGCAGTATACTGTATGGGAGGCAATAAAGGAGGTAATATATTATAATATATTACATGAGGGCCAATAATAGGGCATTATATTGTTTGTATTTCAATAAAAGGGGTTGTATATTGTGTGGGGCCAATAAAGGAGCAATATACTTTGTGTGTGTGTGGGGGGGGGGTCAAAAAAGAAGCAATGTTCAGTGTGGAGGAAAATTATGGGGCAATATACTGTGTGTGGGTTGGTAAAGTGGGCAATATACCATTTGAGGGGGTTAGGAAAAAGAGGTGTCATACCATTTAGAGGGCCAGAAATGGGGGTGATATAAGGGTGGTGGTGAAGTAAAAAGCTTGCTATGGAATCCACTTTTTCTTACTTACATCCCTGATAGCATCTTTACCATCTGATTCACTCAACAACATGGTCACCTTGTTAATGTGGTTGTCTTTTTAATTCACAGTCCCAAAAAATTAATAGGGCTTGTTGATGTAAAAGATGAATATCCAGAGAGAAGACTTGAAGAAAAAAAAAATAATAAAAGGGTCTTTTATTAACTTATTTTGCATGGTGTATATGGTGTATATTTATTTAAAATGTTTGTCACCTCAAATTCTTTTAGGATTGTTTTTCGGATGAGCAGGGCTTAGCAACTAGGGAATTGAATATGGGACTGCTTGAATATTAAAAATGCATGTGATCTCTGAGCTATATGAATCACAATTTTTGAGTGAAAGCTAACTTTTGTATAACAGAACTTTCTCCTCGGTATGAATTTTTTTTTCTTACCAGCACAGATGATTCCAGCATCTTCATGGTGGCCACAGTTGTGAATGCCCCAGCCAAGACTGTAGCAAGTTGATAGGTATGACTCTGACCCATCACAGTTCACATTGTCCAGAAGTATTAGACCAGTCCCATAACCAAAGTAGGCATTGCTTTTGTAGTCCAGAGCTTCTCCACAGTTAATTTGTCTGCATACAACAATTGCATCCTTCATTCCCCAGTCATCATCACATACTGTACCCCATTTACCCTTGTAGAAAATCTCTACTCTCCCTTGACAGGAATCAGCTCCATTGACCAACCTTATACTGCCATCTCCTGAAATGACATCCAAGTAAAATCCTTATGGTTATAATATAGAATCCACATAATGTAAGAACTTTCATTTGAGCCATGTTTTCCCAATTTATTGATTACTGAAATTGGTACATACATATAAGTATGTGAACTCCACTCCTAATTTATTGAGTTCAAGTGTTTTAGCTATACCTATTCTAAACAGGGAGATATATTACAGCACACAGTAATGCATCTTCATAGACAAACACTGTTAGTAGGAGTTGTAATGAAGAGTTCATTGCCTTCTACTTTGTACATCTGGGTCCCTTATTTTAAGTGAATTTTAATGTCAATGTTGCACTATACAAAGACATTTCAGACAATTGGTTGATTTACTTTATGTCAACAGTTTGATGGAGGCCGTTTTTTTGTCCTATGGATTGAACAATTTTGTATGGAGGAATTCAATTGATTGAGTTTGATGGCACTACATGCTACGACACACAGGACCAGGCTGTCAGAAGGGAGGTAACTTGAGGTAGTGCAATGGTTGTGGTCGTATTTGGGTCCAAGAGCCTTAGGAGGGCCATAAGATGTTTTAGCAAGAGCACAAAATTTACTGTAAGTGAGTGAAAACATGCCTGGCATATACACACATCTATACTAAGATAAGATGGATCATTTTTTTTTTTTTTTTTTTTAAATAAGGGGTGCTATTGCATTATATAAATAAAAGATAGGTCTTTTCTAAGTGTCTGCTTTCGGAAGTCATCAATACATCTGCATCTAAAAATTGCTACAATGGTCACCAAGATGAATAGATGAATAGCTCCTAACTGTATATTAGGCTTTTTGCACACTGCAAACTGCACTGCAATACTTGGAATGTCACATATGAGCCTGTTAGAGATTAAAGGAATGGCTGGGGTACAGTACATCAGAATATTGTCTACTTTATAATGGCAGTCTATGCACACAGATTGTCATAATTCATTTCACAGAATTCCACTGTCCTTGGTTCCAATAGAATCTAGTACTATTATAGTTACCGTTACAAACAGTTATACAGTACTGTTGTATGGTCTTTCATGGATCTCATACAGATTAGGTAAAAAGCTCACTGCAAGGTGTAAGGGCTAGTTCACACAGAGTCAAATGGGCCTTATTTTGACACGGAATCCGAGTCAGAATCCAGCTCAAAAAAAAAAAAAAAAAAGCCTCCCATTGAAATCAATGGGAGCCGGTCATTTCCTTTTTCCGTGAGCGTTTTTTTCCCGCTTGCGGAAAAAGAAGCGAGCTGCCCTTTCTTCAGGCGGATTCCGCGGCTGATTCAGCCATTGACGTCCGTCTCGCGACACCACCTTCTGGACTAGGCCCATTCATTTGGGCCTAATCCAGACTGGACAGCCGCGACTGTAGGAAGACACGATAGTTGCGGCCGGCGCATCTTGGTCCAGATTCTGACAAGGCTTCCCGCGTCAAAATCCAGACCATTTTACTCTGTGTGAACTAGCCCTTAGACTCTGCAAACTATTTGCTATTACAAACACTGATAAGGAATACACAGAGGTAAATAACAAAGGTTTTTTACTTACTTAAAACATTTTGTGAAGGTGTAGTAGAAGGTTTTGTGAGCTGACCCTTTTTACTAGTTGTTGGCAATATCTCTGAAAGAAAAAACAATATATAGTAATAAAATATGTTTTGCCATTGAATAAACTAATGAATAATGCTACTGGAAGAATAGTTGAGAATATTGTTTTAGACTTTGTCCTACCCAGAGATGGGTTTAATGGTATATGGTAGTAGATCTCACAGTTAGCATAAACATTAGCTCATGAAGAATTATGGGTGTAGTCTACTACATTATACACTGCTGATGACGTTATTTTCAGGAATTTTGATACTAATGACCTAGTCTCAGGGCCTATCAACTGTATAGGGGCTATGCTGAAGTACTGCAGTTTGAATGAAGGTACTCTACATGCTTGATATACAGTGGACAGAGTCCACAGCTAATTGGCACTAGGACTGAGTGTTAGACCCTCACTAATCTGATACTATCCTAAGGATAGATTATCAATATCAAAATTAGCCCTTGGACAAGAAAACCCTTTTAACCCCCTCTCGCTCTATGGCGACTATTACATCATGCTGAGCATATAGTTAATCCTCTCTGCCAGAGTCAGAAGATATTTTGACACTAATTAATTAAACCCCCGGATGCCGTGATAAATAGCATCCAGGGGTTCCGGGCGCAAGATCGCCACTCTTGGATCCCTGAATGATAAGATCACAAAATCTGAGAGGTGGCCGTGACAGCTGAACAATGGCCTCCTAACTGCCTATACGCTTTACACATAGCGACAGTACACATATACTCACATATACTATGTATTACAGTACATTGCACTGGGGTTCGCAAGTTCAAGTTTCCTTGTGGGACAGTAAAAAGAGTATTTGAAAAAAAAAGGTCAAAATGTTTAAAATAAAAAAAAAAAAACACCATGGTAATGTTTTGATCAGCTTTTATTAACATTTTTGTGGGTCCATGTTGAAAAACCTACAATTCTATCATAATTTTTTTGCATTTTGTTTTTATGGTATTCACTCTGGCCCTTTGATCATTAGAGAAAGATGACCAAATAGTAATAAAGGCATCGGACAAGGGTGATAACACGGTGATAATGGATAATGAGATTTATTGTATGTGTATTAACCTTTTCATCGGTCATCCAGTGAAATCTTGGAGAGTGACCCTACACCAACCTTCTCTCTGGAATTGAGGGAAATGTTATTAAGGGCAAAAGAAGCCAGCCTAATTGATGAGAAGGAGTATGATTATCTGGCCCTGAGGTGTGCAGTGCTGGCGACTTTCTACTGTCTCCCCAAGGTGCATAGAGGTCTGAACCCACTTAAAGGAAGATCCATTGTCTCTGGCAAAGGGAATTTGAGCCAAAATTTAGGCATTTATATTGCTAAAATTCTGAGGGATTTTGTAGTACCTCTCCCATCCTACGTAAGAGACATGGCAGACTTCCTTAAACGATTGGAGGGGGTCTTAGTGTGTGAAGACTGTTCAATGAGGGGTTAATGCCTTGTAAACATAATATCAGTGTGAGGTCTCACCCAATTTCCATCTCTCCCTGTTGTACTTGTTATGTGAAAGTGAGTCTATCTTTCTTTTGTTATTATTTAACACTGTTTTTTTGCCTAACTATTCCAAGTATAATTTAGCATGCATGAATTTGTTTGTGTAAGGGGAAAAAAAAACCTTTTAAATTAAATATTAGCGGGAGATTTAATTGAGTTTAATCTTGTTTATAATATACTGCTGCAGTGCTCTTCAATATTGGTCTGTGTTTTGTGGCCAATTAACTTATTCTGAAAATGCTATAAGTGGGGTATGGTAAAAACTTATTCCTGCTCCAGGAGGGAGACCTCCAACTATTAGAGTACAAGCTATGCTGTCAACTCAGATTTGATGCGATGGGTGCTCTTATATGGTGCTCTTAAGTGTGTAGCGATCATATGTCCATTAGATCACTACACTATCTCTGCTGTTCGTTATTAATACAGAGTTACTGCTCCTATATCTCTATTTCAGCTGGGGATTCCGGAAATACATGACAAGGAGGAGACGTGTCCCAACCTCTTTAACTAATGGCGGTGTAACACCGCTGTTTCCATTGTACCTCACTACTGTGAGGTTACTATGAGCTCCCCTGCACTCAGGGTTTGAAGCTTTGCAGCTTGGATCACTGGGTCCTTCTTCTAAATGTAAGTGGTACTGTTTGTTTTCACTTTAATGAGCTGGATTGCAGTAGAGGATGTATTTGATTGGCAACATCATAGGTGGATTATCTACTTTGGGGTAGTAAGTTTGTTGCGAGGCGGTTATTACTTTGTAGGGACACTGGCTCTGGTGGTGGAGGTGTTTATTTGGGTGTTTTTATGTATAATGATCAGAGTGTGATTTTTGTGTCTCCTTTGCTTAGATCCCCTGATGCGAAACGCGTCGGGTTGGAGACATAAATAGGGTTGATAGGGTCAGTTTTGGAACCGCCCTTGTTAGGACAGGAGCTATATTTCTGGGGTAACAGGGTTGGTTTTTTTTTTTAGTATTGTTCTCCTGTACCCAGTGTGTTCCCTTTGCTGCTGATAAGTTGCATGACCCTAGTGTATGATACTACACTAGCCACTGGAACTGATAAGAATGTTCCAATATTTTTAATACACCCTTTTGTTGTTTGTGGGGTTGTTTTTTCTTATTGAAGTGTAATAAATGTTATGTTTTAGGTTTCATATATTTATATTGGAGGATCTGTGCTAACAAGTTTATTATTCGGAGATCTGTGAGGAAGTTAATGCTCCTTTGGTTTTTGTGCTTTCTGATTTTTATTCACTCTGCATTAAAAATGACTTGGCAACTTTGTCCAGTGGGTCATTAGGATTACGGGGATACCATATTTATGTTGGTTTTATTTACAAATAAAACGTCACCTTTTAAAAATGAACCATTTTCCTGGGGTTACCATCTTCTGACGCTTATAACTTTGTTACTGTATTGTTTATGGAGATATATATATCGGAACAATTTGTACTTTTTAATTGATACCAATGTTTGGTATGTATGACTTTTGATTACTTTTTATTGTTATTTTTTGGGGAAGCGAGGTAACTAAAACAGGTTAATTTCTGCATTGTGGTATTTTTATATACAGCATTTACCATACAGGATAAATCATGCTATTTTTGTATAAGTGGGGGCATATATGCACATGTTAATGTTTTTTTTTTTATGTTAGAAGTTTTTAAAAAGTGTGTTTTTTTTAACTTGCTATTATTTGTTTGATTTGAATTCTTAGGTTAAACTTTTTTTTTTTTTTTTTTTTTTTTTTTTACTTTTTACATGTCCTACAAATGGACTTGAATCTGGGATCTCTGATCCCCAGTGTGATGTATTGTAATAAATGGTATTGCAGGACATCACACATACATTCCCTATGTGTAATGTGCTTAGGCAGTCAGGAGGCCATTGGCCGGGACAGAGGCGCGTGATTTTCCACGGCGGCAGGTCCCAGCCAAGTGTCACAAGTAATGCCACAGGCACAGCACCATACTATTTTGTCGCTGTGCATTAAATATATACTCAGTGCTCTGTAATAGTATGACTTAGAAAGGGTAGGGATTAAAGGGTGTAGCCTTAATAAAAGGGCATAGTTAAATATATTCAGATCCCATATAATAATGTTAAATTCCAAATTGTTACTGGTTAAATAACAAATAATTGTGCAATTTTTATTTACACCATTTAGTGATCACATTAAATATCGTATTGTTTTATTGTGTGGTCCATTCCAGTTTTGGTCATAGTTACATAGTAGATGAGGTTGGATGTAGACATCAGTCCATCAAGTCCAACCTATAACCCTACAATCCCCTAACGTGTTGATCCAGAGGATCAAATCTGGGAGTCAGTATAAAAACGCTAATACCGAATATGTCTGTTACTATGTTTTGTATCATAAGTGTATTACTAAAATAATTTTATTTTTCTTTACTTCACTATGTTAAGGCTAATGGTAATTTATAATTAAATATAATCATATAATAAACATTACTAAAGCATTCAGTAAATTACCAGAGGCATCCTCCATCAATTTAAAGCTTTATTTCATAATTTTTTTTAATTACAGTAAGTATGACCCAGGGCTTGAACCCTATTGACTGAGCCATAGGCCATTACCTAGAATGGGAGGTTTTTACTAATACCAAGCTTCAATAGTATTTTCTTTCCCAACACAACGTATTGATATACAGAGAAGTATGTCTTTATTCCAGTACATTGTATCCTTAGAAAATATATTTTTAAGTATACAATGTACTGGCATATAGAGATATATACCAATACATTATGTAGAGAAAGTAAAATACTGAAGCTTGGTATAAGGAAAAAAAAAAACTTCCCATTGAAACTATTAGCACCCGTGGCTCATGCAGCAGCATGCAGGCCTTGCATACTCTATTTCTTGAGTTCATTAATATTTATCAGATGAGTTGACTTGTTTGCTCTTGGCATTCAGTGATGAATATACATTAATATCATGACACTAATGCCTTTCTCTAGGTGATTTTTAAAATAAAGCTAACTGAAAAAAAAAAAAAAAACAAAAAAAAAACAAGTGATGTTATTCCATTAGAAAATTTACAAAAAAAATAAAGCACACAGGAGACGGAGAAGAATATAGGAGCTGCTTGTCCACAGACACTGACAGATGTGAAATGCTCGGTTAATACTGTGTATTTTTTCCCCCAGGAATATATTGCTATTCACTTGTGAGATACCTGTTGTAGTGGTAACTGAATACCAGGGGTCTCATGACATGTCTAGTGAGACTAGTAGGTATAAAAGAAGTATTTCAGCAAGATTGTGAATATTGTAAAATTAAATGACTTCCTATCCTGTAAAAAAATTAGAGAAATATAAAGCAACCTAAAGTACAGTTACATCTAAGTTGTGGAGTTATATTGTCTACAATGAAGTCTTTTAATCATTTTCCATTACAGACCAAAACCAAACCTTTTTACCATTACAGGTGACAGCAACATCTTCATAGTGGTAGCAGTTATGAATCCCCCATCCAAGGCTCCTGCATTGACTCAGTGCAGATTCTGTCCCTTTGCAGTCCACATTGTCTAAATAAATAGGTCCAGTGCCTTGTCCAAATGTGAGTCGTTGAAGTACAGCAATGGCGTGACCACAGCCCAGCTGCCGACAAACTACATTGGCATCTACAATGTCCCAGTCATCATCACATACTGTTCCCCAAGTCCCATTATAAAGAACTTCAATTCGTCCTTGACAACGGTTCTCCCCATTGACTAGTCGAATATCTGCAAGGAAGAACATATATGACAACAGTTGGTGTGAAGCAAGGTAAAAGATTTTCAGCTTACAGCATCACACATTGGAATCTTATCATGTTTAACAATGAACTGGATATTTATACGTTTTCTCCGGCATATGTGCACATATAATAGAAGAGGTCAGAATACAATTATAACAACCACTTATTTGGCAAGCTACGGTATCTGTTTGATGATCTGTTTATTGGATGCATACTGTATGCTGTACTCCTGTCTGTATACCTGAGTTATGCTTCTGTTTGATGCCACAGTTATATTTCTGTGGACACTTTTACCCTTTTGTTAGGGATGCAAAGATGGCAGAAATACATGTCTGCCATATATGCATATATATGTGCTTCTGTCTGCCATATTTGGCCGTATGTTCTTTCATCTGCTACGTTTGGACACTTATCTTTCCCTCTGTCGTGCCTGGATGCATGTCCTTCAATTTTCCATGTTTGAACTTTAGGCTTCTGCCATGTATGTATCTTTGCTAACTGTGACCTCTGAACTTCCATTTTGCTAGTACGGTACATGGTGTCTTGGGGCTTCTGTTATAAATGTTTGGTCCATGGTCTTCTGCTTTGTTAGTACTTCTGCTACCAGAGGCCTTTCAGCTTCTGTGATGAATGTTTGGCCTATGTACTTCCATTGTTTATATACACAGCTCTGCTATCTGGATGTTCTGGCCTGTTCCTGTACCTTTGCTACTAGTCCTGAGCTCCTGTCTGTTTTTAGTCCCTGATCTGTCTGGTCAGCTGGTACCAACACTGGGACCATCTCAGGAGGTACCAAACTTGTAGACTGCTAACACATTCATAGTCACCTGACCCCAGAGCTCCATTGTCCTCCATCAGTGTCCATTCGGTCTCATGCCAGCACCTTGTTGACGTAAGTCCTGCTCTTCAAATGACTACTGAGACCAATTATTGGCCTCAGTGGCCACTGGTAAGGAACTGATGTATGTGAATATGTCACCTGTCCATCACCAGTGATGGCTAAGACCAGTGACCAGCCCCAAACAAGGTGATGTTACTTTATTTCTGGTAACCTTATATTTCCTATCATGGATTGTAGCTTAGTAACTACAGTAACAGTAACAGATTTGAGGGCTCACTTTGAATCTATAAAACAGGTTTAATGGCCATCTTACCTGCTTCTTCTCTTCTCATCACTGATACCATTTCTACAAATAAAAAAAATATCAAATTATATCAAATGTCAAAATAGAAAGTTCATCATAACCATAATATAATGCCTTCAGATAACATCTTCTTCAGATAATAAAATAATCATTTATTAACACATGAAAACTGTAAGCGCCTCAAGGGAAGAACAAAGCTGTATTGTGGCTAGTGAGGAGTGTATGAGCATTAAGGCTAAGACCCCACATAGCGAATCGCAGCTAAAAAACGCTTTGTGTTTTGCTATGCAATATTTTTGTTTATTTATTTTTTTTCTTCCTTTATTAAATATATAAGGAAAGTGATTGTGATTCTCTAGCTAAAATTAACATGCTGCATTTTTCAAAATTTTTTGAAAACACAGCTTTTCTGCAGCAGCCAAAATCACTGTATTTACACAACTTGAGATGTAGACGAAAGGCTTCAGGCTAAGGCTCCACGTAGCGAACCTCAGTCAAAAAGCGCTGCAGGAAAACCCATGACGGAAGCGCATTGCGGTTTTTCCCACAGCCCTTTTGACAGAGTCTGCAGTTTTTCTCCACAAACTTTCTGCTTCAATTATACCTATACAGAAAAGTTTCTTGGTTATAATTGACACGCTGCAAAACGCAACAGTTTTTGAAATCACAGCATATCGGCTGCGGATATTTTTCTACAATGTGTGGATGGCATTAGCTAGAATCCCATCTACTTTGCAGATACTGTAAAACACTGTGGCAAAATCACGCAGTTTACACTACAAGGGGCCCCGGCCTCCAGTGGTTTTTTCCACTTTTAACTGGCCCCAGCATGTGTATCATCAAGTAATGACCTTTCCTATGGTGCCCCTTAGGGGGCATTCACATGGAGGAAGTTGGCGCTGATTCTGCCACGATAACTCGCGGCAGAATCAGCGCTAAAAAAATCCTCCCATTGATTTTGCGAGTTATCGTGGCAGAATCAGCGCCAACTTCCTCCGTGTGAACGCCCCTTTACTAAGCTCTCAGGTGACGAAAAGACAGGTTGTAAATGTTTAAAACCTGGGGGTCCATTCACACAGAGTTTTTTGGTGAGGATTTTGGCGCTGAATCTGCCTGCAAAAACCAATGCAGTGAATGGGAGGTGGAAAATCCACGTGGAATTGGCAAAAACTGATAGTGGTTTTTTCAAGGTCCATACACGCTGCTGGAGTAAAAAAACATTTCCTAATTCCTGAAGCAGATTTTTTCCTTGCCAAAATCCTCGCCAAAAAAACTCAGTGTGAATGGATCCTTAGACTTGCATATGCAAATTTAATTTAAAGGGGTTGTCTAAGACCTGAATATTTTTGTTAGTGTTCACCTATCCTATGGATAGGTTGCAGGTAGATCAGTCAGCCCTGACACCTGAACCTGAACTGATCAGCTGATGCGGCCACCGGAAGCCATATACATGTATACTGGCAGAAGCTCTGCTCCTATTTAAGTGACATAGCTCTAGTTCCATCTTTTGGTGTTTATCAAAATCTGGACAGTATGTGCTAGGTGCTGGAAATATTGGTGCCATTAATTTCGGCACCGATATCCCTTCACTGTTAGAAGGACAGGCCTTACAGTTCAGTATCATCGCTGGGCTACGAGGGACGCCCTCCCCTTGACAGTACAAGGCTATTAACGAGTACTGTCGATGACACTAAGTTGTAAGGCCCTCTCTCCTAACAGAGAGATATCAGTGCCAAAACTAACAGCACTGATATCTCGGCACCAGGGCACATACCAGGAAAGCTGACAGTGCGCACACTGTCAGCTTTTAAGTGGTAACTAATACAGCCATGTGAAAGCTTCTCTTTAAGCTACACGCACATGAATATGTGTCAGGTCCATGGACCCATTCATTTTCTTCAGTGAGGCTGGGGCAGAAAAATTTTAAAACCTGTCCTGAGTTTTGCTTGTGATGATACCTGGCGCATGTATGGGCCAAATAAAATAAGTGGTTAGTGAATTTTTAAGCATTCCAACCACCACAAATACCTAATAGCAAGGAAGAAGGAAGGAGTCAGGTGCCCAATCACAAACTCGTGAGCCAGTATCAGAACCAGCCTGGAAGCCCAAGGTTCTTAATAACGAGAAACAGGACCAGAAGATGGGAAGTTTAATTCCCTAGACAGCCCATTTAAAATGATCTCTTTCTCATGCAAATAAAAAATTACTTTACAGAGTTTGGTTAATTACTCAAATATAAATCATGTTCTCTTCAAATATACAGTCCTATGAAAGAGTTTGGGCACCCCTATTAATTTTAATCATTTTTAGTTCTAAATATTTTGGTGTTTGCAGCAGCCATTTCAGTTTGATATATCTAATAACTGATGGACACAGTAATATTTCAGGATTGAAATGAGGTTTATTGTACTAACAGAAAATGTGCAATATGCATTAAACCAAAATTTGACCAGTGCAAAAGTATGGGCACCTCAACAGAAAAGTGACATTAATATTTAGTAGATCCTCCTTTTGCAAAGATAACAGCCTCTAGTCGCTTCCTGTAGCTTTTAATCAGTTCCTGGATGAAGGGATTTTGGACCATTCCTCTTTACAAAACAATTCAAGTTCAGTTAAGTTTGATGGTCACCGAGCATGGACAGCCCGCTCTCAAATGATCTGAAAACAAAGATTGTTCAACATAGTTGTTCATGGGCAGAATACAAAAAGTTGTCTCAGAGATTTAACCTGTCAGTTTCAACTGTGAGGAACATAGTAAGGAAATGGAAGACCACAGGGACAGTTCTTGTTAAGCCCAGAAGTGGCAGGCCAAGAAAAATATCAGAAAGGCAGAGAAGAAGAATGGTGAGAACAGTCAAGGACAATCCACAGACCACCTCCAAAGAGCTGCAGCATCATCTTGCTGCAGATGGTGTCATTGTGCATCGGTCAACAATACAGCACACTTTGCACAAGGAGAAGCTGTATGGGAGATTGATGAGAAAGAAGCCGTTTCTGCAACCACACCACAAACAGAGCCCCCTTAGGTATGTAAAAGCACATTTGGACAAGCCTGTGGACTGTTGAAACAAAGATTGAGTTGTTTGGTCATACAAAAAGGCGTTATGCATGGCGTCCAAAAAAAAAAAAAAAAAAAAAAAAAAAAGCATTCCAAGAAAAACACTTGCTACCCACTGTAAAATTTGGTGGAAGTTCCATCATGCTTTGGGGCTGTGTGGCCAATGCCGGCACCGGGAATCTTGTTAAAGTTGAGGGCCGCATGGATTCCACTCAGTATCAGCAGATTCTTGAGAATAATGTTCAAGAATCAGCTACGAAGTTGAAGTTACGCCGGGGATGGATATTTCAGCAAGACAATGATCCAAAACACCGCTCCAAATCGACTCAGGCATTCATGCAGAGGAACAAGTACAATGTTCTGGAATGGCCATCCCAGTCCCCAGACCTGAATATCATTGAACATCTGTGGGATGATTTGAAGCGGGCTGTCCATGCTCGGCGACCATCAAACTTAACTGAACTTGAATTGTTTTGTAAAGAGGAATGGTCCAAAATCCCTTCATCCAGGAACTGATTAAAAGCTACAGGAAGTGACTAGAGGCTGTTATCTTTGCAAAAGGAGGATCTACTAAATATTAATGTCACTTTTCTGTTGAGGTGCCCATACTTTTGCACTGGTCAAGTTTTGGTTTAATGCATATTGCACATTTTCTGTTAGTACAATAAACCTCATTTCAATCCTGAAATATTACTGTGTCCATCAGTTATTAGATATATAAAACTGAAATGGCTGCTGCAAACACCAAAATATTTAGAACTAAAAATGATTAAGATTAATAGGGGTGCCCAAACTTTTTCATAGGACTGTATTTAGGGAAGAAAGACGTACAAGACAATACAGTATATATGGAAAAGATGGATGGTGACATTGTATTACCCTTCTTCTGCTATGACAAAACATTGACATTTTTTCTTATCATAAATTGAAATCAGTTATCTCCTTTCTTACATGGATGGGAAAGAAAATGGAAACACTTTATCCATCCTCTTATCTGTCTGGGGCTATTTTAAAATAGTCTTGTTCAGGCCACTTTAGAAAAGTTTCAGCTTTGATCTGAAGGTTTTGTATTTGATTGATAGAAGTTTCTTTTTTTAAGTCAACTTCAGAATTTATAAAGAAGCGGTATAAATTGCTACACTTGATATCAGATAATACGCCTTTGCAACCAGAGATTTGAAGCATGCAGGAGCCCCATTGCAAGGATCAAAGAAGCTCACAATTGCGGTGCAGAATTTTCCCTAAGGCTAGGTTCACATCCGCGCCTGCTCTCCGCCGGAGTAGTCCGTTCCCCATTCTGCTTGCAGCACTTTCTCTGTTCATTTTTCATGCTTTTTAGGTGGAAACCCGGCAGACGCCATTAGCCATATGGGTTTTCTGCAGGTAACCACTTTTTTAAGCGGATTAGATTTGGGGGGGGCGGAAGTCCCCAAGTGGTTTCCCCTGAACGGAAATCTGAATACAGGTTTGAACCTAGCATGAGACATAAGGACCTGATATTTGGGTCAAATAGTGACCCCATTTGTTTGGAGAGGGGTATCCATTTTTTGGCTGGAGCCCTACATTACAAAAAAGCAGCATTTTGACCACAGCGGAAATGCCATGGCATGACAAAACAATGCTACATATTACAGTACCTGAAAAGTGGATGGGATTCTGGCTAATCTGATCCACATATTGCAGAAAAAATTAAAAGCAGAAATGCTGCATTTTCAAAAAATTGATTGCATTTTTTAAATTTGCAGCTTGTCAATCATGAAACGCTAGCGTATCCTGTATAGGTATAATATGGGCAGAAAGTCCACACAGGAAAATTCTGCAGACTTTCTGTGAAAATCGCTGTGGAAAAGAGTATGGTTGTCACGTTACTAGTGGTACAGGATCAGGAGTCCAGTCGTCGGGTAATGCAGAGGAGGCTGGAGACAGCAGGTGGATAGCCCACAGGGGTCTGAGGCAGTAGTCCAAGAGCAGATGAGTAAAGACCAGGTAGAAGTCTATAGTCTTTCAGGAGCTGTAGTAAAGCTACGGTGAGCTTGCAGCTAGCAGGTGAGGTTCCAAGGAACTGAAGAAGATCTCGCAAGGAGGTCTCCTGGGTGTTCAGGCTGTATCCGGAATAAACAGAACACAATACCAACACAACAGGAAGTGTCAGAGTCACCTATATATAGCCAGTCCAATCAAGGTTAATACAGGGCGGGATCAAATCATTAGCAGCAGCTGATGAGCCTCAGGAGTAGGCTCCACACAGAAGTCCAACAGGCCATGATTCCACAAGCCTGATAGCTCAGGTAGCAAGGAGACACTGAGCAAGACAGCAGGGCACAGGTTCAAATCCTGACAATGGTGTGTTTCCTCCATGTTTTATTTTTTTGCTGTGGCTTGCTTTGTGGGGCCTTAGCCTTAAAGGGAATTGGACAAATCAGTCCTACCACAACCCCTCTCCCCAAGTAGCTGTCTCTGTCCTTGGTTTAGTGTTTGCACTGTTGCCTATGTAGATTTTATTTTGTTATATAGTTATACTTGTTAAATGTTATCAAGTCCAGTATTTTAGTTATGGCTCATATGGTCCTTCTTGTATGCATATATTCCATACCATGACCCTTTTTTTTTTTATTTCCACTTATATATCCAAGAACATAGTTTTTTTTTTTTCTTATGAAATCATTACATTCCCTATGGATTGTTTCCAAGGAAGAATATGGTGCCAATTGGATATAATGAAGTGGCACATGGGGTGCTTGTTGGTTTGTACAAATTGCTTGTAAAGTTGAACAGGGTCCACGCACAGAACATTTTCATTTTGCATAAATCCTAATATTTCACTTGTATGTATTTTAGCATTTTTGTTGTTAACCTATATCTGTAATACCAAATGTTGACAGGTCTTTGAATATGTGCCAGGTAAAGGATTACTCTAGCAGCCATTCCAAAAATCATTCTAGCCTCAATTCTTTACCAGTTGATTTAGATGGTGTGTGTGTGTGTGTGTGTGTGTGTGTGTGTGTGTGTGTGTGTGTGTGTGTGTGTGTGTGTGTGTGTGTGTGTGTCGCGCACACGCTTCCTGGACCTGGTATTACATGGCTTTGGCTCTTTAGTTTATCTTCTAATCACCTCTGTCTGGTCTCTAGTTTCCGGTCTTGGCAGTCAACTTAGAATTTCATCTCAAATAATAATTTGCTTGACATTTTCTCAACTTCCATGAAAGCTGAAAGCATCCCTGACTTTCCATTATATTATAGGATATAGTCACTATGGCTGAGATATTTTATCCAGTTACTGAATCTCTTCCTCTCACTCTTTTTACATCATACATCTTCTTTTTGCACATTTACAGTTACAATATACTATTAAATTTGATTTATACAACCAAGTATATAATTTCCATCAAATTAAAATGCTTTCAATGGCCTTTTTATTTAGTTGGTAGCCCCTCAGATTCCAAAAATATTGGAGAAGTAGCTGGAAAGGTTTTGATCTCTGAGCTGAAGTCCTTACTGAAGATAGGCCTAGCTATACTCCAAATTCCTCTTTACCATTACAAATAAAGTTTTAAAAATTGCCAAAATTGGCCCAAAAAGATCAAGAATGAGTCATACTTTATTGGGAGTAACTACACGCTGATAAGCTTATGTTAATGTTAATGTTTTCTGCAGTGAATGGAAGAAGAGCTGCAGTCCCTGGCACTCCATACACTGTATCCTAAAGGCCAACCCCTTTAACCCTTTCTTTAACTTTCTCTTGAGTTGAATTGCTGCTTGATATGTACTGTGGGGAAGTTAGCTCGGTAGAAGCAGTGGTGTGGACCAAAAAGTCTAGACAGGAACACAAAATATAAATAAAAATAAATAAATAAACCTTGGCTTCAGATACAAAATGAGCAAAACAAAATACAGCCTTAACTCAGGCCAAAACAATATAAAAAAACCTGCTAGTCTGAGTAACTAACTAAACAGTAATGTTAACCTAATTATACATGTGGCTTGCTACCAGCCACACAAACAAAACAAGCACAGCTTTGTCTCACTGGACTCAGGGTTACAGGACAGAACCATACACCTCCTTTCACTCCATGGATCTGCATTGCAATGCAAGAGCTGCAGCTTTTTCTGGCCCAGTAATGAGCCAAGGACTCACACCTGGGGCTGAGGCCTACTCAAGACCCGCCTTGGACCATACATAAGTTAAAAACCTCAGGGAGATATAGCACAATTCCAGCACTGTGCCTTCTCACAGAACCCATGATCAGTACCCAAACTGCCGTTTTGCTTTCAATACAAATTTTTTAAAAAGGAAACAAAACATCAGACATTCCTCAAAATGGTATAAATAAAAAGTACTTATGGCCCTGCAAAAAGGCAACCTCATGTATGGAACTATAAAATATTTATGAATGTCAGAATATGGCAACTCCAAACATTTGGAGTTTAGAAAAACAGCTAGTCTTCACTAAATATCTAGATACAAAAGCAATGATGTAGAACCATCATAAACACCTTACCTGATGGACTGATTAGCAAAAACAAAAAAATGGCTGGCACAAAGTAAGCAGTCAGCATCCAGATAGCCAGCCTTAATATTTGATGTTCAACTAAGTGGTATAGACCTTCTTTCATTTCTCCAGTCATATTATGGCACCAAAAATCATTTATCCTGCAAATTCTGGGAGAAGCCCCTAAATCAGAAAAAAACACAATTATATATAAAATAGTGTTTTCCGGATATTTCCTTTCTTTGAGATAATGACTTTGTCTGTGAACTCTTGGATTGACCTCAGTTTGGACACATTTATTTCTTTGATTCTGCTCTCCTCTTTCAATCTGTTTTGTGAGCAGGGGCATAACTAGCAAGGAATGGGCTCCATATCAAACTTTTGACTTAGGGGGCCCCATGGCATAGAGCCGCATTTCCTGGCCCCCACACAGTGTAATGCCCAACTTACAAACACAATAATGTCCCAAAGTGGCCTCCACATATTATGATGTCTCATAGTGGGCACTAACACTGTTTTTTTTATATTCACTCCCCTCCAGAGGGCCCCAGTCACGTGATATGAGATTCGTGGGGCACCCTGGAGGGCAGAAGGGGAAGTGGAGTCGGACGTGAGCAGGAGCAGGGATCTAGGATTCTAGCAGAAAAAGGAACCCATTGCAGTCAATGGGAGGCTTTTTTTTCAGTGCTGAAATTCCACACCAAATTCCTCACCGTTTTCCTCTGTGCGAATGCACTCATACTGATCAGTGGCAGAAGGAGACAAACTCAGGTAAATAAGAGAACAAACAGACACTTTTCCTTAATAAAAATATATTACAAAGTGTGTTATCTTTACCTGAATGACTGTAGGTTCACACTTGTGCTGGGGTTTCGGTTCTTTGGGTCCACGAAAAAGGTAAACACAATCCGCTTACAAAGCAGTTATCGCAGATCCCATTGACTATAATGGGCTCCTCCTGGTTTTTGTCCAAAAAAGGCAGAGAGTGTATTCAGGGATGGACTCCCCAAATGGAATCCTAGCGCTAGTGTGAACCCAGGCTAATGGATATGTGAAAAAAGTTACCCTTTTTATTGTAATGTGGGTTAATGGGTGTCCATTCATGTTAAATGCAAACTTACTTCAACACAAATTCTGCTCTTCCAAATGCATTTGTTCTGTGATTTTTCCACAGCAGACACATTTATGATAGGGTGGGATTTTTTTAGTTTAAAATGCATGAGGTCTGAAAAATAAATAAGAATCAAGAAATAGAGAGAAATTGTTACTCAAGATCAGAAAGAATTAAAGGGGTTCTATCATTGGGAAAAGTCATTTTAGGTAAGTACATCCTTGCATAGCCTTTAGATAGGCTATTCCACACCTACCTTTTGTATGTAAATCGCCTCAGTGGTTTTTGAATTAGCCCTTTTTTTTACTCATATGCTAATTAGTCTCTCGGTGCACCCCAGAAGTCTCATCGTGCACCCTCTATGCTATTCTTTCCTATGTATGTATACAGCACAGGCTGCTGATGACTTCCTGCTTCCTCTTTGCACACACAGATAGCAGAGAATAGCAGGGACGAGTGCTGCTGGGAACTTCCTGTGCTGTCTGGAAGCTAATTAGCATATTCATAATATCAAAAACCACTGAGGCAATTTACATACAAAAGGTAGGTGGGAAATAGCATTTCTAAAGGCTATGCAAGGATGTGATTAGTTAAAAATGACTTTTCCCAATGATAGAGCCCCTTTAAAAGTGCTAACAGAATTCAGATGTATACTTGTATACTTTTTTTTATCGTTATTATCCTTATACATACAGATTTTTCATTTGTTTATGTCCCTTTCAAATGTACAGTGTCCAAGGATTCTCAGCCCTACAAGCTAATAGGACAAATAGAAATTTTAATGGACACCTAAACACAAACTTCAACCTCCTGTATTTTTTTCTGTCCTAATTCTGGTAGGATGGTTATTTGAGAAGTCTGATTAATATATTTCTTTACTAGATTCTAGATCACATATATTTCATAGGGTTCATTCTACTTTCTATAATCTTCTACATTTTTGGAATCCATAATCTCCTGAACAGAGACTTGAAGGGGTTATCCATTAAAAAAGAATGGGCCAAATAGCAGGATGCATCAATACAGAACACTTCCTAATATATATCCTATTTAAATTCAGTCACATGTACCTGACTTATTTTCAGGTCAGAAATCACAACTCTGATCAGTGGCATAACTAGGAATGGCGGGGCCCCGTGGCGAACTTTTGACATGCCTCCCCCCCCCCCCCCCGTCCTGACTGACACCAAAGACCTTGACCGACCAAACTCCGCCGCATTCCTGTGCACTCTATTATGCCCCATAGTGGCCCCTACACACACCATTATGCCCCATAATGAACACCCATGAACAATTATTATACTCTGGGGTGTTTTCAGACCCCAGAGTATAATAATTGGAGACCCTGAAAGTAACCGCTTTTTAATGCGTATAGGTTTCTGTGTGTGGGGTCCGAAGCAGACTCCATGAACGGAAACCTGAATGCAGATGTGAACCGGGCCTAAGCATCACATTATAAAATACAATTCTAGTATGTATAATGGTAGACATGTATAGAAGCAAATACAGATAGATAGATATAGACAATAGATAGATAGATAGATAGATAGATAGATAGATAGATAGATAGTATCTATCTTCTATCTATCTCCTATCTATCTCATATCTATCTACCTATCTGACACTTTGTTCTCCAGAATCTGAAAGTCTTCTCTTAATAGGTTATATAGGGGCAGGGCAGGGGTCCTGATCAGAGGGTCTCAACACTTTGTTCCATCACAAGCCCTACCAGATAATATTACAAGGAGTCCACACACCACTCAGTGCCCATAAAGAACAATGACATGACACATTCGGCTCTGCTACATCATGTAGCAGAGTCGAATGTGTCAAATATGTGTAACATCTCCTGGGGAGGGGTGACCCAGTTATCATACACCCACAATAGGCAAGAATGTATAGAAACTGGGCGGGCCCCATGTACCACCACTGAGAGTTCGGGGACCGACTGGGGCTCCTGCCAGCGCTTACCTGGCTGTGCTTTCAAGTGCTCTGCGCGGCGCTTCTAAACATGGACTCCCCCGGGCCCCGCTTCTTCTTGAAAAATAAGTCTCTGCCCCCCAGCGTCAGGACGCACGCTGAGGGAGGAGAGGAGACATTGTGGAAGGTCCTGTCAGGCCTGCGCGGAGTGTAAAGCGAACACCCCGCAAAGGCTAACAAAATAGGTCACTTACTGCCGTAAGACTTGGACCCCCCCACACACACACACCCACCGGAGAGGAGGGGGGCCCGAGCTTTCAGAGGTAAAAAAAAAAAAAAAATTCAAATTGACACTTCAGGGTCCCCGGGCCCCCGGACGTGTTGGGCCCTGTGGCAGCTGCCTCTGCTGCTATGGCGGTAGTTACGCCACTGACTCTGATGTTTTGTTTGAAAGTTTGCTACTATTCCATGTGAGTAATTCAACCAGCAAACAAAACAGCACAGCAGCATGTGACCTCAAAAGTGGGAGTGATTTATTACCTGTGATTTCATTGCAGTGGAACGTGGAGAAGGAAGGGGTACACAGAGAATGAGAGCAGATAGATGAATCATCGGAAATGTATTATGTCTACAGATTCACTGCATGTAAATAACAGTGATACAACCAGGTAAAAGAAGATCCCACTGGAAATTTAGATGCGAGTTGAATTTATTCAAACAATCCTGGTGGTCACACAATATGGTGTACATGTACGTAAACGTTTTCGGCTCCCAATGAGCCTTCCTCAGGCTGTACAAATTAAATAAATCATATCAATACCACATGTGAGAAGACATAAACACCATATGTGCAGGTAAATGCGTCTAAACATAGTGAAATATCGTGGATGGTAATAATATACAAAATTTGTACAAAATATATCACAGAATGATTCAACAGTTTTCAACATTTGAAATAGGCGACATCTTGTACGGTGTACAATATACAAAGGAGCTTCCTGTGGATGACTAGCACGAATGTATAGCAACTAGTATCCAACAAAACAACCTGGCGTAAAGATGTTGAGGTGGGTGGGGTGCAATAGACACCGTCTCGTAATAGCCTTTGAAGGTCTTGATCCCTGACAGGGTATTGAATACTGAAAATTGTGTAAAGGAATGTTCACATGTAACAATCACTTGGAAAACGTAGAAAACCACTCACCAGTAAGGATAATTATGCCAGCAAGGTAAGGAAGTCTTGATAAGAACCCTAGAGTAAGGGAATAGTATCCCCTGACAACGTAAAAGAGAGAAAAAAAGACAAGAATAGTAAGTCAACCCTGGAGTACCACCTTGTCTCTCCCAAAATTGAAAGGCATATAAAACCATAACTAAAAATGGTATAGCTATGATCCTCATTGGGAGCCGAAAATGTTTACGTACATGTACACCATATTGTGTGACCACCAGAATTGTTTAATCTAAATTTCCAGTGGGATCTTCTTTTACCTTACGGAGACAGATTGGGACCCTATCCCGCTGCTGTATTACCCAGTGTCCAGTCACACCCTTTCATAATAAGTGATACAACCAGCAGCGCGTAAGAATAAGCAAAGCAAAGGGTGTACAAGGAAACAGTGAGTATTTAGCACTGCTGTAGATGTATTTGCAGATAAGTTTTGGAAGCTCGATAATCCCTTTAACATAAGAGAATATATAACAAATCCAGAAAACCTTCCAGGATGTGAGATCTGTTCCTTGGATGATCAGTATATTGTCTGTTTTTTTCTTTAGTAGAAAAAGCCCAGCAGGACCACCTTTGATAGAAATAATTCCCTATTAGTTCACTGTATCTTACGAATATTATAAATGTGAAAGTTTGTGTGTTTGGATATTTGTTACTCAATCACGCAAAAACGGCTGAACGGATTTGAATGAAATAGATAGATAGATTGTAACCTCGATTAAAATATAGGCTATTTTTTATTGCGGTAAATTACATGGCTTCGCGACTGTTATGAATTAAAGGGGTTGTCCCATCACAAGGATCCTATCTATACTGCTTGTTAATGTGGATTTAAGACTTTTCCTAAATACATTGCTTCAGCAAAACTGCTTTGTTTGTCCACTATATCACTTTATTCAATTCTCTGTGGCCACAGCCCTGACTTAGCTGCTCATGAGTCAAGTGATTTATCTGCTGCTCTCAGGGGGAGGGAGGAGGGGCTATGTGCAGGGAGCCAGCCTGTGTATCTAGCTATTCCTGTGTCTACACCATGTGACCTAGCTTCCTGCTCTCAGATAGGGGAGAGGAGCTGCTTTCATTTCTTCTGTTCTCCCAGTTATCAGGCTAACTAATTCAATTGTGTTCATTATGGCAGAGACAGGCAGTGTCTGTATGTAACACAGAATGGAGTTGCTGCTGACTGTACTTCATAGTCCAATATGGGTGGGTGGAGCTACACACGAATTTGGGGGCGGAGCAAAACGACAGGTTGCATGTGAAACCCCGCCCACCAAATGATGCAAGAAACCAGGAAGAAAGACTGATGAGTATGTGAGGTGGGAATACCCCTTTAATGTTCACATACTATATTACACTGCTCTTATCTCCGCTTCTGAGAAAGGGCTGTTATCTGTATGTGTAAACACACTCTAACCTTCAGTGTTAATGCATTTGCATATTATCTGATCTGTTCCAGGCACTGCAGACAAACTGACATGGGCAAACACCTTCAATCCAAATTGGCAGTTTGCCAATTTTCAACATGCCTGGAAAAAAAAAAATCTTTTTTTTTTAATGTAGTTTGTGAGCCCCACGTAGAGCTCACAATCTACGTTTTTTCCCTATCAGTATGTCTTTGGAATATGGGATGGAAATCCATGCAAATACGGGGAGAACATACAAACTCCTTATAGATGTTTTTTGCCCTTGGTGGGATTTGAACACCAGGACTCCAGCGTTGCAAGGCTGCAGTGCTAACCAATGAGCCAACGAGAGCTATGAAGGAAGCCAGAAGTCAACAGAGATTTCCTCAAGTGGAGCTGAGGGGGATCATTGATGCCAACAACACATGCATTATATGGCATCACAGCGAGCTGCTGAGATGCCAGAATAATTACAGGCACGGTGAGAAGAACAACTTCAGTGCCAGGCCAACTTGAGAGCTGCCGAAACCCCGAAGGAAGCAGATCATCAACGCCAACAACACGCTCATTATATGGCATCCCAGAGAGCTCCTGAGATGCCGCAACAATCACGGGCACAGTGTGAGGAACAAGTTCAGTGGCAGGCCAGCTTGAGAGTTGCCAAAACGCTGGAGCATGAGGATCATGAACGCCAACAACACGCTCATTATATGGCTTCCCAGTGAGCTCCTGAGATGCCGCAACAATGACGGGCACAGCGTGAGAAAGAAGTTCAGCGACAAGCCAGCTTGACGGCTGTTGAAACGCCGGAGCAGATGGATCATCAACACCAACAACATGCTCATTATATGGCGTCCCATCGAGCTGCTGAGTGTTAGGAGTATTTAGGTTCTTTACTTTCTATTTTTCTTACCTGGGGAGTTTTTGGCTGCGCGGTGTCTGGGGTGGCATCCTGGCGCTGCAGGGTTGTCCTGTCGTGAGTATTGGTGCACACCTTCTGACTTGCACGTGCGCACTGATGGTAGGCAGCTTTATCTCCTGGTTGATTAGTCTGTCCTCCCATTTGCACCTGGGAGGAGTGGTCTCTACTCTGTATTTAAACCCATGCCTCCCATGGTTCTGTGCTGAGTGTCGCTTTTACAGAGCTAGGCCTTAGCAGGAGGAGTAGGTGGTGTTCTGGGATAGAGGAAGTTCCGTGGTTGATTTTTGGGAGGTTTGGGTGAACGAGTTGGTTTGTGTGTTTTCCCTTCTGTGTTCACCAATCCTCCCTCTGTGTAAAATTGACTGTGTGAGTGAATTGCCTTATCCTTTGATTTCTACTCAGTTTCCCTGTGTTTGTTTCCTAGTGTACGGTTCCTTCCCATATTGGTTTGGGGGAATCCTTTCCCACATGTTTCCTGTGTGCTGCTTGTGTTGTTAGTCAGCGCACACCCTTGTCAGTCCCTGTCAGTAGTAGCTTCACTTGTTCGTTAGGGGTGACCCCCTTTAGTCTCCAGTCCCTAGAGGTCTTATAGGGCATTCCTTCTCCCACTTCCCTCTAGGCCTACGGAATCAGTGAGAGAGGAGCTGTCGGGGTCAGGCTTAGCCTGAGTACAGCCGACCCACACCCGTGAGGCAGGGACCGGGATAGCTAGTGGGAGTAGTGCAGGGCGAGATTCCCTACTGCTATCCCTTAGCCCCATTGCAGCTACCTGGACTGACATAACAGTACACTCAGCCGGTAAAAAAAAAAAAAAAAGGTTCGTTTGCATTATGACGGACCTGAAACAGTTGTACCAGGCGGTGCAGCAGATTTCCACTGAGATGGAGGGGATCAAGCTACGAATGGATGCCATCCAAGCTTCTGGCGTATCTCAAGTACAGCAGTTGGCTCAACACACAGCCTCTCAGGTGGAGGGCATACAGAGGCAGGTGAGTAGCGCCCCTGTGGGTCGGCCTCTGGAGCCAAAAGTCAGCTTACCTGAACCCTTCCGAGGTAAGAGGTCAGATTTTTTCCGATTTCAAAAGGACTGTCTTTTGTATTTCCGGCTACGGCCGTTTTCCTCCGGTTCTGAGGTACAGAGAGTTGGGATTATTATTACTTTATTGAGAGATGATCCCCTCATCTGGGCACATTCGTTACCAGCCGACTCAGCTTGCTTACTAACTGTAGAGGCGTTTTTCTCCACAATGGGGTTACTGTATGACGACCCAGACAGGGTACGCACGGCTGAGTATAACCTACGACGTGTGGTGCAAGGGGATCACGCTATAGAGAAATATTGCACAGAGTTTCGTAGGTGGGCAGCAGAAGTACACTGGAATGACCCCGCTCTACTTAGTCAGTTTGAGACAGGGCTCTCGGACCAGGTTAAAGACCATCTAGTTTCTCACCCTGTTCTGGGAGATCTAGATGAGGCCATGCAGCTGGCAATCAGAGTTGGACGGCGCCTCCGGGAGCGTGGAGACAAGAGTCCTGGGGGGCTTAGCCCTCCTCAATTCTCTGTTTTTAGAGAGGACCCGGGGGACCAACCCATGCAGATTGGGGCCACTGTGCGAAGTGCAAGACCCAAGAGTGAAGGGTCCCGCACAGTACGCTGTTTTGTGTGTGGAGGGATGGGACATGTAGCAAGGGTATGCCCCTCCAGAGAATGGTTTGCCAAGGAGAGTAATAACCCCAGGTCTATTGAGGGTAAAGGGAGAAAACCTACTAAGGAGGGAGGTGTGCATATTTCCTGTACTCAGACTGCCGGGTTGACCCTTGAAGGATGGGTAAATGGGCAGAAGTGCCGGATTTTGGTTGATTGTGGTTCGGCAGTCAACCTTATTGACTCCGAGTTTTGTGAGCAATTAAGGGTGAGTCCTTTGGTCTTGGAGTCTCAGATACCGGTGTGGGCTATTGATAAGACCCCTCTACAGCAAGCTGTCATCTCCAAACAGGTGGAGGGTTTGGAGTTTATTGTGGGTGGCCACAGGGAAGAGATTGACTTGTTCTTGTTGTCTAAGTTACCAGCACAAGTAGTTTTAGGGTGGCCCTGGCTGAAGCAGCATAACCCTATTATCAACTGGGAGACTGAGTCAGTAGTTTCTTGGGGGCAGGGGTGTAATGGTCGATGTCTGCCCATATCCGTTATGTCTTTGTCTATAGACAATTTGCCTCAAGAAATATGTGAGTTCAGGGAGGTCTTTGAGGAAAGGGCAGCCAAGACATTACCACCACATCGCACCTATGATTGCTCGATTAAATTTATACCTAATGCAGTGTTACCCAAGACAAGGTTGTACAATCTCACTATTCCGGAGAGGGAGGCGCTCAAAGAGTATATTGAGGGGAGTCTAGAGGTGGGGCATATTCGCCCATCTAAGTCCCCAGTAGCAGTGGGGTTTTTCTTTGTAAAGAAGAAAGATGGAGGGTTGCGCCCTTGTTTGGATTTTAGGGAGATTAACAAAATCACGGTGCGGAATCCCTATCCCATTCCGTTGATCTCGGATCTATTCAGCCAGATTACGGGAGCCCGCTGGTTTAGTAAAATAGATTTACGTGGGGCGTATAACTTGCTGAGAATCAAGAAGGGGGATGAGTGGAAAACAGCGTTTAACACACCCCTAGGACACTTTGAGAATCTTGTGAGGCCTTTCGGTCTAACCAATGCGCCTGCGTTTTTTCAGAATTTTATTAATGATGTACTAAGTGCCGTCATAGGGAGGGGGGTTGTGGTCTATCTGGACGATATACTCATTTACACCCCGGATTTGGAGACTCATTGGGAGAGAATGAGAGAGGTTTTAGATCTCCTGAGGGTTAACCAATTAAGTGCTAAGCTGGAGAAATGTGTGTTCGCGGTCAATAAATTATGTTTCCTTGGCTATATCCTATCGGACAAGGGGTTCGAGATGGACCCTGAGAAGGTCAGGGCAGTCTTGGAGTGGCCGCGACCCGAGAACCTAAAGGCGGTCCAACGGTTCTTGGGGTTCTCCAACTATTATCGCCAGTTTATCAAGGGATTTTCTGAGGTTGTGAAACCTATCTCGGACTTGACTAAGAAGGGGGCTGACTGTGCTAAGTGGTCGCCAGAGGCGCTAGCTGCGTTTGAAGAACTGAAGAAGCGATTCTCGTCCGCTCCCATTTTGAGACAGCCGGATGAGAGGTTGGCCTTCCGAGTGGAGGTGGATGCCTCCTCGGTGGGGGTGGGAGCAGTACTTTCTCAGGAGTTCGAGGAGGGTACGCATCCCTGTGCCTTCTTTTCTAAGAAATTCTCTGCCTCTGAACGGAATTATGACATCGGAGATAGGGAACTACTATCAATAAAACTAGCGTTCGAACATTGGCGTCATTTCCTGGAGGGGGCCAGAAGGCCAGTCCAGGTATTTACTGACCACAAGAATTTGATTTATCTTGGGTCGGCGAAGAGATTAAATGCACGGCAGGCCAGATGGGCTCTATTTTTTGCGCGGTTCCATTTTAACGTGACTTATGTGCCGGGTTCAAAGAATGTTAAGGCTGATGCTTTATCCCGGTATATGTCGACTGAGGAGGAACGAGAGGCGCCTGCCACTATTCTTGGGGATGGAGTGGTGGTAGCAGTATTGGGCGCGAAATTGGAGAAGGCCTTGATCGAAGCGCAACATGCTGCACCTTCCAAGATACCTAGAAACAAGCTTTTTGTCCCAACTACTCTCCGACAAAGTCTCCTGAGGGAGTGTCATGAGTCGGTTCTTGCTGGTCACCCGGGGGTTTCAGAGACCATGAGATTGGTGTCTAGGAATTTTTGGTGGCCAGGGTGGAGTAAGGAGGTCTTGCAGTTTGTTCAAAATTGTTCGGTCTGTGCAAGAGCCAAGGCGTCGCATACCCGTCCCCACGGTCTTCTACATCCATTGGAACCTCCTAAGGCACCTTGGACTCATCTGTCTATGGATTTCATCACGGGCCTTCCGGTGTCTAAGGGTTTCATGGTCATTTGGGTAGTCGTTGACCGCTTCACGAAAATGTGCCATTTGATCCCGTTTTCCAGGCTGCCATGTGCCAAGACACTATCTGAGGCGTTTATTAAAGAGATTGTAAGGTTGCATGGTCTTCCTGAGGAGATCGTTTCGGACAGGGGACCGCAATTTGTGGCTAAATTCTGGCGGGCTTTTTGCAGCAGGTTGGGAGTTACACTGTCGTTTTCCTCCGGGTTTCACCCAGAGTCTAACGGACAAACAGAGAGGAAGAATCAGGATGTGGAACAGTTTTTGAGGTGTTTTGTTCGAGAGAACCAGAATAATTGGGCTGCCTTTCTCCCCCTGGCAGAATTTTCCCTAAACAACCATGATTCCAATGCCACAGTTACCACACCTTTTTTTTGCTCCGGTGGTAGACATCCTGTTTTCGGAGTATTTTCTTCCATTTCTTCCCCAGTTCCGGAGGAGGAGCTATTTTCTAAAAAGCTGCAAGGGGTATGGTCCCGTATCCGAAAGAATCTGGTGCGGGCGTCGCACCAGGCTAAGGTCCAGGCGGATCGGAAGAGAGGAGAGTTGCAGTTCTTCCCTGGTGAGATGGTTTGGTTGTCCACCAAGAATATCAGGTTGAAGGTTCCTAGCAAGAAGCTGGGTCCCAGATTTGTGGGTCCTTTTAAGATCATCAAGATGGTAAATGAAGTGGCGGCGCAGCTGCAACTACCTAAAAGGTGGAAGATAAACCGGGTCTTCCATGTCTCCTTGTTAAAGAAGGCCAAGAAGGGAACGTCTCCAGTTAAGGTTCCACCAGTTTCTGAGTCCGGGGAGTATGAGATATCCCGAGTTCTGGATAGCAAATATGTTCGGGGGAAGCTATGGTATCTGGTGGCATGGAAGGGATACGGTCCTGAGGATAATTCTTGGGTCCTGGAGTCGGATGTGTCAGCTCCCAGACTCGTGGAGAAATTCCACAAGGAGTTCCCGAAGAAGGATGCTCCTAGAGAATCCGGAGTCTTCTCCTTGAGGGGAGGATCCTGTTAGGAGTATTTAGGTTCTTTACTTTCTATTTTTCTTACCTGGGGAGTTTTTGGCTGCGCGGTGTCTGGGGTGGCATCCTGGCGCTGCGGGGTTGTCCTGTCGTGAGTATTGGTGCACACCTTCTGACTTGCACGTGCGCACTGATGGTAGGCAGCTTTATCTCCTGGTTGATTAGTCTGTCCTCCCATTTGCACCTGGGAGGAGTGGTCTCTACTCTGTATTTAAACCCATGCCTCCCATGGTTCTGTGCTGAGTGTCGCTTTTACAGAGCTAGGCCTTAGCAGGAGGAGTAGGTGGTGTTCTGGGATAGAGGAAGTTCCGTGGTTGATTTTTGGGAGGTTTGGGTGAACGAGTTGGTTTGTGTGTTTTCCCTTCTGTGTTCACCAATCCTCCCTCTGTGTAAAATTGACTGTGTGAGTGAATTGCCTTATCCTTTGATTTCTACTCAGTTTCCCTGTGTTTGTTTCCTAGTGTATGGTTCCTTCCCATATTGGTTTGGGGGAATCCTTTCCCACATGTTTCCTGTGTGCTGCTTGTGTTGTTAGTCAGCGCACACCCTTGTCAGTCCCTGTCAGTAGCAGCTTCACTTGTTCGTTAGGGGTGACCCCCTTTAGTCTTCAGTCCCTAGAGGTCTTATAGGGCATTCCTTCTCCCACTTCCCTCTAGGCCTATGGAATCAGTGAGAGAGGAGCTGTCGGGGTCAGGCTTAGCCTGAGTACAGCCGACCCACACCCGTGAGGCAGGGACCGGGATAGCTAGTGGGAGTAGTGCAGGGCGAGATTCCCTACTGCTATCCCTTAGCCCCGTTGCAGCTACCTGGACTGACATAACACTGAGATGCTGGAACAATCACAGGCATGGTGCAAGGAACAAGTTCAGCAGCAAGACAGCTTGAGAGCTGCCAAAACGCTGGAGCAGGAAAACCATTGACGGCAGCAATTTGCTGAATATAGGCGGATCATCCACTCCAAAAACCCGCAGACGAAGTCGCAGGCAGAGGCTAGTATGGTTATATATTCACAGACGTCAAGTGTGAAGACAATGATAATTATATGAAACTTAACCTCTAATAAGACGAGAAAGCAGGAGGGTGTTTAGATTAGTGTAAGGATTTCCAGTTATCCTGGGCAACCCATTTATTAGTAACCCTCTATTTCCTATCTATGACCAAATTTCAATATTAGCAGTATTTCTCTTGTCCTGACATTTTTATTCTTATATTTTTTTTTTTTAGAATAGAACACTTTATTAATCCTCCAAAGACAATTTGTAGTGTTGATAGCTATCTTAAGATACAGGTGTATCTCCATTAGCTCGTCTGCATTGTTGCATTTGGTGACATCTTCCTCTTGACAATACCCCATAGATTCTCTGTGGGGTTAAGGTCACGCAAGTTTGCTGGCCAATCAACCACAGTCATACTGTGGTTATTAAACATCTTAACTGTCCTGTTTTCTTAATTACCGTATATACTCGAGTATAAGCCGAGTTTTTCAGCACAGTTTTTGTGCTGAAAAAGTGCGCCTCGGCTTATACTCCAGGACCGCCCCAAGATGTTTTCAGAGCATCTTCTCTGCCTTGGAAACATCTTAAGGCGGCCTTGGAGACAGCACTACCTCACTGACCACCTATCAGCAGCAGCGCTGTTCCAGCGGCCTCCCACAGATGTCTTTTACTGCGGACCAGTGAAATTACCACTCGAGTTAATACAGTAATTGACTCGCTGCAGTGGGCCTCCGCTCCAGTCCCAGACCCCTCCCTCAGCTACAACACACGCCGGGTGACATGGCCATGTTAGCTCAGGCCCGCACCCGACGTATGTCGATGATGTCTAACTGCGTCTCAGCACAGGCGGCGTCATCACGCCCCCTACGCTGAGACACAGGAGCAGCCGAGGGAGAAGACAAGCAGCCGCGGAAGAAAATGAGCAGTGGCGGCAGCAGGAGCAGCAGTGCGAGGTCGGTAAGTATGAGAACTTAATGTTTGTTTGTCCCCAGGCCTGCTCACTGCCGACCCCGCGTCACCTTATATTATAGGCCGCGGAGGCTGACAGTGAGTAGGTCCGAGCCACATCCGCGATCCCACTACTGCTATTATTATACTCGGGGGTCTTTTCAGACCCCCGAGTATAATAATCGGAGCCCCAGGGGAAGTGAGAGAAGGATTAACATGAGCACAAACAGAATGTCATGCATTTTCCCCCCCTCAGCTTATACTCGAGTCAATAAGTTTTCCTCGTTTTTTGTGGTAAAATTAGGGGGGTTGACTTATATTCGGGTCGACTTAAACTCGAGTATATATGGTTATATAATTTTTATATATTCCTACAATGAAAATTCAACTGGAAAATACTTTTACCACTGATCTAGATGAATGTGTTTGTATTCATAGTCTTCAAAGAGACTGTACTACTGTACTGCTATTTATATGCATCCGTCTGCTTTGCATAAACTGCATCCAACACATGATTCCATTTTGTACAGAGCTATAATAAAGATTTATGAATACTGTATGGAAATTTCATACAGCATATTTTTCTGTTCCCAGCTCTAAAAATTCTTGCTTCTCGCAGTAAATATCTACATTACATGCATACTGAGTGATATGGTGCTTTGCACAGTGGTGAGCAGAAGTCCTGCCATTCAAGTATAGGCTTCTTCCATGTGTATGAGATGTTATCTTTGTTTATTAATAGAGATGAGCGAACAGTGTTCTATCGAACACATGTTCGATCGGATATCAGGGTGTTCGCCATGTTCGAATCGAATCGAACACCACGTGGTAAAGTGCGCCAAAATTCGATTCCCCTCCCACCTTCCCTGGCGCCTTTTTTGCACCAATAACAGCGCAGGGGAGGTGGGACAGGAACTACGACACCGGGGGCATTGAAAAAAATTGGAAAAAGTCATTGGCTGCCGAAATCAGGTGACCTCCATTTTAGACGAATAGTGGATTTCAAATCCGGGTCATATGAGAATGTGAACTTTGTGACTATGAGACAGGGATAGCTGTACAGGCAGGGATAGCTAGGGATAACCTTTATTTAGGGGGGAATGTTATTAAAAATAACTTTTTGGGGCTCTATCGGGTGTGTAATTGTGATTTTTGTGAGATAAACTTTTTCCCATAGGGATGCATTGGCCAGCGCTGATTGGCCAGAGTACGGAACTCGACCAATCAGCGCTGGCTCTGCTGGAGGAGGCGGAGTCTAAGATCGCTCCACACCAGTCTCCATTCAGGTCCGACCTTAGACTCCGCCTCCTCCAGCAGAGCCAGCGCTGATTGGCCGAATTCCGTACTCTGGCCAATCAGCACTGGCTAATGCATTGTATTGGCGTGATGAAGCAGTGCTGAATGTGTGTGCTTAGCACACACATTCAGCTCTACTTCATCGGGCTAATAGAATGCATTGGCCAATCAGCGCTGGCCAATGCATTCTATTAGCTTGATGAAGCAGAGTGTGCACAAGGGTTCAAGCGCACCCTCGGCTCTGATGTAGCAGAGCCGAGGCTGCACAAGGGTTCAAGCGCACCCTCGGCTCTGATGTAGCAGAGCCGAGGGTGCACAAGGGTTCAAGCGCACCCTCGGCTCTGATGTAGCAGAGCCGAGGCTGCACAAGGGTTCAAGTGCACCCTCGGCTCTGCTACATCAGAGCCGAGGGTGCGCTTGAACCCTTGTGCAGCCTCGGCTCTGCTACATCAGAGCCGAGGGTGCGCTTGAACCCTTGTGCACACTCTGCTTCATCAAGCTAATAGAATGCATTGGCCAGCGCTGATTGGCCAATGCATTCTATTAGCCCGATGAAGTAGAGCTGAATGTGTGTGCTAAGCACACACATTCAGCACTGCTTCATCACGCCAATACAATGCATTAGCCAGTGCTGATTGGCCAGAGTACGGAATTCGGCCAATCAGCGCTGGCTCTGCTGGAGGAGGCGGAGTCTAAGGTCGGACCTGAATGGAGACTGGTGTGGAGCGATCTTAGACTCCGCCTCCTCCAGCAGAGCCAGCGCTGATTGGTCGAGTTCCGTACTCTGGCCAATCAGCGCTGGCCAATGCATTCTATTAGCCCGATGAAGTAGAGCTGAATGTGTGTGCTTAGCACACACATTCAGCTCTACTTCATCGGGCTAATAGAATGCATTGGCCAATCAGCGCTGGCCAATGCATTCTATTAGCGTGAACTGAGTTTGCACAGGGGTTCTAGTGCACCCTCGGCTCTGCTACATCAGATTGCTACATCTGATGTAGCAGTGCCGAGTGTGCATCAGATGTGTAGTTGAGCAAAACTGACTCAGCACTGCTAAGTCTCTGCATTCGCATAGGAATGCATTGGCCAGCCTTCGGCCAATCAGCGCTGGCTCTGCCGGAGGAGGCGGAGTCTAAGGTCGGACCTGAATGGAGACTGGTGTGGAGCGATCTTAGACTCCGCCTCCTCCAGCAGAGCCAGCGCTGATTGGTCGAGTTCCGTACTCTGGCCAATCAGCACTGGCCAATGCATTTCTATGGGGAAAAGTTAGCTTGCGAAAATCGCAAACTGACAGGGATTTCCATGAAATAAAGTGACTTTTATGCCCCCAGACATGCTTCCCCTGCTGTCCCAGTGTCATTCCAGGGTGTTGGTATCATTTCCTGGGGTGTCATAGTGGACTTGGTGACCCTCCAGACACGAATTTGGGTTTCCCCCTTAACGAGTATATGTTCCCCATAGACTATAATGGGGTTCGAAACCCATTCGAACACTCGAACAGTGAGCGGCTGTTCGAATCGAATTTCGAACCTCGAACATTTTAGTGTTCGCTCATCTCTATTTATTAACAATATATTTGCTGAAAAAAATGTGAATGTGAAGTCTCTCTCATGTGTTTGTTTTGTCTCCTATTCACGAATACTACTTTATAGGAAACTAGTATGTGACAATATTTAATAATGCGATATTTAAGGGGCGCAAATACTTTGTCACAATAATACTTACCACAGTATATTTGGTAAAAGTTTAGTATCTAGTACATATACATCAATTTTGGTTGTTCACGGGTGTCATTGGACAGTAGCAAGTGGATACAGATTCAGTTTTATGAAGTAGCTGCATACTGAAATGGTAATGGGCTGAAAGTCAATCTACTGACTAATTTTGTGTTTTCAATACTTCATTCACTTGACATTCTCTGGTTGAAATGGAATAATGTTGTCTTTTGTCTGAGCAGTGGGATCTGTCCTCCTCCTTATTTATGAAATGCTGAAAAATGGTTGAAAGATGGCAGCGGAGACCATGCAGTGGAAGTATTTCAGGACACAGCAGAGACAAGGCATGGCTATTTGTCTAACAAACTGGAGCAGAATGGAGTCATCTGTTGAACTGACTATTGTGCTTTCCTCCATACTCATGTTGCTGCCCATTTTCTTTAGAAATCTTTGTACCATATATTGGTTGACGTTTTTATTATCTTTCCCAGAGTATATCATATGACAAGTAAATTCATAGGAATTTAATATACCGTATTTTTCGGACTATAAGACGCACCGGACCATAAGACGCACTAAGGTTTTAGAGGAGGAAAATAGGGGAAAAAAAAATTAAGGAAAAAAAATTGGTGAAATATTTAATAACCTAATAATATAATATTTCACCAAACAGAACCGGGGGCTTTCGGACACAGGGATACCAAATGTGTATGTGTTTCACAGTAATGTTTTTGTTTTATATGTATTGTAGGGATATGGGGGTGATTTGAACATGTCTGTCTGTCTGTCTGCCTGTCTGCCTGTCTGCCTGTCTGCCTGTCTGTCTATCTGTCTGTCTATCTATTCTATCTAATCTCATCCATGGATGGAAAGAGACACCCTGCAGTGAAGCTATGTAAGAAGAGAAAAAGGGGTGGGCCAGACGGGTGAAGGAGGTGTGGTTTTCTAAGCAAACTTGAAAACACACCTCTTTCACCCGTCTGGCTCGTCCCTCCTTCACTGCCTCTCAGATCTTGCTCCGGCAATGAAGCCACACAGGCAGGGAAGTAGGGGCGGGCCAGACGGGTGAAGGAGGCGTGGTTTCAAGCTTGCCGAGAAAACCACGCCTCCTCCTCCCGTTTGGCCCGCCCCTCCTTCCCTGTCTGTGTGGTTTCATTGCCGGAGCCAGATCTGAGAGGCAGTGAAGGAGGGGCGGGTCAGACGGGTGAAAGAGGTGTGGTTTTCTCGGCAAGCTTGAAACCACGCTTCCTTCACCTGTCTGGCTCGCCCCTACTTCCCTGCCTCTCATATCTCGCTCCTGCAAACACGCGACACAGACAGGGAAGGAGGGGCAGAGCAGGCAGGCACCGTGCTGCTCTCCGTGCTGCTCCTCATAGACGGGACACAGACGCTGCACACGCTGCATTCGGACTATAAGACGCACACACATTTTCCTCCCATATTGGGAGGAAAAAAAGTGCGTCATATAGTCCGAAAAATACGGTAGTTCTTTTTATTACTGAAGGAAATATGATTTCCCATTGTGACAAAAAGGAGCCTGGATATTAGATTTAACTAGAATAGAAAAAGGCAAACAAAGGCATAGAAAGCACTGCATGCCAGTAGGGCTCTATTTCAATATGAAAATGTCTAGTCACAGCCATGCCCTGATGAAAAACACTTACGGTCCCCTCAGAACTTGTGGATTAACCTGTCTTCAATTTCGATATATATATATATATATATATATATATATATATATATATATATATATATATACAGGGATCACAATCTACTTTTTTTTTTCCTATCAGTATGTCTTTGTAGAATGGGAGGAATTCCATGCAAACATGGGGTGAACATACAAACTCCTTGCAGATGTTGATCCTGGAGGGATTCAAACCCAGGACTCCAGTGCTGTTAGGCATATTTTCTTACATCTATTTTAAGTAATTAGTAAAAGCTTATTGAACATTATGGTTATTGTCTTCATTTTTTCCTCTGTTTCACATTGAGAATTTAAAGAGTTCTTAAAACACTAAGGCCTGATTCACATCTGCGTTCGGTAATCCATTCAGGGAGTCCACATGGGGACACCTCAAACAGACTACCGTACGCAGTGGCAAGCGGTGTGCAGTGAAAGCACAGAGACCCCAGAATATAATGGGGTCCGTGTGCTTTCCGCGCGGTCTCCGCACGAGTCATGCGGACAGGATAGTAGATCGTGAAGTAATTTTCTGTCCGCATGTTCTATGCGGACACCGCGCGAAAAGCAAACAGACCCCATTATAGTCTATGGGGTCTGTATGCTTTCACTGCACACAGCTTGCCACGTGTTCAGTAGTCCACAGGCTTTTATCGATTTTCATTTCTCACTTCCTGCTTCCAAACCCCATAACTATTTTATTTTTCCATTCACAGAGCCATATGAGGGCTTAGCGATTGTGTGATAAATTGTAATTTGCAGTGGTTACGGAATTGAGGGAAAAAAAATGTGAGAATGTAGAGCGCTACTGAAAAAAAGTAATTAGATACCGGAAAGAGAGAGTTTATAATAAAAATATGTTTATTGGTTCCACAGACAGTATAGAAGGCAACACGTTTCGACACCAAACAGGTATCTTCGTCAGGCCACTGTACTAACATAAAAGAACATAACCAGAACATATATTAAATACCGTATATACTCGAGTATAAGCCGACCCGAATATAAGCCGAGGCCCCTAATTTTACCACACAAAACTGGGAAAACTTATTGACTCGAGTATAAGCCTAGGGTGGAGGGGGGGGGGGGGGAATGCAGCAGTGAAGAAGGCAACATGTTTCGACACTGATCAGGTATCTTCATCAGGCCACTGTACAAACATAAAAGAACATAACCAGCATTATGCATACAGCATTTACTGTGCAAATTGACAAGTCAGCTGTATTCGAAGGATCAGTAGGAATCTGCGAATGACCTACCAAACTATTGTACAAAGTCCTCCATGCTGGTGGTCTCTTTTTTAATCTCTTCTGCAGCTTTCACCCAGGACATAGGAGTTAAAAAAAAAATTGTGTATGTCTCTTTAAGACTGTTTAACTTGGGTTGTCCTCATCCTCCATCATATGTGGGGAAGTTAGCTTGGTAGACGCAGTGGTGTGGACTAGAGATGAGCGAACACTGTTCGGAACAGCACGCTCCCATAGAAATGAATGGACGTAGCCGGCACGCGGGGGGTTAAGCGACCGGACATCGGCAAAGTGTACATGCCAGCTGCTTCCATTCATTTCTATGGGAGCGTGCTGTTCAGAACGGCTGATCCGAACAGTGTTCGCTCATCTTTAGTGTGGACCCAAAAAGTCAACACAGAGACACAAAATATGCAGAAAACTAGTTTATTACAAAAAAAAACCAAAAAAAAAAACCAGGAAAATAAATAAACCTTGACTTCAGGCACAAAAAGAGCAAAACAAAATACAGCCTTAACTACAGGCACAAACAAAATAAAGAAGAGGATATCCGGCACCCAGGATTTCGAAGTCAATTTTTTCTTAAAAATACATCTTTATTTCTTGTCTTTAAAAATTATTATAACATGCCGTATGCACTAGTAGTCCATTTGCGGAGGTTATTGCCGCTTACGCCTTGCGTAAGCGGCAATAACCTCCGCAAATGGACTACTAGTGCATACGGCATGTTATAATAATTTTTAAAGACAAAAAATAAAGATGTATTTTTAAGAAAAAATTGACTTCAAAATCCTGGGTGCCGGATATCCTCTTCTTGTTCTGCTACTGCCACGACTCCAGCTGGAGGGAGTCCTTCACTTCCTGTGCATCCGTGGGGATTTCCATGTTGAACACCATACATCACGAACAAACTGTGAGTCAACTATTCAGTTATCTTTTTTTTCGAAACCTAAAGGCTACGTTTTTTAAGCCTGTATTACTTACCTAGGGGCTGAGTGTTACACTACCTTTTTTCCACAAACAAAATAAATACCTGCTTGTCTGAGCCACTAGCTAAACAGAACTGATAACCTAACTATACATGTGGCTTACTTCCAGCCACACGAGCTGCAGTGCAATGCAAGAGCCTTTACTGCAGTCTTTTCTGGCCCAGTAATGACCCAAGGATCTACATCTGGGCTGAGGCCTACTCCAGATTCTCCCTGGACCACACATATCTGGAAACCTGGGACTGAGATATCTGGACTCCAGCACTCTGCCTGTCACCTTCTCACACCCCTTAAAAATCCAAAACTTTGCAAAAATAAATTTCTTGGAGTTGCCATATTCTGACACCCGTAACTATTTTATATTTCAAAGTATGGGTATGCATAAGGCGTCTTTTTTTGACCGGTCATATGTATATTTTTTATATCATTTTGTCCGATGTATATTCAAATTTTTATGGGAGGCAAAAAAAGGCAGTTTGGCTCTTTAAATGAATTTCCCCGCTACGGCATTCCTCATATGAATAATATTTTGATATGTTTGTAGGCCGGGTGTTTTTCGATATGGGAATGTATAATTTGTTTCTGTTTGCTTTGTTGCACATAGCAACCAATGACTGTGTAGATTTCATATCTCTTTTATTAAATAAAAGCTAAGCTCTGATTGATTGCTAAGAGCAACAAGGTCAGTTTTTGTGTAACAGTCAAAAAAGTTTGCCCAATAGTAAAATGTATTCCTTATTGATATAATAGAGACTAAATTGTAGATCAGTGGGGATATGACCACTGAGACCTTGCCAATCATAATAATGGTCCTTTTTACCGCTATCTGAATGGAATGACAGTTATGCAGGGGCATTGCTGCTCCATTCATTCCTTTGATATTGCAGAGATAGCAGATTACAGCACTAGGCTATCTCTGCCAGTCACCCAAAAATACATGAAGTTACAGTGTACCAGAACAACTTTTGCTCCATAGACATGATTGTGAGGGTCCTAGCATTTAAACCCCCACCATTCTGCAACTTATTCCCTATCCAGAGCAATAGCTAGGCTTTCCCCGAGACAAAGACATAGTTCATTATTAGAGATGAGCGAACACTAAAATGTTCGAGGTTCGAAATTCGATTCGAACAGCCGCTCACTGTTCGAGTGTTCGAATGGGTTTCGAACCCCATTATAGTCTATGGGGAACATAAACTCGTTAAGGGGGAAACCCAAATTCGTGTCTGGAGGGTCACCAAGTCCACTATGACACCCCAGGAAATGATACCAACACCCTGGAATGACACTGGGACAGCAGGGGAAGCATGTCTGGGGGCATAAAAGTCACTTTATTTCATGGAAATCCCTGTCAGTTTGCGATTTTCGCAAGCTAACTTTTCCCCATAGAAATGCATTGGCCAGTGCTGATTGGCCAGAGTACGGAACTCGACCAATCAGCGCTGGCTCTGCTGGAGGAGGCGGAGTCTAAGATAGCTCCACACCAGTCTCCATTCAGGTCCGACCTTAGACTCCGCCTCCTCCGGCAGAGCCAGCGCTGATTGGCCGAAGGCTGGCCAATGCATTCCTATGCGAATGCAGACTTAGCAGTGCTGAGTCAGTTTTGCTCAACTACACATCTGATGCACACTCGGCACTGCTACATCAGATGTAGCAATCTGATGTAGCAGAGCCGAGGGTGCACTAGAACCCCTGTGCAAACTCAGTTCACGCTAATAGAATGCATTGGCCAGCGCTGATTGGCCAATGCATTCTATTAGCCCGATGAAGTAGAGCTGAATGTGTGTGCTAAGCACACACATTCAGCACTGCTTCATCAAGCCAATACAATGCATTAGCCAGTGCTGATTGGCCAGAGTACGGAATTCGGCCAATCAGCGCTGGCCAATGCATTCTATTAGCCCGATGAAGTAGAGCTGAATGTGTGTGCTAAGCACACACATTCAGCACTGCTTCATCAAGCCAATACAATGCATTAGCCAGTGCTGATTGGCCAGAGTACGGAATTCGGCCAATCAGCGCTGGCTCTGCTGGAGGAGGCGGAGTCTAAGGTCGCTCCACACCAGTCTCCATTCAGGTCCGACCTTAGACTCCGCCTCCTCCGGCAGAGCCAGCGCTGATTGGCCGAAGGCTGGCCAATGCATTCCTATGCGAATGCAGACTTAGCAGTGCTGAGTCAGTTTTGCTCAACTACACATCTGATGCACACTCGGCACTGCTACATCAGATGTAGCAATCTGATGTAGCAGAGCCGAGGGTGCACTAGAACCCCTGTGCAAACTCAGTTCACGCTAATAGAATGCATTGGCCAGCGCTGATTGGCCAATGCATTCTATTAGCCCGATGAAGTAGAGCTGAATGTGTGTGCTAAGCACACACATTCAGCACTGCTTCATCAAGCCAATACAATGCATTAGCCAGTGCTGATTGGCCAGAGTACGGAATTCGGCCAATCAGCGCTGGCCAATGCATTCTATTAGCCCGATGAAGTAGAGCTGAATGTGTGTGCTAAGCACACACATTCAGCTCTACTTCATCGGGCTAATAGAATGCATTGGCCAGCGCTGATTGGCCAGAGTACGGAACTCGACCAATCAGCGCTGGCTCTGCTGGAGGAGGCGGAGTCTAAGGTCGGACCTGAATGGAGACTGGTGTGGAGCGATCTTAGACTCCGCCTCCTCCAGCAGAGCCAGCGCTGATTGGCCGAATTCCGTACTCTGGCCAATCAGCACTGGCTAATGCATTGTATTGGCTTGATGAAGCAGTGCTGAATGTGTGTGCTTAGCACACACATTCAGCTCTACTTCATCGGGCTAATAGAATGCATTGGCCAATCAGCGCTGGCCAATGCATTCTATTAGCGTGAACTGAGTTTGCACAGGGGTTCTAGTGCACCCTCGGCTCTGCTACATCAGATTGCTACATCTGATGTAGCAGTGCCGAGTGTGCATCAGATGTGTAGTTGAGCAAAACTGACTCAGCACTGCTAAGTATGCATTCGCATAGGAATGCATTGGCCAGCCTTCGGCCAATCAGCGCTGGCTCTGCCGGAGGAGGCGGAGTCTAAGGTCGGACCTGAATGGAGACTGGTGTGGAGCGACCTTAGACTCCGCCTCCTCCAGCAGAGCCAGCGCTGATTGGCCGAATTCCGTACTCTGGCCAATCAGCACTGGCTAATGCATTGTATTGGCTTGATGAAGCAGTGCTGAATGTGTGTGCTTAGCACACACATTCAGCTCTACTTCATCGGGCTAATAGAATGCATTGGCCAATCAGCGCTGGCCAATGCATTCTATTAGCGTGAACTGAGTTTGCACAGGGGTTCTAGTGCACCCTCGGCTCTGCTACATCTGATGTAGCAGTGCCGAGTGTGCATCAGATGTGTAGTTGAGCAAAACTGACTCAGCACTGCTAAGTCTCTGCATTCGCATAGGAATGCATTGGCCAGCCTTCGGCCAATCAGCGCTGGCTCTGCCGGAGGAGGCGGAGTCTAAGGTCGGACCTGAATGGAGACTGGTGTGGAGCGATCTTAGACTCCGCCTCCTCCAGCAGAGCCAGCGCTGATTGGTCGAGTTCCGTACTCTGGCCAATCAGCGCTGGCCAATGCATTCTATTAGCCCGATGAAGTAGAGCTGAATGTGTGTGCTTAGCACACACATTCAGCTCTACTTCATCAGGCTAATAGAATACATTGGCCAATCAGCGCTGGCCAATGCATTCTATTAGCTTGATGAAGCAGAGTGTGCACAAGGGTTCAAGCGCACCCTCGGCTCTGATGTAGCAGAGCTGAGGGTGCACAAGGGTTCAAGTGCACCCTCGGCTCTCCTACATCAGAGCCGAGGGTGCGCTTGAACCCTTGTGCAGCCTCGGCTCTGCTACATCAGAGCCGAGGGTGCGCTTGAACCCTTGTGCACACTCTGCTTCATCAAGCTAATAGAATGCATTGGCCAGCACTGATTGGCCAGAGTACGGAATTCGGCCAATCAGCGCTGGCCAATGCATCCCTATGGGAAAAAGTTTATCTCACAAAAATCACAATTAAACACCCGATAGAGCCCCAAAAAGTTATTTTTAATAACATTCCCCCCTAAATAAAGGTTATCCCTAGCTATCCCTGCCTGTACAGCTATCCCTGTCTCATAGTCACAAAGTTCACATTCTCATATGACCCGGATTTGAAATCCACTATTCGTCTAAAATGGAGGTCACCTGATTTCGGCAGCCAATGACTTTTTCCAATTTTTTTCAATGCCCCCAGTGTCGTAGTTCCTGTCCCACCTCCCCTGCGCTGTTATTGGTGCAAAAAAGGCGCCAGGGAAGGTGGGAGGGGAATCGAATTTTGGCGCACTTTACCACGTGGTGTTCGATTCGATTCGAACATGGCGAACACCCTGATATCCGATCGAACATGTGTTCGATAGAACACTGTTCGCTCATCTCTATTCATTATCCTTACTCTGTGTCTAAATGCATAAAACTGTGTAAAACCTTTTTGACGCACCTCCTTACAACTAGTTTGCAAGGCACATGACCCCTTGGGTGCTGGTTAAATCTAAAATCTTCCTTCAAGTGACTATTGCTCTTTAAGTATTTATATTCCCATTTTGTGCGCGCTTTAGGGTTTCAGGATGTGGCACCCCAGAAAATGTATTTTTACCACAAAATATGCTTCTATTTAGCAAAAGTATTCTAAAGTGCACTAAAACTTTTAAATCAAAAAATATATATTTGGTATCACTGTGATCATACTTCTAGAATAAAATTAAACTTATTTTTGCTATCCAGTCCAGAAAAAGAAAAAAAATGCAACAAAATATAGTAGAGTTGCCTCATTAACCCCCCACAGCAAACGTTAATCAATAAATTATATGTATCTAAAAAATTTTGAATGACTACTACAACTCTTCCTTCAGTAAAATGAGCCCTTGTACAGCTCTTGTAATGCATTGATAAAAAAAATGAAAAAAAAGAAGTTTCTCAGGACTTTCAAAATGGGTTGATCCTTAAGGCTGAAGCCCCACATTACAAGCCCCACGTTAGTATTTCCTGATTAGATGGCCCTCAGACGAGCAGGATTTTGGTTTGACATTATTTCGCCTGAAGCTAAAGAGGACCTTTCATGGTCTGAGGCACAGGCAGTTCTATATACTGCTGGAAAGCTGACAGTGTGCTGAATTCAGCGCACTGTCGGCTTTCCCGATCTGTGCCCCGGGTAAAGAGCTATTGGTCCCGATACCGTAGCTCTTCACAGTCAGAAGGACATCCCTGACAGTCAGTCAGGTACGTCCTTCTTCAAAGCAGCGCCTATCGCGCTGTACAGTGTGAGCAGGGAAGAACGCCTCCTCATCTCCTGATAATACTTGTCTATGGACCAGCACTGTAAGCAGAGGGAGGGGGCGTTCCTCCCCGCTCACACAGTACAGCGCGATAGGCTGACTGTAAAGAGCTACGGTACCGAGAATTCAGCTTTTCAGCAGTATATAGAACTGCCTTTTCCCTGGACCATGAAAGGTCCTCTTTAAGGCTGTATTTTATTTTGCTCATTTTTGTGCCTGATGTAAAAGTTTACTTATTTTGCTGTTTTTCTTAAATAAACCGCTTTGCTGCAAGATTTGTGTCCCTGTTTCTGACTGGTTGGGCCTGCACCACTGCTTCTATTGAGCCATCATAAGACAACAGATATATATATATATATATATATATATATATATATATATATATATATATATATATATGGCATATATGAATTTATATGAATATATATGAGTTTCTGATGACTGTTGTCTGATGCTTGCTCTTTATACACAGCCAATAAACTGGACTAATCTGTACCATATTTGGCACATGGATAAATCAGACACCTCTGAAATTTTAGACTGAGATTCAGCTCTCTAGGATATACAGTTCCCAACATAAGCAAATATAGAACCACTGTCTTCCAAATCAATGACCTCCCTCTATATCACATCATTTGACCCACATTAACCAATAGTAGCTTGAAGATTCTTCATTCTTAATAGCCTCACTGACATGCAGCAGGATTACAGTACTCATTCACTGTTGTCTTCTGTTATTAGTCATCATCAGAGCACAGCTCTCACATGACCTATATTAGCTAATAGAAGCTTACAGATCCTTCAATAGACTTAGGGCTCGTTCACATCTGCGTTCTCCTCTCCGTACTGCAGGTTTCTGTTTCCTGCATGAAACAGAGCAGGAGACGGAAACCTGCAGGAGTCTTTCTTACCCATTCATTTGAATGGGTGAGAAAGTTTTCCGGCCATGAGCGGTGGTGAGCGTTTTATGCTCTCCGCCGCGAAACCTGGTTTTATAATCCGGACACAGAGTCGGACATGCAGTACTCTGTGTCCGGATTAAAAAAAACGGTTTCGCTCACGGCTGGACCCGGTCTGTGGTTTCCGTCTTCTGGCATGCAGAAGATGGAAACCATAGAACGGAGACCCTGAACGCAGGTGTGAACTTAGCGTAACTGACATAAATCATTATCAGAAGATTGCACTCTCTCATACTATTGTCCTTTGGTGTCAGCTATTATCAGAGGACGGCACCCATTCAATGTTGTTCTCTGTTATCAAACCTTATCAAAGGAAGATATACATATTGTAAGCTGATAGCTGGTCAGGTAATGGAGGGGGTGTACATCTCACCCAGACTACTCAGTTGGGTGAGATGTGAAAACTCCAGGAATGTTTGTTCTCAGCAGACAACTTTCATCTGCTGAGCATTTTGGTAAATGCTCAGTACTGGGCTGGATTTTTAGGAATGACAGGTAGGATTGGTAGTGGGACCTGTCATTCCACCCCCCTCCAGTAGACATTTGGGGATGTTCCGGCAGCGACTCAGCTGCAGAGAGTCTCCTCGTCAAGGAGGCTTAAGAAGCCAGCTCTAGCAGCAACACTTTGGCAGAGCTTGGCTGGAGAGCTGACAGAGAGGTCATATTTTTGGGAGCTGTGTCCTTAATGATTCTACTGGCTTTTTGGATTTCTGTTATTCTAGGTGAGGTATCCTATTCTATGTTTAGTTAGAGCCTAGCCGGGCAGGTATTAATTTCTGTATTGTTTCCTTTTGTTGCTGCACTACCTTTTTGAGTGAAAATAAACTCTACCTTTGTTTCGGACTAAAAGAAACTGGACTTGTGTGTCTATGCCACCCCACCTAGCAACCCCAGACCCTGACAATATATACAGCACTCCCTCACTTTCTGTTATTAGCATTTATCCATGAATACCATTTATGCACCTTGCACTTACATGACTCCTTCTCAAAGGGTGGTCACCAAATATTGATTTCATTTAGAATTGTCTTTTGTTCATTTACTTATTTTGTTAATTGGCAATAATAAACTATTAATACTTCTATTTTTGAAAGCATTCTTTCTTTACAGACTTTTTTGCACACCTTCTTCCTAAAAATTTTGCAATTTGGCTATATGTCTATATAGCTTTATATATACTGTATATATGCCTATACAATTTTTTTTCCTTTGGGTTATTCAAATAGTTTGTGTATCTTTTTTCGGTGATAAATTGGGCTTTATTTCTAGGTTGTTTTTATTTTTCCATGTTTTTTCTTTATTTTAATATGTGAAAAATGTAAAAAAAAAAAGGGGAAATTTCTTGTTTTTCACATTTTTTGTTGCTGTGCCTCTGACAGTAGCAGAGGGGTTTACGGGGTTTTGTTTTTTTTTTCATAACGTCTCCTGATACATACAGCCCCGATCATAGGAGGAATACAGCCACCTATACTATACTCCAAGCTGATCTGGGACCCAGCAGCTCTCGGAGTTCCTGCCTCCCCAGCTGTCATTTAACGAGCCAAGTCAGAGAGGAGCTGCATCATTGCGGCTCATTGAGCATTGTGTACACAATGATTTAGAAGGCAGGGGCGGTAATAAACTGTGGGTGCCTTCCCTATGGGATTTCTGGCTATAGTAACAGCCCGTATCCCAAGCCCATAGCTTGACGGTTTTGTGCAGCAGGCTAACCTTACAAGGTCGTACATATTGTGGGGGAGGTAGCTCAGTAGCAGCCATGGTACAGAGCCAAATAGTCAAAGAGAGGGACACAAAAGATGCAGCAAACTGGTTTATTTTGAAAAAAAATCCAGGAAAATAAATAAACCTTGACTTCAGGCACAAAATTGAGCAAAACAAAATACAGTCTTAACGTAAGACAAAAATAAAAAATAAAATCCTGCTCGAACAAGCAACTAACTAAACAGAAATGCCAACCAGACGAACAAAACAAGCGCAATATTGTCTCACCAGACTCAGGGTTACAGGACTGACTCAGCCACTTCCTTTCACTCCATGGAACTGCACTGGAATGCAAGAGCTGCTGCATTTTTCTGACCCGGCAATGAGCCAAGGATCTACACCTGGGCGGAGGCCTACTCCAGATCCACTCTGGACCACACATATGTCAGAAACCTGGAACTAATATATCCAGCACTTTGCCTGTCACCTTCCTACCCTTCATTCACATCTGTGTCCAGTATTCCGTAGGGGAGGAAGCATGGGGACCCTCCGAAATGGAATACCGAATGCATCTGCAAGCGCTGTGAGTTCATGCGGGCAGGAATGTAGATTGTGAACTACCTTCCTGTCCGCATGATCCCTGCGGAGATCTGGTGGCAAGCACACGGACCCCATTATAGTCTATGGGTTACATGTGCCTTCACTGGCACACTGCTTGCAGTGGCGTTCGGTATTCTGTTCAGGGGGATCCTCATGCGGACTCCCCCGGACTGAATACCAATGCAGGTGTCAGCGAAGCCTTACAATACACATTTTTGCAGAGTTAGAGGTGGTCTGCCCGGACATATATATTGTATGTGCAGTCCAGAAGAGGCTTAAGAAGAAAAATGAAAAATAAAAAAAATATTTACCACCATTATTTCTATGACCATAACTACATGTACTAGTATTTTTGATGATCGTGGAAAATAAAAGCAGTGTAGTATGATGGACAAGCCAGAAGATATCGTAGGAGCAGGAAAAGCGGCAGTGGCAACTTTATTGTCAGGAACACAATAGCATTGGCATCATTGGGTCAGTGATAAATAGGCAGCCCCCTCAGCAATGGAAGATCAATTAATGGCATAAGCTAAAGGTATGTGAAAATCCTCAATGATACACGTCTACCGTATTTTATATAAGACACACCTAGGTTTTAGAGGAGGACAATAGGGAAAAATAATTTGAAGCAAAAAAATTGTAAAATATTTAATATATGGGAGTTGTAGTTTTGCAACAGCTGCAAGGCCCCATTGACAGGTGACCCTGCAGCTGTACGGAGATCCATAGAGTGTTTTTTTTGCGGGGCCAGATGTACTTTTTAGTTATACCATTTTGGGGAATGCTATTGCTTAGATCACCTTTTATTTAAATCAGAAGCAAAATGGTGAAAAAAAAACATGGCGGTTTGAAAAATATCAGTAGAGCGGGCATTTTCGAACACAGGGATTCCTAATGTGTATGTGTTTCACAGTAATTTTCTACTTTTATATGTATTCTAGGGAAAGGAGGTGATCTAGAAGTTTTATTTATTTTATTTTTTTTTCACTATTTTATTCCCCTTCCCCCTAGGTGGCTTGAACCTGCAGTCATTTGATTGCAAGTCCCATAGACAGTAATACAAGTGTATTGCTGTCTATGGGAGATTCTCTACATTACTATTACGGCTGGTCATAGACCAACCACAATAGTAATATAGCTATGACAGGCCTGGGAGCCTTCAGTTGGCTCCTGGCTGTCACCAGAACAGGTCGGCTCCTGCGACCTTGCCGCACAGAAGCCGGCCTGCAACTTTAAAGGTATGGGGGTGTATTCTATACACTTTGGGGGGCAGGGGGGGTTAAGTTTTAATGCCCGCAATTAGAATGCATTCTAATTGCGGGCATTAACTTTGGGTCTCCGCGGTTGCTATGGGGCCGCTCTGCAGCAGAGCGCCGCCATTATTCTTACAGACCCGGCATCCTGGCAATGGAACGGCGGATGCCAGAAAGGGTTTTAGATGCCGGCACAGGTGCCGGAGCCTGCAGCATTGCCACACTCCTGTCGCTGCAGGAAGCCAGCAGCGGCAGGAACATGGCGACATTCGGACTATAAGACGATTTTGGGGGAAAAAAGTGAGTCTTATAGTCCGAAAAATTCTTTTTCACAAATGCACTGTATTCCACACTTGTAAGAAATAATTGTACATGCTTCGATTTGATGCCACCTGCCACGCTAAATACTTTCTCTGAGAGGTTTGACAAGACAGTATACCCATGGCAAACTAGGCCAGTTATTGTCACTGGTTGAATCTCTTAATCCTTAGCTCCATGTATTCAGGTCTCAGGGTATCAGCTGGGGAAGGAGCCCAGTCCAAGTACAATTAAACATCAAGTAAAGAGTAGCAAACTGTATTTAAATGTTAGATAAATTAAATTGTCACTTTATGTCATAAAGAGGCTGTTTCCTCAGTAAAAACAAAGCCTGTAAGAAAGTCGCACAAATGCAGTTTTTCTCCTATTCCACCCCATTTTCATTTTTTTTCCAGCTTCAGTACAGAGTAGAGAATATTAAACGCTACCATTACAATGTACAATTGTCCATAAAAATTTAGATCTCATATGGTTCTGTGAACAGAAAAATAAAAAAGTTATGGGGGTTTGGATGGCGGAGAGTCAAAAACGAAAATCAAAAAATGCAGTGGCAGGAAGGGGTTAGGTTAAAACAGTCAATCGCATATTGATGACCTATGTTAACGATAAGTCGTCAATATGTAAGGGGAAAACCCCTTCAACTATGGAGTATATAGCCGTTGTTCTTACTGTAGAATTTTTTGTAGCTAAACAACTCAAATGCAGTAAAAGTAATGGCGGTGTATAACTATTGCTTTGGCGCATCAATCCAATTTGCTGCCAAATCTTCCATAACTAAGCAACTGAATTGCAGTGAATTGGCAGCAACGTATGTTGTTTCCGTGCAACAAGACCAAGTTGGGGTGACAGTGGATTGTCACTTCACTGATACAGATTGAATGTGAGAACTGTGTGATGCAGCATTGCTGTGATACAGTCATGACCATAAGCGTTGACACCCTGATATTTTTAAACTGAAAAAAGGCCAATAAAGCAACAACATATGGGAGAAAGGCACCATGCATGATTAATAGAGAAAAACTCCCACACTTTTGTAGAAAATAATAATTACAAATGTATTCACTTTTGATTAAAAAAAAAAAACACATATACAATAAGACAAAAAATAATACAAAGAAAAAATTGGAATTGGGGAAAAACTTGACCAGTCATCAATAGCAGGTATACCTAAAGGTATAAGGTATACCTATCTATATGTAAGCCGTGTACCGGGGTGGTCTCCTCAGGATACAGCGAAGTCACGAACAAAGGAAGTGAGTCCTACTCAATTTAGCAAAGACAAGATTTTTATTTAGTTTAGTAACCTCCTTTACCCAAAAGAACACTCCCGGATATTTACATTCACTCAGCCTGGAAGCTGAGACCCTGGTGCTGTACAGCACGGTGCCCACTAGTGTGGCCTTCAATATACTCCAAGCTTTTACCTATCTGCAGACTGCACCTATACAGCTGCCTGTTACCTTTTATTACCCTAATACACAGGAACAATTCAGTGAGTGTGACACAGGCACCGGCGGTATAACACCAAGGCTTACAATTTTATTGCAATACTACTATTCCCCCCCAAGCAAAGTACAACCAAGCTGATATAATAGTAGGTTATCTTGCAAGCCAAACAGTGTGAAGTTAAACTGGATGTTGCTCCCAGACTTCCTTAGAAGTCCCTTTCTGAGAGATATAACTCTGTAGAATCCTCTGAGTCTTAATCCTTGTACCAGACAAGTAGATATTTCACCAGTAGTGCAGCCTGTGATGCTGGTTATGCCTAACTATCTAACTTCAGGCTCTTACTCAGTCTCTCAACAATTTGGCGCCAAACTTGCAGTGTGGTGCGTGCACAGTTACATCTGTTAGCTACCTTTTAGCCTTTGTTTGCAACAGCTGGAAGAGGGGCTCCTCAGACAGCATGCGGTCTCACTGACAGTGTCACTTCTCAGCCAAGTCTCTGACAGCAATCTTCCCCATAGGATGGTGTCTGAATAATCTCAGGAAGTGTCTACTTCAGCTTCACTTGCTGTAGATCCAGCCCTCCAAGGATCTTCTCTACACAAGGATGCCACTGCAGTCCTTCTTTCTACTTCAGATCAAAGCACGCAATGCCCAAAGTGGCTGCTGCACACACACTCTCCTCCTTCTGAGCCCAGATCCCCCGAACAGGGTCTCCACGCCAGTACTCCAGGGGCATACAGCCTTTTCCCTTTGTCTTGTGGTCTTGCAACAGTGACCTCTTGGTCAAATAACAAAATGTCAGATTATGAAAAAAAACAAAACTTATTTACAGAAACAGGCACATTCACTACACAAGGGCTGTTTCGCTCTCTTACATATATACAGTACAGACCAAAAGTTTGGACACACATTCTCATTCAGAGTTTTCTGTATTTTCATGACTATGAAAATTGCAGATTCACGCTGAAGGCATCAAAACTATGAATTAACACATGTGGAATTATATACTTAACAAAAAAGTGTGAAACAACTGAAAATATGTCTTATATTCTAGGTTCTTCAAAGTAGCCACCTTTTGCTTTGATTACTGCTTTGCACACTCTTGGCATTCTCTTGATGAGCTTCAAGAGGTAGTCACCTGAAATGGTCTTCCAACAGTCTTTAAGGAGTTCCCAGAGATGCTTAGCCCTTGTTGGCCCTTTTGCCTTCACTCTGCGGTCCAGCACACCCCAAAGCATCTCTATTGGGTTCAGGTCTGGTGACTGTGGAGCCCAGGTTATCTGGCGTAGCACCCCATCACTCTCCTTCTTGGTCAAATAGCCCTTACACAGCCTGGAGGTGTGTTTAGGGTCATTGTCCTGTTGAAAAATAAATGATGGTCCAACTAAATGCAAACCAGATGGAATAGCATGCCACTGCAAGATGCTGTGGTAGCCATGCTGGTTCAGTATGCCTTCAAGTTTGAATAAATCCCCAACAGTGTCACCAGCAAAGCACCACCACAGCATCACACCTCCTCCTCCATGCTTCACGGTGGGAACCAGGCATGTAGAGTCCATCCGTTCACCTTTTCTGCATCGCAAAAAGACACAGTGGTTGGAACTAAAGATCTCAAATTTGGACTCATCAGACCAAAGCACAGATTTCCACTAGTCTAATGTCCATTCCTTGTGTTCTTTAGCCCAAACAAGTCTCTTCTGCTTGTTTCCTGTCCTTAGCAGTGGTTTTCTAGCAGCTATTTTACCATGAAGGCCGGCTTCTGCACAAAGTCTCCTCTTAACAGTTGTTGTAGAGATGTGTCTGTTGCTAGAACTCTGTGTGGCATTGACCTGGTCTCTAATCTGAGCTGCTGTTAACCTGCGATTTCTGAGGCTGGTGACTCGGATGAACTTATCCTCTGCAGCAGAGGTGACTCTTGGTCTTCCTTTCCTGGGGCGGTCCTCATGTGAACCAGTTTCTTTGTAGCGCTTGATGGTTTTTGCAACTGCACTTGGGGACATTTTCAAAGTTTTCCCAATTTTTCGGACTGACTTACCTTAATTTCTTAATTAATGATGGCCACTCATTTTTCTTTACTTAGCTGCTTTTTTCTTGCCATAATACAAATTCTAACAGTCTATTCCAGGGGTCTTCAAACTTTTTAAAAGGTGGGCCAGGTCACTGTCCCTCGGACCATTGGAGGGCCGGAATATAGTTTAAAGGGATTCTACCATTAAAATCACATTTTTTCTCGATAACACATAGGAATAACCTTAAGAAAGCCTCTTCTTCTCCTACCTTTCGATTACTTCTTTGCCCCGCTGTTTGGTTAAAATTCTGTTTTCTGTCGGTATGCAAATGAGTTATCTTGCAGCACTGGGGGCATCCCCAATGCTTCGAGAGAACTCTCCAGTGCTGCCTCCAACTTCTTGTGGGAAGTCGTCTTTATGTGTCTTCTTCTGGGGCAGGCAGAGCCGACTGAGCATGCCCACAGGCCACAAGAAAATGGCCGCTTACTTACTGTGCAAGCGGCCATGTGCAGTCGGCTCTGAACGAGGCCCAAGACGTACAAGTTTCACCGCCTGCGCCGGAAGAAGACGCATGAAGATGACGTTCCAGAAGAAGATAGAGATGGCGCTGGAGAGTTCTCTCGCAGCATTGGGGATGCTCCCAGTGCTGCAAGAGAACTCATTTGCATACCGACAGAACGGAATTTTAACTGAACGGTGGCGCGGATAAGAATAGCCTTTCTTAAGGCTATTCTGACGTTTCAACGACAAAAACAGTTTTTAATGGTAGAATCCCTTTAAAGCTGATCCAGTGGAATGCACACACCAAACACAAGTGTGAATGCCCCCTGCGGTGTTATTAATCCTACAGTAAGATATTATAGTGCTTACTTCAGTGGGCATAGATAGGGACCGGGATCCAGGAAGTCAGCAGGCACTAAACCAAACTAGTGAGGTGGCTTTGCCCACTGTAATTTGGGCTGCCTCAGGTCAGGTCACGTTGCTATGGTGACCTGACTGATGAAGTGACGCGGAGGGGTACAATTGACTATACCGGGCCAGGCCATGGAGACAGCGCGCTTCACTTTACTGATTGGAGGGCACCACTCCTGATGTCTGCGCGATCTGCTCGGTCTCCGGTGTCCGCCTGTGTCCTTCTGTCACATCGCAAGTATGCGATGTAAGGAGGATACCTGAGGCAGATCACCGGTATCCTCCTTACATCGCATATATGCGATGTGACAGGAGGACACAGGCGGACACCGGAGGCAGAGCAGATCGCACAGACATCAGGAGCGGTGCCCTCCAATAGGTGAAGTGAAGCGTGCTACATGGCCTGGACCAAGCTCCCCAGGAGCTTCATTATAAATGCGCGCCTGCCGGTGGTGCCAGCGGGCCGGACAGATGTGCTCGGCGGGCTGCATGTGGCCCGCGGGCCGTAGTTTGAGGATCCCTGGTCTATTCAGTAGAACTATCAGCTGTGTATCCACCTGACTTCTGCACAGCACAACTGATGGCCCCAACCCCATTTATAAGGCTATAAATCCCTCTTATTAAACCTGACAGGGCACACCTGTGAAGTGAAAACCATTTCCGATGACTAAATCTTGAAGCTCATCAAGAGAATGCCAAGAGTGTGTAAAGCAGTGTTACAATCAGCTGGGTTTATTAAAAACAAACAAACAAAAACCCTGTGGAGCCCACTGGGCTCTGAACCACAGGAACACCCTGGTGTGAATAAGGTCTAGCAGTTAGCGTCACTGCTAGCCCACTACACAACCGGGTTTGCTCTGTTTAATCACAGAGGTCTGTGTTGCTCAGAGCAACCGCTCAAAGGAAGCCTAGACAGCACTCCTGTGCTAGACTGCAAATAAATAGATAGTGTGCACTCAGTGACCACCTGAGGTAGCTATCAACTAAAGTTTCAGTAATAAATTCCTAACTCAATCTATAATTCTGCCTAATCAATTTCTAACTGAACTAGCTAACCTGAGCACACGCAGTGCATTTGTGAAATGATACTAGGGTGGTAGGCTGAGGAACCTCCCTCCTTAAAAAGGGGAAGGGCGGTCCTAAGCAAACAGCCCAGCTGCCCACGCCGAGCGCACATTGGCCAACATCCCAGTCCGTCAGAGAGCTGAACATGCCGAGCTGCTGCAAGGAAAGTTAACCCTTGCAAGTAGGACAGAATCACGTAGGGAAATGTGACAGCAGGCATAGCGCAACAACCGAGAAGCAGACTGCGACCTGTCTCCTTGGCCTCAGCTACCGCACTGTCCTAACAAGCAATAATCAAAGCAAAAGGTGGCTACTTTGAAGAATCTAGAATATAAGACATATTTTCTGTTGTTTCACACTTTTTTGTTAAGTATATAATTCTACATGTGTTAATTCATAGTTTTTGATGCAGTGTGAATCTACAATTTTCATAATCATGAAAATACAGAAAACTCTTTGAAAGAGAAGGTGCGTCCAAACTTTTGGTCTGTACTGTGTATACCTAGGTAAGTATAATCAAGGTAGGTGAAGGAAAAGCATTCCCAGTGGAAAAATACAAGACCAAGGTATAACGAAAGACCACAAAATGTATATGACAAAGCAAAATACAATATATCATACCATTATAAGCACACTACACTCGACACGTGTTTCGCCTATTAAAGGCTTCGTCTGGGGAATTCTTAATATTTATAATCATCCAGGTCTTTCTTCAGTTTATTTTTGTCTTGTTATTGTGTATGTTTTTTAACAAACATGAATAAATTTATAATTATAATTATTCACAAAAGTGTGGGAGTTTTACTCTATTAGTTACCCTGAAATTTTTCCAGAAAATGAAGTATTTCTCCAACAAAATTATTGCAATTACACATTTTGTTATAAACATAATTAGTTCCTTTATGTGTATTTGGAACAACACACATACAAAAAAATAAAATGGAAAAAAAAAGGCAAATTGGACATAATTTCACACAAAAATGGGCCAGACAAAATTGTTGGCACCTTTTCAAAATTGGGTAAATAACTTTGTTTCAAGCATATGATTCTCGTTCAAACTCACCTGTGGCAAGTAACAGGTGTGGGCAATGTAAAAATCACACCTGAAACCAGATAAAAAGGAAAGAAGTTGACTTAATCTTTGCATTGTGTGTCCGTGTGCCACACTAAGCAAGGAAAACAGAAAATGGAGAAGAACTGTCTGAGGACTTGAGAATCAAAATTATGCAAAACTATACAATCTCAAGGTGACAATTCCATCTCCAGAGATTTTAATATTCCTTTGTCCACAATGAGCAACATAATGAAGTTTACAAACCAAGGCATTGTAGCTAATCTCCCTGGATGTGGTCAGGAGAAAAAAAATTGATGAAAGGTTGCAAGACAGGATAGTCCAGATGGTGAATAAGCAGTCCCAATCAAGTTTCAAACAAATTCATGCGGTCCTTCAGGTTCAGGGTGCTACAGTGTTGGCGCCAACTATCTGTCGAATGAATGAAATAAAACGATATGACAGAAATCCCAGGAGGACCCCACTGCTGACACAGAGACATAAAAAAGCTAGACTGCAGTTTGCCAAAATGTAAGTGAGTAAGCCAAGATCCTGGGAAAATGTCTTGTGGACAGATGAGAACAAGATATAGCTTTTTGGCAAAGCACATCATTTCTACTGTTTACCGAAAATGGAATGAGGCCTACAAAGAAAAGAACACAGTAGCAACAGTCAAATATGTTGGGGGTTCAAATAGGTTTTGGGGTTGTTTTACTCCCTCTGGCACTGGGTGCCTTGACTGTGTGTCAGAAAGATGGGTTTACAACCCAGCTGCAACCCCGCCTCTTCTGTCGGTCCAACTTCCGACGCCCTCGCAATATGCCGGCCATTTTTGGGAGGCCGATCTTGCTCTTGTAGTTCAATACAGGAGCGTACTGCGCAGGCGTCGGAAGTTGGACCGAGACAGAAGACAGAAGAGTCGGGGTTGCAGCTGAAGATGGAGACGGCGCTGGAGTGAGATCTCGGGCAGCCGTGGGGATGCTCCCATCGCCGTTTGAGCGCTGGGGCCCGCCCTCATTGCTGCGGAGAACTCATTTGCATACCGGTTAAAACCGGTATTTCTAAGGAACGGCGCCGCGGAGACCACGTCTAAAGGTAAGAGATGAATAGCCTTTCTTAAGGCTATTCCAACATGGTAATTAGAAAAAATGTTGCTTTAGTGGTATAATCCCTTTAAAGAGGATCTTTCATGGGTTTGGGCAAAGGCAGTTCTATATACCACTGGATTCAGCGCACTGTCGGCTTTCCAGCGGTATATAGAACTGCCTTTGCCTAAACCCATGAAAAGTCCTCTTTAACATCGGATCCCGGAGAGGTGAGTAACAGTGTTTATTATGTTCTCTCATCTCCCCTGGGGCTCCGATTATTATACTCGGGGGTCTGAAAAGGCCCCTGAGTATAATAATAGAGCTTGAAGGGTCCACTGTGGCCCCTGTAACCTCTAATAGCATATTGTGCCCACTGTGGGGCATAATATAGGCTGCAGGGGCCACTGTGGGATATATATACACATATATATATATATATATATATATATATATATATATATATAGGGGTTGGGTGCATGGAGAAGTGACGAGTCAGAGATGTCTGGGTTTCAAACTTTACAGAGTCAAGTCACAGCTGGGAAGAGACGGGAAATGTGGGGAGACATCTCATGTGAGTATTACTGCATTGTATTTATTGTAATGGCAGAATGTAATGGCAGAAAATATGAATCGCATTTGAAAAACACATTTTTAGGGCTAATTTTTTCCTGGGGGGTATTCGATATCCCCCAGACCCCCCGGTAAGTAGGGCCCCACCAAAGTCAATTGCCCAGGGCCCCACAAAGCCTGGATCCGCCACTGGTTATTTCTTTCCAAAGGGTGTGTAACCAAATATTAAGTTAGGGTGCCAATAATTTTGTCCATCCCAATTTTGGAGATTAGATAATTTTTGCATTTTTATTGGCTATTTTTTGTGTTGTTCCATTAAACAAAAAGGAAATAAACATGTGTTGAACAAAAAATGTGTAATTGCAATAATTTTCTGGGAAAATTGCAGTGGTGCCAACACTTACAGCCATGATTTTAGATTGTAATAATGTCTGCTGTCCCAGTCATCTGTTCCTAGTCGCTGCCTGACCCTGAATCTTCTTTCCCTAAAATCTGTCTATTAATTAAATCTATCTGTTCTCTCTTCCTGTATTTATTATGTGCTGGATTTTCCCTTTCTGCTGGCTGAATTATGTTCTTCTCTTCTCTCTTACCTCTATCTGCATAAGATGGCAGCATGTGCCCTTGTATAGTGGATACAAGTGATCAGTGACCTCTCTCATCCACAGTCCCTCATCCACACTCCCTGCTTGGACCTCCAGGCCCTGTGATATTTCTTCTCTCTATCTCTCCTTTTCACATTATGGTGGCCCTTTTATATGATTCTTCTCAATCAACATGCTGAAGTTTTGTATTGAAATCGATTCAAAACTACTTGCTCATATCTACTACAAACTCAGAGAGAACTAGAGATTGACCATGCAGAGGAGCAAAATGCTAAAAAAATGTAAAATATAACACATGTAAAGGTCAGAAATAGTGGTATTTTTCGCCTACATACAATGATAATGATTTAGGATAGTTTATTGAAAGGTTAGGTACGCTTTAAAGACAAATTTGCTTTTCATTCTAAGGTGATAGAAGGATTTTATGCCCCTAGCTTCTGCCCCGCATCAGACACTCATTTAGCAATGCTGCCATGTTATCAAGGATAAGCATTGAGCCTCTACTACCACTCATTCCATCTTGTAGCATCTAAAACAACAAGACTATTGTAGTAGTATAGTATCTTACTATTTAAAATGAAACCATATAATACAAATAATATAAATACACACACTGCTATTCAATAATGTAGTATTCTCTTGCGTCCAGTACATGTTATCTCGTTATCTCCCTAGTACTACAATTCTATATAGACACAATGTAGCTTTGTTATTATCCATATACTGTAACAGAGATAAACTTTCTCACAAAGTATATGAACACCTGACCTGACCATCATACCTACATAAGCTTGCTGGATAGTCTATTCCAAAACTATACACATTTATTTGGAGTTGGCTAATTTTATATCCCTATATTCTTCCAGAAAAAAAAAAAAAAAAAAAAAAAATTCACTGAAGGGAGAGTAATCCCAAAAACAAGTACCAAAAATAAAAATAAAACTTCACCTTTATTTTTTTGCAGATAAAAAACAACAAAAAAGGTAAAAACACATCTCCGGCAAACCAGGCAATGGAAACGCCAGATATTTACTGGGTGTGCACTAGCCTTTGTGCCACATCCCCTCGGAGGGTAGGAAAAATATGGGCGAGTAAATGTAGTTTAAATTCACCTATTCAGCACTTTTACTAGGAGATCCTACCTCCCTACAATATACAAAGTATGTCCGGAGTATATTGGAACTGAATTCAAAATAGTATCAACCTCCAAAACCCAATATTATAGTGCAAATAGTGGGAGTATCCACTTCCTCCCTGAGGATACTGGCCTAACGCCACACCAACAGGAAGGGATAGCGGAAAAACTACACCACTGGGTATGGAGGATTCAGTCCATAGCTCCCAGACATACATATAACTACTGCAACTTTACCCACAAGATTTTGGCGTTTGTGTCTGGGAATATGTGCCCATTCAACCAAAGGAATATTTGTGAGCCCAAAGACTGATGTTGGACACCATAGTCTGGCTCATCGTAAGTATTCCAGTTAATTCAAAATGTGTCCAATGGGGTTGAGGTCAGGGCTTTATGCAGGTCACGTAAGTTCCTCTACATAAATATTTGGAACCATACAAATGTCTACAAAGTCTGTATATTGTATGTCATAGCATTAACAAAACCCTTCACTGTAAATAAAGGGCCTAGCCCTGTGTTTCCCAAAGTGGTCTAGGTGGACCCCCAGGGAACTCAGCTGCAATGCAAATCTTAGATCTAATCTTGACATTTTTTGACGAGTTTTGAGAATATGGTAGAAATGTAGCAGCAGGGGTTCACCAAAACCAGTAAAATTTTGAAACTGGTCTACGAGAAAAAAAAGTTAGGGAACCGTTAGGGAACCTCTGGTATAGCCCAAACCCTGTAGGGCAGCCTCATTCTTCTTCCACTTCTACCTATTTTATAGTAGGCAGTATGTGTTCTCTGGGCATTTACCATACCACATTTGTTTATCAGACTTTGGAGGCATGCTTTGCAACTTTCCAGTTGACATTTAACCCTTAAGTACTATCATGGTTTCTACCATAATGATATGTCTATGTTAGTGGTGTATGATAGACACCATGATAGTACTTAAGGGTTAAGAATATGATCACCTTGCACAAGGACAAGTTTACCTACTTGACCAGGAAAACCCATTTCAGAAACATCATGCACAAGTCTTCCCAACTCCTATCTCCATGAAAATAAACAGGTATACTTTTATGTATTTTCAAACTATAACCCTGGTCTGAAATAAGTCGGCATCATTTACTAATAGCTGGTCCTGGTCCTTCTATTCTCAGATTTAAAAAAAAATTGTAAGTTGCTGTTGTATTTTTTTCGACAGTTTTACACCTTTGAATGAGAACATCGCAAAGATGTAGAAAATGGCTTAGACCGAGCTGATGCATAAAATACATAGATCTACAATTTATAGAACATCAGTAGTCATGACCACTGAGACCAATCAATGACAAATGTGAGGGACGTCATCAGTCCTCTCCAGCGAGTTTTCCAAACATTGCCATAGCTTTGACTAATATACAACCAGAACCCTTCCACTAGTGCAGACATTATGCAATGGGTAAAATACTGAGGAGGAGCTTTATAAACTGCCATACTTGCCTGCATAAGGGTGCATTCTCACGGAGGAAAATGGCACTGAATTTGGTGTGGAATCCGCGTCAGATTCAGCGCTGAAAAAAAGCCTCTGATTGACTTTTTCTGCTAATGGGAAGCTTTTTTTCAGCAGTGAATCTGACATGGATTCCACACCAAATTCAGCACCATTTTCCTCTGTGTGAGTGTACCCTAAGGGTGAATTCACACTGAGTAAACGCTAGCTTATTCTGAACGTAAAACACGTTCAGAATAAGCGGCGTCTAAAGCAGCTCCATTCATTTCTATGGGAGCGGGGATACGAGCGCTCCCCATAGAAATGAATGGGCTGCTTCTTTCACTCCGTGCAGTCCCATTGAAGTGAATGGGGAGTGCCGGCGTATACGGCAAGCTCTGCTCATGCCGGAGCGTACACGCCGGCACTCCCCATTCACTTCAATGGGACTGCACGGAGTGAAAGAAGCAGCCCATTCATTTCTATGGGGAGCGCTCGTATCCCCGCTCCCATAGAAATGAATGGAGCTGCTTTAGACGCCGCTTATTCTGAACGTGTTTTACGTTCAGAATAAGCTAGCGTTTACTCAGTGTGAATGCACCCTAAGGCAGGCACAACAAGCATTAGGCTAGATGAAACCCTTACCACTACTGTAGCTGTATACTGCTGTAAATATACTCAATGATAAATCTCTTACACCAGTAATTAAGAATGTTAAACTCAAAACATGGAATTTTATACCAGCATGCTGCACAAAAAAATATGTTTATTGGTCCATTATTTACCTGCATAAAATACTGGAATGCAATAGGTATTTTTATATTTGATTTATATAATTTTATTCCAAATGATACAGTAAGAACCGGACAATACTACACAAGGCTACAAGCGGACACAAGTTCACACTGATGTTTTTTGAGTAATTCCTTTTACTACAACTTTTTTTAAAGCTTCTAAGATATATTCAGTTTAGTGTAGTGTCTTGTGTGTCATTTCACGACACTTCTTTAACTTCTAACCCATCATACACACAAATGACTTCACTTAATCATCCACACAAGAAATATGGGTGTACAAAGAAACATACATACCTCATTTTCTTCAGTTTCTTCTGAAAGACCAATGGTAATATTGTATCAATTTTCAAAACCTGCTTTGCTGCTTTTGGTAAGATCATGGAACTTGCATAAAAAGAAAAATAATCATAATCATTCGTCATGTGGACAATAGAGCTGTCACTCTAGCTCAGTCAGTTTATGTCTTTGATCTGCAGCTTCCATTATTGGAATACGATTCTATTCCTAAGCCTTACTGGTGTGGATAAATAAAGAGAAAAACACAAGAGCCTGAACCTTGGAAAAAGACTTTGAGGTGGGTTCAGGGAAAGTGTGGCTCAAGTTTCAGGAAGGCAGTAGCAGATAGTGCCTAAAATTACAAATCTCTGGATGATGATAGAAAGTGGAGAATGATGGGGGCTTTCAGGAGGAGTCTCAGGAACGTACAGTGGTAAATTTGTTCAAAACATATCACAATAAATGAAGGAAAACAGGATTCTAAAAATCACTGCGAAATATTTCTCCGCGCTACATAACATGCTTCATTTTTTTCTACATGTATACAACTATACAAAGTGGTTGTATTACATACAGTATCTTATATTAATAGTATACAGGACTTACCAAAGTAAAAAAAAAGTCAGATTTTTTTGTTGTGTAGATTCTTGTTAACATCCTATCAAATGGCTGGACATCTTATTGCTCAGCATTTTGTGAATTTTTTTACCTATAACGATAAGTGGATTTTAAAGAGAAAAAACATAGCATATGGTATATCCACATGATAGGTGAGAAGTCGTTGATTCTTGGGCATCCTGATCATCAGAACAGGGGTCCAGTGTCCCCAATTTAACTCTTAACTAGAGATGAGCGAACACCGTTCAATGTAATACATATTCGATCGAATATCAGGCCGTTCGAGGTGTTTGATTCCAATCGAATACCACGAGGCAAGCGCAGTAAAAATTTGTATCCCCTCCCACCTTCCCTGGTGCGTTTTTTGCACCAATAACATCGCAGGGGAGGTGGGACAGGAACTACGACAACGGAGGCATCGAAAAAAAGTTGGAAAAAGGAATTGGCGGCCGAAATCAGGTGACCTCCAATTTAGACGAAGGGCGAGTTTAACATTCGATTAATTTGAGAATGTGAACTATGTGACTGTGAGACAGGGATAGATGTACAGGCAGGGTTAGCTAGGGATTACCTTTATTTAGGGGGGAATGTTACTCACCCAGCTCTTTGGGGCTCTATCTGGTCGGGATCCCTGTCAGCTTGCGATGTGCACGAGCTGACTTTTTCCCATAGGAATGCATTGACCAGCATGGATTGGCCGAATGCCATACAGACTACAGCATTCGGCCAATCAACACTGGTTCTGCCGGAGGAGGCGGAGTCTAAGATCCAACCACAGCAGTTTCCATTGTGGTCTGATCTCAGATGTAGCAGTGCTGACACAGCAATGCTACACGGAGAAGCGGCAGAGCTCAGCACACACAGAGATGCAGCAGAGCTGAGTGTGCAGCATGGTTCAGCGCACACTCAGTACTGCTACATCAGATGCAGCAGAGCTGAGTGTGCAGCAGGTTCAGCTGAACCCTGCTGCATCAGACTGCTACATCGGACACTGCTACACTGCTACATCGGCCAGCACTGCTACATAGGGCCATGCGCTCAGCTGGGCTACTCCGGAGATGCAGCCGAGCAGAGCGCATGCCCAGCACTGCTACATCGGAGATGAAGCAGAGCTGGCCGTTGGCTGAGCTCGACTACTCCGGAGTAGCCAAGCTGAGCACACGGCTCGATGTAGCAGTGCTGGCCGATGTTGGCATCATTTCCTGAGGTGTCATAGTGGACTTGGTGACTCTTCTGAGTCGAAGAGTGGGATCCCCTGAAACGAGCATTTTTTCCCCATAGACTATAATGGGATTCGATATTCATTCAAATAGTCGAATATTGAGCGGCTATTCGAAACGAATATCGAATATTTTACTGTTCGTTCATCTCTACTCTTAACCCATTTATGCCTAGTGTTCCATTACTACAACTCAAAAAATTCAACCTCAGGCATAAATGGTTTAAGGACTGGGCCTAAAAGTAATGTCCAAGCTTCATTTTTCAAAACTGAAATGTCACTTTATATGGCAATAACGTTGAGACTCTTTAAGTTACCCATGCGATTTTCAGATTGTTTTTTCATGACAGATTGTACTTCATGTTAGTGGTAAACATTGATCAATATTTTATGTGTTTATTTCTAATTAAAAAAAATGTAAATTTGACAGAAATTTAAAAAAATTTGCAGTTTTCAAAATGTGTAATGCTCTGTGTTTCAGACAGGCATAACACCCAAATACATTAATAAATATTATCTGCCATACCTCTACTTTATATTGGCATAATTTTATAATCGTCTTTTAATTTATTTTGGACATTATAAAGCTTACAAGTGTAACAGCAATTTTTCCAGATTTACAAAAAAAAATTCCCAAGCACATTTGTTGGGGACCTCATCAGTTTGGCAGGGGATTTTAATGGCCTATATATTAGAAACCCCCATAAATCATCCCATTTTCAAAACTGTGACCCACAAATAATTCTAAACAGCATCTGAAAGGTTTAAGATAAGAGATAAGATAAGATAATCCTTTAATAGTCCCACCTTGGGGAAATTTCAGCGTGTTACAGCAGCATAGTAATACAGATACAGGATAATACAGAGTAATATGTTACAGACGTAGACACAGATAAGCTGAGAAGAGAAGATATACTAGGAGTCCATGGCAGCTAAGGAAAAACAGAAGAGAAAGAGGAAGACCTCATGGTCATCCTCATAATCATTAGTTCTCTGTGCGGAGAGCTCTTCGTTTGGTCTGATGTAGATTATACAGCCTGGTCGCGGTTGGAAGGAAGGACCTGCGATAGCGCTCCTTCTCACACCTGGGGTGAAGCAGACGGTCGCTTACAGTGCTGCCAAGTCCCATCAGGGTCCCATACATGGGGTGGGATTTGTTCTCCCGCATGGAGGTCACCACAGACAGTATCCTTCTGTCACCCACCACCTGTACTGGGTCCAAGGGGCTCCCCAGGACAGAGCTGGCCCTCCTGATCAGCCTGTCAAGTCTATTTCTGTCCCTGGTTGATATACTGCTTCCCCAACAGGCCACACCGAAAAAGATGGCTGAGGCAACCACAGAGTTGAAGAAGGCCCTAAGAAGTGTCCCCTGGACTCCGAAGGCCCTCAGCCTCCTGAGCAGGTAGAGTCTGCTGTGGCCCTTTCTGTGCAGCGCCTCCAGGTGATCAGCCCAGTCTAGTTTATTATTGAGGAGCACGCCCAGGTACTTATAGGTCCTGACTATCTCAATACATGTTCCTTGGATCTCCACCGGGGTCGGAGCACCTCTCCGTTTACTAAAGTCCACCACCATCTCCTTGGTCTTCCCAGCATTAATCCTGAGCTGGTTCTGCTGGCACCATTCAACAAAATCCCGGTTTAAGTCTCTGTATTCCCTATCATCGCCATCAGTGATAAGGCCGACTATAGCAGAGTCATCGGAGTACTTCTGTAAGTAACAGCTGGATGAGTTGTGCCTGAAGTCAGCAGTGTACAGTGTGAAGAGGAATGGGGCAAGAACTGTACCTTGAGGTGCCCCCGTATTACAGATCACAGTGTCAGACACACAGTCCTGGGCTCTCACATACTGAGGGCGGTTTGTCAGGTAGTCTAGGATCCAGTTGGACAGGTGATGGTCCACACCACCAAGGTTCAGCTTCTCCCTCAGTAGCCCTGGCTGAATGGTGTTGAACGCACTGGAGAAATCAAAGAACATTATTCTCACAGTGTTCCCGGGTTTCTCCAGGTGAGAGAGAGCTCTGTGAAGAAGGTGGATGATGGCGTCATCTACCCCAATGCCTGGCCGGTAGGCAAACTGGAGGGGGTCCAGAGCGGAGCTCACTAGGGGGCGTAGGTGTGTCAGGACCAGTCTCTCTAGGACCTTCATTAGGTGTGATGTCAGTGCTACAGGTCGGTAGTCATTGTAGCCCATCGGGTTGGGTTTCTTCGGGACTGGTACCACGCAAGATGTTTTCCACAGTTGAGGTACCACCCCCAGCTTCAGGCTCATATTGTACATGTGCGTTATAATACCACACAGCTGGTCACTGCACATTTTAAGAACTCTTGCGCTTATACCATCAGGTCCCCCCGCTTTGTTCGCTCTAATGCTCTTCATTTGTTAACCCTTTAAGCGTTTAACAGGAATTAAAACAACATGGAGGTGAAATTTAGACATTTAATTTCTTTTTTTCAATAAGGTGTTCATTTAGTCTTAAATTAAGACATTAACAAGGGGTTAAAGGAGAAAATGCATCTCACAGTTTGTTAAATATTTGCTCCTGAACATGACAATACCCCATATGTGGTTGTAAACTGCAGTATGGGTAGATGGGGAGGGCTCGGAATGGAAAGAGCGCTATTTGGCTTTTGAAGGGCAGATTTTGCTGAAATATTTTTCAGGTGCTATGTCATATTTGCAGAGCCCCTAGAGTACCAATACAATGCAAAAAGTGACCCCTTTTAGAAACTACATCCCTCAAGGAATTTCTCAAGGAGTAGAGTGAGCATTTTGACTCCACAACTGTTTCACAGATTTTATTAGTATTGGGTAGTAAAAAATTTTTTTCCAATTAACTGTCCATTTAGCCCCAAATTTTTCATTTATATAAGGGGTTAAAGAAGAAAAAGCACCCCACAGTTTGTTAGACAATTTCTCCTGAACACAGGAATACCCCATATGTAATCGTAAAATGTTGTGAGTATATGGTGGAGCTTAGATTGGAAAGAGCACTATTTGGCTTTGGGAGAGCAGACATTTTTTTTGTAATAGTTTTCTGGGGCCATGTCGCATTTCAAATGCCCCAAGAGTAGGAAACCCCAAAAACGTCACCCCAAAAAACTACACCCCTCAAGGAATTTATCTAGGGGTATTATTATCATTTTGAGCCCAATAGTGCTTCCAAAAAATGAATGAACAAAGTGAAAATTGAAATTTATAAAGAAATATGCTATTTCAGTGCCCAGCATGTTGTGCCCACTTTGTATCATCATGGACTCCTAAAACTATTATGTGAGTTATCCTGGTTACAAAGAAGTTGCATGTGGGTGTAAACTGCTGCTTGGGCACACAGCAAGGCTCAAAAGGGAAGGAGTTCTGCACTTTTTAGCTTTGGTGCATAGATTTAGAGGGACTTTCTAGATGCCATGTTGTTTTTGCAGAACCCTGAAGATGCCAGTAAAGTGGAACTCCCCAAGAAGTGACCCCATTTTGGAGTTCAATTTTAGGGTCTCTGCAGATATTACATGGCGTTCAAAAAGCAACAATCTAAATTAGCGGTGCAAAAACACATAAGGCTATTTGACATATATGCCTGCTGTGTGCCAAAACAGCAGTTTATGCCCACAGGTATGACACTGTTGTACACAACAATGTCAAATGTGGGTATAAACTGCAGTCTGGGGACAATCGGGCACAGAAGGGAAGGAGCACTATTTTGGTTTTTGATGCACAGTTTGGCTTTCGGAAGTCATGTCACTATTACAGAGCTCCTGAATTGCGAGAGAAGTGGAGACATCTGACTCCATTTAGGAAGCAACACCCTTTAAGTGGCGTAGCAAGCATTTTTAACCCTTGAGTATTGCATTAATTTAATTTCCATAAATGAATGCGCAGTTGATAATGAAAAGTGAAAATTGCAATTTTCCCAGATATACACCATTTCAGTGCTCAATATGTTGTGCCCAGCTTGTGTCGACAGAGAAACACTCAAAAAACTGATAAGCTGGTATCCAGGACACAAAAGCATTTACATTGCTTGTCTCTGATACAAGTTGGACACAACATGTTTGTACTACGCATTAAAGTGACAAATACCTGGAAAAATTGCCCTTTTGTAACACAGTACCTCTGCCTTATGTATCCCAGTCCATCTGCCAGTGGTGCACTGTACCTTTTTTAAAAAAAATTTTTTTTTAGCTTTTTTAAATTAAAACTTCCTTTTTTTGCTTTTTTAAATGCAATAAAGAAAGATTATGAATGATAATCTGTTTTCCCTTAGCCCAAACAGCAGCACAACTGGGGTATTCCTGCCCCTATGAGCTGTTAGGACAGGTGGAATTTTTAGTTACCTAACAGCTTTGATCCCTATAAGACATGCTCCTCCCTTGTGTTAGTATCAAGTATGGCATACAGAGAGCAATTACAAAAGTGATACACACACATATAAATCTGTACAACAGTACCTCCTAGGGAGGGAGCCTTGTGCTGCTGTTTTGGCTATGGGAAAACATATTATCCTATTAATATTATAAATGTGAAAGTTTGTGAGTTTGGATGTTTGTGGGTTTGTGTGTTTGGATGTTTGGATGTTTGTTCCTCAATCACGCAAAACCCGCTCGACCGATTTGGCTGAAAGTTTCCACAAACATAGTTAATACACCCGATTGCGCAATAGGCTACTTTTCGTCACAATAGTGCACATTACGTTTGTGCCAGGACCCCCACAAAACCCAAACTCACACCACCATCTCTGCAATCTCACACACTTTGGACCATAGCAAGCCACAAAATTCATATTGCCCTCTACAGCCTCGCCCCTAACCCCACACAATCTCATATACATATACTTTACCACTTTGCCCCTCACCTTAACGATACTCCAGGAGGTTCTCTTTAACGCTCCAGAGCAGCCATGTTTGCCGACCTCCACCGCTTTGACAATCCTCGACACCGCCCACCCATGTCAATACCCCTAGGCGGTCTAATAAATGCAAAAAAAAAAAGTTTAAAAAAAGTAAAAAAAAATAAAAAAAAATAAAAAGGATTAAAAATTCAAATCACCCCCCTTTCCCTAGAACACATATAAAAGTAGTTAAAAACTGTGAAACACATACATGTTTAGTATCCCCGCGTCCGAAATCGCCCGCTCTACAAAGCTATACAAATATTTTTCCTGTTCGCTAAACGCCGTAGTGGAAAAAATGGTCAAAAGTGCCAAAACGCCGTTTTTTCACTGTTTTGATTCTGATAAAAATTTGAATAAAAAGTGATCAAAGCAATAACATTTCCCGAAAATGGTAGAACTACAAAGTACACCCAGTCCCGCAAAAAAAGACGCCCTATACATCCCCGTAAACGCAAGTATAAAAAAGTTACGGCTGTCGGAATATGGCGACTTTTCAAAAAAAATTTTTTTAACAGTTTTGGATTTTTTTTAAGGGGTTACAATGTATATACAACCATATAAATTTTTGTATCCCTGGAACCTTAACGAAACACAGAATACAGGGGACAGGTCATTTTGGTTGCACAGTGAACGCTGTAAAACCAAAGCCCGTAAGAAAGTCGCAGAAATGCATTTTTTCTTCAAATCCACCCCATTCTGAATTTTTTCCCTGCTTCCCAGTACATTATATAGAATAAATAATGGTGGCATCATGAAGAAAAATTTGTCCCAGGAAAAATTAAGACCTCATATGGCTCTGGCAGCGGAGAAATAAAAAAGTTATGGGGTTTAGAAGGAGGGGAGTCAAAAACGAAAAACGAATATCAAAAGATGCCATCGGAGGGAAAGGGTTAACTTCAAATACTTCTGTCCCAAAGTCACTATGTAAAGTTTCTCACAACACCATATAGCAGCTCAAATACAAATTAACTTCAACACAAAAGTGTCACATATTCTCTGAATTACAGCAAAAAACATGATACAAAGTTACATTTCATATCCCATACCTTATACACAGTACGAAAACCTTACCCACCCCTGTATATACCCACTTCTACAATCCCCGCAGACGAAGTCGCGGGTACCAGCTAGTCATTCATAATCTTTCTTTCCCCCTATGCCCTACAGCAGCACAACTGGGGATTTAGCAAGTATCGCTTCCCCTAGGGCGGGTCCTCCTTCCAGGCTGATGTCAAGACGGAGTGCCCAAATGCTGTAGCATCGGCCGTACGCCAGTCTAGTCTGTAATGTTTGGCAAAAGTTAGCTGTGAGCTCCAGGAGGCTGCTGCACATATTTTCTCTAAAGAGAGGAACTGTGTCTCTGCCCAAGATGTCGCCACTGCTCGGGTGGCATGGGCTCGTAAAAACTCTGGAAAGGAAGTTCTTGGGCCTGTAGGGAACAGCTAATGGCTTCTCTGATCCATCTTGACAGGGTTGCATTTGATGCTTTAGAGCCTCTATTATGGCCAAACACATTGACTAGAAGATTCTCTGATCTTCGGAACGGTGCTGTACGGTCTAGGTAAATACGTAGTGCTCTTACCAGATCCAGTGTGTGTAGCTTCTCCTCCTGCTGTGAAGCGGGAGAGAGAAAGAAGGCCGGCAAGGCAATTACCTGATTGGTATTCTGAAGCGTGGGTACCTTTGGCAAGAATCCTGGGATGAACCTCAGCTGCACCCTGTCTGGAAAGAAGGTTATGAAGGGTTCGGAGGCCGCTAGGGCTTGTAGTTCTCCAACCCTCTTAGCGGAGGTTATTGCCAACAGGAAAGTCACTTTGAATGACAGGTAATTCCAGTCCGCTTCAGATAAGGGTTAGAAGGGGGGCGCACAGAGCCCTTGTAGAACTGCGGCCAGGTCCCACCTTGGGACAGGGGGCCGTACCTGGGGGCGGAGCCTGGCAGCCCCCCTAAGGAACTGTTTGACGAGAGGATCTTGTGATAACCATGTCTCCAGGAGAGCAGATAGAGCTGACACTTGGACTTTGAGGGTGGCAGGTGCTAGTCCTCTCTCCAGGCCGTTCTGTAAGAACTCTAGGACTGCATCTCTAGTTGCCTGTATACCAATCTCGGAATATCCAGGCGATCCTCTGGTAGCTCTGATTGGTTGCTTCTGCTCTTGAATGGGCTAAAGTACTTAGCACTCCCTGGGAGAATCCTCTGTCTGCACGTATGCCACGGTTAACCTCCAGGCAGTGAGGTTGAATTTGTCTAGGCCCAGGCAAGGCCGACTGTTCAGTGACACTAGGTTCCTGACTGGTGGAAGCCTCCAGTAGTTCCCCCGACTCATAAGGATAAGGTCGGTGAACCATGCCCTCCAGAACGGCATGATCACTATTGCCGAGGTCTGGTCCTGCCTGAGTTTCGCCAATACCTTCAGAATCATCGGAATGGGAGGGAAAACGTATGCCAGTTTGAACCTCCATGGTATTGACAGGGCATCCACCGCCAAAAGGTTGTCTTCCCAGTACAGGGAGCAAAACCTTTCTACTTTGGCGTTGTATTGGGTGGCCATCAGATCCACCTTGGGGAGACCATTCACTTGCGGTTGGGCGGCCTCTGCTGAGCTGATCCGCTAGGATGTTCAGGCGGCCCTGGATGTGTACCACGGCCAGCTGGGAGAAGTTCCATTCTGCCCAGGTTGGTGGTTGGTGACTTGTAGGAGCGAGGAGGACCTGGTTCCTCCCTGCTTGTTGATGTAATGGACTGCCGTCAGACTGTCCGACCTTACCTTAACCGCTTTTCCCTGCAGAACCGGTGCAAACGACAGAAGGGCTCGATGAACTGCGGTAAGCTCGCGCCAATTGGATGAGCGCATCCTCTCCCGCTGATTCCACGTACCCTATACCGGCGTCTCCCACAGATGAGCTCCCCAGCCTGTGAGGGAGGCATCTGTAGTCAACAGGGTCCAGGCGGGCTGGACTGAGGACTTCCCATCTCGCAGATGGGTCCACCAGGGCAGGGTTTGCCGGGTGCTGATGGTTAACTGGATAGGCTTCTGTAATCCTGTAGGACTGTGGTTCCAGACTCTCAAGATCTCGTTCTGCAGTGGGCGCATGTGCCATAGGGCCCAAGGAACTGCTTCTATGGTGGTGGACATCAATCCTAGGACTTTCATGGCCGTCCTGATGGTGACCCTCTGTGTAGTAGATAAGTGATGCACCGCCCGAGCAATCTTCCCTTTTGCGAGAGGAGGGTAGAGAGATCGTCATGTTGAGAGAATCAAGAATAAATCCCAGGAACTGAACTTGAGTTGATGGCACCACCACTGACTTCTGCCAGTTTACCAGCCACCCCAACTTGTTTAGTAGAGCTACAACGGTCTGCACCTGCGTGGTAAGAACCTCCTTTGAATGAGCCTTGAGGAGCCAGTCGTCCAGATACGGGATTATGAATATGCCTTGAAGGCACAGGGCGGGAGGGGGAGGGGGGGGGAAGAGGTGGGGAAATTAAAAGGAGGGACGCTTACGCCCACGAGAGGAGCCCCGACCTCTTCCTCTGCCGGACCGCCTCTGGCCTCTGGATCCTCTTCTAGAGGCTCCCCGTCCCCGAAAGGAGGAGCTCTGTCCTTCAAAGGGCTGCAGTAGATTTTTGCCCTTGGAGTCGGCCAATCCCTCCATGATGCGGTCGAGCTCCTTCCCGAACAGCCGGCCGGGTTCAAAGGGGAGGCTGCATAGGCTGTTTTTGGAGGTGAGGTCGGCCCTCCAGGGCTTCAGCCACAGGGGCCGGCGAGAGGCAGTGGACAATGCCATTGATTTGGCGGCCAATATGGTTTGAAAGTGGGTGGCCTCGGTTAAATGATCCACCAGCAAGGTGATGTCTGACATCGCCGCCAGGAGGTCGTCCCAGTCCACTCTGGAGTCAATATCCTTGGAGAGAGACGAAAGCTCTGCCCGCAGCAATGCCAAGAGAGGCTTGGGCAGAGGAGGCCAAGTAAATTCATCTCAGGGATCCTTCCACCCGTCGATCCATAGGATCCCTCAGGCTCGACCCGTCTTCAGTTGGGAGGACCGTGCGTCTGGACAACTTCGCCACCGCCACATCTACCTTGGGCGGGGAACCCGACGATTTCAACTGGGCTTCAGAGATGGGAAACAAATCCTTAAACCGTCTGGAAGGGGCAAAAGGTTTCTCTGTGCGCCTCCACTCTCCTTCCATCAGGCAGAGCATCTCCGACGTTGGTTTAAAGGTGCGGGACCTGCGGCTTGAACCTTCTCCGCCATCCCGGTCTCTGATCCTGAGTGTCTTAAACACCCTAGACATCTTCTCCATGGGGAAGATCTCTTTCTCGTCCTCAGTATCGTCCTCCGAAGACTCCACATCTCTGAGGCGTAGGTTTTTCAAGGGTGGAAGAGACAATTCGCATGGTTCCAGGCGCGGTCTTTTGGCCAGGTGGGAGACGGTCGTTTCCATTCTATTCATGGAATCCTGGACAAATCCCTTCACCCAGGATACCATCTCTCACATGGGGGGTCACCTCAGAGGAGCGGGCTCTATATCCCTGACAAAAGCGGTATTGGGAGTCATCAGGAAGCGGAATCCTGCATGTGGCACATGCAAGGTGCTTCCTCTTTCTCCGTGGAGGAATAACAGAGGATGAAGAAGACGACATTCTGAGGAAGAAAGGAGATACATGGCACTAAACAAAATTGCCCCCATGGTGGGGGACACTCCTACCCCCCCTTCCCCCCCCGGTCACCTCCACCAAACCTCACTAGACGTAGAAAGGACAATTCTTTCCACTGGACACGAATCACTGCAAGAGCTTCTCCGTGCTGCTTGTAACCAAAGCGACAAGCACTGAATGGTGGGTAGGGGGGGAATTTATAGGCCAGGGGGGAGGAGCCTTCTGGAGGGAACGCCTTTCCTATTGTTTAGGCCAAAAAAAAAATGTGATAATGGGCCCAATGGGGGGACCCCCCCCCCCAATCTTCTGGGACAAAGGTCCTCTTGGGAGGGGAGGGAGGCCCCCCCGGACCCCCTCAGGTAAAAACTGCTTGTTTCTAGGGGAATGGGGCCGCTGTGGGATTCGCGCTACTGCGCATGCGCGGCGGACGCCCAAACCTGACAGACCCGGGAACCTAGAGGAAGGTTCCTAGGTCCGGAAGTTCCCCCCTACACAGGGAAGCCCCGACTCGGCGCAGCACAGAGGACTCCCCTGGCAGGGGGAGGATGAAGACTTAGGCAAACACAGGAGAAAAAAGAAAAGAAAAAAGGTCTTCCAATGCTAGGTAACCAAAAGAGGGGGGAAAGAAGCAGACCCCTATGAGAGGTCAAAAACCCCTGCTTCCCCCTTGACCACCTGTCCTGTCCCACAGGACAGAAAAAAACACAAGGGAGGAGCAGGTCTTCTGGCCTCTTATAGGGGTCAAAGCTGTTAGGTAATTAAAAATTCCACCTGTCCTAACAGCTCATAGGGGCAGGAATACCCCAGTTGTGCTGCTGTTGGGCGTAGGGGAAAATATTAATTTAAAAAAAGATACAATGTATGTCTCATTTCTCTCCTTGTCTCTCTCTTTCTCTACATATATGGCAGACATTATAAGATAAGATAAGATAAGATAATCCTTTAATAGTCCCACCTTGGGGAAATTTCAGCAACAGTAGGTAGGGACAGTTAAAAAAAAGTTATAGTTATCATCCCATCTTTGTCTTGTCACTGCCACATTAACTACGTCAGTGACTGATTTAGAGTGTACATATATGTCCATATTATATTTTTCTCAGATTTTCCTAAATGGTCGATACAAATGACAGTCAGTATAACGTTCATCTTCAGTGGTGAAGAGTATAAATCAAATGTTTGGTTTTTTTATCTTACTTTCTCAATAACAACAAATACAAGACAATAGAGTTGTGAACATGCACAATGTAGAGTACATAACAACATTGGCAATCATAGTCCGGAATATTATAGTATTCGACTGCAAGTGCATTTAATTTACCAAGGTGGTTTATAGACCATTGTGTGTATGTTTCACAATATAATCCAGAACAGAAATAACACCCTAACAGAACTTTGAATGTCATCCCTCCACCACATTGCCACCCTGAGGACCGGCCCACTATAACTCAAAAACCTTGTCTAGGTCCCTTCTCAGGTATCAATCACCAAGTTACCCAATAAATGTTGTTTAACCATTACAGTAGCGGACAAATTTCCCTGGTCCAGAACCAGACATATTTTGGATTTTTTATCGTACATGTGATTTTGAAGGCTGTAACATTTTTTCGCTTAGGTTATTACACACATTTTTGCATCTATTTTTCATTTTATATTTACATGTTTTTTCTTTTTTTTATATATCTGGGAAAATTTAAACAAAACAGGAGGAAAAATATGTTTCATGTGAGGCATGAGAAAGGGCGCCCTGTGCAAAACAGACATTGCCTAGCCACTTTTGTGCAATCACTCACTCCCATGAATACCTTGTGGATGTTTTTTTTTTATCATGAATGGAATAAAAGACTGATTTTATACAAAAAAAATAAATGCTCTGGCACATGCCCCCTAATGCTGTTTCTCTTTTCTACAAACTGCTGTTTGGGCACAACATGGAAGGAGAGCTCTTTTGGTTTTTGGATGTTATGCCACTGCTTTACCAATAAAGTGGAATCCACAGACATGTGACCTCATTTTGGAAACTACACCACTGAAGGGATTTATGAAGTGTTGTAGTGAGCATTTTTAACCCCTTAGTACTGCATTAATTTAATTTCCATAAATGAATGCACAGCTGAAAATGAAAATAGCTATTTTTCCAGAGATCCACCATTTCAGTGCCCGATATGTTGTGCGCAGCTTGTGTCAGCAGAGACGCAGCAGCTTTTGGAGCAAATAAAAAAGTTATGGGGTTTAGGAGGGGAGTCAAAAACGAAAACCAAAAAATGCCATCGGCAGGAAGGGGTTAATCAATTAATGCAACACTTGGGATTTAAAAATGCTCACTGTACCCCAGGATAGATCCCTTCAGTGGTGTAATTTCCAAAATGGGGTCAAATGTCCAGGAATTCCACTTTAGGCTGCATTCACACAGAGTAACGCCAGGCGTCATTTGTGTGTAATTTGTGTGTCTTTTACGGCCGTCATAAAACGTTTACATAGAGTTCTATAGGAAAAGACGCCCGTCATTTACGGCCGTCATTTACGGCCGTCATTGTAATGACGGCCGTAAATGACGGCAGTAAATTACGGACGTCTTTTCCTTTAGAACTCTATGTAAACGTTTTATGACAGCCGTAAAAGACACACAAATTACACACAAATGACGCCTGGCGTTACTCTGTGTGAATGCAGCCTTACTGTCATTTCAGGGCTCTGCAAAAGTGTCATGACGTCCAAAAAACAAACCGTCTAAATCTGTGCTCTAAAAACCACATGGTATTGTCCAGGCAAAAAATGGACAAACCTTTTAGAGTTTAAATAATGTGGGGGCAGTGAAAAAAATAAAGAAGTATGCTCATTTGCTACTGTTGCTCCAGTGTCCTCCCGCGCATTCTGGTTCATCTGCTCCCATGGAGTCTTCTGGCGTTGTGCTAAAGCAACTGATTGGCCTCAGCGGTCATGTGACCACTGAAGCCAATCAGTGGCCTCAGAACAATGCCAAAAAGAGACCCAGGAGAGCAGACGAACCAGGAGATGCCCCCAGATTATTTAAACTATAAAAGTTTAGTCTGGACAACCCCTGTAAGGGTGCATTCACACGATGTAACGTGCAGCGTGATCTGGCACGTATACGGCGTGTCAGAGTTTGCGCGCTGTAAAAGATCCCATTGATTTCAATGGGAGTTAGGAGCGTATACGTCGCGTTATTTTGCGCCCGTGATTTTGCGGCCGCAAAATTACGGGCACAAAATTACGCCGCGTATACGCTCGTAATTCCCATTGAAATCAATGGTATCTTTTTGAGCGCACAAACTCTGACACGCTGTATATGTGCCAGATTGTGCTCCACTTTACTACATGTGAACGCAGCCTGAAAAGGACTCTGACCACACCCCATACCGGAGAAAGGGGCTCAACTCCAGAGGGAGTGCACACAGCAGGAGAGTGCTGTTAGTGACCTGCAGGAGCAGGCACATTGTGGAACAGTTAGAGACAGACAGGTGGTCTGTCCCATGAAGACTGGATTCCAGAAGGAGACCAACTTCAGAGAGAGAGAGAATACTGCTGGTGACCTCCAGGAGCAGGAGGATTGTGGACCAGTCTGTCACTGTAATATGCTCTGTAATGTAGTGGTGACAAATTGATAAGCTTGGGGGAATCGATCAACTCTCTTTAAAAAGGACATTTCCTGTCCTCTAAGATAGGGCAGATTATATACCATTAGAAAGCTAACAGTACACTGAATTCTGCAGATGTACACTTAGTTTTGCAGGTATCTGCCCCAAATCCAGAGATAGCGGTGCTCTTGGGCTGTGTCCACATGGAATAACGCGACGCTCATTCTGATACGCGCGTATCACATTGAAAGCAATAGGTAAAAAAGCCTCCCATTGAGTTCAATGGGTAGCGTGCATAAGACCGAATCCATTGAAGTCAATGGGATTCTGTTTTACTGTGCTCACTCTGACACATAAGTACATGAGCGCCGTGTTACTCCGTGTGAACGCAGCCTCAGTTTTAGCTACTAACATCACTGCAATGTCAGAGGTGCCAGTCTCACAGCTCAATGTCATCACTGGGTGGTGAGGAATATTCCCCTTGACAGTACAAGGTCATAAAAGTGTACTGTCATGGAGGTATTCCTTATTGCCCAGCAATGATGCTGAGCTGTATGGCCTAAAACCACCAGTGCTCAGGTGAAGCTGACACTACTTTTTTTTTCTTTATTGCTCGCCTTCATTCACACTGAGTTTTGTTATATTCACTATACCTATTACAATAGACACCTTTTCCTCAGTTGCAGTGCTCAAGTGAAGCCAACTCCAGATATTTTTGTCATCCTTATTCACTGTTGTCATGTGCACTAATCACGCTGATAATACGTAATACAAGTTACATCTATACTGTGTATTATTAATAGTGTTTCATCAGAGGTCTATGGACTGTATCGATTTAATTGTAGGAACACTAGCTCATTATTCCCCCACCTAACGACAATAGTGATTGGCTGTGAGCTGTAAGGCTGGTCCTTTTGAGTGTGCAGCAATGTTGGTACCTGAAACTAACCTCACCAATATCTCTGGAACCGAGGCAGATACTTGTAGAATTAAAGGGCGCTGATTTCAGCACAGTGTCAACTTTGCAACGGTATGTAACATGCCCATTGTTAGAGGACCTGAAAGGTCCTCTTTAACAAGTGGAATACAGAAATGACAATCATACCATATGAAAACATTATATTGACTAGCAGAAATATTCTTTTTAAATTTCAATAAGGGTAGCAAATTTTTTTTTTTCCATCCATAATAAGAATACTGCACTGCACATATCTCATATGGTAACTGTGTTTTTCTTCATTTTTTATGTATTTGCTTGTGTACAGTTCGCATAACAAAATGGTCCTACTGTGATATATGTATATCCTGGCAGCAACATCTTAAATAATCTGAATAAAAATTGAAAGCATGTGAACAAGGTCTAGTGCTGAAAAAGTCTTATTTTCACATACAGTACAACAATCTGCTCAATGAGAACAGTCCGAACTGTCTTAAGTGCACTTTTCCTTTTTCTGAACAAGCCACCCATTGTCTGAATCTACTAATCTGGTGATGGTAGGAATGTGCTGTAGATCCAACCCAGGTCAGCTAAAGGAAACCAGGTGAGAAAGAGCAGTTCAAGGTCACAATGATGACAGGGATGGCCTGATGAGACTTTTAAGGTGACAAGTGATTTCTGTAAGAGACTCAAAATTCTGTTAACCATCTTAGTTGCACAGCAACAGTACATACCATAGCAAGATACAGAAAAGAAAAAAAATTGTGAAATTATTTGTATGTTAGAACAGTGTTTTGTAAGAGCTGCTGGGTCCTACAGGACCCTGATGAGCTATATTAGTCCTATACTAACGTGCAAGAGACTGTATTCCTCCTGCATCTGGGGCTAAATGTACCTACGCTGTCAGCACATCCAATGTAACCACTGAGGCCCAATCACAGGCCTTGGAAAGGGGACCTATGGCACCTGACACTGGGTCCCTTTCTATTATTGATGTGGCCGTGTCTGACTCCGGGATCTGGGCCCTGGTCAATTGCGCAGTTTGCCCCAATACTGGCCCTCCTGGGACGTAATAGCTGGCTAGCCTTGTGCTACGCTCTCCTAACCGGAGTGAAACCAGGCCCTGGAGTTCTTCACCAGAGCTCCTGATGGAGGAGTTAGACTTGGTAAAAGTCCGAGGCCCAGATCCTCAACTGCCTAGAGAGCAACGCACGCCCAGCGAACCCCAAATAAGAGCACCCAGACACTAACCTGAGAGTGACGTCCAAGAGAGCAGGATGGACTGAAATGCAGATGAGCAGGAGGGTAATCCAGGGGAGTAACGCAGATACCCAAGAAGTAGATACGTGGCCAAAAAAGCTGAGTCGATAACTGGAGGTCACACGGTAGCAGAAGGCAGAGGCAGGAGCTTGGTCAGGGAAGCCGGGTCATACATAGGAGGTCAATTGAGTAGCCAAATCAGGATCCAAAGGGAGGTCAGGTGGAAGCCAAAGGTAATACACAGGAGGTCAGGAAGATACCAAATCAGGATCACGGAGGAGAGGTCTGTAAGGCAAGCCGGGGCAACAATCCAGGGAATCCAAGAGCAGGGACAGCAGGCAGGAGACAGGTGACAGGGAGCAGGAAGGGAGCAGAAGAGACTTTTGGCATGAGGATGCTGATACTGTGAGTGAACGAATAACCAGAATGAGGCCTAAATAGCCTCCGGCCTGCCGCTGACCCCCTGAACCCAGAAGTGCCGGTCCCAGAGCTAGGGAGAAACCGGAACCTTCGGAAACTCAAGTGGAGGCCTCCGGCCCACCCCAGCGCCGGAACCAGCAGTGACTCCGGCACTGGACAGGGATCAGCCCGGGCTCCTCTGCACAGCACAGTGGAGGCCCCAGCCCGTTCTAACACACTGGCAGAGGTAGTGAAGCACTGACTGAGTGAGGTGGACCGGGAGTGGCACAGGCAGTGGTCTCTCTATAAGCTGCAGCAAACTGGGTATACATTGTATAGTGATAATATGCCCTGGGTTGGGTATACAGCCTATCCTAAAGAATTCCCCCACGCTGGCTTTATAGTGAGGCTCTAAAAGTATGCTGATCCAGTACTCATGCTAATAATATACTTGTAATTATGTAAGCAGTGAAGCATACAGCCTGCCATGTTTGCAAGTGTGCGCACAGACCCAGGGGCCTGCCATAGTTGGTCTTCTTGGCCAGGATTGTAATCATTATCTTGAAATAAATAAGAGTCAGGGCTTGTTCACATCTGCGCCCGGCACTCTGTTATGCAGGTTTCCGTGCATAAGACGGAAACCACAGAATGGAGACCAGAACGCAGGTGTGAACCTAGCGTCAGTCTTATTAATCTAAAAAGAGTGCAGCCAAAATATTAATGTCATTGTCACTGGCAAAACTACTCAGTTGTAGTAGGTGGGGAGCTATTCAACGGGATATTTGCTGCAGTATAAAATGGAGCAGTTCCTCTCCTGTGTGGCTTCTCTGAGCCGGCTCAGTAATTGTAAAGCTCCATGGCAGCACTTGAACTTACATCCATGAAATGAAGGGCAACTTACCTTTGAGAGGATCCACAGGACACGGATGGGCCCCGTCTAGTTGGTGGTACTAACACCTGGCCTTGTTGTGTTTCTGTGGCCATTGCCACTCAAAACATTGACCGAGTGGATCATAAAAGCCATGTATTGTCCTTGTTTATAATTAAGGCTCCATTTGTTGACAGTGGCTTGTATCTTTCCCAACACTCACATATCCAAGGAAAGCCTACATTATCCAAATCATAGCAATATAAAGCAGGGACAGATTTCTTAGAGAAATAATAGTGACTAGGTCACTAATCACATGGAAAAATGTGGTATGTGGTATGGCAGTGACTGCATTGCCAGGTGTGAGTTAAGCTGCCAAATGACTGGAGACATATTGCTGTTTCCTGGACACACATTCCCTTATGGAGGAGGAGGAGGAGGAGAAACAGTTCGTGATGATAATCATATGATAGGTGTAACTGTGGCTTACTTTCAAGAAAGATTGAAGAGTATAAGAGATGATCTTGCTCATTTCCCTTGCTAGTGCCGCTGTCAATTATAATTTGCTGGTGAGCAATGAGCTGGTGATGCCTTTTCAAGTGAGTATGGAGAGATATACTGTAGTTAGTACATTTGTTCATGCACTACCACAGCTAATTTCTGCTTGCACATTTTGTACATTGCCATTGATTTTTCATTTGGCAATGTACAAAAAAAATTTCCACATGGTAAATGATGACATATAGTTGCTGCCGTCAACACAGCAGGGCAGGAAACATATCTGCCACTACCACCACTAGTGGACTATCCCCACCTCCTGAGGTTCCCTAAGTCTTTCCAGAACAGGCTTCATACATGTCCACGTCTGCCTCCTCTACTTCCAAAAATTTCTGGCTGTTCTCATTCAACTTATAAAAAGAGAACGCAGACTTGTACTATGATAAATATCTTTCTCTAGCATTGCTACTAGAAAACTGTGCCTGTGAAGATGAAGAAGATAAGATTGATAGTCCACAAAGGGTGTAAATGATATGTTACAATATTAGAGGAGGAGAAGGAACCCAAAAAGCCTGACTCAAGTATGCACCTGCACCATCACTCTCAGATATAAAATCTTTCTGTCACCGAGATCGGTGAGCTAAGTATTTAAAAACATCTTCATTCTGCCAAGACCAGATTTAGTGTTGCTGTTGCCATCCACATTCTTATTGTTAGCCTGTCTCCTGCACTGATTTTTTCCATATCTATATATTACATATACTTTATAATAGTAATTGGTAACATTTCTGATACTGTATTTTTTTTCCCCAGAAATACTTTGTCAGGTTGGCGTTTTCAGTGATAATCAGTTTTTCTGTATTGTTTAACAACAAACACCATTGCAAAAAAAAAAATTAAGAAATTAGCACTTAAAGAGGACCTTTCACCATTTTGCCTACAGGCAGTTCTATATACTGCCGGAAAGTTGAGTTCAGCGCACTGTCGGCTTTCCCGATCTGAGCCCGGTGTGAAGAGCTTACGGTCCGGTACTGTAGCTCTTCTATGATCAGAAGGGCGTTTCTGACACTCAGTCAGAGACGTCCTTCTTCACAGCACAGCCAATCACGCTGTGCTGTGTGAGCCGGGAGGAACGCCCCCTCCCTCTGCTCGCAGTACTCGTCTATAGACGAGCATTATCAGGGAGGGAGGGGGCGTTCCTCCCGGCTCTCACAGCACAGCGCGATTGGCTGTGCTGTGAAGAAGGACGTCTCTGACTGAGTGTCAGAAACACCCTTCTGACCATAGAAGAGCTATGGTACCGGCACCGTAAGCTCTTCACACTGGGCCCACATCGGGAAAGCCGACAGTGCGCTGAACTCAGCGCACTGTCAGCTTTCCGGCAGTATATAGAACTGCCTGTAGGCAAAATGGTGAAAGGTCCTCTTTAACCACTTCCGGACCACCCATAGACTGTAAACGTCCGGGAAGTGGTTTCCTTGAAAGGATGTACTTTGTCAGTAAAAACATTGTAAGACACTCTGTGGACAATGACATAGATCACAGTGCGGCAATGCAATGGTAGATCTATCACTCTATTACAAAATTAGATAGCGGGCTCTGAGGGGTTGACATGGAAGCCTGGATGTGTCAAAGTACCTCAAAATTTTTGCCATGTAAAGTAACACATCAGTTTTGAAAAATGAGACCTGTGTGGTTAAAAATTAGACTATGTGGTTAAGGGAATCAGGAGTTAAGTATGTATTTATTGGCATTTTTCAAGTCCTACAGCGAAGTCTATGAAAAAAATAGTAGGAAAAAAATGCCATACCTGCTGCATTTTGAAAAACTTAACAAAAGAGCTCAAACACAAAGCCAAAACATAAAATTGAATTCCTTTAGTGCATTTTATAATTCTCAGTTGACTAAAGAATGAAATATAGCCAAATAAAAACAATACAAAAACCCTGGCAATAAATGCGAATAAGGTAAAAATGACATGCAAAAATTTCAATTTTTTGATACTAGGATAATATGTGAACAGAGCTCCTGTTGATGATGGAAGTCTCTTTTATCAGTTATTCCAGGATTATCTCTCTAAGGGCTCGTTCACATCTGCGCCCGGTCTCCATTCTGCAGATTTCCGTTTCCTGCACAAAACAGAGACAGGAGACGGAAACTTGCAGGACTCTTTCTCACCCATTCATTTGAATGGGTTTGAAAGATTTCCGGCAGTAAGCGGCGGTGAGCGTTTTATGCTGTCCGTCGCGAAACCTGTTTTTTAAAATCGGACACAGAGTCGGACATGCAGTACTCTGTGTCCGCTTTAAAAAAAAACCTGTTTTGCGGCGGAGAGCATAAAACGCTCACCGCCGCTCACGGCCGGACCCGGTCTGACAGCTTTCCGTCTTCTGCATGCAGAAGACGGAAAACTCAGAACGGACTCCGGGCGCTAGTGTGAACCTAGCGTAACAAGCATAGTATATTAACAGATGTTATTGTCACTGATACAAAAAAATACTAGCGCTATACATAAATGATTTATACACGTGATGATTTTTGAGTATTGAATTGTTTGCTGGCAATTTTCTAGATGTCATCATGTTTGTACACAGTCACTAGATGGCAGCAAACTCCAGTTCAATAATCTCACAATAGCAGCTTTTCTGATGTGCGTCTTCATATCTACCTGGAGATTACTCTCCTATTTACTGCTACACTGACGCTCTGCTTCTTAACATGGCAATCCAGGTCTGATGAAGGTCTAACATAGACCGAAAAACGTTTTAAACTGTTTTACTGGATTGCATATTTCTACAAAAAAAGTAAAAAACATTTTTTGCACAAAAATAATTTTTTTCTGAATTTGAGTGCCTGATAATCTCTCTGAGGTATAGGAGGTTGCTTCAACTATGTTTTTCGGAGTAGCCTGCTGGGGGAGCAGTATATCAACCAGGGACAGAAATAGACTTGACAGGCTGAGCAGAAGGGCCAGCTCTGTCCTGCGGAGCCCCCTGGACCCAGTACAGGTGGTGGGTGACAGAAGGATACTGTCCCTAGTGAGCTCCACCCCATGTATGGGACCTTGATGGCACTTGGCAGCACTGTAAGTGACCCTCTGCTTCACCCCAAGTGTGAGAAGGAGCGCTATCGCAAGTCCTTCCTTCCAACCGTGGTCAGGCTGTATAATCTACATCAGACCAAGCGAAGATCACTCCGTACAGAAAACTAATTATTATGACTATGAAGTCTTCCTTCTTTCTGTTCCTTAGCTGCTATGGACTCCTAGTATATTTTCTCTTCTCAGCATATGTGTGTCTACTTCTGTAATATATTACTGTGTATTATCATGTATCTGTATTACTATGATGCTGTAACATGCTGAAATTTCCCACTGTGGGACTATTAAAGGATTATCTTATCTTATAAGGGGAAACTATTCTTTATAAGGGGGTTATTATAAGAAAGGACCTATTATATCTATGAGGGGCTATTGTATATAATTGTTTCCCCTTATAATAGTCCCCTTACATATTATAATTCCTCCCTTATAAATAATAGCACCTGCAGAAACGGGTTCCTTGAGCATGCACTTTAGTTGCATATTTGAATTTTTGTACAATTTTTGCTTGTAATCTCTGATTGCTGGAAAGATTTATTAAGATGGTTGTATATATGAAATATTAAGTTGTATATTTATATACGGTATGCTGTGCACTCTCAAAATATGTAGATTTTGCTACAGATTATTAAGACATTTAACACAATTCAGTGGATAACCATTCAGTGGCCTCACTGCACCCAGCGGATTGGGATGTCCTACGATTGTTAATTATCCAGACCTCATGTGGCTGGAGTGTGTCAGCAGTTCCTGCAAGATGCAGGCATTGAAGCTATGGACTGGCCTGCCGATTCCCCAGGCCTGAATCCCATTTAACACATCTGGGACATCATGTCTCACTCCATCCACCAACATCACATTGCACCACAGACTGTCCAGGAGTTGGGAGATGCTTTAGTCCAGGTTTGGGAGGAGATCCCTCAGGAGACCATCCACAACCTCATCAGGAGCATGCCCAGGCGTTGTAGGGAGGTCATACAGTAACGTGGAGCCACAAACACTACTGAGCCTCATTTTGACACATTACATCAAAGTTGGATCAGCGTGTAGTGTGTTTTTCCACTTTCATTTTGGGGGGGACTCCAAATCCGGGCCTCCATTGGTTAATAAATTTAATTTCCATTGATGATTTTTGTGTGATTTTGTTGTCATCACATTCAACTTTGTACAGAGCAAAGTATTCAATGGCAATATTCCATTCATTCAGATCTAGGATATGTTATTTGAGTGTTCCCTTTATTTTTTGAGCAGTGTGTTTTGTAAAATAGTTTTTGATAACTGCCTCCTGAAACTCTGCCTGCACACCATGATAGCCAAGTAAGCGTAATACAGTGCCATCTGTATGACGTGCATGGTCAGCTTTTTGTACCACACTTTTGTTTTCCTAATGGCACTATATGCATTCTCCATAAGATACTGGTACTTTGTACAGGGATAGGAGTGCTGCTGTTATCGTAAGATGCTCTTATCTTTATACTTGACCAACATAATAATAATAACTTTATTTATATAGCGCCAATATATTCCGTAGCACTTTACAAATCAGAGGACAAACCAACAGACAATATGGGACATTACAATATGACAAAGTAATAAACATATCAAACAATAAGAGTGAGGGCCCTGCTCACAAGAGCTTACATTCTGTGAGGAGATAGGTGGACACATGAAGTCAGAGGGCTTGTTTGCTACAATGGTCCAGCCATCTTTTAAAAGAAAAGGTTGTGTAATTGAAGCTGTAAGAACCCGTCACCAGCCTGTATCTGTGCAAGGTAACTTCTAGATCAGTCTTTCTCAAAGTGGGCAATAACGCCCCCTTGTGGGCGCTGGAGGCCTATAGGGGGGCAGTAAAGGGCACAGAGAAGATTGGGGGGCGTTGAAGCGGTTTAGGGGGGCGATGGCTAATTTAAAGGGGTGGTATCATAACAATGATTCTATCTATAATGCTTGTTAATGTGGATTTAAGACTTTTCCTAAATTCACTGCTTCAGCAAAACTGCTTTGTTTGTCCACTATCTTACTTTATTCACTTCATTATGGACACTAACACCTGGCCCCCTGCTCATTGCTGAGGGAGCCACATGACGTAGCTCCCTGCTGTGTGGGGGGAGAGAGGGGGAAGCTGAGTGTACGGAGCCAGCCTGTGTCTGCACCACACATACACATCACATACACATCACCTAGCTCCCTGCTGTGAGATAGAGGGGTGTGTGTGGAATAAGTGCTGCTTTCTTATATAAAGCAGTCTAAATCCTACTGGGCTAAAGGACCTGGTCTCTCTGTTCACTAAGATAAAGCTTTATTATATAGAGCAGGCTGCTAGTGGGCAGAGGAGCCAGGTCCTTTAGGAAACTCCGTACAAGGTAAATCCAAGTCTACAGGACCTTTTGATGACATCACAGGCCCTTCAGTCATCCCATAGGATCACGCTATGTGGTGGGCGGAGCTACACGCTAATTTGGGGGCGGGGCTAACTGACGCGAGCAAACAGGAAGAAAGAAGATTTTTAGGCAGCTTAGAAGGCAGATCAAGCTTCATGAGGCTACCCCTTTAAAATAGTTTTTTTGCTTTTAACCCAAACTTTACCGCTCCTTTACGCTTAACGCGCGTTTCCTCGTGTAACGCCAGCTAGGGGACTAGACAGTAACTATTTCCTGTCCAAAAGTTGTCAAACTGTACCATAGACGACGGTAAGCTCCAATGCGAAGCGAGAAGTTTCTAGTCCATTCTCGAAAGTACTAGGCTCGCCCGCTGCCTCATATAAAAGCGCACGCGCCATCATGTCACAGCCAGTCATGTCATTCGACGATATTACGAAAACAAGTGAATTTAGCGACTAGGTAATAGAACTGATAACGAACGAGGAAATAAAAATAAAATTCAAAAATTAATACCAAGAATTTTGGCTACAAAAGCCAATCCCGCAATTGTACCCTGGATTGTGGTCCATCGTTCAACGATTTTTGATAGCATTCGCATCATCGTATTTGTGTGAACGTGGATTTAGTGCTGTGGCAACGTTGCTAACTAAAAAGAGAAATCGGTTGCAGATTACTGAACGCGGTGACTTACGGCTGTTTTTGAGTAAATTCGAGCCTGATATTAACAAACTTGTTAAAAATCATCAAATTCATCCTTCACATTAGATTAGTATTAAAATTGAAATGTTTGTTTTAATAACATGAATAAAAGTTTTCCTAATATTACAAAATGGTGTTTTACATTACCCTCATCAGAAAGTCTTATTTTCACATGACACACATAATTTAATTGTTAACATAATGACTGCGATTGTGATTCTTAAGATGTAGTAAAGTAAAAAAATTTGGGGGGGCGCTAGAAAATAATTAATTCTCGAAGTGGGCGGTAGACAAAATAAGTTTGAAAACCTCTGTTCTAGATGGAGAGGACAGGATCTGAGGAACAGATGAGGAAGGATAAAAAGTGTTATTGTTCTACACTTCCGCACTCTATACTATGATCAGGTCATGTGATAAGGTTGACCAAACAGATGTGATTTTAGGGCAGTTTTAAAGCTGCTGTAGATGGGGATTAATCGGATGGTGCGTGTAAAGCATTCTAGAGCACTGGTGCAGCTCATACAAACTCTTGGAGACGTGACTGGGATGTTCAGATAACAGAGAGAACAGTTAGGAAGATAGACAAGAGAACACATATAGGGGGGGAGCAGCGCTATTAATGGATTTTTGGGTGAGTGTGATAATTTTATGTTGTATTCTGTGATGGATGGGCAACCAATACATCAGCTGACACAAGGTAGATGCATATGTGTATAGGTTTGACAGAAAGATGAGTCTGGTGGCTGCATTCAGGACAGATTGTAGTGGGGAGAGTTTAGTAAGAGGAAGCCCAATTAAAAGAGAATCACAATAGTGAAGATGAGACAGAATCAGAGCGACAATGTGGAGTTTTTAGGTTTTCACGGTGAGAAAAGGGCAAATTCTAGAGATGTTTTTGAGGTGCCGGTGGAAAGAGCTTGAAAGTACATACGTGAACAAAATTGTTGGTACCCCTCATTTAATGAAAGAAAAACCCACAATGGTCACAGAAATAACTTGAATCTGACAAAAGTAATAATAACCAAACTACATGTTGACAAACCACTGAGCTTCTGGGAGAATGTCCTATGGACAGATGAGACAAAAATAAAAAAAAAAGCACATCAGCTCTATGTTCACAGAAAAATGAAGAATATCTTGAATAGAACACTGTCACTACTGTAAAACATGGAGGAGGCTCTGTTATGTTCTGGGGCTGCTTTGCTATATCTGGTACAGGGTGTCTTGAATTTGTGCAGGGTACAATGAAATCTCAAGACTATCACGGGATTCTAGAGAGAAATGTGCTGCCCAGTGTCAGAAAGCTTGGTCTCAGTCGCAGGTCATGGGTCTTGCTACAGGATAATAACCCAAAACACACAGCTAAAAACACCCAAGAATGGCTAAGAGGAAAACATTGGACTATTCTGAAGTGGCCTTCTATGAGCCCTGACCTAAATTCTATTGAGCATCTTTGGAAGGAGCTGAAATATGCCATCTGGAAAAGGCACCCTTCAGCCAACCTGAGACAACTGGAGCAGTTTTCTCATGGGGAGTGGCCCAAAATACCTGTTGAGAGGTGCAGAAGTCTCATTGACAGTTACAGGAATAGTTTGATTGCAGTGTTTTCCTCAAAAGGTTGTGCAACAAAATATTAAGTTAAGGGAACCATCATTTCTGTCCAGGCTTGCTTCATGTTTTTTTCTTTTTTTTTAAATTCTGTTGAAGCATGGTTGAAAAGCAATGTCTGACTTTAAAGGGGTATTCCCACGTCGCATACTCACCAGTCTTCGTTGCTGTAAAATCTTCTGTCTTCCGGCTTTGTTGCGTCATTGGTGGGCGGGGTCACATATGCAAAACCAAGCGGCGAGATGCCGCTGGCCCTGCGTGCACGCTCATAGACCAGGCTAGCCTTCACAATGCGAATACAGACCCGACATCCGCCTCTCTCTATTACAGCGGATGCCGGGTCTGTATTCGCATTGTGAAGGCTAGACTGGTCTCGCCGCTTGGCTTTGCATATGTGAATACAGACCTGGCATCCGCTGTAATAGAGGCAGATGCCGGGGAGTGTAGACGCTGGCACAGATGCACAGACGCCAGCACAGATGCCAGCAACATTGCTATGCTTCTGCCCTGCATGAAGCCAGCAGCGGCAGAAGCGATGCTGTTATTCCGCTCCTCCGCCCCCCACCGGAATAGCAGAACCGCTCCTGCAGCTGCTGGCTTCATGCAGGGCGGAAGCATAGCGATGTTGCTGGCATCTGTGCTGGCGTCTAACCCTCCCCGGCATCCGCCTCTCTATTACAGTGGATGCCGGGTCTGTATTGGCGGCCCCTTCCCCCCAAAGGGTTAACCAACCCCCCCTCCAGGCTCGCTCCTGTGCACTTAGCCCCTCCTCCCTCCCCCCTCAGAGCAGCAGATACATCACTTGACTTATGACCAGATAAGTCAAGGGATGTGTCCCAAAAAAATGAATAAAGTAAGATAGTGGACAAACAAAGCAGTTTTGCTGAAGCAATGTATTTAGGAAAAGTCTTACATTCACATTAACAAACAGTATAGATAGGATCCTTGTGATGGGACAACCCCTTTAATTTGTTCATTTTCATATAATTTACTGTATATTATTACTTTGGTCAGATTCAAGTTAATTCTGTGACCATTGTGGGTTTTTCTTTCATTAAACGAAGGGTACAAACAATTTTGTCCACTTGTGTATCTGAATATGTGGGGTAAAGTTGAGATCTGAATCAAATTCAACTCCCGGACAGCGGATATGCTGCCTCGGTGTAATAGAAAGGCCACAGACAGAAATGAAGATATCAGGGTTAGGTTGGTAAGAAGATGGAGGGAACACAAGAAGTTCAGTTTTTGAAAGATTTAATTTCAGATAAAGAGAAGACATGATGTTAAAGACAGCAGAGTCACTGGTGGTCTGTAGTAGTGTTGGGGTGATGTCATGGGATGAATATATAGTTGGTTATCATCAGCATAAAGATGGAATTGAAAGCCAGATGCTGCTATTCCGGGGCGGGGGGGCGGAGGAGTGGAATAACAGCATCGCTTCTGCCGCTGCTGGCTTCATGCAGGGCAGAAGCATAGCGATGTTGCTGGCTTCACCTATGCCAGCATCTAACTCCCCGGCATCTGCTGTAATAGGCGGATGCTGGGGACTGTTAGACGTCGGCACAGGCACATCGCTTGAAGACAGCAGCGGCAGAAGCGATGCTGTTCCGCTCCGGGGTCACATATGCAAAGCCAAGCGGCGAGATGCCGCCGGCCCTGCGTGCAAGCTCATACACCAGTCTAGCCTTCACAATGCGAATACAGACCCGCAGGGTGTCGGGTCTGTATTTGCATTGTGAAGGGTAGACTGGTGTATGAGCGCGCACGCAGGGCCGGCGGCATCTCGCCGCTTGGCTTTGCATATGTGACCCCGCCCACCAATGACGAGACAAAGCCGGAAGACAGAAGATTTTAGAGGAACGAAGACGGGTAAGTATGCGACGTGGGAGTACCCCTTTAAATACTGCTAAGAGAACCAGAAGAATAAATACTGAATAGTTCCCTTTAGATTTAGCCATCAAGACATCATTGTAGAGTTTTGAGAGGACTGTTTCTGTAGAGTGCGGTGCATGAAAAGCTGATTGTAAGGATAGTGGATTAGGTGGGAATAGAGTGTTTTAGGAGATTAGAAACAGGTTGGTAGATAGCAGCACAGGATGGGTCAAGGGAGGTTTTTTTTTCAGTAGTGGGGTTATGACAAAATGTTTGAAGGAGATGGGAAAGATTCCAGAAGAAAGAGAGAGGTTAAAAATATTAGTAAGGTGAGTTGTAACAGCAGAGGACAGAGACTGTAGGAGTTGTGATGGGGTAGGATCACTTGTGCAAGTAGTGGGGCAGAAGAAGAAAGGAGCTGGGAGACTACTTCTTCTGTTACAGGCATGTGACAAGTACCCGCACCTTTGGAATGAGGAAGGAGTAAAAGGCATCAAAGAGTCATTTAGGGTTGTTAGAGAAAAAAGAGATAAGAGAAGTGAAATAGGCTTGTTTGGCAAGGTGAAGGGCATGTTCTCACTAAGGGAGCTTGCACACGGAGTTACGCTCCGCTCATTCCGAACGTAAAACTCGTTCAGAATGAGCGCGTAAAAACCAGATCCCATTGATTTCTGTGGGTGCCGGCATACGTGCTCTACCCATTGAAATCAATGGGAAGCTTTTTTCCCTACTGCTTTCAATGTGATACACGCGTATCACATTAAAAGCAATAGGGAAAAAAGCCTCCCACGTATGCCGGCACCCATAGAAATCAATGGGATCTGTTTTTTACGTGCTCATTCTGAACGAATTTTACGTTCAGAATGAGCGGAGCGTAACTCCGTGTGCAGGCTCCGTAAATAGTGCCCTGCTCTTACATTGGTACCACATAGAGGGTAGAGGGGTGCTGCCGACATCCATCTTGTTCTTAGACTTGAGCAGCAGCAAGTTCTCATTGTAGATTGCCCTACTCTAACCCCTTCTGAGTGGCTTCACATCATATGCCCTAGGGAAGCCACTCTGATTTTTGCACACTGTCTCACAAACTGCATTTGCACTGGAGCTGAGGTACTGTACATAAAGATGCTGGTGTAGAGGTTTCTACATAGAAGTAATCAGGGCCGGCTCCAGGTTTTTATGGGCCCTTGGGCGACAGAGCCTCAGTGGGCCCTCTTGTAAAGGAGGTGGGGGAGTCGAGACACTGTGCGTTGCAGATGAAGCGAGTGACGTCATGCAGGAGTGTGGCGTCACCAACGCCATACCTCCCAATCTTTTAAAGAGTAGAAAGAGGGGCAAAATGTGCGGCGCGCTCTGCGCGCCGCGGCAAATTTAGTTCCACCCACTTTTACGTTGATTCCACCCATTCTCATTCATTTATTATGTGCTCCCACACAGTATAATCCTCCTACAGTCACCCGTAAATTATATGCCCCCCCTCCATCTCTCCCCCAGTTTCATATACACCCTTCCTCTGCCCCCAGTTTCATGTCCCCCCTCCATCTCTGTCCCCAGTTTCATCACGTTCTCCCCCTTCATCTGCCCACAGTTTAATGTCCCCCGTCTCTGCCCCAGTGTCATGCTGTCCTCCCCCCCTTCATTTGCCCCCTCAGTTTCATTGGGCCCCCTCCATCTCTGTCCCCAGTTCCATACCGTTCTCTCCCCACCCCCTCCATCTGCCCCAGTGTCATGCTGTTCTCCCCCCCTCCATCTGCCCCAGTGTCATGCTGTTCCCCCCTCCCCTTCATTTGCCCCCCAGTTTCTTTGGGCCCCCTCCATCTCTGTCCCCAGTTTCATGCCGTTCTCTCCCCATCCTATTCATCTTCCCCAGTGTCATGCCGTTCCCCCCCTCCCCTTCATTTGCCCCCCAGTTTCATGGGCCCCCTTCATTATGTTTCACCTTAATATGTAATATAATACAAAACAAACACTTACATCACTCACCTTCTATCACTCACCTTCCCTCGTTCCCCCGATGCTCCTCTCTAGTCACATACGCGATGCAGGAGCTGTGAGATCAGCTCCTGCTTAGCTCCGGACCGGCTTGCGTGTGTAGGCGTGATGCGATGACGTCATCGCGCCTACACACGCAAGCCGGGGCCGGAGCTTTAAAGCAGGAGCTGATCTCACAGCTCCTGCATCGCGTATGTATTTCAGCTCATCGGCGGACGGACGCCGATGAGCTGAAATTGTGACAGGCAAGTGCCGGGGGGCCCCCAGAGGCTCTGTGGGCCCCGGCACTTGCCCGACTATGCCGTGCGCTGACGCCGGCCCTGGAAGTAATAACCCTGGTATAGCAGTGGCTACAGAAAAACCTACACTATTTTCCCACTAATGCATAGGATTGGGGGGCATTCTGGAGAATCAATTCTAGTGTCCCTTGCCTCATAAACCCTAAATTTGTGGGTGTACCGTGAGCTACTCTCACACAGTTTGTACATTCTAATGACATAACTTGCCCTATTAGTGTATGTTCACTCAGAGTTTTTTTGCAAGCTAATTTTGAGAAGGAATCCGCCTCAAAAAACAACTCCCATTAATTTCAATGGGATACAGTAGCAGGTTTTTTGTTCTTCAGCTGATTTTCTTTCAGCTAGAGAAAAAAAAACCAACATGATCTTTCTATAGGCGGATTCCGCCTTGAAAAATCCATTGAAATCTATGGGAGGCGGAAAAAAATGTGACACATTTTTTTCTACATAGATTTGATGGTTTTTTTGCAAAAACAGCAAGCTTTTTTTTAAAAGTGAAGTTTCCAAGTCCATACAGTGTGCTGGACCAGATTTTTTCAGCTGGCAAAAAAATCTGTATGAACATACCCTTAATGAGAAGATAATAGTGGAATTTAAAGCATAACTAAACATCTACACAACTTTTGATTTTCTGGCAGTATTTGTGTCATTAAAGGGATCCTATCATTGAATACTCTTTTTTTCTGACTAACACGTAGGAATAGCCTTAAGAAAAGTTATTCATCTCCTACCTTTAGATGTCTTCTCCGCATTGCCATTCGGCAGAAATCTGGGTTTTCTTCGGTATGCAAATGAGAACTCTCCGCCTCTATCTTCTTCTATCTTCGTCTGGAATACCTCTCCCTGCGTCTTCTTCCGGCGCTGGCTTAAAACTTCTAGGCATGCACAGTCGGCTCTGCCATCGGGTCTCGGACAGAACCAACTGTGCATGTCCACGGCCACAAGAAAATGGCTGCTTACACCAGGCAGGCATGTGCAGTCGGCTCTGCCCGAGGCCCGACATCAGAGCCAACTGCACATGCCTAGAAGTTTGAAGCCAGTGCCAGATGAAGAGACAGGGAGAGGCCGTTCCAGAAGAAGATGGAGGTGTCCCTGGAGATTTCTCCGCAGCATTGGGGACGCCCACGAGTGCTGTTTGAGCACCGGTGACCGCCCCCAGTGCTGCGAGAGAACTCATTTGCATACCAAAGAAAACCCGGATTTCTACTGAATGCAGGTGTGGAGAAGACATAAAGGTAGGAGAAGAATAGCCTTTCTTAAGGCTATTCCTACATGTTAGTCAGAAAAAAAGGATATCCAATTATAGGATCCCTTGAATAAATTTCGCAATACACTTTATTAACAAATTTTGGATTTTTTTGGTGATCCTTTTTCCATTGTTTCTGTATTAAGAGCTGTTTCTGCATATGTTATTGTGTACAGGAGAACAGGGCTGTGTAACATGAAGAGAGAATGAGGGTAAGGGAGGGTCAGATCAAACAGTTATATCTCAGTGATTATAAAACATACATACTTGCTTTTGGTGTCATATGAAAGAGGAGATTCATATGGCATATCACGGAAAACACAGTCGGTATTAGGATTTTTTTTAATCTTATATTATATTGCTGTATACAAATATTGGAATCCTGACTGTGTTTTCTACAAGTGATGACTCTGGAAATAATATGTAACCTTAGTGTCAAATATATATATATATATATATATGTTGTGGGGAATCGCTCAGGTAGATGCTTGCAGCAGTGTAGGAAACGGACACAGACACTGGATTGCACATAAGTTCAGGCTTTATTCACTTGCAGTGCATTAATTGCCTTTGCAAAGGCTCAAATAAACAAAACAAAATCCTTCTCGGCTGAGAAGTAAACTAAACACAAACTTTTCCCTGTCTATACAGAAGCCTGGCTACCAGACTCCCACCTTGGCAACAACAATGGGTGGCACAGTACCTGCTTTGTATGTTCAGTCTTAACAGGTCAGCTCTGTCAGTGTGGTGCCACACTTCACAGTCTTCACACACAGACTATTATCAGGCCTTGATTAGTCAGCTAACCTCCCTGGTGTGGGTCTTTACCAAACACCCTTTAGCTGCCTGGCTGGGACATACCTGTGTTCCCAGACCACACCCTTCACTCTCTCACTATATATATATATATATATATATATTTATATCTCCCCCAGGTTTTTAACTTATCTGTGATCCAGTGCGGATCTGGAGTAGGCCTCAGCTCCCGGTGTGAGTCCTTAGCTCATTACTGGGCTAGTAAAAAGCTGCAGATTCTTTGTTCCAGTATAGATCCATGGAGTGAAAGGAGGTGTATGGTTCTGTCCTGTAACTCCGAGTTTGGTGAGACAAAGTTGTGCTTGTTTTATTCGTGTGGCTGATAGTAAGCCACACGTATAGTTAGATTATCATTTCTGTTTAGTCGCTCAGACAAGCAGGATTTTTGTTTTTATTTATTTTCCTGTTTTTTTTATTCTATATAAACTGGTTTGCTGCATATTTTGTGTCCTTGTCTTTGTTTGGGTTCGAACCACTGCTTCTACTGAGCTTCCCCACAATACATACAGAGCACTGTCAGCTATAAGCACAATGGGGGAAGGGGAGAGGCTGGTGCTGATTAAGTGGCGCATTCCTTAATTAGCAGCCAGTAGAGGGGTGGCGGTGTTGGGGGAACATAGAAAATCAAAAAATCAAAAGGACAGTGACAGCAGTGGATGGAGTGTGATGCCAGGAGGCCCCACTGGAGGCTCATAGGGCAGCACGGTGACTGTTCAGCTCACTATTCCCAGAGGGAGTATGCTCACAGGGCAGTTACCGTTAATTTGGACAGCCTGCTGCAATTGGTCAGTCTGTACACTGAAATGTATTGTGCCAAACCAGCAATCAGATCGCTGGTTCATGTCCTCCTGTTGGGACAAAAAACGATCAAAGTGCACATATGTCCGCTCTGAAAAATGGGTAATAATTAAAGGGGTTGGCCACTTTCAGGCCAATATTGAGAGACAAATGTTATTGTTTTGTATAATAAACAGTTGTACAATTTTCCAATATACTTTCTGCATCTTTTCTTCACGTTTTTCTAGATCTCTGCTTGCTGTCATTCATTCTGCTTACCTCTAGATAGATCTGGATAAAACTCTGACCATGGTCATGTGATTTACGGTCCATGGTCATGTGACTAGCACACAGGTGCACAACTGATTACCAGGCAGATGGCTGATTACTGTGCTGTGACTATAACAAGCTGTGCACCTGTGTGCTCATCACATGACCATGGACTGTAAATCACATGACCATGGACAGACTTTTATCCACTAGAAGGAACAGAGATCTAGAAAACCGTGAAGAATAGATACAGAAAGAATATTGGAAAATTGTACAACTTTTTATTATACAAACCATAACATTTGTCTCTCAGTATTGGCCTGAAAGTGGTCAACCCCTTTAAAGGCTGCAGGGGCGCGTTACCACGTGTGATGGTATTGTGGTAGCATTGGTTTCCCCTTTTTCTAAATTGTATGTAATTATTAGAGATGAGCGAACACTAAAATGTTCGAGGTTCGAAATTCGATTCGAACAGCCGCTCAATGTTCGTGTGTTCGAACGGGTTTCGAACCCCATTATAGTCTATGGGGAACAGATACTCGTTAAGGGGGAAACCCAAATCCGTGTCTGGAGGGTCACCAAGTCCACTATGACACCCCAGGAAATGATGCCAACACCTCTGGAATGACACTGGGACAGCAGGGGAAGCATGTCTGGGGGCATCTAACACACCAAAGACCCTCTATTACCCCAACATCACAGCCTAACAACTACACACTTTACACACTCAATACCACCTCTCTGACAGTAGGAAAACACCTTGAAACATGTGTATTTGGCACTTGCAGTGAGGAGAGCTTGTCACCAGCAGTGAATTTGGCCCTTGTAGTAAGTTGAGGTTGGCACCAACATTTGTTTTGAAAATCAGGGTGGATTGAGCCTCTAACCAGCAGAGTTTGGGCAAATTCATGGTGGAGGGAGCCTCTAAACACCCCAGTTTGGGCAAATTCATGGTGGAGGGAGCCTCTAAAAACCCCAGTTTGGACCAATTCATGGTGGAGGGAGCCTCTAACCAGCCCAGTTTGGGCAAATTCATGGTGGAGGGAGCCTCTAAAAAACCCAGTTTGGACCAATTCATGGTGGAGGGAGCCTCTAACCAGCCCAGTTTGGGCAAATTCATGGTGGAGGGAGCCTCTAACCAGCCCAGTTTGGACCAATTAATGGTGGAGGGAGCCTCTAACCAGCCCAGTTTGGACCAATTAATGGTGGAGGGAGCCTCTAACCAGCCCAGTTTGAACCAATTCATGGTGGAGGGAGCCTCTAAACAGCCCAGTTTGGGCAAATTCATGGTGGAGGGAGCCTCTAAAAAACCCAGTTTGGACCAATTCATGGTGGAGGGAGCCTCTAACCAGCCCAGTTTGGACCAATTAATGGTGGAGGGAGCCTCTAACCAGCCCAGTTTGGACCAATTCATGGTGGAGGGAGCCTCTAAACAGCCAAGTTTTGGGAAATTCATGGTGGAGGGAGCCTCTAACCAGCCCAGTTTGGACCAATTCATGGTGGAGGGAGCCTCTAAACAGCCAAGTTTTGGGAAATTCATGGTGGAGGGAGCCTCTAACCAGCCCAGTTTGGACCAATTCATGGTGGAGGGAGCCTCTAAAAAACCCAGTTTGGACCAATTCATGGTGGAGGGAGCCTCTAAACAGCCCAGTTTGGGCAAATTCATGGTGGAGGGAGCCTCTAACCAGCCCAGTTTGGACCAATTAATGGTGGAGGGAGCCTCTAAACAGCCCAGTTTGGGCAAATTCATGGTGGAGGGAGCCTCTAACCAGCCCAGTTTGGACCAATTCATGGTGGAGGGAGCCTCTAACCAGCCCAGTTTGGGCAAATTCATGGTGGAGGGAGCCTCTAAAAAACCCAGTTTGGACCAATTCATGGTGGAGGGAGCCTCTAACCAGCCCAGTTTGGGCAAATTCATGGTGGAGGGAGCCTCTAACCAGCCCAGTTTGGACCAATTAATGGTGGAGGGAGCCTCTAACCAGCCCAGTTTGGGCAAATTCATGGTGGAGGGAGCCTCTAAAAAACCCAGTTTGGACCAATTCATGGTGGAGGGAGCCTCTAACCAGCCCAGTTTGGGCAAATTCATGGTGGAGGGAGCCTCTAACCAGCCCAGTTTGGACCAATTAATGGTGGAGGGAGCCTCTAACCAGCCCAGTTTGGACCAATTAATGGTGGAGGGAGCCTCTAACCAGCCCAGTTTGAACCAATTCATGGTGGAGGGAGCCTCTAAACAGCCCAGTTTGGGCAAATTCATGGTGGAGGGAGCCTCTAAAAAACCCAGTTTGGACCAATTCATGGTGGAGGGAGCCTCTAACCAGCCCAGTTTGGACCAATTAATGGTGGAGGGAGCCTCTAACCAGCCCAGTTTGGACCAATTCATGGTGGAGGGAGCCTCTAAACAGCCAAGTTTTGGGAAATTCATGGTGGAGGGAGCCTCTAACCAGCCCAGTTTGGACCAATTCATGGTGGAGGGAGCCTCTAAAAAACCCAGTTTGGACCAATTCATGGTGGAGGGAGCCTCTAAACAGCCCAGTTTGGGCAAATTCATGGTGGAGGGAGCCTCTAACCAGCCCAGTTTGGACCAATTAATGGTGGAGGGAGCCTCTAAACAGCCCAGTTTGGGCAAATTCATGGTGGAGGGAGCCTCTAACCAGCCCAGTTTGGACCAATTCATGGTGGAGGGAGCCTCTAACCAGCCCAGTTTGGGCAAATTCATGGTGGAGGGAGCCTCTAAAAAACCCAGTTTGGACCAATTCATGGTGGAGGGAGCCTCTAACCAGCCCAGTTTGGGCAAATTCATGGTGGAGGGAGCCTCTAACCAGCCCAGTTTGGACCAATTAATGGTGGAGGGAGCCTCTAACCAGCCCAGTTTGGACCAATTCATGGTGGAGGGAGCCTCTAACCAGCCCAGTTTGGACCAATTAATGGTGGAGGGAGCCTCTAAACAGCCAAGTTTTGGGAAATTCATGGTGGAGGGAGCCTCTAACCAGCCCAGTTTGGACCAATTCATGGTGGAGGGAGCCTCTAAACAGCCCAGTTTGGGCAAATTCATGGTGGAGGGAGCCTCTAAAAAACCCAGTTTGGACCAATTCATGGTGGAGGGAGCCTCTAATTAGCCCAGTTTGGACCAATTAATTGTGGAGGGAGCCTCTAACCAGCCCAGTTTGGACCAATTAATGGTGGAGGGAGCCTCTAAACAGCCCAGTTTGGGCAAATTCATGGTGGAGGGAGCCTCTAACCAGCCCAGTTTGGACCAATTAATGGTGGAGGGAGCCTCTAACCAGCCCAGTTTGGACCAATTAATGGTGGAGGGAGCCTCTAACCACCCCAGTTTGGACCAATTCATGGTGGAGGGAGCCTCTAACCAGCCCAGTTTGGACCAATTCATGGTGGAGGGAGCCTCTAAAAAACCCAGTTTGGACCAATTCATGGTGGAGGGAGCCTCTAAACAGCCCAGTTTGGGCAAATTCATGGTGGAGGGAGCCTCTAAAAAACCCAGTTTGGACCAATTCATGGTGGAGGGAGCCTCTAACCAGCCCAGTTTGGACCAATTAATGGTGGAGGGAGCCTCTAAACAGCCAAGTTTGGACCAATTCATGGTGGAGGGAGCCTCTAAAAACCCCAGTTTGGACCAATTCATGGTGGAGGGAGCCTCTAACCAGCCCAGTTTGGACCAATTAATGGTGGAGGGAGCCTCTAACCAGCCCAGTTTGGACCAATTAATGGTGGAGGGAGCCTCTAACCACCCCAGTTTGGACCAATTCATGGTGGAGGGAGCCTCTAAACAGCCAAGTTTGGACCAATTCATGGTGAAGGGAGCCTCTAAAAACCCGTTTGGACCAATTCATGGTGGAGGGAGCCTCTAACCAGCCCAGTTTGGGCAAATTCATGGTGGAGGGAGCCTCTAAACAGCCCAGTTTGGGCAAATTCATGGTGGAGGGAGCCTCTAACCAGCCCAGTTTGGACCAATTAATGGTGGAGGGAGCCTCTAACCAGCCCAGTTTGGACCAATTAATGGTGGAGGGAGCCTCTAACCACCCCAGTTTGGACCAATTCATGGTGGAGGGAGCCTCTAAACAGCCAAGTTTGGACCAATTCATGTTGGAGGGAGCCTCTAAAAACCCCAGTTTGGACCAATTCATGGTGGAGGGAGCCTCTAACCAGCCCAGTTTGGACCAATTAATGGTGGAGGGAGCCTCTAAACAGCCAAGTTTTGGGAAATTCATGGTGGAGGGAGCCTCTAACCAGCCCAGTTTGGACCAATTCATGGTGGAGGGAGCCTCTAAACAGCCCAGTTTGGGCAAATTCATGGTGGAGGGAGCCTCTAAAAAACCCAGTTTGGACCAATTCATGGTGGAGGGAGCCTCTAATTAGCCCAGTTTGGACCAATTAATTGTGGAGGGAGCCTCTAACCAGCCCAGTTTGGACCAATTAATGGTGGAGGGAGCCTCTAAACAGCCCAGTTTGGGCAAATTCATGGTGGAGGGAGCCTCTAACCAGCCCAGTTTGGACCAATTAATGGTGGAGGGAGCCTCTAACCAGCCCAGTTTGGACCAATTAATGGTGGAGGGAGCCTCTAACCACCCCAGTTTGGACCAATTCATGGTGGAGGGAGCCTCTAACCAGCCCAGTTTGGACCAATTCATGGTGGAGGGAGCCTCTAACCAGCCCAGTTTGGACCAATTAATGGTGGAGGGAGCCTCTAACCACCCCAGTTTGGACCAATTCATGGTGGAGGGAGCCTCTAAAAAACCCAGTTTGGACCAATTCATGGTGGAGGGAGCCTCTAAACAGCCCAGTTTGGGCAAATTCATGGTGGAGGGAGCCTCTAAACAGCCCAGTTTGGGCAAATTCATGGTGGAGGGAGCCTCTAACCAGCCCAGTTTGGACCAATTAATGGTGGAGGG